>NC_090925.1:626323548-626949626 GCF_040938575.1 Ambystoma mexicanum
GTTTTGCATACTTGGGGGTGAAAATATCTCGCAGCCAAATAGAAATCCCTATGCAAGAGCATCTCTTTACCAAGACAAAGACACTTGCCACACAAGCATTATCTTTAGAAAGAAAATTTGGCAAATTCACAATTCTTCCAATAATAACATTTTTCAAAGCAAAAGTCACTCCAGCAATAACTTACGGGGCAGAGGCAATGCCACATCTTCCACCTATACTAATAGCAAAATTGGAAGGCCTTTTTTGGGGTAAAGTACTAAGACTGACCAACTCTACTCCCATAGCTGTAATCAGATGAGAACTGAGCCTCCAATCACTAAAGTCTGTGGTTGAAAGAAACAGCCTACTATTCCTGGGAAAAATTCTAAGGAGTCCACGTCCAAAAATTCTGGATATCATCTTTAAAGAAATGAAGAGCAAAAAAAAATCTAATGCTGACGACATGGTATAACAGCTTACTGGAACAGTCAGAAAAATTCAGATGCTCTGAATGGGACATTGAACGTATCCCTGGAAAAATTAAGGAAAAACAAAAAATTCAAGACTGGATCGAGACGCTACAAAAAGCAGAAGAGTATACATCCCTGACCCATCACACAATCAATACACAAAGGATTGATGAGGTCACAAGTTACCCAACAAAATTCCCAGATAAGCGACTACGAACAATCTTTTTAAGAGTGCGTCTGAATGTCTTGAAGACGAAGGAAATTCTATTTCTCAGAAAGCAGTCGAAAGATAACAACTGTCGCTATTGTAACAGTTCTGACATCGAAACAGTGCGACATTTACTCCTTCACTGCCCAGGCACAGACAAATTCAGAACAACTTACCTGCGACCACATGGACTCAAATATTTGACATCAAGCGAAGAAGACTGGTGGAACAGGATAATGAGTGGAGATTCGACGACCTTAACTTTGGCAACAGCCAAGTTCCTTGAGAGCCTGGATTTGGAAGGAAGGCTAATTGCGAAAGCCTCTTAGTAAAAAGAAGAAAAGGAAAAAAAAACAACATAGTAAAAAAGAATTCAGAAAAAAACACCTTTGTCGAATCATCGGTGAGGAAGTACAGCTCTCTTAGATTGAGAAAACGATGATTTCGAAAAAGAAAAGTTAAACATGACAAGGTACAGGATGAAACTAACAAATAAGACAAACACTCATTCTTCAAATAATGATCAAGGCTAGTAAAGACTTGCAAGCATGGAAACGATTTTGTAAAAATTGTAAATGCAATTAAACACAAAAAATAAAATGCTAATTTCAAAAAAGTTCACGGGGGAATCACCCTGGACCCCTCCTTTTCTGAGTCATGCACACTTGCTGTGCTTGCTCACTCCCACTTTACAGTGGGATTATTTACAGCTCACTGCTTTAAAAGTTCACCAGGCACAACTGATCTCTACATAATAATGGCATTAATGAGGGCCGCTTGTGCCAATTACAGAGTTTTGACCTCTATGTGACCTATTAAAGCTAGCAGATTTTGCAGACTAAACGATTGTACACCACATCTCCAAAAAAAACAATGTAACTGCTTTGGAGACAGGCACACAAGTTTGGTGAGGATGGGTTGAAAAAAATGCTAATTTGTGAAAATAAACCATGCACTGACAGACCAAGGGGCTGATTCATGGAATTATGTGCGCCGAAAAACAGGGATTTGTGCGCCATTCTGCCCGCAAATCCCTGTTTAACAAATGGGGATTGAGGGCAGAATGGCGTACAAATCCCCTTTTTCCGGCGCAAATAATTCCATGAATCAGCTCCCAAGTGTTTACATTTGGGTTAATTGCAAGTCCAATGCTGATCTTTCAATTTGTCAAGAAAATTGGTGCTAGTGAAAATCTCAGAACAGTTTTGCCCAAGATCACAAGGTGCTCCAGTGCAATCTCATCACTTATGAATATCTATTAATGGGTAACTCGAAAGCACAATGTAGTGCACACTTTAGTTGATTGATGCAAATAAAATAAAGTGCTTGTTTGTTAAACTAATCACAAATCGCAGTTAACTAAGAAACTGTCACCTCTCTATCGGAGCAAAGGCACTTATCTATGCTATTAAACATTCATATGAACCTGTAAATAAAAGGGAACTTTACGTGTTTCTAATTCTAATGGAATTTTCCACAATGTTGTGGGTTGACAGAGCATTTTTTTCTTTTAGTAAGGTGGGTGGAGCTATACATTTCATGCAAATCTTTGAGTGCGGGCCAATGCAGTGTGAGCAACCCATAAGAAACCCTCCAGCCCACAGTGAAAAATCTGAGTACAGTACGATGGAGTGTGCTTTGGTGCATTAGATCCTGTGGGGCCTATCCGCCCTGAGTACTAAACTACATTAAGGTACCTGCACTCTGGTGGGACTTCTGACCGGATGCTGGATACATTCTGGCAAATCTTGCCATGTGGGATCTCCAGCTTGAGTGGGGCCCTGAGCATACTGGGGAATGGAGATCTCTGGAACGAGTCCAGTCCTGTACTTTGAATGAGTGAGTGAGGCGAGGTTACTTTTGGGAAATGTAGTTCTTTGATGGGCAATAGTCTTGTAAAGGCATCCACTAGCGAGTAAGCAGAGTGCATTCCATGACAAGCGTTTCCCTTGATGCGTATATACTGAGAGCGGCAAGTGACTTTTGAGGCCTGTAGTGAGAGGAATGCGCCATAGTATTGAGATAGACAAAATGCGTCCTGAAGCATGTAGTCCACATTGAACGAAGGTGCATTGTGTGTGTTTTCTTGACACAGCACCCGTCCTGAATGACGTACAGTGTATTCTTGGGCATGTCATCTTATACCGATTGATGCATCTGTCCTCCCCAACATTGCAGTCCTGTGGACCCTTCTACAATGGATGAAGCAATGTAGACTCTTTGCCATAGTGTGTGTACAGGGTGCGACGGGGGGAATCACTGCCGAGGGAGGCAGCGTACTTCATCTGACATGGACTCCTTGTAAGTCCTTAGGGCTGAGCTCCACAAACTGCTTGTTGCGACAGTCTTCTGGAGGCGTTTCGATTGATCTTTGAATTCTGGGACATGATGTCCTGTGTGGTTTTCTGCATCGAATGAGAGAGAGTACATTAAAGGCTGTAATAAAAGGGTGAAATCTGCATGGTTGTGGCAACTGCATTATCTGAAATGGAAGGGTACTGGGTGACTCAGGGTGAACGGTGCAACATATAGTCCTACGGGGACATCTTTGAAACACAATGGAATTTGGAAGATTTACGTCTGTTTTGTATTTTGCATCAAGTAATGCAGAGGGCAATTTTTGACATTAAGGGCCTGATTCACAGAGCGTTTTCCTGTGGTATTGCACCATTATAAAACGCTTTTGTGAATCAGGTCCTAAATGACAAAAAATAATGATGCCATCATTATTACGAGAGCGTGTTTAGATTCTATTAAGTGAGCAGCATGCATTACATCTTGTTTATCTAGTCATCCAGCAGCAGACAACATATTTTAAAAACGTTTTAGTATGTGTATCTTTAACAGATTTGAAAGAAAATCAGAAACAGATGCACATTAATGGCCATGGCCATGACTCCGATACAACCAATCAACACATATGTTCCAGCACTTAAAATGACTACCTCCAATACCGGTACCGTGTCCGGTCCAGTTCAATGGGGACTTACCGGTCTATTCCGACCTTTGCGGGACCGGTAAGTCCCCATTGAAAAAGCCATTCCCATTTCAGCCCCCATAGGGCTCAATGAGAAGGTGCTAATAACGGTACCGCAAATTGCGGTACCGATATTAGCTCTGAAGTTCCTTAACGGTTCCCTTCCATAACGCCTGGTAAAACCATGCGTTAAGGAAGGGACCCGCTAAGGGACCTCGTAGTAGGGCGGTAAGGGATTACCGGCTCCGGTGCCCTTACTGGTGCCGGTAATCCCTTACCACCTACCGCGTAAAGAGGCCCATTTGTCCTCAATCCCTCCTCTTCTTCAATACTCGAAAGTAACTTTAATTTGATATCTGCCATCTGACCACAGGTAACTGACTGCATTTTGCGGTGGGATATTTTATTGCATTTCACCATGGTAGGTTTCGGGCGGGTAGAGGATGGGGGGCTTGTGAAACTTGAGGATGTTGGAAGGAGGAGGGCGGATGGTGGAAGAGGGGGAGGTAAGCGGATGTGGAGGATGGACTCTGTATTAAATAAAGTGACACAGTAACATATGGTAAAACTTCCCATGCAAGCAGATGTCAGAGATCCTTAAATTCTTCTCACCAAAACAGGATTAGGGGGAACTATAGATCCCAAAATTCAGTCTGAACATCCAGAGGGTGGCAGAGCATCTTTCCATCTCCTCTGCCATTGGTAACTTCAGAAAGAGAAATCAAACACAATGGGCGGAAGGAACAAATATTATTACAACACATATTTTCTTCATCCATCAGCATTTCAGGTTATTGAAACATTCTAAGGTATAAGGGTTTTGTAAGAAACTGAGTACCATTCCAAAGGGTAAAAACGGGTGTATGTTATTATAGGTCTTACAAGGGAGAGATGTAGGATGAAGTGTTATCTAAGAAAACAATTTAGACCATCGTAACAAAAATTGCCTCTAGATAGCATTGACAGACACATCACTATAGTGCAGGAAAACTGGTACAAATGTTTGCAGCTCATTAACGTGTTTCCCCTAGGCAAAACAGAACCACATGTGTTTCAGGAATATGATGCAAAGAAAATAAATTGTAATATTCTGTGGATAAACTTGTTAGTTTGAAACTGGGTATGGTAGGATATTGCGATTTGTATAACACAGAATCTCCATGAAAATGTAACTAAGCACTTTATCAGATCAGAAAACTACTAGCCTACTCTGTAATATAGAACCAAACCTATATCCAGACAATAATGATCCAAGCCCACTGATACAAAAGCATGAACAATTTAACACGGGATAAAAGTACGTCTTTCATTTCTGCTGGCATGAACAATTGGTATTCAGTAATTTTTTGTAATTTCTGGAAAACATTGGGAAATAAAAAGGAAATTATATTGTTCTTTCGTAGTGAAAGGAAGAAGCATCATAATGGGGGCAGCGGTGCGATACATTGTTGGGAAGGGAAAGCAATGATGTTAAGTGGTGCATTAAGATCCTGTGTTTCCCTACCAGACTTACGAGAAATATGTTGCATAATATTTATAGGATCCCGAGATGAAAATTTATGGGAGTCAACTCCTTCCCTAAAATTTCAATGAATATATTGATTCAGTCACTTATAATTCAAACAACCTTGTTTAATCCTCTAATTCATATATTGAACAAATACATAAGTAAATCGTTACTTTCTATTTCACTTGCATCACTTTTTCTAAACTAATAATAATGTTAATCAAATTACTTACCACATCTATTTATCAATACTAATCAAGTCCACTATTGCAGTTTTGTGATTCCTACATTTCTTCGGTAACTATCAACAGAACAAACGTTGTTTGTGGAATTTGATATTTTTTTAGTTTTTACCCCCCACTCCTCTTTACTCGTTTTGGACTAATCGTCCATCTTCAGGAGATGCTTTGATCTATCTCCCTAAAGCAACCTATAAAAAACGTATTTATAATATCACCTTTAAACATGTATTCCTTAGTGTTTTTTTTTTATTTGCATTTGGTTCAAAATACATAACAATTCATGTAGAACCTTTACAAAATTTAAAATCTTACAGATAATCATTTAACCAATCATTGCAATTACAAACATAGCTCTAATTCATTCTCAATGTGCTTACAAAAACTTGCCAATTCATATATTAAGGGTTTATGTAATCCCTGCATCATTCTGGACCACAGAACTTGAAGGCAGTCCTCAAATTCAATTTCCACAAATTTCCTCAATTTAAGTGTCCTTATGTTCTTAAAATGCAGACAATACAATATAAGGTGTTTCAACGGTTCATAAGATTCATTACATTCAACAAATCGACATCCCACACAATTATATGATTTATTCATTTCCCAGTTCTTAGTTCTTTCTCTTGTATGGTATAGATTTAGTCTAAAGCGAATATATACCTTTCGGATATTTTCACTGGGGAATAACAAGACATGATCATAACGTGGAATGCGCTGTTTAACATGTATACCGTATTCCTTATATAGCCCATAGGTCTTAATTAAATCAATTGTTATACACCAATCCATTTCAAAGAGTTTTTTCTTAGCAAAACCAGGACGATATTGTATATCCTCAACAGTTATATTTACATTGTCTAAGATTTGTTGCATTTTCAATTGATAATTAGAAAAGGATTTTGGAGTTTGAGAACCCAACATTTTATTTAAGTCGATATACAATGAATTTATTGGAGGATAATGAATCTTAACGTAATTGGACAGCTGTCTCCATTTCCAACGAGATGATAGTGAAACCAGTCCCAATTCGTGTCGAATAATGGCATTTGGAATTGACATAGGGAAAAACATTGCAGATTTCAGAAGAGAGCCCTGTAAGCTATCAAGCGCACTTGTCATGTCACATAGACAAATATCTAATGTATACAGTATGACACTTTCAATTTTTAATGTCATAAAATCTATTAGCGGGATTAAAGAAAATTTGCAATAATGGCTATAGATCCTTTTCATTTGAGATAATAGTGGACGAGTTTTATTTCTAATGATAGTTGACCAAGCGTTAATGGAGTTGAGGGCTGATATATAATACCCTAGATAGATAGCATTATTCACACAACAAATTTGTGTATTCAATATTTGCCATCTAAAATTTGCTCTTTTTGATTTAACTCCAAAGGTCATAATGGCAGTTTTCGCTGGGTTAGGTGTCAAGTTATGAGCTTTTGCAAAAGTCTCAAATAATGAGAGTTTAGTTTGAAGTCCTACCGGGGTAGGGTCAAACAAGATGATATCATCAGCGAATGCAATCCATTTCAAATGAATACTCCCCACTTTGACAGAAAACAAATTCCCCTTTTCCCAGTTTTCACCCAGGTCAGATAGGTATAAATTAAATGAGGTAGCTGCCAGGTTACAACCCTGTTTCACACCTATTGTTGTTCATATGGGGGCAGTGGTACCACCTTCTGGCGAGATTCTTATTCTATACGAAGTATTCGTGTGCAACTTAATGATCCAATACATCAACACAGTTGGAATCCCTATCTTCATCATTTTCTTCCACTATAAATTGCGGACCACCTTGTCGAAAGCTGAACTCATATCGATCATTGCTATATAAACAGGATTAGAATTATTTTCTTTTGCCCCAACAATAACATGCGACATGATAAAAGCATTTAAGGTTGTAATCATGCACTTCCTAAATCCAGTTTGGTATTCCGAGTACATGTCATTCGCCCTAATTACTTTCTCCAATTCGTTTAAGAGAAGGATAGAAAAAATCTTAGCCTCAGTATCAATTAAAGATATTGGACGATAATTTTCTGGGAGAGATGGATCACCCTTTTTAAATATGCGTACTATATTAGCGGTTAGCCATGAGGGTGGAACCTCCCCGGACCTAATGATAAGTCGAACTTATTGTTTATAATGCCAGCCCACAACACGGGATCCGCCTTATAAAGACATGGGGGAAGGCCATCAGGTCCTGCAGCTTTTGAATAAGTCAACCTGGAAATTGCCAACATAATGTCAATGCAATCCCACTTCAGCCTTGGGATATTAGAATATTCAAGAGAAACATCTGGGACAAAACGTAATTTGCAAGGCAGTTGGTATTTAACCTTTATAAAAGTTTGCCATGTCTGCTCAGGAATACAGTTTAACGAGAACAATGCCACGCATCTATTATCAGCTTTCAAGGTGCGCCAGATTACTCGTGTGTCATGAGCCAAGATGGCACGAATTAATGTGCAATTCGCGTCGTTATAACTTGAAATACGAGCAGATCTCAAGTTGTGTTTATAGGCTGATAATATTCTATTCCTCCTTGCCTTGCTATCTTCGATGCCCAAGTTGCTTTTCTTTAAATATCTCAACGCCCTATTCTTCTCCCTTTTTAATAGTTTACATGTATGATCATATAAATGTGTATGTTGCACGTTACTTTGTATTTTGCCAAACCGCTCAAGAGCTGTGGCAACTATATCAGAATAATGCATACACAATGTATATTCATAATTTCCCCCTGCTCGTCTAATCCTCTCAATCTCTGAGGAAATTTGTTTAACAACAAAGTTGTAGGTCCCTCGATTCCATCTGATGGAATGCAGAGGACGATCAATTTCAACCACTGTCAAGGTTATATTTGGCATAAGCGAATGACATTTTAGTTGAAAAAAAGTAGAAAATCGTGCATGATCTCCTATCTCAATCTGTCCTATTACTAGGGCTGCCATATGCATGATAAGATTATGAGATACAAATATATAATCTATCATTGAATGCATCGTTCCTCTTGCCCATGTATTTCCTAGATTCATATCATTTCTGACCATTAAATCCATATCCCACTCTGTGAGGAGTTCTCTAAATTTAACTCCTCTACTATGAGAAAGATTGGACGATTTAAGTTTATGGGTTTCAGTCAAATCTCTACAGTCACAATTAAAGTCACCGCCTATAATGGTTTCACAAGTCTGGTATCTACCAGATATATATAATAAGCATGCATCTAATTCGTCCAACATCTCGTCGACTGACAAGGCAGCTGGATTCCAGTATAGGGAAATTATCATGAGTGAGGAATATCTAAATGAGGGTATTGCAAGATGGATCCACAGTATACTAGCAGATTCCCAAGCTAATTCCGCTTGAGCCTGCAAGGATATCTTAACTCCAACCAACAGACCCCCAGATGGACGTCCTAGCAGAGATCTCCTTGCAGGTGAAGTAAAAGTAAAATACCCAGGAATCACAAATGGCTCAGTTTTCATCGTTTCTTGTACCATTATTATTGTTGGTTGGTCTACATAGGTTAAAGCAGAGTGCCACTTCATTAAATTTACATACCCGCAAGAATTCCAAGATAAAATTTGCATACTCATATCATTGTATGGTTATTTAGCAGGCATAGATAATTTTGGACATAGGATTGCCGAAAGCATAGGTTCCAACCATGGTAGTCCTTTTGTGTTGGCTACAAATTTCAATATTTCCAACATTCCTCCATCCAGCCCTGCTTCAGATTGCGTACAAGGCCTGCCTGCTTCTTCAATCTTTTCAATACCCTTGCCTGGTGTTTCTAGAAATATTAATTCCTCCGACTCACAGTCAAACGTAAACAGCGTCAAACCCTCCTTTTTTATTTCCTCGCGATTAAACCAGATACATTTCATTATAGCCTCAGAGGTAAGATAACAAATAGCCCTGTGATTATTTACACTTGCCAAAGAAACCCTTGTAATATCTTCAGATTTGATTATTCTCAATTGAGGTATTTTTGAGAATACGGAGAATGTATCGGATCGATTAATGCGATTATCCGCCAATATCCTTTCATCCCCCTCAAATCCAATAATGTACTGTGTTGCCAATTCACTTCGTTGTGGCCTAGTAGGAGGTGTGTTTTTTCCTGTATTTATTAATGTTACAGCCAATGGGGATGCCCTAGTAACCACACAGGGATTTGACTGAAGTGAAAATGTGCACTTGCTATCGGATAAATCGTATTCCTTATTTGAGTTATTCATGTTAATTTGATCCTCAGATAAGGACCTTCTTAATGGAGGACCATGGATCGATAGATGGCTCGGGGCAAAAAGGGTACCCACATTATTTACTTCATTTATTGATAAATTCCCAGGCTGGATCCTCAAAGGTGCCTCAACCATTTCCGCTTTTTTGCCTTGGCCATTTACCATCACTACATTTTCCTTTTTGTCCAATAAACAATTTTCAAGCCTTATTGAATCATCACATATTACATTCATTTGATTGCTATTTCTATTTCCTACTTCTGATTGTATTTCATTACTCAGTCTGCATACATTATTTACATGTGTTCGATTATTCGGGACATTAGTACATATCTCACTATAGGATTTCCTCATAGGTATTTTTAGGGGGACGCTGATTCCTCCGTCCTGATGTTTTATTTGACTTTTCGACGTGCAGCATCTGCCTACTATAGGGAAATATTCACTTAAGGTGGCTTTTGCTGAGTTTTGAATAATGAGATCTGTGTTAGACTTTTCATTTTCCTTTTCCTGGGTTAAGTGGTCTTTTGGAATAATCGTGGCTATTTTTTGATGTAACACAGTTTTAGAAGTTAAGGTTTTCTGAGAGTTTAATTTTGCCAATTGTGTGGTACTAGTTTTTATCCTTCCCGTATTGGTGTGCACGTCTTCCTTCAATAGCGAAGAGGTGCCCAGGCCTCCACCTCCTTTTTCCACTCTTACTTCAGTTGCAGGTGTGAGGGCATCCTGACTCTCTTTGGACAACTGGTCCAAGTCAATGTGCTCCTCATCTGCAATTTCTAGGATAGAAGTTGATTTTATGACCTTCGCCTCCCTCCTTCTTTTCGCAAGTCTTTTCACAGCATGCATATGCATCCTTTTAGCCCGCCGAGACATAAAGGTTGGGGTTACTTCGGTGTGAATATTTTCAATCTCTGCCTTTTTTTGTTTTTCAATTTCATCCAACAAGACAGAAGGGCTATCAGGCAGATCTAAAATTGGAACTTTGGCAATAGGACTACGCAGCGAATCAAAAGGCTGTACTTTATTAAATAATTGTGAAACTGTTGTATCGTTTAATGCAATTATCGATGCCTTAATCTCACTCAGATCATTCTCACAAGAGCACTTCAGCGGCTCGGATGATACCCCATGTGATTGTCTAGAATTGTTACATTCTAGGTGAACAGGTAGAGAACATTATGTACTTCTCTCATGACACTCATTTGTAGCCTCTCTTGATCTTTGGCCACCTATTTCATATTGCAAAGATCTCAGGGTATCAATTGATGTTCAACACTACCCCTATCAGATATATTACCCTCAGGATCGTCATTTATGGACCTTCTTTGGTCTTTGATTTGCTCAGGAGAGTACAATAAAGCATGCGAAATCCCTTCAGAGCCTCCTTCGCCTATTATTTCATTGTGAGTTTTCATGATGTCCTTTCTACAAGTTGGTTTAAAAATCCCCTTGTTAGATGATCTATGAACAAGTGGGTCATCATATCAATGGATTGATTAACCTGTTCATCTAATCCAGCCATTTTCCTCATAGTTATCCTAAACGGGTCTTCATTAAAAGTGCAAGGTAGCAGTGGGGTTATGCAACTCCCCAAACTCACCCTGGCATCATTATTTACTTCCTCTTTTATGAAATTGTACAAAGAGGCAGTTGGGTCGGCATGAATCTGAGCCAAATAAGTAGTTTGTGTTGGAGTATCAGTACGATTCAAATTATCGTCTTTAGCTACCTCAGCTAAAGTGTTATTATCAAATAGCTCATTATCAGGAATACTCCTTTTGTGACCTAAGGAGTCATTATTAGTTTCAGTACAAGCTTTCAATATTGCCTCAGTGCACCGCCCGCTACGCAATCCATTAGCCATAGTTAAAATGCAAGATATAGCTCTTGTGCAATGTATTAGTGAAGAGACAGAGTTCTCAGCCTGCTAGATAAATGTCAGGATAAAACAATGGTGGATAGAGACTAATCTAGCTTTACACCCAACATCTGATAAAATACGAATTAGCACAGTATGAGGTGACAAGCACCTAGCGCTTTATAATAAAATGTCAGCAATTAGAATAGAGCCTCGCCCTCACTCACCAGCGCATATGATAAAATCATAGGATCTTCATATTCTAGCAATATATCATTGGGTTCACTACTTTCAGCATGAACCTGAGCGTTAACACTATTAAAAATAGAGCCTCAGGGATCGAAGTGACTAATCACAGCAGTTTCCCTTCTAAATGTGCCGCCAAACAGCCGCACAGCAGCCAGTGGGCTTTTCACCGTCGGGCTTAACGCCGCAAGAGTGGGTTGAGCGTAGTTTTCAACACGCTGCCAGTCACGTGATCACACACGTGGTCCGACTGACTCCGCTTCCTCCAGAAAGCGGTATGGGCCAGGCAAGAGCAACACTCGCAGTGCCTGGATGCTGGCAGCTAAAACACAAGGTCAGTCACAGTAGTTCACTGCTCCGACGCTCTTGGATTCCGAAATAAAGCACCGCTCAGGCGGCTCGAGCGCAGTTTTCAACACGCTGCCAGTCACGTGATCACACACGTGGTCCGACTGACTCTGCCTCCTCCAGGAAGCGGTATGGGCCAGGCAAGAGCAACGCTCGCAGTGCCTGGATGCTGGCAGCTAAAACACAAGGTCAGTCACAGTAGTTCACTGCTCACACGCTCTTGGATTCCGAAATAAAGCACCGCTCAGGCGGCTCGAGCGCAGTTTTCAACACGCTGCCAGTCACGTGATCACACACGTGGTCCGATTGACTCCGCCTCCTCCAGGAAGCGGTATGGGCCAGGCAAGAGCAACGCTCGCAGTGCCTGGATGCTAGCAGCTAAAACACAAGGTCAGTCACAGTAGTTCACTGCTCACACGCTCTTGGATTCCGAAATAAAGCCTTAGTATTATTTATGATATTGAACGTAATTGCCCAACTAACATCAGTGCAGTATCTCTTAATTTCCTTATTCTTAAAATTATATCTCAATCAAACTGCAAAGAACACATTTAAAAATGATTCCTTGCTGAGGTATCTCCCCCACTAAACCCCCTCCGTCTTCTCGTATCATAGTAAAAGGTACATTATCTCACCAATTGATTTCTTATCAATTCAAACTATCCTGTGTTTATCCCTATCAGACTTACACATATTTGGAATGTGTCCGTTTGTATTTTGTTAACCTGTGAGTTTCCCGAGAGCTTATGGCCGATGGCTCATCTGGAATGTCAGTCAATCAATCCACAATACCTTTATTCGACTTATAGATATCATGTAGACAAAAATACATTACGCATATAATATAACACAGTAAAAACAGAGGCAAGGATTCAGGCTCATTGCACCATTGGACTACCTTTTACATACAATTTTGAAAAAATGTGATCACTTTAAAGATACAATTCGAATACAGACATATTAACAATGCAGCTTCTACAAATAGTAGTTATGGAATACATAGGGCCTCATTACACGGTAGGCGGTTGACCAAGGTGCTATTAGCACCTTGGTCCATGCCGGTAAAATACCGGCACCGCCTTGGTAGAAAGGGGAATTACCACCCTATTCCAAGGTTGGCGGGGCGGTAATTCCCCCTTCCACCATTGCCCTTCCCCATTCCCATTTTTGCCCCATAGGGCATAATGGGAATGGGGAAGGTGCTAATTACAGTACCAAATTTGCGGTGCCCGTAATTAGCACCAAGGTCCCTTAGTGGGTTGGTTTTTAACACCTGCTAAAAGCAGGCGTTAAAGTACCAACTCGCTAAGGGACCTCGTAGTAAGGCGGTAAGGGTTAATGGTCACCGGTACCATTACCGGTGACCGTTAACCCTTACCGCCTACCGTGTAATGAGGCCCATAGAGTTTCTCTCCATGTAGATTCTCATGGCTAGATTTAATTTGCTTTAAAATTTGAGAGGCTGGTCTTGGCAGGTATGCAACGGTATGTACAGAAGTATACTTGGAAGTATTAGGTTGAGTAATGTTTTTTTTAAAAACTTTCTTTATTAAACACTTGGTATCACAGATTACAAACGTAGTATATGAGTGACAGTGCCACAGTTAGCAATTTTACCACAATTGATAATATCATTCATTTAACATTGGGAGTGCGAAGTCCTAGGCATTAGAGTAGACAAGCTGGAGGTGCTATTCAAAAAGGGACAGTTGTGTAAACTCTAGTGCACAACATCGGGACAGATTGCACGATAAATATCCAGTGTTTTGTTCAGGGGTCTTCACGCAGACATCACACAATCATTTTCCTAGAACACTGCTCGCAACCACTGTTTGAGTGCCGGGACAATATGTTTCAGCCAGTGTAACAGTAATCATCTCAAAGCAAGCAGCAAACGAATATTGACAAGTTTACTTATAGATCCCAGAGGTTTCTCAAACACATGAAAAAAGAAGTGCAAAGATGTGGGATCCAGCCTAATGTCAGCAATATCAGCCAAAACAGCACCCGCATCCCCCAATATACACCCAATGCAGGAAAACTCCACACCATGTGGAAATACCCGGCACCATCCTCCGCACATATAGGGCACCGCTCAGTGTTAGATTGAAAAAATAAGCACAATTGAGTCGGGGTGTAGTGGTATCTGTGTATTACCTTGAGGTGTATCAGTCAGAGACAGGAATTAAAGGATGCAGTTAGGGTATGCCTGCACATGTCTCTCCACACTTCATCAGTTATATTTGTGTTCAGGTCTTGTGACCATTTAGCACAAAATGTATCCTTAGATGCCGAGGTATGGTCATGTACCATCTTGTAGAGGGTGGAGACTATTCCACGTGTACCGTGTGCAGACAGACAATATACTAACATGGGTTCACCTTCAGGCTCCACTGGGAAGCCAGTCCATTGTTCCCTGTATTCTCTGCAGAACCCCATGTAGTGAAGCCAGTGTGAGAACTTTAATTGCGTGACACCTAGAATGTCCCCAGCGGTCAAACATTTCCCATTGCGGTACATACTGCCAAGGAAGTCGTACCCCCTTTGTGCCCATCGCCTCACAACTGCAGTGCTCATTCAGGGAAAGGTTGGTATGCAATTCTATAGTGGAAGGTATGGCTGTCCCACGCCAACACTCTCCATATTTTCCTCCATGCCAGTACGGATACTCTACTGGGGTCGAATGTGCATGGGCCAGTGAACCAGGGGGCAAGTACCAGGGATCTAATGTCACGGGTTCTCACAGTGTGTTGTTTAATTTTAACATGTGAAAGAAGGGAGTCTTGTGGAAACCAATAAACTGCAAATCGTGCCTGCGCGACCAGCCAATACAGCCGGAATTCGGGGGCAGAAAACCTGCAAAGTTCATATGGCAATGTCAGGGTAAGCCATTTAAGACATACTGCCCTAGAGTGCCAGAAAAAAGCGTTAACAGTGACTTCTTATTCCTTAAAGAACTCCTCTCAGGGCCATAGCGGTATATGAATTGGAAGAGATATAGCAGTTTTGGAAGAATCACCATTTTCATCATCATGGCCTTTATTCCACATTCGTCAGTTGCTTAAACACATAAAATCACAATTATAAGTACAATTACTTGCAACTTCATGCTATCTAAGTACATACGTCAGGATCAACAGTCATCAATACATTTATCAGTGCATATCAAAATTATACAGGACATGGATAACCAATGCATATAGACCATTTATAGGCCGCATTTAAGCGCATATCAAAAATGGATTCTATGAGAGCCTTATTTTAACCTGGGATGCAGACATAAATAGAAGGAAAATGGTCAAGTGCATTTGGAAAATGCACACAACAGTATCAGTCCATACAATCAATGGGTCATTTATATTAAAAATGTTTTGGTTATCCCAAAGAAGTGTGCAAATCGCAAGGGGTAACTTTAAAAGTTTATAACAGCAATATTTTAAAGTGCAAAAGAACATTAAAGTGAATGTGCCTCCATAACACAAGGTATAACAAAGCTAATGGTGCGAAACCTCAATAATACCAGAATAGAATGTGTTATATTCAGCATTTTGGCAAGCTAAACCCTACATTCCTCAAGTTTCAGTATTCTGGCTCTTGTACACCATGCTTGATGGATACAGTTGGCCACAACGTATACTATATTGATGTCATTACAGTTCCTAAACGGCAGAAATGCTTCACTTGTTCGTCGTATGCCATGAGTATTGAAAATTACCTTTAAATATGTATTCATGGCAACACGGTAGCCCTGAAAGAAGAACAGGAAATGATCCAAGGATTCCCTAGATGAACCACATACCAGGCATAAATCACTTGCAGCAGTATCCCACTTTCTTGTGCGGTATGCCAGGTTCAATTGGGCTAGCCCAAATTTCATATATCGGGTACCTGATCAGGGGCGCTAACAACATTTTAAGTAATACTATTTTGCCTGCAACTGATAGTGACAGTTGTGCCCACGCCTGTAGTTTGGGGGTAAGATATGACATATATGCAGTGTAATATGGGGCATTAAAGTGGCATGTTGTCGAGTCTCCACAATCCCCAGGTATCATATCTCATCAGAGGACCAGGAGAAACCCAGTACATTTTGTGGCTGGATCAACACATCATTTAAAGGGAAAATTACAGATTTGGTACAGTTGACCCATAGGCCAGAAAACTCTCCAAACGTAACAACATCATGCATTGGGGGGCTAAGTTATTCTGCGGGTCGCTTATGTATATTATTGCGTCATCTGCATATAGCGATATCATTTCTGGTGAATCAGTGAAGTTGATGTCTCTATGCATATGTTTCTGCCTAATGATATCTTCAAACGGTTGAATTATTTTGGTGAAAAGCAGGGTTCACAGGGGGCAGCCCTGTCGCGTGACTCTGGTGATCCACATCAGGGCCGAAAGCTTCCCATTCGAGCATATTATAGCATATGGTAGCATATATAATAAATGTATATTTTATATAAAGTTAGAGCCAAATTTGCAGTTCTCAATATACATACATTTCCATGAGACCGACCTCAATGGTGGCACCCACGGCCTTGGCTGCCGTGTCTATTTGCTCAGGTATGTTAAACAGTCCGTGTAGGTTAAGTGTGGTTGATCGCCCAGGTATGAAACCTGATTGATCGGTATGGATGATGTAGGGCATACATGTTGTAAGGGGTGTTGCCAGTATTTTGGCAAAAAACATTTATGTCAGACTATATTAGCGAAAGGGGGTGGTAAGAGCCACAATCCTCTGCGTGGATACCCAGTTTTAGGAGGACAGTAATAGTCACCTACCCACCAGGTCACTCTCCCTCCCAATAGCATCTTGCCATTGCCAGGGTGTTGAGAAACTTAAGTTCCCTATCTTACGTGACTTCTGAAAATATCTAATGGTTCGTTGACCTGCGCGAGTTAATCTAGGAGAGGTTGAGCAGAGTGTAATTGTTCAAGCTGCCGGAGAGAGCTTTCACTGTTCTCAATGTCCTTCCTGATAGTTCGGAAAATACCGAATTCAGTGGCCATTGCTATACCACAAATGTATGCTTTAAAGGCCTCCTATAGTGTGCCCACAGAGGATACTGAGCTCTTGTTTATTTGAAAGTATGTCTGAACGTGACTCTGGAGAGCAGTTGGAAAATCTATGTCCAGCAACGCCTAAGATTGGAAACGTCAGTTAAAGCACAGTTTGGGGGGTTCTTCAAGTTGGATAGTGACCAATATAGGAGAGTGGTCAGAGAACACTCTGTGTAAAATATTCACAATCGTAGTAACTACCAGGAGCTTTTCAGATACCAACCACACATCGATACAAGACAAGGAATCATGGAGTAGAAGGAGTACGCCCGGGTGTGTGGCTTGAGGGCTCTTCACCCATCCACTATGCCCAGCTCCGTAATTCCAGTTATTATCACACGGGCAGCCCTAGTGAGCATCCTCGGATTGTGATCAGATCTATCTAGGTAGATATCCAGGATAGCGTTGATATCTCCACCCCACAGTGCAGGTATCATTGGATGTAGAGCCAGTTTGTTCAATAGTTTGGTATAGAAATTGTGATCATCTATGTTGGGGCCATGTATACATTCAGGAGAATTATCTCCCTTCCATCCAGTGACCCAAAAACCGGGATGTACCGCCCGAGTGGGTCAATGTGAGCTTTCATATGTTGTAACAGGACAGTATTATGCAGCAGGATTATGACACTCTTGGACTATGTGGAGTATGTAGTGTAAAATCTATTCTTGCTCCAGTGTTTAGCAACCCTCACATCCTGCACTATGGCGTGTGTTTCCTGTAGAAACAGAAGTTTAACATTATGACATATAGAGTAGAAGCTTCTTCATCTTAACAGTATTTCCCAAACCCCTGATGTTCCAGCCCATACACGTAAGCTCACCCATACCGCTGTGTAGGAAAAATACTGCCTGCCAGCCAACAATACCCCAAAATGAGGGAAGGATACCTGACATCTCATAACCATATTTTATCAATCTGCAATACTGTTACAGTTTGACCAAGTGCATTTTTAACCCCAACCATACACCGTCCTCCCCCAACCCTCACTCCCCCAATTGGGAAGATAGAACGCCCAAATCCAAACAACCCCTAAAACTTAGCATCATTGCATGGGGAGACTTGCACACAGGTGGCACTTAGGCGTGACAAGGGACAATTCAGTATAAAGTGTGAAACAGTCATTTTTCTCCTGAGGTAAAAGATAGAGGTAAAATATCTTGATAATGCAAACTTAAGTAACTGACCAGCAAAAATATGCCCCAAAGGCACTTGTGAAAGAGCAAAGTATGGATCGCTGTGTCGACACAGGGTAGGCATGGAGCAACTTCAATCAAGGGTACAGTAAAACATTCAACAAGTGAGTAGGATTTAGTGATGTAGTCCGACTGAGGACATACCATGTGAGCACGATTCGGGCCAGAGCAGAGAGAGGGTGAACAGGCTCAAGTTTGGGCTGAATGTTCATCTAGGAGCTTAGTGGCTCCCTACGGGATAGTGAAAAAGAATGTATTTATTTTATTTATTGTTTTTTTATAACATGCCTTATACCTGAGTTTGTTTTCTGAGTGCAGATCTGGGATTCAAACCTCTGTTTCTCTGCATGTCCACCTGGACATTCAATCTGTAATTTGGCCGGATACAGCATGGCATATTTCATGCCTAGGTCACAAAGCCGTTTCTTTACCACTAGGAATGTTTTCCGTTCTTCTTGTACAGCCACAGAGAAGTCTGGTTAGATATGAAGTCTGTTGGATCCCAAGAGGAGTTTGCCCTTCTCCTGGGCCTATGACAGGATTGCATCTCTGTCTCGATAATTCAATATTAGGCCGATTATCAGGTGCATTGGGGCACCGGGTTAGGCTTGGGCACCAACGATCTGTGCACCCGTTCGACTGTAAATAAGGGTGACAGCTTAAGGTTATCCTTAAACTAGGGCATTCAAAAAAGCAAGAGCTTTGTCATTTTAAAATGGTGCATTCAACCAAGTCTTCCATAGCTTCCTCCAGGTTGTTTTCAGGGACCCCGATCAACAGTATATTGTTCCGCCTTGATCTAGATTCTAACTCATCATTTTTCTTTGGTGATCTGTTGGCTTTGATTAGACAGTTTGGTAACCTCGGTCTTCAATATTGCAACATTGTCTTCAACTACACCAACTCTGGTTTCCACTTCAGTCATACACTGGTCTGTCTTTTCTAGGGTTGTTTTAATGGAACTGATCGTACCATTCATATCATCCAGTTTGCTATTACTGGCTATTACTGGCAGAGAACCCCTGCTGCATGCAGGCCATCATTTGTTGTGTTTCTTTGGATTCAGTTGACTCTGGCTGCTTGTTTGGTGGCTCAGTGCTTTTAGCCTTATCAGGAGCCTTTGGAGTAGCATATAGAGCACTGTTTCTTCTATAAACCCTTTGTCATGGTTCACCCTGATGTAGTAGAGTTCCAGTAAGTCTAGGATTACTCTCCTTCCACTGGGATCGGTAAAAGCGACAAAATATGGAGTATGCATGCAGTAAGACAGCGCAGGACTTCCCATGAGCATCAGAGTTCCACATCATTTGTCCACAAGGTCTCCACAGTGAGTCCCAGCAGGTTTGTTCGCTGTATCGAGGTTATGTAGTAGAGCACCATAATTCCATTCAGGCCAGAGCACAAAAGAAAGCAAGGCTCTCCAGTGTACACCGAGAAAGAGGTATGGTTATAGGGGATCACTAAGATACAGTTTTGGAGGCAGCCTAGTCTCACAGGCAGCAGGAGCCTCTGGCGTTAGCGTTGTAGCGGCAAGTAGGGTTGTAGTGGAGCAGATAGCCCCCCACCAGCCTCACAAGGTCCACCAACCGGCAGTATGCCCGATGGAACTAAATTATAATCCCACCGTCAGGAGCTGGAAGTGGAACGTGTTGAAGAGGGCCTTGAATGGGCTGGATTGCTCAATAGTCAGGGAAAAACCAGACCCAGCAGGCCCAGACACCTTAATGGGGGCTAAACTGCAGCCTCGGAGTTGCTGGGCTCCGCCTCTTGTTAGCAGGGAGGCTCACACAGCAGGGGTGTTTGTGCAGCTCACGGTAAAATCGAAGTCAGAGGGCCAACATAGCTTGCTGAATATTGCGCCACCATTACGGGAGCAAAAGGAGGATACGCTGTGCTTGTCTCCGTGCCAATGATGTCTGGCGCACAGCAGCGGCCATCAGTCGCAGGACCCACATGCAGCAAATTTCAGCAGAGCGTTGCCAGTTGATGAAGCAAATTACCAGTACAGAAGTCGGTGTTAAGCCATGAACAGTCTCTCTGACGCCGAAAATGCACTTGGATGTCACGTTTGTTTCTGTAAAAAGCCAAAAACATCTCTAGAATGGCTCTGGGTGCCGGAGCTCTCCATGAGATCAGCCGTTTTTCATCACACGCAACAGCGCCCCCGGGTGAGTATTGTTTGAAGTGTAAGGAGGAGGAACGGAGGGTGCAAATTGACAAACCAAAACAACATTAACTGTCTGTAACTCAATAAAATTGGAAATACAGATAATCGTATTAACGTCCTTGGTTGCATGAGGACATAAAAGGCAATCTGGAAGAGGAAAGTGATCAAACCTACAGACTAGATTATCTACTTCATAGGGTTGAAACTTCCCACCATGCTGAAATAAATCTATCCAGAGGAAGAATTACTCCTCGCCTGATCCGAAGTTGTCAACAAGATTAATCGACATTATGATTGTGAGAGTAAACTTGAACTACTCTAGTGAGACTTTGAGGCAAGTGGGCAAACTCCCCTAGGAGAGAAACATTTCTGAAGAAAACAGAGAAGTCAGGATCTCCCCAAAGCTATCTTTAAGAAACACCTCTTGAATGCAATTAGATATAAGGGCGTGAGATAAAAACAGAGCCTTCTGCCTGCATAATTAAATTGCCCTTCTCAGTTAATATTTTAACCATATGAACATCTTGTGAAACCTCATACGAATTCCCCTTTTGTGTACTTGTTTCATCATTCCACATACTGAGTTTTAAGTACAGAATTCTTATTACCAGATGTCAGACAAACATATCAAAATCTTTTTTATAACTACCCTCCCCAATCTCGTAAAACCTTGTAGATTTGTGACGAACATCTCGCAGGTCAAATGTAATCACCACAAGAAAATCACGTTTGAGTCTTTGTAAACACTGCAATGTCAGATCCTGGGAATGACAACTCTGCATTGGTAGAAGAAAGAGGGCAATCAGAAGGAAAGGAGAGTGGGGTGGGTCCCATAAAACCTTAACTACACTGAACTATGGCTATTAGGAAACAACAAACCTGGAGGCGTGGGAAAGGACACATATTAATAATACTTTGTGATGAGGGCCCCACCAAAACATATAACTACTTATCCTCAGTAACATCGTAAGGATGAAGTAGTCATTACCAAACCTGGAGTGTAAAGGGGTAATACTTGCCTATGTGTTTTAATAGAATCGAAACTCCTGCTTATGGTAATGGGAGATTAGTCATTTTGTGTAAAGAATGTAGGAATCCTGTTATGCAATTTTAAAGCACTGGTACAGTCTTACAAGCAGCATGTTTGGAGAGTGTAGGATGGGACACCAAAAGCAACATGTTTCAGACCCATCTGTGTTTAATACAAGAAGAAACACGCAAATGTCCCTGTTTTAGGCATTGACCAAAATGCTTCTATTGATACCTGTGACCGCATGTCATCTGCCAGGGTGTGAACATCTTAACATTTGTTATTTTTAATGTTAAAATGATGCAGGAATTCTGATACTTAAAGGGAGGTCTGCCAATCAGACTCTTTTAAATAATGCTCCATACCAAAATTATAGTGCACACATGCACCTTGGTGTAACCAGTCTCGTCACATGACCAGCTCTGCAGTGGCACAGAGCATGTTAAAGGTCACCTGTGCATCCCTGACAGCTGCTGGGACACAAAGTCAATGCAGGCAAAACTGGCATTTTAATTGTCTGGAACCTCTGATCTAAAAAATGATTGTGGGATCTAGACAATCCGGTTATAGTTACTTCTGTAAATATAAGCCATGTCTGGTTTGGCGTAGTGACTAGTAGAATCACACAATTATAAAGCCACAACCATTTCATATCACACCAGTGTCAGCTCTTAGAGCAGGGCATCACTATTACAGAGCTGCTGAGCATGGTTATTCTGTCTGGCTGTCTCCACTACAGCCATGTGGATCAATAGAAGGGATGCTGCCCCTTTGATTTTCCAGGAAGTGACACACCCTCCACACAGGACACATGAGCTTCCCCTAGTGTGTGCCCTGGAACTGTGCTGACAACAAGCCAGCTTCACACCACAGTGCTGCTCACTGGAATTCTAGTCAGCAGTCACGAGCAGGGTCAGGGTTAGAGTAGTCAGAGAGATAACCTAGGCCTGGAGAATGATCATCCTTTCTTGCATTTGGTTAGGGTTCTCTTCCTTTTCCTGTCATTTCCATTTAATGCAAGTCAAGGTACTCAGGGTTTGATGTTACACGGTAAATGACATGTAATATAAAAATGTGATTTGTACCTCTTACCACAGGTTTGCGATGGGCCAGTCCCCTGTGGCAATTTGCATTTAAAAGAAAAGATCAACCCCTCATTCCTTGATTCATTGCTGAACTGTAAAAAAAACCAAGATGAATTCATCAGAAACTATGCTTAGGGAGTTCAAGACAGGAGGAATACAAGATTGAGAACTGCACTGTCCTCTAACCATTCCCAGGGAACAGTGAGGTCATCTGCTGTTGGACTAAGGCCCCACTTTGGCTGCACTGGAAGCCGGCTACTGTCACTGGAGGTGAATGAATCCCTTTAGGTACCTGCTGATCTCCCTAGATTGGGGGTGCCAGAGTTGGACTCACCTTGCCCTCTAGAACCTGGATTGTGATTCCCAGCAACCACAAAAAAATCAAGGACGTAAACTTTGGCTCTCCATGATTTCCTGAAGCACCTCAACACTGGTTTGTGCACCTTCAAGACCATCCTAGTTGCTGCACAGGAACCGCCTATGTCTTCTCCTCTCCAAACTCAACACTCAACATCCTCCTCGTCTCTGATTTCACTTAATGCTGATGCCAAACTTCTGCTGTCTCCTCGACTTGCCAAGACTTCTAGAGTCCCCAGCTCTACACCTCTGCCGGGTCTCCAGCCTCATTTGAACTACACACTTGCACTACTGCTACAGTACCGTACCGCTGTGTTGAACAACCCGAGCAGGCACACCACTAAACGTCAGTGTCAGTATTAGCTGATGCCATCACTCCTCGTCTCGAGACCAGTACAATACCAAAACTTCCCAGATGGCAGGTTTGACAATGAAAAGCCTGGCTTAACACTGTTGAGCCCCAGAGTATAGAAGAGGTACTGTTCGGAGGTCCTGTACACCTGGACCACTTGTGGAATTAACGTGAATTTTAATCCTCCTTTTAAACCCTTTTCGTCCAGTTGTGAAAATTGACATTGTTTTAATTAAATGCCTGAATACTCCTGCTCATCTACCCAGAATGGATTTCTACATCAATCTGTAGTGTCTATGTTTTTTTTAAAGGGGTGGGCTTTTGCTAATATTTTAGTTGGTTGTTTGCATTTTATTGTTTAATTAAAAGTTTAAAGAGCATTGTTTGGGTTGCCACTGTTATCAGTTCACATAGCCTGCCCTCTGCCCACCTCATCATAAAATGGGTTAGTGATTTTGCAGCCACTCATCCCTGTACTCTTGTAGAACATTAGTCATTTCAAAATAATACCCATTTCTGCGAACTAGAGGTAGGGACTATAATGGAAAGGCATGAGGAAAACATACTTTTCACACTGAAGAACCTGAAATGGGTCAACAGCTGATGTAGAAACATTCTACTTCTAGTAAAAGCAATCGACTGCCTCAATCAGATTACCACTGTATTAGGGAGGGAGAAGAAAGTTAAGCTTTTCAAAATCCTTCTGACCAAAGGAACAGGAGACGGTCTGAAACCTTTGTAAACCTTTGATCTTAACAGGAGCTGAATTGACCCATTAAAATGAGGGGAGAATATGAGCTATGCCAAAGACATGACCAATTTAATATGTTGCAAGATTTAAAGTGATATTTTGGAGGTAATGGCGATCACCCCCACACCAGATCAGAGAAAAGGGACAAGTCTGTACCCAGATCCCTTCGGGGAGGAAACTTTGTTGAAACACATGAGGACCTGAATTTAAATGGCACTGATGTGTATACCAGTAAATGAGTACAACCTGTGGGGGAGGGGCACGTGCCAAAAAGAATAAAAAGATCACCCAGTTCTTTTACGTATATTGACCCCGTAATAGAGGGTACCATTGAGGACTCTAAGGCATTATTTGATGAACTGATAAAGCAATACGAGATGACTCCTGCTGTAAATGAGGGTGAAATGTCCACTAAAAGTAGTGAGATAGGTAGTGGTCCGGTGGACGCAGGAAGTCAGACCGCGGATCAGGGAGCAAGCATCAGTTAGATGCTGATCTAATCAAGGAAAGGGGGATAGGGGTTAGGCATGCCCATCATAAAAGTGTACTTGAGGCTGTGAATAGAACCTGTAGTGAAGAGGAGGATGAGTATATGGGGAGAAGGCCAACAAAGAAACAACTCAAGGAAAGTAAAGATGCTGCGACCCAACTATACACATTCATTCTTGAATATAATAGTTTTACAGTGAGTTAGAGGAGACAAAGAGGGATAATTCCTGGGTAACACAAGTGAATCAGGATGGTGTGGCATTTTTTCGGAGGCTTGGGGGGTTGCCAGTACCTGGGATTGTCATGTTTGAACCCATCTTCAGGGAAGACAAAAGTGTTCCCCTGAATCGTTCAATAATGTTAACCCTGTTGAGATCAATATCTGGCCTGAGTGTAATCAGGTCCTCTGATATAAAGGTGTTGGACCTATATGATGACAGTATGTTGGGGAGATGTAGGGGTCACTTCCATTCCCAAGTTATCTGAGACCTGATATTAAATGCACATGTATTAAATAAGGGATTCATGGTACACAAATGTAAACCAAACAAGTGGAATAGAGGCCATTAGAGGCCGGGACTTGTCAATAAAGTTTAAGATGCATGACATTTAACGCAGTTGGGGGAATATATACTGACTGAATATGGTTGCCGACGGTGCTTGGTTCGTCTGCACGGCATTGGCCAGGGTTTGAATAAAAGTAATTTCAACCTGTTTTCTTGGAATTCTAGAGGGTTAAATACTTTGTTGAACCAGGAAAAAGATATCTCCCATGACAAATATCAGGTTTTATTATTCAAAGAAACTTGGTTGTTTGAGGTTCACGCTGTTGATGGCTTTGCAATTGAAACACACAACACCAAGAAAGTCTGGAGGGGCTGACCTTATGGACGACTTTTGATTGCAACAAAAATTTCCCTAGATAGGGCAATGGAGCAACTTGTGTCCTCACAATTGTTTTTTAGCAATTAGCCTGAATGTAGCGTTAGGTCCCATGGAAAATAACCTTTTGATTGTGGATGTATATTTGAATCTTCTTTTCAAAGATATAGTAAATGTGATAGCGGAATAGGAAGATGTATTATGTAATTGATCCAGTAGTCCCCCCACATACACAATCATAATTACGGGTGACTTAATTGCATTTGCATCCAGCTTCATGAGCGCTTCTCAGATTTGGACATTAATACTTGCTTTTACTTTTAAAAAAAGGGAGCATAAAAGGTTAAAAAAAAAGATTCATGTCTGTGGGGTAATCACATGGAAAGGTGCAACATGTTGTATTTAAAGGAAATGTTTATTGCGGAGAGCTCACCTTAACCAACTTGGAATAGCATTCTATCAACATAAACTTTGGATTACATATTTGATTCTAATATGACATCCTTCACAGTCAGTTACTTTGTCATATGGACGACAGTGGTCAGTTACCACTGCATTAGTAGTCAGTCTCTGCTGTGAAGGATAGACTAATTTCAAGAGTCCCTTGGAGTGTAAAGACTTGACAGTCAACAACTCTGGGAATCAAATAAGTCAGTTTAACTCAAATCAAAGGAGAGTGAACACATATATTGTGGAGTGTTGGTCTGTATGGCGGGCAGAGGAAAACATTGTTTAACTGTGATCGCCTTAGAAACTCGGATATCATTTGCAAATGTAATCTTAAGACTAAGACGGGCCAGCACTGGAAAATGGTCTTAGTAGGTTCTAAAAAGTATCAATCATTTGATAATGAGGTTAATGTGAGGAAAAACAGAATGAGAACAGAATTGCACTGGTAAAGAACTCCAGTTTTTCACGTGTATAAGACAAACAGAACAAATATTTAAGAACTGGCATAAGGCCCACAAAATAAATGGATATATTAAATCCAACCAATTGCTAATGGATTTCGTAGTAAAGAAAGATGTTAGGGCAATTTAGAGAGTGCTAAATGACTCTGAAAAAATACACTTAGTGAAGCAGCCAACCAATGTAATGGAAACTGCCCGGATCAAGCACTTTGTTCATATTTTTCACAGTGAGGAAGGACAGTACGTTGACAATGCCTATGACAGGGAGGACATTGAATTAGTGATCAGACGGCTAAATGGTTCAAGAGCATCTGGACCATATGGCATTTCAAATGCCCTTCTAAAAGATGATCCAGCTCTTTGGATGGATATTCTTACTAATCTGTCCTCTGTGGATTGGACCGCCATGGAGTTACCACACACATGGAATGAAAAAAATAATGGTAAGAAGGGTGAGCGATGTTCCCCTTTGAATTATTGCCCCATTAACCTGATAGACACTTCCTCAAAGATACTCTCTGGCCTGCTGTTGAAAAATCTGACCAAATTGGCAGAGAGCACAAACAGACAAAATGTCGTTCAGATGGGATTTCGTAAGGGGTTGGGGACAGTAGTAAGCGGTCTCCTCTTGAATCTTTGCAAGTCACTCATCCCGGATGATAAGGCCAGCTCTCTCCACATTGTAATTGTTAAGAAATAGTGACAGGCCACGCACTCTGTTGCCAGTCAAGTTTTCCTGCATTGACTTCTTCACCAAACGCATGTTTTCATGACTCCATCAATCTTCAGGGAGGCTGTGTTTTTTTTTTCCTTTTCAGGCGTGTCTTCATTTCCTTTTCAGGTGTAGCAAGTTAATTGATTTTAATATCTCTAAGGATTCTGGTACTCGTATTTTTCACATTTCATTTCTCTTGCAGGTGACTGGAAACAACTCCCTCCATAGCACACATTTTACTCCCGATAGGGGGAGGTGGAAAGCCATTATTGTGGCTCTCCATTGTAAGGCATGGTCGCCCTGGTGCTGCAGCCTTTTGAGCCTGGGACTGCTGCAACATAATTGTTAAGAAATAGTGACAGGCCACACACTCTGTTGCCAGTCAAGTTTTCCTGCATTGACTTCTCCTCCAAACGCACGTTTTCATGACTCCATCAATCTTCATTGTTCCAGGAGTCCCGGGCTACAAGGCAGTGCAGCAGGGCCAATATGCCTTACATTGGAGAGCCACAACCATGGCTTTACACCTACCCCCATCAAGGGGAGGATTTGTGTTATGGAGGCAGTTGTTTCCAGTCACCTGCCAGCAAAATCAAGTGCGAAAAATACAAGTACCAGAATCCTCAGAGCTAATTAATTTAATTTAATTTAATTTATTATTAATGTGTTACAGCTTATTATAAGCTTTTCACATAACATAAGAAATTACATTTAACAAAAAGAAGACAGTTAATCATAAAAGTAAATACTGACATATTAAATGCATAAAAAGAAAAAAAAAGTAGTAGCATAACAAGCAGATTTAGGAAAGATAAACAAGAAAGAAAAAAAGAGAAGATAAAAAGAATTAAGAATAAAAAGTGAGATAAGTTACATTCAGAATTTAAAATTCAAAATTAAAAGGATGTACAGATGTATTCATAGTCCACCAATAGATGAATATTAATGCCTTTATATATTGAAGACTACAAGTCCAAATAGATATTGCTAATGAAGAGATTATAAAGAGTTTTTTTTTTTTTTTTTTTTTTTTTCTAATAAAAACTTTCCCATAATAAAAGAAGGTGGCCATCCATGAGTTGACAGTTCGCTATATGTTTATGTCCAACAATTTCTCGATGGTCGTCCAAACATTATACACGGCAATGTATAATTTCATTCCATTTCCCTTTGCATTGACGGCTCTATGCCAGAATTCGTTACTACCAACATGTTCCATGTTATGGACAAAATCTGTGTAGAATGATGTGTAGACCTTTATCATAGCGATACATCTGGTAAGAACATGTTTGCCCGTTTCTGATTTCGTTATGTCCTTACATAGCCTACAAAAACGTTCAGGTAGGGGGAGATTATTCTTAATCCCGCTTATGGCCAGTACGGGCAACTGATCAATCCTTAGCAAAAGAATAAAACGACGAAGCCGTGGCGAAGGACATAAATTCAGATAAGGCAACGGCTTCTTGGGGGTGTAATTCATGAATTGCACAAATTTATAGCGCTTTAGATTTTCCAAATGTGCAAAGTTGCTAATCCAATCGTGCAATTCAGATTTCTTGGTTAACGCCCTCAGTACAGGAATGGAGACCTCTTGTTGTTTTTGGGTCCACCCGATCTCTTCAAGATATTTAACGATGTTTTTTTTCATAATACAATATGAGGATGCTTTGTTAATTTCACAATGAATCGCCGCTAATAATAAATTGGCTGTATCCGGTGTTGCTTTTAGGTATAATTCGGCTCTCTTCCTGAGTACAAGAGACTTCCAGGAAGTGAGGCCGAGCTCTAATCTAAGGATAGCCATAGGGATGCAACCCGCAAGGCCGAGTATTTTTTTCCAAAATTTTCCTTCGAGGATTTGAAGCCAATCCAGTTCTATTAATTGTAATGCCTCCAGGCCATAGATTATCATTGGTGTTAAGACCTGTAGGTATAGTTGGCGTGCTGCCCAGATGGTGTAGCCACAATAGGTTGTAGAAAAGCGATGGATAAGTGCTGTTACTTGGGCAGCTCTTGTAGTTCTAACTTGTTTGCAGGTGGTATAGTGCCCTTTGTGTTCAATCTCGACACCTAGGTATCTATAATATGGGGTATATTTGATTGCAGTCCCGTATATGTTTAGCCCTGTTCTTGCTATCTTCTTGGAATTGAACATTACCATCTGTGTTTTATTTAAGTTAATAGCCAGCCCGTTGTCTTGAGTATAAGTCCATAGTGCCTCAGCTGATCTACGAATACCGCTGATAGTGTGGTCCAAGATGACTAAATCGTCAGCGTATGCTAGTACTACACAGTGGGTGGATCCAATCTTAGGGGGGCAGTTGTTTTCCAGTAATAGCGCTTTAGGTATGTCATGTACAAACAGGTTATACAGTATGGGTGCCGTAACACATCCTTGTTTCACGCCACAGTTTTGGTTGATCTTGCTGGTCATATTCCCTTTTGCGTCCAACTTCAGGGAAACTGTGGTATTGTAATGCAATAGTTTGAGATAATATAGTATTGCTTTAGGGCATCCCAGTTTTTCAAGTTTAGCCCAAAGTAGTTCCCTGGGGACTAGATCAAAGGCGGACTTAAAATCTATAAACAAGGCGTAAAGAGGTGGGTTACCTGGTGTTCTAGCCTTGTTGCAGAGGATATCCATTACTACCAAGTTATGTGTAGTGGAATATCCGCTTCTAAATCCACATTGGAAACGATCAAGGATTTTTTCTCTGTCTGCCCATATTTGAAGTTCCTGAAGAAGATATGCTGCAAATAGCTTGCCCGTGCAGTCCAACATTGAAAGTAGGCGGTAATTTCCAGGGTCAGAGCGGTCACCTCTCTTATATACAGGGATCAAAATTGCCGTCTGCCAAGATTCAGGGATTTTGCCTTCATTCAGAATCTTTTCAAAGAGGATCTTGAGTACCTCTGCCCAATATTCCGGGTTGCTCTTTAATACTACATTTGCTAAGCCGTTGGGTCCCGGAGCTCTTGAAGATTTGAGCTTTTTTATCCTAGTAATCAGAGATTCAACTGACACTTTGAAAGGGAACAAAGGTGGATCCTGGGGCATCCTCTCCTGTATCTTTACCTGGTCCGTGCCGTTCCGGGTTTTCAAAAATTCCTCCCATTGGCTGATGCCAATTGAGTTAGTTAGGGGGATGCTGGTATCACCCCGAGCCATGCTCAATAATCCCCATATAGTTCGGGAGTTACCCGTACATAACGTTTGGACTGTTGTTTGCCATTTGAGTAATTTTATTGCATAGCGTTTCAGTTTTAGCCATGTTCTGTAGGCATTTTTTAGCTTCTTGCTTAGGGTTAAGTAGTTGTGCAGTGTAGTGGAAGCTTTTCGTAATTTCCTCAAGTCAGCTCTTAGAGTTCGTTTAGCATCTCTGATTTCGATATCAAAGTTATTCGTGGTCTTAGTCTCAGGAGCCCGCATAATTATTTTAGTCGCTGCATAGGTGTTTGAAAATGCAGCGATCCAATCTTCGATCTCCTGGCTGGTCATGGCCGAGAGATCTATATGACACAGATTTGGATAGATAGTTGTATATTCTATGGCACGTTTAATATTAATGTCAGACCATCGTATCATGGAGAGAGCATGATTCGTCTTCAGCTCACCAATCGGTTTATACGGTGTGAATTGTGTAATATATTTGAAAGAGAGTGTGAGAATAGCGTGGTCGCTCCATTCATTATCCTTAATCTTCATGTCTGTAACCCAGGTGGTCATGGTAGGGCTTGCGTACATATAGTCCAATGTACTGCTGGATATGAAGTTTCTCCATGTTGCTTTTCCCGGATAGTCACTGATGGTTCTGCCATTTAATAATTCAAAGTTCCATGATTTAAAAAAGTTAAACCATAATTGTCCCTCCGCGTTTACAGTTCCATGTTTCAATTTGCCTATTTGCTTCAACAGGGGATTATTGCTGGTGCTCGGCTCACCAATTAATTGGCAATTAAAATCACCAACAAAGATGACCATATTTTTCTGTGATTCAGTCAGCCAATTGATCAACAGATCATGGCAGGCTTCCTGGATAATCTCGCTCTGAATAGATTCAGATGGATTATATATATTAACCAGGAGGATGTGTTCCGTTTTATCTTCGCCAGGGAGCTCCAGTTCCACTGCCATTATGAATTCGTCCATTTTCGTATAAATGCGGATGGATCTTAACGGATGCAGGATGCCAATTAATAGACCGCCATATGGTCTTCCCCTTGGTCCTTTTTTTGCTAGTTCCTGATGTATAGTGTACCCATTTAGTAGGGCTCGGGAGGTAAGCCATGTCTCTTGTAGACATATACAGGTATGGCCCACTAGTAAGGGCATTGAGCCATCAGGAGATAGCAAATGGCCGAATCCCCGGCAATTCCAAGAAATAATGGTTTGATCTCATCGGTTTGCTGTTGCTTTTGATAGGGACTCTATTAGCCATTTAAGGACCTTCTGTATGTCTACCAGCTGTACAGAGTCATCTTTAGGTGGCTGTATTATGGTCCTTTCTTCCATAGTGGAATTTGACATCTGGGTCGGCCACTGTGGATCGATGACGTTCGGGTCAACATCTATTTCCAGGTCAACTTCCCTCAGGTTGGTTTTAAAGTTACGCAGTAATTCTGCAGTGGCTAGAAATTTGCAGTGAAGGGCCGATGTGCTTGAATTCGTCACTTCTAATGGTTCGACAAATGCAAAATCCTCAGATCGTAGTACTCTCAGTTGCGGAATGGTATGTAATCTGGTCATTAATGCTGATCTGGAAATCCAGTCGTGGTTACTAGATTGATAGAGATTTTTGATCAGGCAGATTCTTCCGCCTCTGGGTACCATAAAGTTACCCTTTTCTTCAGCTGGTAATATTGTTGTTAATTGCGGCTCGTTGATCAAGGGTATAGAGCTAACTGATATGTTATTTGTATTATTCTGGGATATATTTACCTCCTGTTCTTTTTCACATAAAGAAGATTCAGATTCTGGAGGCGCTGTTAATTTAGAGGTATTGCATTTGTCATTAATGAGCCAGCTAGTTAGCTTTCCTTCTTTTGCTGCAGTGCGTTTGCGTGCCCGTGCCGCTCTCCGTTTGACTTTTCTTTGTCCTTTTTTGGGAGTGCTACCTACTGTTGGCCTCAAGATTTCCTCCGCTGCCTCTGCTGTATCCGGTAGTATAATCATTGCAGTTTGACGCTTTCTTCTTCCAATCGCCTTTTTTGTCAGGCGTTTCTGTTTACGTGAGAGATAGATTTCCGAATTATTGGTGATGTTAGGGTCCTGGGTCCCAAAATCAGTGCCATCTTGCGTATTAATGTTGATGGGTTCCGGCTCATTCTCCATTGGGATGTTTTTCTCAGTATCGCTTGTTGCGATTGCGAGGGTAACGTCAAGTATCTTCCCGCACATCTTCAGTAGAATGTTTAGTGCAAATTGTACAGATGCAACAGATGCTTGCAAATCCCCCAGGTTCGTGCTGCCTTCTCTAAGGTCACTGATATTTTCAGATTCCTGAGACCCTAAGTGGACTGCAAGGTTAGGGGAAGCAGATAATCTATCTATCGCTTCCCGTTGCGAAGGCGTCGTCTGGGGTTGGTAACTGTTGATTTGCTTGCTTGTACTGCTTCGCGGTAGCGGAGTCATGGCTCTCTGCATAGAGAGACAGAGGTCAAGCAATGAGTTGTTGTCAATTATACTCTCCCCTAGGCACGCTGAATTGATCGTTCTGCTGTGGATACTCGGCTCCTTCTCCTCGCTTGGCGATGGATTTATGATATTTGAAGTAGATGGAAGTGGGAAGAAGTCAGTAATAGTTCCTCTTTCCTTTGGAACAGTTTTCATGCCCTTGCCCTTGTTCGGGCCTGTGGTAGAGGTTCTGTCCTTCTGATTCCGAAGGTTGTATCTCGTGGCAGAACACTTCTTGACAGTTAGCATAGTAATGCTATTCCTTCGCTACCTTGTCGGATCCGGGTAGAAGGGGAATGTGCCGTGGGCAATATGTCCAATAGGGTTATTTTTAGCTGTTGGTAAATGATATTCCCTTGGTTCTATCAAAAACGCTAGGGAGCGCAAACGGGTATATTAGCGGTGGTTGAGCAAATCCACGGGTAGTTAGCACCGTTGCTATGGGGACACAAATAGAGCTTTCAATTAGTGTGCCGAGCTGGTGTGTCCTAACCTCGGGAAAAATGTCCGAAAGTTTCCCCGGTACACAGTATAAAGCCTGTGTCATTAAGTTGCATCTACCCTAAACTCTGACTGGCATGCCGTTGTTCTGAATACAGGCAGAGCAGGTAGTAGGGCAAGGGGACTGTGCAAGGTTCCTGTTGTGAAGTTGTCAGCTGATATACAGAGGTTCCGGCAACAGTGCTGGATGCAATAACAGAGCACGTGTGCCAAATGGTAAGAAATAAGGACCACCAGGCAGAAGATGACACAGAAGGTTCTTTTGCCAATTCGAGGGGGGGGGGGGGAGGGGGAGGGGAAGGAGTACGAAGGGGGCCGGAGGCAAGGAGATTCCCTGCTCAGTCCCCTATGGCGCCGCTCACTGTGCCTCTCCTTCGCTGCACACGTCAGCGCAATTTGTTAAAGCTCGGGAGCTGTCAGAGCCTCGGATCAACTAGGCTCAGCTCAGCTCCGCTCCACTTACACCTCTCTCAGCTGTCCCCAACCCCTATTTCGGCCCCAGGAGGAGGGGTGGGGGGGGGGGGGGCGAAGGGGAGAGAGAGGCTAATGGCCGCGGTGAGAGGTGAGAGGGGCTAGGGGCGAGGCAGTTCCTAACTCGATCCCCCAAATCCTCCGTGTCACCACTTGCAGGGTCTCACCTCTGCCGCTTTCGTCCGCGTCCCAGCCAGAGGTTGTGGGTAGCTTACCTCGGCTACACGGCTCTCTTCTCTTCCAGCCCTCCGCAGCCTTCTACGGCCCCCTCTCCAGGCCCCGTCCTGGTTACTAGCGCTGGGCTGCGCCCGGCTGCTGCCCGCTTCGCCTCGTCGTACTGTCGTCGAACGGTGCTGGTTGATGTTAGAGGAAAGCACCCGACGACTTCAGTACCAGCGTCTAGGCGTCCGAGCGTCAGAGCGTCAAGCCGCACCTACCGGAACACACACACAAACTCCAGCAAAGTGGTGTGACGAGGCCGCTTCCGACACTTCAGTCTAATTAACTTGTCACACCTGAAACAGAAATGCAGACCTGCCTGAAATAATAAAGAAACTCAGCCTCCCTGAAGATTGATTAAGTCATGAAAATGTGCGTTAGGAGGAGAAGTTAAAGACTGGTAACAGAGTCACGGCCTTCGCATCTTTAAACATTGTTCCAGGAGTCCCGGGCTCACAAGTCAGTGCAGCAGGGCCATCATGCCTTACATTGGAGAGCCACAACCATGGTTTTCCCCCTCCCCCATCAAGGGGGAGATTTGTGCTATGGAGGGAGTTGTTTCTAGTCACCTGCCAACAAAATCAAGTGCGAAAAATACAAGTACCAGAATCCTCAGAGCTAATTAAACTTGTCACACCTGAAACAGAAATGCAGACCCGCCTGAAAAAACAAAGAAACTCAGCCACCCTGAAGATTGATTATGTCATGAAAATGTGCGTTAGGAGGAGAAGCTAAAGACTGGTAACAGAGCGCCTGCCTTCACATCTTTAAACATCTCTCCACATAGTAAATTTGGATTTGTCATCAGCGTTTGACAGGGTGGTAAGGGGGAGAATGTGGGGGAAGCTGGCCTCTTGGAACATTGATCCCGGCCTCCTGAACATGCTAATTTTGCTCCATATTGAAACAAATGTGTGGGTGCAACTGAATGCGGGGGGTGACCTGTCCAGATGGATCAAGTGAAAATGTGGATCTGAGGCAGAGTTGCGTCCTCGCCCCCATACTGTTTAATTCATATATTGCAGATCTATGTTGCTATGACCAACAATACCTGTGATGGCCACAGAGATTGGGGGCCCTACGTGTAGACTGCATAGCCTTTGCAGATGACATTATCATTCTTGATTACAATCTCTGACGGATTTAGTGTAGTCTGGATAGGCTGGAAGTTTATATGGATATGAATTGTTTGTCGGTTAATTCCAGGGACATCATTTAGGGGTAGCCAGAGGTTGCAACTACAACCTCTGTGGTCTCCCTTGTGACCTTTAAAAAAAAAAGCAAAGAAGTTGGTTTTTTTAATGCAAGCTCCTGGGCTGTGGCCAGCACCATGTGGCTCTTTACGTCTGGAGTGGCTGGCTTTCTTGTTCAGGACTCTTAAAAAAAAGAAGAAAAATAAAAACAGGAGTGCCACAAGTCTAACACTTTCAGCACTGACCCTAAATAAGAAAGAACAGGAATACCAAATAATGTGTCATTCAGGAATTCTATACAATAATTGCTAGACTCATTAAAGCTTTATTTCAGGCACACTTCAGGGGGTGAGTCACTGATTTAGTCTGTTCTCAAACACCTCAACTCAGCCTTTCATCATTCTGGTGTCGATAAATGAGTACCAACACAGGTTGGGTGATATTGGGTGTATATTTTTTCTATATAAAGTGCTTAAGCGTAAGCACTATATAATAAAACATCATTATCATTTGGTCATGGACGTCTGCTTGCATTCACAGTAATTTGGTAATATGGGCCTATACACACTGATTTTAACAATACATTTGGCCATCCATTCTTGTACGAAATGTACATCACATTATAGTGATATCGTAACCATATTTTTCGTAGTGTACAGTGCTATGTGATGCCCCTTCCTATTTTGTCAACGGATGAAAGGTTGTGTACCACTTCGGGGTGGGGTCAAATGACATCACTTCCTGTGATGTCATCAGGGGGACAAGGGTCAAGTGATGTCACTTCTGCTACCCCTGGCATTTTGGTGAAATGACGTCCCTAGTTAATCCTGACAAATCTAAAATTCTGTCATTGTATAAGAGTAGAAAAAGATCTCCCAATGTTGTAATATTTAAGGTGACAAAAATAGAGGCGGTAACTCATTTCATATACTTGGGTTTTTGATTTCTTTTCTGGGACAAAGAAATTTAGCATGGCAAGAATGGCGCCCAAGGTGCTGGCTCTGATGCCGCTCATAAAAATTGTTAAGCGAAGAAAATGTGCGTTCTCGCTTTTGCCCTTGATATATTTTTATAAGGCAAAGGTCACCGCTGCAGTCTTATATGGCACTGATTTAATTCATTTTAATAATAGAAAGTGGTTTGGCTTCCAGGACGGTACAATCTGGCGTGAGGTGCTGAGTTTACCAGGGTCTGTACCCATAACTCTCATTCACCTGGAAGTTGGGCTAAAATATTGGTGGTCTACTTACCAGTTGCTTCGAAAAATAGATGCGGGAGAAGAAAATCCCCTTTTGGAGGGCTAAACAAAGAGATGAATCAAGGAAATCTTAAAATATTGAATTAGCTGAAATCGGATTGTGAGTCATATCTTTTAATAGCCAATATCCCGGGGGATGCCTTATTGCACAAATTGAAAGAGGACATGAGGCAATTGGACAGAATATGTCATGAGATGGCCCTCCAAAGACTGGATTTATATAGAGTCATTGTCACACAATATACCAATGTAATTGATATACGGCCCTATGTGTCCCAGTTCCCCGATTACATTAGATTTCATTTTACCAGTTTGTACAACTTGGAAGTAATGGGGCCAAAGATAGGAATAATAAGAGTGAAAACAACTGTAGGTTTTGCAAAGACCAGGAATTAAAGACTCTGCACCATCTAATTATTAAATGTCCAGCACTCACACAGAAAAGTATTCTCTTTTTTGAGAGATTTGTGCACTCTACGTCTTCTGTAATTGTCGGGCCAGAGTAATTGGAAGTAGGACATTTCCCATCATTGTAGCAGCTGTGAAATTCCTGAGAGGCATTTAAAAGGAAATTGTAAAAGGCCACCTTGCAAATAAAAACTTTGCAAGGATTTTTTAAGAAGGTTTTTTTTTTAGCAATTTGTAATCAATATTTTAAAAGTAGAAATGCACATTAAGATTAAATGTAATAGCTATGTGAAATATTTTGATCATTTTCTACTGATTGGGAATATATTCCTGTAGAATTAAAGTAAGTTAATGAAATGTAAGAGCGTAAAAGATGTATTGTTATCGGTCAATTGTGTTTTGTATTGTATTATATTGTTTATTTATTTATTTTTAGAGCGCACCGGGCCCTCAGGCATCTGGGCGCTTCACAATTTGAGTTGCAAAAGGTTCCAGGTGATAGGTACATCAATTAAGACACATATACAGGAAATATACAATATAAACAGATACATACAGTAATATAGATTAGTGGTGTAATAAGCGGAACATGTGGTAACATTTTAGGTCATTATTGATACATAGATCAGGAGGCAGTTACTGGTCCTGTGCGAGTAGCCACTGCTTAACATTGATCTTAAAAGAATGGAAGGAGGGTAATGCTCTGAAGGTGTCAGGAAGGGAGTTCCAGAGTTATGCCGCCATGACAGGAAAGCTGGAGCCTCTCGTCTTTTTGCGTTTCAAGTTAGGAATTCTCAGGCTGTTGGATGGTGCCATTCTAATGGGTCGTTCTGAAGTATGTCTGGTGAATCATCCATCAGATTTTTGGGGGCTTTGTCAGTTAGGCATTTGTATGTCATGTTGAGTGCTTTGAGCTTAATTCTGTCATTTATAGATAACCAGTTGATGGCACGTCTTTTGTGTGAGATATGCTGTGATCTTGGAACTTAAGGCACTGTTTTGGAGAGTCTGGAGTTTGTTAGTGTTGTGTTAGTTTGTGCCCAGGTAAAGAGCATTGCAGTAATCTAACTTGGAAAGAATTAAAGCACGTGCGATGGTAGTACAGTTCTTGGGCGATAGGTAAGGTTTGCATGCATAGATTAATTTGCATGTGTAGCTGGTTGCAGTTGCGGTGGCGTTTACTTGTTTGTTAAGGTTGAGTGCTGAGTCCAAGCAGAAACCTAGTGTTTTCACTTCGTTCACAACCTTGATTTTGATTCCATCAATAGTGACGGAGCTATATTGTGAAGAGAGTTTTTTTAGACTCAATGATTAAAAGCTCTGTTTTTTCCTAATTGAGGCATAAGCCATGACTGGCCATCCATGTTTGTATAATTAAATACATTTGGTTAATCAGTTCCACATCTTTGTCGTAGTCTCCTGGAATGGGAATGAGGATCTGGGTGTCATCAGCATAGTTGGTATATGAGACACCCAGATTGTCAAGTATGTCAAAGAGAGGCTTTGTAAAAATACTATACAAAGTAGGGGAGACACATGAGCCCTGTGACCCGCCACATGTGATGGGTACTGGATCAGCAGCTGAGGAAGGTGAGAAAACCCTTATAGATCTGTTATTTGAGAAAGAGTTTATCCAAGTGGAGGCTTCCTTGGAAAAGTGGACAGCTTATTTAAAGTGGTTGCACAGGTTTTTGTGGTCAACAAGGTTGAATGCAGCAGAAAGGTCCAGGAAGAGGAGAATGGAGGCCTCTCCTTTGTCTTTTCATTCGTTCAGTTGGATCTTTAAGTCAAGGAGGGCAGTCTCTGTCCTGTGCCTTGGCCTGAAGCCTGACTGTCGAGTGCCTAGTAGGTTGTTGAACTCCAAATAGGATTGGATCTGGAGATAAGTGACTCGGTCCAGGATTTTAAGGAGAAATGGTACAGTTGTGATAGGCCTATAATTAGTGGGGATGCTGGGGTCCAGGTTGGGTTTTTTAAAAGTGGTACTACCCAGGCGTCTTAAAGGTTGGTGGGAACTGAACAGGATTTGAAGGAGGAGTTGATGAAAGTGGTAATGAACGGAGCTAGGTCTTTGGCAGCTTCTTTAATGATTGGTGCTGGGCAGGTATCTCCAAGGCAATGGGAGGGCTTAAGGGATGTGATGATGTTTATAGTGTCAGTTGTAGAGATGGCTCTAAATTTAAACTGGTCGCATGGTTTGGTTTGATTGTTGGAAATTTCTTTGTAGGATGGCTTCTTGTCTTCTCCGCGTTTATTCTGTGTAGGGTCATTTTTGTGGCTCTAATTTTGTCCTGGAGCATAGAAATGTTGTTGCAGAGGGCATCTTGGATGTCGGTGCACCAAGTGTTGTTTTTAATGCATGAGTCGTTAGGAGCAATCAGGGATTCTAATTCTCTTAGTATGGAGAAGATTTTCCTAGTGTTTGAGTTTGCTTTTTTGATTCTTTCATTGAATGTCTCTTTTTTTGTTTGCATAATTTTTTTTTGTATCTATCTGTAAGGGATGTAAGTAGTTTTTTATTCTGTTCGGTCTGGTTGTTTTTCCAGCAGGTTTCAGCCTGTCTTTTCTCTAAGCAATTTTCAATGCTAAGTTTCAGAGGAGCAATGAAGTTGATGGCTGAGTTGATAGTATTGTTGTATAGATCAACCAGGTTAGTAGGATCTGCAGGTTGGTGGATAGGATTGGTTATAGGATGGATCAAGGGTAAGAGGTTTGTAACTGCAATGATCTTGTTACATCTGGTTAGCGCCTGTGGGGCCATAGGCTTTACTAAGGTGGTAGATAAGCTATCTTCGATTGTGAATGAGATCAAGTAGTGATCGGTCCAGATGCAAGGTTCAATTGTGGATATGCAAGATGAACAGTTAATATCTGTGATCCAGTCTAACGTGCAACCTTTAATATGTGTAGGTCCATTATTCCTGATAGTAAGGCCTGCTTCAGCAATCCTGTTGGCTAAAATGATGGCGTTGGAATCATTAGGATTGTTTAGGCCTCAATTGAAGTCACCCATAAGGATAATTTGTAAGCCAGGCTTGGTGTTCGTATTTAGTAAAGACATTATGTCTTCTTTGAATGTTCCTAGTGGATCAGGTGGTCTGTAGAGCAGGTGTATAGAGGTGGTTTGTGAGGGGGATAGGGCCAGCTTGACTAAGAGTAGTTCAGCTGAAGGGAATGACTTGGATACTATCTCTCTTATGGTTAAGTTAGGTTTGCATATGAATGCTAATCCTCCTTTAGTGGTATATCTGTCTCGTCTGATAATGGTGAAGTTAGTAGGGACCTCAGAAGAGAGGGCAGAACCAGCTGCTTTATGAAGCCAGGTCTCAGTAACCGCTAGGAAGCCTAGTTGGTTTGATGTGATGATGTCGGCGATTTCAGTAGCGTGTGCCACAAGGGATCTGGCGTTGATAAGGGCTCCCTTGATTGGGTGCTTATCCTTTATTGTGATTTTATTCATGGGTGCTGTAGTAATCGGGCGTGATGAGCTCTGCTCACTATTCAGTATAAGTTTGAGGTTACGGGTTTTGGGAGTGTGTAGCCTAGGTACATTCTGAGCGTTTCTTGTTATGGTGGTTAATGAGAGTGAGGTGAGTCTGAATCCTAGTCTTTAGTTTCTCCACTTAGTGGAGTAAGGCCGGTTAGGCTTGGGTTTGCTGGCGAATTGTAAGATCCATTGGGCAGGTGTCAGTTCAGGCGTGTGTGGAAGGTCACCATAGGTGGGGCAGGGTTTGTTTTGTGTCCTAACTAGGGGCAGTTGGAAGTAGGTTGGATTTATCAGGTAGGATGGGGGTAATGTTTTTTTTTAAACGATGAAGAATTGAGGGCAGTAATTGTCAGGGTAGGGTTGGGTTTCAATGCAAAGGATGGCATGGCGCAGATGAAAGCCTTCGAGGTTGGGAGAGGGAGGGCAGTTAGGATAACAGTGAGCACTGTATAGATGACAATATCTGGTTGGGCATAGATCAAGGCTACACAGGAGACAAGCAGACAGAGGTGCAGCAGTAATCAGAGTTAATCGTTCTCAGATTCAGTGAATGGTCACATGAGTGCTGGCAGTAAGCAAGTCCAGAGTGAATGTGTAGGATACTACTTTTAGGAGTACACAGGAGAGTACTTGCTGGTGATGGAATGTTGGAAGTATGGGGCTAGTGAAATTGGTCTTGGTGCAGGTTGCGAATCACTGGAGTTCATCAGGCAACATATGTATCTCCTAATATGCAAAGACTACTTAAAGAAACATATTGATCTCGAGCTGGAATGGCTGTAGAGATCTGATGATGGCAAGTTAACTAGCACAAATCAAACATTGTTGGAGCGCCGTTGCACATAATAAAAATCGAATCATTGCTGAGGCACAGCTGAACGTGACGTTATCAATTGGTCATAATACAGTGCAGTCAGTAGCAAGAGCAGATGTACTTTTAGTATCTCAGCGTATATATCGGGTCACAGTGGCGGCTGCTATGATAGGGCGGCCGGGCGCCGCCCCCCCAGAAAAAAAAGAGAGAAGCTAAAAGAGATTCAATCAGAGAACTTCTCTGATTGAATCTCTTTTAGCTTCTAGTGCTGCATTTCCTTTGCCAACAGCGCGGGGGCACTGTGGCAAGGAAACAATAGTGTGTATAGGCCGGCCCCGCTTTCACAGCGGGGCGCGTCCCAATTTAGTATATTTTTTTCTATAGTAGAGTGCGTGGAGCTCAGAGCTCCACGCACTCTACGTAGCCCCTTTAATTAGAAGCCTGGCGGGGCGCTTCAGGAGTGGCCCCGCCAGTATAAAATGTGCGCAAACAGCGCACTTATTCGGATTCCCTCCCCTCCCCTGCCATGGATACAGTAATGTCATTGGCTGGCAAACAGCCAATGACATTTCTGTATCTATGACTGGCGGCGCAGGGAGTGTGCGTGCGCCTGCGCCACCTTCACACGTCTGTTGCTCTTTCTTTCAAGAGTACGACGTCGAGTGAACAACAACACACACGAGTGCTGCTGCAGCGGCGCCGCGGTAAGTAAAGTACCCCCATGTTTGTTTAACTTTCTTCTCTGTTTGGGCCCGGGGACTCAGAGTTCCCCGGGCCCAAACTGTGTGGTCCACCACGGCCCAGGCCCAGTCAACAGTGAACGACGTGTAGGCCACGGCCTACACGTCGCTCATTGTTGCTGCCAAGCTGACTGCCGTCAACTTGTGGCGAGCCTTGGTGGTAGCGTACCCTGGTCCGTGCCGTGGCCCAAGGGCCTTGCCTTGGGCCACGCCGGACCGGGTACACAAGGCCCAGGGCAGGCAGGCATGCGCTGCTGCTGCCCATACTGCAGCCGCGGCCCGCGACCACTCCCGCATCGGCATCATGCTAATTGTGCCGTTTTATATTTTCTGCATTTATCGAAAAAAAAATGCCGAAAATATAAAACAAATGCCGAAAATATAAAACGGCACAATTAGCATGATGGCCGTGGTCGCGGGCCGCGGCTAGGCTGGAGCCAAGAGCGCAGACAAAGGCTCGGAATGTAACCAGGAAATTCAGATCCCAGCCAAGAAAGGGCCTAGAACGGGGGAAACCGGCCCCCTGGACCATCCACTGGGCGCGGAAGTGACTGCGCGGGTCCCGTCAGCCTCGGGGACACCCACACCCCCGCAAGGAGGCAGAGGGACAGACAGACCTCCTCGCTGAGGAGCGCCCCCGGCTCTCTGAGATGCGGTTTGCTTCAGGGGCTGCCGTGCGCTTCAAACTTTTGCAAAGCGCCAGGACTCGATCTTGGGAAATCAACTAATAGGTGAGGTCCGGGCACTTTCACGTGGCACTTTGGGTTTTATTTGGGTTTCAGCCGTTTCCACCTTATGGTGGAGCTTGACACAGCCTTCCCGTGTGTTCTTAGCTGTCGCTTAAGAGGAGTTGTGGAAACTAACGTCTGTTTTGTGCTGCACCGCTCCCGTCCGTGTCATCTGTTCAATGCTCGGAACACTTCACTGCAACTGTAAGGCGCTGCATGCAAGCCACTGGATTGCACACCGTCACACGTTTCGTGTGTACTTCACTGCAGTGCATCCAAAGCGTGATAGGTGCGTTAGGAAGTCAAATATGTTCCTTGCAGTTCATTATGTGCTTGATATGCTGCACTGCAGTGTCCAGGGAGCCCAGGCACCGTTACTGTTGAGTGTTTACTAGTGCCTTATGCACTTCACTGGATTGTTAACAGTGGCGTGCATACTGCCCGGGTGTGAATTCCGTGTTGAATGTGCTTCACTGCGCCGTGTCCAGTGCCGGATGAATTTGAATGCGGACTGTTTAATAGGCTTACATCTCTTCGCTGGAATGGGAGCAGTGTTCACTGCAGTATATTTAGTCCCGGTGTAATTCGCTGCAGTGTTGTTGCTCTGCTATGCATTCCACTGGATTTTTTGTGTTTCTGTCTGCTTCCCTGCGGAGTCCCCTGAGATTAATGTGCTTGTTTGCAGGGTGCCCCATGCCTCAGACACTGCACTGCATTGCACGCTAAGATGGGTACCTGATACATTTCCTCGGATTGTTCCCGCTGCCTGCTGCATTGACCGGCCCGCAGTGTGTCCAGTGCTTACTGTCCTTCAGTGCGCTTTGATGGTTGCAATGTGCCTTACACAGGATTGTACTCCTGCAGTGCATGCAGCGCTCGGTGCATTTCGCTGTTTTGCTACGGTTGCCTGATGAGCTCCACTGGATTGTTTTCTATGCAGTGTGAACTACCTTGTAGTGAGTGTCGTGACCGCTGCACTTCCCTGCAGTTTGTTCAGTGCCTGGCCTGCTTCATTCGATTAAGTTTGGTGGTTTATATATATTGGCCTGTAAGAATGTCAATTTATTTTCCCTTGTTCCCTCCCTTGCCGTGAAGCGCTTTGAAACAATTCTGTATAGACGCTATATAAATAAACTACCATATCATATATATTGGAATCTTGTGTTTGGCATCAGATGTATCCCAGTATTGTATTGAGTGCTTTATTTTCTTTATTGGACTTTGTTCACTGCCTCGTGTGCGTCCCTGCACGATGCCCAGTGCCTAATGCACTTCACTGCAGTGCGACTGGTGCCTGGTGCATTACTTTGCACTGTTTTCTTTGTCTTCTGCACTTCCCTCAGTGTGTCCAATGTTAAATGTCCTTCACTGTAGTGTGATGAGTGCATAATGCAGTGCGCATTATTGTTTTCTGTATCTTGTGCAGGGCCCTGCAGTGTGTTGAGCGCCCGGTGCACTTGGCTGTGCTATTCAGCGGGCTAGGCTTGCTTATGTGATCTGCAGGTTCGAACCCCAACATGGTCGACCCAGCCTTTCAACTTCCCGAGGTGGATAAAATGAGTACCAATTTCGATTAGGTAATAATAATTGTAGATAAAACACTGTAAAGTGCTTTGGATAAAAGCGCTATGTAACTGTCAAGTTATTATTATTGTTATTGTTGCCTAATGAACGCCACTGGATTTATGCTTTGTGCATTGCGAACTTCCTTGCAGTGAGTTTCATGCCATTTGCACTTCCACGACGTGTGTTCAGTGTCGGGCCGGCTTCACTGGATTGAGTTTAGTGCATTATGTTCACTATCTGATGCACTTTACTGCAGCGCCTTCAATGTCTGATGCACTTTACTGCAGCGTATGCAGTGCATACACTCTACCAGATAACGTTTCGTGGCAGCTGTACTTCTTTGTGGTTTGCTCATTGCCTGATCTCCTTAACTCCAGTGTGTTCAGTGCCTGTTGTATGTCAATGGTTGTATGCAACTGGAGTGTGTTTAGTGCTTGGTGTATTTAACTGGATTATTTCAGCGCCTATGAACTCCACTGCAGATGCTCAATAGGTATTGCCCCCCTCCCCCGCACAATGGATTCTGTCTAGTGGCTGATGTACTTAATTGGATTGCGCTCAGTGCCTGTTGTACTTGGAGTGTGTTCAGTGTCTGATGTGCTTCACTGAATTGTGTTCATTGGCCGGCATTGCTCCTTGAAGTATGTTTGGTATATGATGTACATTTAAGCAGTGTGGACAATGTCTGATGCACTCGAGTGTGTTCAGTAGCTGATGGGGAGTGTGTTATGTACTGGATGTACTCTAATTGAGTGAGTTTGGTGCTTGATGTACTCTGATGTAGTGTGTTCTGGACCCAATGTATTTTGCTGGGTTGCGTTCAGTTCCTGATGTAATTTATTGGATTGTGGCACTGTCTGGCGTATGCTAAAGAAGCATGTGGCACACTTCAACCACCTTGATGGATTATCTTCAGAATCCATGTGCTTCACTGAGCTGCTGTCTTGAGGCCTTTACGTGCTTCATTTTGTACTCCTCAAGGTTCTGTTTTTTCTTTAGGTTTTCTTCAGCACCTGATATGCTTTAATGCTTCAATACCTGTTGTCCTTTATTGTGTTGTCTTCAACTAAATTTGCAGTTATTTTGTGGGTTACCTTGAATTCTTTGTTTCGATGGCCTTATATATGTTAGGATTGTGTGTAAGGTTGCAGTGATCTATTTGACAGAACAGTGAGAAATGTGAAGTATGTTTGGATGTTATGGTTGTTGGTTGATTATAAAGCACTCAACATAATAAACTTACTAAAGTATTTCTGTTGCATTTTTCTCCATGCAATATGTATGTGCTATTTCTGGGAGGTAGGACAAATGTCGCATTAATTAAGTGGTTAAAAACTAAAGTAATATTTTAGCTTATTTCACCCTTTCAGAAAATGCCTAAAATCCCACCTTAGTAAGAGGATGAGTGCATTTGAATGCCAGTAACAGCATGACAAACATATGTTTCCATCATTACTGACTATATAATGAATTTCTTTATGCATACACCATAGTACCAGCTATTCTCAATACAAGCTGCTGTAAAATACACCATCACACTTGCACACGTAAGAATAGTGTACCACCATTAATATGTAGAACCGAATGCTTTTTTCATATTTCGGTGGGTTTTTTTGGACAGTAAATTGCACATTCTGTAGGCCATTTTTCAAAATATTTCGTGGGGGGAGAACCCCCCCGCACCCGCCTTGGGGGGGTGGGCTCGCGCACTGCGCGCACTCGCTACTAAATTCGCCCTGGAAAAATTACGCCCCACCAGCTTTCAAACTCACCAGCCGCCACTGTCGGGTCACAACATTAACCAAAGGCAGTAAAACGGAGTTGTCAGGCAGTAATCACTGGTAGCGTATTGGTGGCACCAAATAGCAATCATCAGTGACACAGTGGTACTATACTGGATTCAAGTGGATGTAGGATTACTGGCGGATGCAATGGGTATGCACAATTGGGAATAAGCAATCAGTGCAGTTTCCAAGTGCAGTTGTTAGATACAGATGCATAATGTTGACAGTTTCGTGACAGTACATAAGGGCATAGCAAATGTGGCTGTGGCTGATAGCGTTTTGCTAGACAAGCAGGCAGTTCGCAAAGTGGGGGTAGTACGGACATAGGTTGAAGGCTGTTCCGAATGTCTTAAAGCCAGGACCGTGTTTGTACTTTGGCACATGGTAGATGTACAGGAACAGCGTTCATTCGAGCAACGTTGTTGCGTTGAGGGTGCAGAGAGTGCAGTGTACATCAGAGTTTGTTGTTCACCTAACACAAGCGAGACAGAAAGGGTGTGTAGATGATTATTCAGATGTCAACTATCATGGATAGATGCAGTGGTGAAAGACAGGCTTAAAATTAATACGTGGAGCAATGCTTACCGCTGAGAAAGATTTAGTGGAGCGGTGTGGCTGGCCCCTCGGCTCCAGGTGGCCATGACAGGTGCACAGTCTTAAATGCCTGGCTTAAGTGTAGCTGGCTGGCTCACGCCTTTCGGCGCTCTCTGAAGACGAATAAAGGGTCCTGGGACCAATCTCTTGTCACAGCATCACGTTGCTCGGCAACGGAATCAAAACAGATTGGCAGCGGTCATCTTAGAAGCATTGCACGAGGTTCCCTACGGCAATCCAGCTCTTCTGGTGTCACTGTACGTGTAGAACGCAGCGGCACTGGATAAAGGACGCAAACAGGCAGATGAGCAGGGTTGAGTCCGCTGCATCTGCATATGGCTTAGCCTGTGTGCCGGAGTCGTCCTTTCTGTTGCAGGCAAGATGGGTGAGAGGGTGATGGGGCAAAGAAGGGCCCCTGTCCTCCACCTCAGCATGGATGGAGGAAGGGACAGGCCAAGAAAGGGGCACAGCCTTAAATACCAGGCCTTAGGTGTAGCTGGCCGGCTCACACCTTCTGGCACTCTCCGAAGACGAATAAAGAGTGCAGGGACCAATCTGTGTTCACGGCGTCATGTTTCACAGCAACGGAATCAAAACATATTGGCAGCGGCCATCTTAGAAGCATCGCACAAGATTTCCTATGGCAATTCAGCTGTTCTGGTGTCGCTGTAGGTGTAGAACGCAGCAGCACTGGACAAGGGCTTTTATGATGACATTAAAAAAAACGAAACACCTCCGGACGCCACCATGAAAGATGGTTAAGGGAAACAGTCAGAACACTGTAGCAGCAGAAGACCTATTTGATGGGGTCCAGTAACAGCATGTCCCTGATCGCTGTGCGGCGTGAGTGTGAGGAGGAGGCGAGGCTAGAAAGATACTGTTATGCTTCCATGCTTTTGTGCCTCACCAAATCAACACCATAGTTGTCTCCTTGCAAATCTGTACAAATAACCTAATACATAAAAAAATGAATGAGAAATGACCGAATTTAATTGACCGAAAAAGGTAGGTGTCTTAGTATATGTATGGTAAATAATAGGTGGGGGGTGGGGTAAGTGTATACGTTAGGGTATGGGACACGAAGGGGGGGTGCAGGGAGACTAACCCACATTATAAAATAACTTTAAAAAGCAAAAAGTCTTTTTGTTTTTCGGTCAAAAACTTTGGTCATTTCTCAATTTCTTTTACTTTTTTTGAAATTTTTTTTTGAAATTATCACGGATATCTGTCTCAGAGTGCCTAGGTTTGTCCATGGAGTAGCCCCTGCCAGGGCTATCAAGACCTTTGTCTGCTGGATGAAAGAAAATGAGTAAGGGCATTGCAAGTTAAGAGGATGGGAAAGTGGGAAATAGATGCTATGTGAGGCTTACTTACACAGGCCCCTCAGAGGAGAAGTTAAACAACATATGTTGGTAGACACCAACAGCAGACCCTCTCCACCCCCGCACTCACCCTCTCCAAATCTTGGGCACGCACACCGTTGCTCGCACTGAACGAACAAAGCTTTGTTTCATGCTGAAAAGTGTGAGTAACTGGTTTTATGCAGTAAAACGGCATCATGTGGAAACAAAAGGCACCCACGGGGCCATGGGAATGATGAAATACTTCACATTTAATGAAATATGGAGGCTATGTAGCATAAGACGGCACGTATTGCTGCGTACGATACAATCTGTGGACATATCATGTGACTGAAAATGGCATACATTTCAGCTAGATCTGTTGACTTGGAGTGTGTTTAAACGCTGCTTAAAGGGAGTGTGTAACCTGCTTTGCTAACATGCCATGCTTTGTGACCCCCAGGGAACTACACTGATATTTCCAGAATCACTGTTTTGTTGATGTTGGGAAGCCAGGATCAAAACTCAGGATTTCTGTGTCCAATATTATGAACCTCGCCATTTGGTCAAACTGCTTCTTGGGCTGTAGGAAGCACGGTTCCCCAATGATTCCTTGTCGGGGAAACCAGAGTATATTTGTACAGCAACAGCGTGTTGAAACTGCCGTTTTGTATGCTTGGATTTGCAGTCTAACATTTGTCAGTGTGGGTTTATTAGTCCTCAGATGCAAATTGTTGCTGACTAAAAAGCCCACACTGGAAAAATGCGAAACTTGAGGTAGGGTGTCACTCCAGTTGGAAGTGTTGGGGTATTTTTCCCGGGGGCCGGCAGGGCCAGCCGCGGACCTCTGGGATTGGCGAGGCCCCAACTCCTCCCACATCCCAACAGAGTATGAGGCGCACACAAGAGCAAAGAGTTACTGCTGTTTATTACACAAAACAGGCAGGGATGGGCTCACAGGTCATAGGCATCCGAGAGACCACTCACTCTTGGTGGGCTCGCAGGCCCTTTTTCTAGCTGTATGACGTGGTTACGTATGTCACTGGGAGGACTAGCCCCCAAACCTAACGCCACCTTGATTTGGCTCTCCGAGTGGTGGGGTTAGTATAGACAGATATGGGAAAGATAGTTAGTGGTTGAGAAAGGGTCAGGTGGTACGCTTGGGTCATCCCTAATAATCGCTACAAGTGAATTGTTACATGGGGAAAATTAGTAATTGGCTAAGCTATAATGGCATCAGTGGTGTGCCCCTTGTATTCTGATTGGTTCACTCGTGAGCCCCCAAGCCTGGGACCATTGTTGTTCCCAGATTGCAGTGAACCAGGTGCTGGCGACAAAGTATGACTATGTGTCAGTGGCAGACAATGGACAGGTCTGACTATTAGCTGGTGTGCATGTCTTTCCCATCGCTATTGGTGTCCGATTTGTCTCTTCATTGTTGCAGTCTGTGTCCCAGATGTGAGACCCCAGTGCTCCTCTGGCCCCTGAAGCTTGGCATCGTATCAGGTCGGTCTGGTCACGTGTTGCGGGGACTGTGGCTGCAGCAGGATTATGAGCATTTTTTTGTATTTTGGCTCGGGGAGCGTTTAGCAGTAGCAGGTGTAACCTTGGCACAGGGAGCGTGGCATGAAGTTTGCAACATTGCAGCTTTGGCTGGGGCTCTTGTCAAGCCTTGTTCTGCGCGATCAGCACCTTGCAGCTTTGTCTGAGCTGCTCCAGCCTGGACGCTCTGGTTTTGTGGCCTACCACGGCCTGGTTTATGGGTGGCGGCACATCGTCCATAATATAGGGGTTGCGAGGGATGACAGAGATTCATATGCATTAGTCCATATGCAGGGCTTACGTCTTCAGGGTTTTAGTGGCGAGGAAGCACCTGCAGGCATGTACACAAGCTCTTCTGGCATCTTGCTTTTCTGCAGTGCTGTAGCTGGCCTATGTGAAAAATAACAATGATACATGTGTGTGTGTGTGTGTAAGTGGTCCTCTACGTCATAGCACTGAGTATGTTCTTCGTGTGGATTGGTGTGTGTATGACCAATGTGCTTGGTGGCACATGTGTTCTTGTACGCTGGCTATGTCATCATGGCATCTGTAACGATGGCGGTAGTAGTGGTTGCTGTCTAATCGAGTTGGTTCATGCAGTCGATATCAGCTTGACCTGAGGCTCCGGCATGTGGTTTGATTGATGGGCAGACTCCTTGGTTGTGTGGGGTGTGGCCACAGTGGATCTTGACGTCTGGGTGGCCTTGAGTGGGTCAAATTCCTCTCGCGGTGGGTGCTTGGGTCGTGACGTCGTAGGCCATGTTGTGGATGAGAATAAGGGGAAGGGATCATCCCATTTTCCCTCTTCAGTCCCCCCTCTGGTCGACTTGTCGACCACAAAATTATCCACTCTTTTGTCTCTTTGTACTCACTATACCTTCGTTATTCCGGCCAAGTGCCTGTACCGGTCCACATGATCTTCAAATGACCAATACGTATAAACACATCCGCCTCCGTGTTTGCAGTAAACCCATTTCCCTACCTAGCTTTTCAGGTTCCTTGGGTTCTCAACCTTTATTGATGGAGGGTACAAGTCTGCTTCTACTATCTGCTGGCACAGTCGTTCACGTTCCTTAATAATGATGTCTGTGTGACTGTCATCTTCAGCTGGCATTAGGACATGCATACCAATCATTTCTTCAGCAGTACGTTTGGACCTTTCCTTCCATACTTTTATCCCCATTACAAAAGCCATTCCTAAAATGATGCATCCTGCCATAACCTTAAAACCATCTGAGAGCCAAGATGGCATCCATGACCAGATTTAAGAGAACCATCTGCCATCTTTCTTCACTCCCTTTGCTTCTTCTTCCATCTTGGCATGCATCTTGGCCAGTTGTGACACTGCCTCAGATAGCGTGCCTTTGTCCTCGTCGTTGGCAGGAATAAATGTGCAACACGAGCTTCCAATTTTTGCGCAAACACCTCCTTCCATTGCTGTTAGGAGGTTCAGCACATATCTGTTCTGTAGGGCCACCATCCTTATCGCTCTTAGCCCTTCCTTTATTGCATTGAATCTGTGAGCCGTTGAATTTATTGTCATCATTAGCTCCCACCTAGTGATCTGAAGCCACTTCACATTTGCATATGCCTATGTACCCCTCGATGTATGATGGAGGAAAAGAACATATCCGCCCTGCTGTTCCCTGTCAGTGGTTCTCCTTGTCTTTTTACTCTTGATTTATGGGCAGTGTTGTTCAGTGTCTTTCCTCCTCCCATTTTTAGTGACCTTTTCTTCCTTTTATTCCCTTCATCCATCTTAGGGAAGCTCTCCATGTTAACGTGTTTCTGTGGTACTACCAGTGATGGTACGTTGATGTGTACCATTGTGCACACTCCCTTCCACAACGGTGGCAGGCTGTTCTATGCCTTTGATTCACAGGCCCAATAGTGATCCATCAGAATTGCTGTTCCTGCACCCCCCTCAGGAATCTTTATGTCTTTCTTGCAACCTTCATTTACTCCAACGTCAACTTCTCCATCATGCTGGTAACACAGGATGGGTGCATTGAGCGGAAGCATTGTTATAGGTTCCTCCTCTTTATCTAACCATGTCACCAGTGCTGCACTCTCTGTCCATTCCTTGTAGCACTTGTCGTTTTCTACTTGCACCGTCATTACCGGAGAATTTGCCAAAGTCACTATTTTGCTTCCCACAACTCCGTCCACCCATCCAGCCTTAGTGTATACCTTGCCATATATTAATATCAGTGGCCTTTCCCATCATCCTGGTTCTCCAGCAACTTCTTTTGCATACCACTCGCATAGTATGTAATTCAGTGTAACTTCTTCTGTCTCTCCTTTGTTGGGTCCCTCTGTTATATAATTGAGCCCTTTAGTCAGTTGCCACTTTTCGTCATACATTGGTAGTGTTTTAATGGAGTTAACTTCATAGGGGTACGTTGACCTTGATTTCCATCTTAGTGTAGCTCTTTCCCTTGGAAACGTCCATGCGTTTGGAACCATGCTAGATACAACAAGCATTCAGCAGTGTTGCAGGTACTTCAGTTGCTCAAACTTTCTTGAGGTGCTCATGGCATATGTGATCACCGAGCACACATAGCAGTTGTCCTTAGTCATATCCTTGCCAATCTTGGACATGTGCTTGTACCACATGTTGTTAGAAATGTGTGCTGATTCTGTAAGATATGTGTCCACCCCATGTACATCAATAGAAACACTACACTTTTCTCTCTTTATGTTGGGCCCCGTACTACTTGTACCACCTGACACCGTGCTCGTTGCAGCGAAGGTAGGGGAGGTGTTAGTAGAGGGAGATGCCATCATGTAAAAAGCATAGTAGGCCTGCCAGACAGCGGCAGTAATCAGACCAGTGGTAAAGAATATCCCTAACATTTTTATTACAGTTGCTAATACCACTGGAATATCTCTCTTACCTTTGCTGCGGTCCAGCAGCTCCTTTACTTTAGATGATATAGGTGCCCGACTGAAAATCTCTCAAAATATGCATTATTTTGTTAGTATCTCTTAGTCAAGCCCTGCTTATCGAATAATCGTTCAATTCCCAGGCGAAAAGCTGCTCCCACGCTTTCCTTACCGTCCTGTCTCTTAGGGCGGGTAGTGCTGCGTGGAGATGTGGGAATGATTGAGCTATTATCATAAGGAACGTGTTATAATATACACGTATTCTTCTTCTTCTTAACTATTTTGCCCTTTTTATAACGTATACAAACTGGTGTGACAGTGCTTCTGGGGTGTTATCGTCCGCGGGTAGCATTTACTCCTGGGCAATGACGTGTCTTTCTTATCTTTCTAATATACACAGTAGCTATACGCAATAACTGCATGTGCGTGACAAAAAGAGAAGAAAACATGCACGTGTTTACACAGTGTTGTGTATTTTGCAAGTTGACAATGTTTGACATTAGTTGGTGGTGGTGGGAGTTAATTTTAGCTAGCTAATATGCTTTGTGTGGGATCTCGTGATCATCGGGTGGGCTATGGGTGATTGGTCGGTTATGTCCTTTGGGGTATCTAATTTCTGCAAAAGAGACATACTCATGCATTTCTTCACCAAAAACAGTACTTGTGGCGTAGCAGCCAGTTGTGGCCCTTGATGGTGGTGTGAGTGGGAGGTGCATTTGATGTCCGTTCACCACCTCGTGGGGTGTGAGGTGGTGGTCCGACCCTGGTCTATTTCTCAACTCAAATAAGGCCAAAGGGAAGCAGTACAGCCAGCTCTTTTTTGTGGTGTGTTGGTTCTTTGCTATTTCTTCTTTTAGGAGGCCATTGAGGCCTTCGCAGATGCCATTTGCTTGTCGGTGATATGCGCATGCAAACTTATGTTTAATTCCCAAAAGGGCAGTTATGTGCTGGAACAGTTCATTGGCAAAGTGTGGGCCATTGTCTGACCGTAATACTTTGCATACCCCCCAACTCGGGAAAACCTCCCTCACCAGAAATTCGGCTGTTCTGAACGCGTCTGCATGAGAGCAGAGACCAGCCTCGATCCAACTTGAAAATGGGCATACTACTACAATCATGTATCTGTAGCCTTGACATACATTGAACATGTCATGTCAACGTAGTCGATGTGTAAGTGCAGGATGGGTCGTTCAGGCCGGGGTATTGTACCTTTGATCACTTGTAGTGTGTGACCGGCCGTAAATTGCTGGCATATGAGGCAGTTGCTAATGAAATTTGCAACATGTGAGTTTAGCTCGGGACAGAATCATGATTCTTTTATTCGTGCAGCAATTACTTCTTTCCCTGTATTTGTGGGACAGTGTAATTGGGTCAGGGCTATTTTCAATAGGGCCAGGGGCATCACAACCTTTATGGTATTATTCTGTCGCCATAATGCATCCATGGGGGACATGGTGCATCCTCTTTTAAGCCATAGTTCCTTTTCTGCCATTGGTGCTGCTGCCTGTAATTCCTTGATGTGTGTCTCTGGGATGTGTGTGTACCCATCCTTCATAAACATCTGTCTAACCCCCCATTATCTTTTTGTTTTTCTGGGAGGGCCCATGTCTCACCAAAATATGCAGCGTGTTTCGCACGTGCATCTGCTGTTTCGTTACCTCTTGATATTGGGTCATCCCCGTTAGTATGGGCCTGACATTTTACCAATGCTACCTCTTCCGGGTAATTAATTACTTCGATTAGTTCAGCCGGTAGGAGAGCATGTTGTACCGGGGTACCTTCTGCTCTTCTGAATCCCCTTCTATGCCACTTTATTAGTCCTGAGTGTACTGTTGATGTAACATATGCACTGGCAGAATATATAGTTACTCATTTTTCATTGCTTTCTTTTAATGCTAGAAATGAGTGCTACTAGTTCCGCTGCTTGCACTGAATAGTGTTGTGGTAATTGTACAGACTTCACTAGAATGTCCCTCAAATGTCTACTGCTGTTCCTGTTCTTCTTATCCCATCGATTTGGTCAATTGTTGATAACCCATCTACGTACATTATCTCGCCCCCCTCTAGGGCATTTTTTCCACCTTCGTGGTGCTTTATTGAATTTCAATAGCATGTGTGCAGTCATGTGCATACTCTCCATCTTCCAAAACTTCTGCTCTGAATCGTGCTGGGTTAACATTACTGCATCTCACTATTTTGAGCTCCAGTCTGGACAGTGTTATCTCGTAACCTGTAGCTCTTTGTGTGGTCAATGTGGATTTTGGCTTATTCAGTATTGCAAAGAGAGTGTGCTTCACGTACAGTGTTGTGGGGCATCCATTGTCATTGAGGAGGATTTTTCTACCACAAATGCCGCTGCGGCTAGGCTCTGTTCGCACAGGAAATAACCCAACATTACAGGATTTAAATGGCCACTGTAAAATACCACTTGCTTATGTCCCATGCTTGTTTTTTGGGTTAGTACTGCATTGATTACTGCAGTATCACAATGTAAAAATATGTAGAATTGTTCTTCATGGTTGGGGGTAGCTAGTACAGGTGTTGTTGAGATGGCATGTTTTAACTCATTGAATGCCTCTGGCATTTCCCTTGTCCATCCCAGCTTCTTTTCTCCCCTCTGTGCTTTTCTAAGAGCCTTGAGCAGTGGTCATATGTATGAGCTGTAATCAAAGACCCATGCCCTGCAGTAGTTGCAAAGGCCCAAAAACTGCTGCAATTATCTTATTGTCTGCGGCTGTTGAGTGTTTGTTATTGCTTGTGCTCTTTGTGGTGCAATGTTCCTTCCTTTCTGTCAAAATAATCTGCCCAATATAGAGTACCTGTTCTTGATGATACTGTCAACCCCTTGTCAACCTTGTATCCTTTCTCAGCCAGCACTGTGAGCATCTTTATAGAGTCCCTTCTGCACTTCTCCTCTGTGGTGCTGCAGATGATGATGTCATCTATATATTGTAGTACCGTGCTTTCTATTTCAATGTTCCCCAGGTTCATTTGTATTACTCTGTTAAAAATGGACGGTGACTCGCAGTATCCTTGTGGTAGTCTAGTGTGTTTCCACTTTGTGTTGCAGTATGTGAAGCTTGTTAAGTCTTGCGAATCAGGGTGTAGAGTTATTGAGAAGAAGGCATTCTTGAGGTAGATCACAGTGAAACATGGCTCCTCTGCTGGTATCCCGCACAGTATAGTAGTTGGGTTAGCTGTTATGGGGTATTCTGCCTCCACAATATGGTTGAGGGGCCTCAAATCTTGTATAAAACTCCATGACCCTCCTTTGGCTTTGCGCACTGGATACACCACAGTGTTGCACAGTGATTCTGATGGTACCAATATCCCTCTATCCACTAGGGCAGTTATTGTTTCATAGAGCCCCTCATCATCTTCTTTGGATAGTGGGTAATGTTTCACCCTGGACAGCATTGCACCTTTCTTTAGCTTTATTTTTACTCCTCCAATGCTCTTTATGCAGCCTACGTCATATGGACTAGTGGTCCATAAGGAGGCGGGTACTGCAGCTAAATCTTCCTCGTAGAAGGGTACCTGGGTTGTGGTAGGTGCTTCTAGTGCCATTGCTATTTTTTGTGCTACCTCCTTGTATGTCACTCTTAGCCAAATGTAGATGTTCATTTGGAACACAATTTCCCAGTCTCCTGCTTCGTCTGAGAAAAGTTCCTCATCTGACACTTGTGTTAGCCTGCATCCTTCTACTAGTGTTATTACTGCTCTCCATGCTTTCCCCTCCCCATCCTGTGCGTGAACTGCAATGTAGTATGTGGTTGCCACAATGCTTTCAATGTTCACTGATATTATAGCCCCTTCTCCTTCACTGGTCGGAGTTTCTGGTCTGAAAAGGTAAGCTGCTGGTCTCCTCCACACCTTGCCCTCAATTCCTGGTAGCCATGCTAGTGCCATGATGATTGGAAGAGGTCCCCATCCACTGGCCCTGCCCTCGCTACTGTTTTGCCACAGTAAGCCTGAAGTATGTGTCGTGCTGTGAGCATGTTGATGCCTGTTGTGGAGCACACTATTCCCTTACCAGTAAAGGATATAGTCATGTTCAACCTGCTCATTATATCTCTTCCTGGTATGTTTACTGGTGACTGCTTTGAGTATAGCAGTGGTAGAGACATGTCGTGATCTCCAACAGATAAGGAGTTGTCATCAGTGAAAGGAACCAGTCCTCGAGCCCCAGAGAATCCTTGAGTGTGCATAGCTTTGCCTGACAAGTTGAACTTCCCCTCTCTAGTACAGGACCTAGTGGCCCCTGTGTCAACTAGGAAAGAAAATGTCCTGTCACCTATCGTCACCTTTACGCATGGTTCCTCCGCAGGGTTAGGTGTTACAGATAGGATGGGACACATCAAAGATGTCTGTGGGCTGTCCTACTGTGGATACAATGACTGTCCGCTCCCTGTGTATGGGTTGTGACCCAATATTGTCACCCTTCCCAGTGTTGTCTTTTGTATTGGCGTGTCTGCGGGTAGTAATTTGTTGTCTTGTATTTGTGTGAGCTGTTGTACTGTCTGGATGTGATGTTGTTGTGCTGTTGCTGCCTGTTGTTGTGGTTGCTGCTGTGGTTGTGTGTGTGTTTGTAATGGTTGCTGAGGCGGTGGTGGCGGTGCTTGCTGTTGTATTAGTGTTTCTGTCCCCTGCTGTGGCTGTTGTTGTAGGTATAATTGTTGTCCCCCATTGTAAGCCTGTTGCCCTTGCTCACCCCATCCTGCTTGTTTCAGTCTTACTCTGCACGTGCGTGACATGTGTCCTATCATGCCGCATGTCCAGGACGTTGGTGGTTCCCGTGCTTGCCATGGGTATCCCGCACTGCTGTCTGAGTATCCCTGCTGACCATATTGGTTCTGCCCCAAGAACCCTCCCCCCTTGTAGTGGTGCTGCTGGCCCAAATCCCCTCCCTCTCATGTGTCTGACCCTTCCCCACTAGTTGTTCATGTACCCGTTTCCCATTTGAGTATAACCACCTCCCATTTGTGTTGTGTATTGTGCTGTGTATGGTGGGGGTGGTGGTATTTGCTGTGTTGTCATTTGTGCTTGCTGTAGTGATGCTGTTTGTTGTTGTGTAGTGTCTTGTGCCGGTGTTGCCGGAGTGGGGCCTTTGATCAGTGCACCTTCCATGGCATATTTGGACAGTTTCTTTTGGACTAGTTTCACTTCCTCTGCCTTTCTGTCTTCCTCCTTCTGTTTCATCGCTTCTTGCCATAGTCTACAATGATGCACTATTGTGAGCTGTTCTCGGGCCATGCTTTAGCTTCCATCCCTACTAATTTCTTTAATTGTCTCTGTACTGGCTCTGGAAGACCCTGAGTCAATATATGGTAAAATATTGCCAGTGTTTTGTCCCACGTTTCCCGCATTTCCAGGTGCCACTTCTCCTGAATTTCCTGGATGTAATCAACAATATCGTCATTCTCACGCATTTTGCGTGACGTTATTGCTCCTATGTCTGAAATGTCTGGGTATTGCACCCTCAGCGCCTGCCACAGTGCGTGTCTGCAATTTGCAAATGGCGCCCCATCATGCGATGTGTCACTTATAGTTACTCCTGGAAATCCCGCCCTCTTCCAAATGTCATCTGCTGCATCACCCAGTATTGAAATGAGTAACCACCACTAATTTCTGCCCTGCAGTTTGTTTTTTCATTTCATATATCCATTTCCCAGCCCCTCCGCTCAACAATGGGAGTCTGCATTTGATGTTTTCCTTGTCTGCATGTTTCCATGGGACATATTGTGGCCTTGCTCCCCCTCTCTCTAGTAATGGCATTAGTGTGTACTCCTTTACTTCCCCTGGCGTACGTCTTTGTGGGGATGTGTGAGTGTATTCGCTGTCCTCTTCCATTGTGAAAACAAAATCAAAATATCGAGGCTGAGTACCCCAAAAGGAAACACACCGAACACGGGTTACAAAGGAACATACAAAGTACTTTATTTTATACTGAATCTAGTTAGTACAAACTGAGCAAAAATCAGATAGCTATCATCCCTCAGTACAACACAACGAACTCCAGCGTGGTTCAATGTGTTCAGTGAGAGATGCCGTACATTAGAATGCATTGGCTTTATATACTTTTTGTGAGCACGGTGTCCAGCCCCACTTCGGGTTAATATTCCACTAATACATCACCGATCTAGGGTTCATGCCGAGTCTCGCATATCCGCATATAACCGGTTTGCTTTTAATACATATATCAACAAGCCTATTTGGCAACTGTGTATTCTGGGATTTCCCATGTAGGTCTTCTTAAACATTAATACAATGTAGTTAAACAAGAGTTCTATGTTCAGTATTTTGAATACATTTTTATCGTATACTCGTGGATTAGTTTCATTGCATGAGCAATCCTTTACACACAGGTCAAAGAAGGACAAGGTCTTAGTTCACAACCTCATCAAGTGGCCTGCAGGCAAGTTACATATTAGCTACGTACAGCGGTCAAGACGGCCATGTTGTATTTTGGAATGACATTGTCCACCATTTTAACTCACAGGGTGACTTTACAAAGCGAATCCTAAAATGGCGGATTGACCTAAAATGGCGGCTTACATTGATTTAAGGTCAGGACCTTGCAACACGGATTCCTTCGCAAGCGACTTACGAGCAGCTTGGCGTAGGCCAATTTACATATATTTATTGCAATAGGAGGCACAATATAATTTCTCTTTTGACAATCCCTCCTTTTGGCCTATGCCAAGTGCTAAAACTACTTTGGATCTCTTTACAAATAACTCCATGCATCATTGTCCATGCACCCTGAATCGCTGTCGGAAATATCTATTGCCATTAGGTCATTCGCTAAAATGTCTTTCAATACATATTCTTTGGAAGTTTTATCTGGGGCATACACTTTATGTCCTATAGAACCTATCGCTTGTGCGCAACATCCCCCTAGCAAGGAACACATACCAGGTAGACACTGAATACAGCAACAAAGAAACAACAAGATTCCCAAAATAATCAGCAAGACCGAAAGTACCTTCCAACCCCAAGATCGCAAGAAGTCCCAGAACCAAGCGCTAAGATCCCAGTTTCCCTCGGGAACATGCACTTCTGAAATAAGGATGTGCAGATTCTGTATTGCCTTGAAGATGGTTGGGGAGGAATCTGGTGTGAAAATACAGCAAGCGGACCCCACTAATTTACACACTCCACCACGTTCAGCCAGAATGACATCTAATGCCATCCGGTTTTGAAGTGCTACTAGTCTTTTTGCTTTCTGTTCTAACGTCATATTATAGAGTATGTCCGCGGTCCGGTTGATGGTTCTCTCCAGTACTCTCGCTAGTTTTCTGATATCCTCTGAATTCGCTATCTGCCCCCAAAATGGCACAACTGATTTTGCTATATCTCCCAAGATTTGTGCTGGGGTGTCACCATTCTCGTCCCGCCGTGGACGAGCCTTTGAAACTTCGTTTGTACTAGCTATAAACACCCCAGGTAACAGGATTCCTAAATAACAGGTTCCCTGCCAATGCCTGGGCAATCATGGGAATGCTATATTACCGCATACTAAATAGACAGGTTTGCCTACATACAAAGGTCTGTTTTCCCCAGTCAAATTTGCAACGTTGGCACAACCTAGAAAATCTCCCATTGACTGAGTTCCATTCCTCTGTATGCAAAAAGAAACTGAATTGGGGCTATGATTAACTGTGTAAGAAGGAGGCATGGCATCCTTATTGCCTATTGGAGCCATCTTAAAGGAAATCAAAGATTGGAAAGGACGAGACAGTTTATCAGAAGGCCTAATAGAAGCAACGTTAGGTTTACTCCTGCTTGCGAAAAGCGAGCATCCCAGGGGAGTCAAAACACGTTTCTCAAAACTATTCAAATTGGTGCCATCAAAGTTCCCTGAGATGCTATCATTCCAACGGCCAAAGAACAGTGCTCTAAGAGAGGCATAGAAAGCAGTTGTCAAAGGTAAAGGATGAATATACCAACATAGCCCCTTATCCCCGTGTTGCGGTAAATGTGAGCAGACCCAACAGTTAGACTTATTAAAAATGGCATGTGTAGCATTCATGATAAGTAGTAGAGTATTATTGTGGTACCTTTGTCTATGCTGGGAGTCCCTAGGGGACAGAGTATGCAAATGTACAAAGGGGGTAGGAACAGCAGGTATACTTTCAGTGGGCAACAAGGATTCTAAAGGATGCATTTCCTCAAGGTACCACAATCCTAAGACATTGACTATTATAAACCCAAATATTATTATAAAAACACAGCAATATGTTTTTGCGGCCTAGGCATTTTGTCCATTGTCCCGGTTGGTCACCCCCTCATTTACAAGTCCCATATGAGCGGTAGCGGTGGCAGGCATTCTAGTCTTCAAACGGATACCCCCAATGTTCGTTGCTAGCGACCTCCCATCCGCACAACGTCTTAGTCCTTCCACAATCCTAGCCAACAGAATCCCCTTTCTCAAATTTGGGCAAAAACAAGCCCACGATGATCCTTTTCTTCTTCGAATGCACAGCCAAACCGTGCCGTAAGTCTAATTTCTTGGATGAAGATTGTACCTTGCTTTACCCGGTACCGATTGATCCGGAAACAATATGTTGTCACTTCCTGTTGGAAGCAAAGTGTCAGAGACAAGTGAAGAAGCCGAATTTGAAACAGCAGTTCCCGGATGCAAAACTTTTGGAGAGTGTGGAGACAAAATGGCAGCTTCCCCAAACCTCACGGGCTCAGAGAGATTCTCCGACACAATCACGGTGGTACTTACTGCTTTGGGATCGTTGGTTGCAGCATTAGCGAGGGGTTCTGTTCTTCTGTAACGTGTGGCACTGGGTGAGGATGTTTCTTGACGTGGGACGCGTGGATCAAGTTCTTTATTCCAGAGACCTGCACCGCTGTTTGGGTGACCAACAGGACTTGGAATGGCCCACTGTGGCCCGGGCCCTCGTATCGCACAGGTAAAGCTTCTCGTACCTGGTGATAAATCAAATACAGGTTTTTAGTCAATTGGCTGCAATAGTCTGAAAGTAATACAATTTCAACATTTCTCAATGAATTGCATTTAGGAAGGTTCCAAATATTGGCAGGTCTCCCCATTACCACCTCAAATGGAGAGAGCCCAGTCTTAGTTTAAGGGGTTGTACGCATAGATAATAACACGATCGACAAGGCGTCCAGCCATTTCAGTTTGGTGCCGGCACACGTCTTAGCGAGCTTGTTCTTGATAATACTGTTGTGTCTTTCTACTTGTCCGGCGCTCTGAGCATGTCTGGCCGAATGGAACCGTTTGTCAATTTGTAACGCCGCACATATCTGCAGAATTACACCAGCGACAAAATGTGGACCATTGTTGACCAGATAACTCTTGGTAGTCCGAACCGCGGGAAGTATTCCCTTAACATGGTTTTTGCAGTAGTCATGGCTGTAGTATCCTTAACAGGGAAAGCCTCAACCCATTTACTAAAAGCACAGATGACCACAAGTACATATTTCTTATTGTCACATTGTTCCATTTCAATAAAGTCAAAGTGGATAACTTCAAAGGGGATGGAGGGTGGCCCAAAACTTCCCCCTGGAGTTACTGTCCCCTTTCCCACATTGTGTTGTAGGCAAATCATGCATTCCTGGACGTAGCGCTGGGCAATTTTTGAAATTTTGTAATTTACTCAAACTTTCTCTAACATTTTTGTCATCTTCTGGGCACATACATGCGTAGGACCATGGGCCATGATGACCATCATCATTACATACGTGTCAGGGAGTAGCCATTTCCCTTCTGCTATATCCACCCAACACCCGTCATCATCAAGTTTCCCCAAGCCTTCAGCCCACCTTTTGGATTCTCCTAAAGTGGCATCAGCTTGGATATCCCATACAGATCCAACACCCTCATTCATTGCATAAGCATTTACAGTCTCCCTCGAAACATACATCTCCGTAAGGGGATCGGTAGCAGTTTGTCTAGCTATCTGATCAGCGAACGCATTCTCTTTCCCTATGTCATCTGAGAGTAGTTGTACTATTAGGGAGCCATGTTGGATTTTGGTGCCATGTGAGGTTAGGAACCCTCTCTCTGACGAAAGTCTCCCAAAGTTGTGAACCACCCCAAAGGCATACTGACTATCAGTATATATATTTACTGCAAGCCCTTTGGAAAGTTCACACGCTCGGGTGAATGCTATAATATCTGCGGCCTGCGCAGAATTATGCGTGATTCTCTTAGTTTCCACAACCGTGCTTAATGTAGTGATTGCATAAGCAGCTGTGGATGTACCATCTGGAAGTTTGAAGCAAGAGCCATCACAGAACAGTTCTCCTTGCGGATTATCCAAAGGAGTGTCTTTCAAATCAATTCTACCCTTTGTCTCTTGTTCGGTAGTATACAGACAGTCATGTGACTCTTCATCGCCACAAGTAGTATCTTGCGGGAAAGGTAGGAGTTCAGCTGGATTAAGAACACAACACCTCTTAATTTGAATGTGAGGAGCAAACAAGATCAATTCATATCTTGTCAACCGTGCAGAAGTGAGGTGTTGCCTTTGGGTTCGGTTCAGTAGAACATCTACAGAGTGAGACACCATCAGGGTTAGATCATGGCCTAGGACCATTCCCTCACTCTGACACAGCAACAGCAGCGACAGCTCAAAAACATCTTGGCAAAGCGCATTCTACAGGATTAAGGGCGAAAGAAAAGTAACCGCACGGCCTATTCTTCCCTCCATGTTCCTGCGATAATACAGCTAAAGCACATCCATCACATTCATGCACAAACAACACAAAGGCCTTTTCATAGTTTGGTGTGCCCAAAACTGGTGCAGAGCATAATGCAGTCTTAAGCAAGTCAAACGATTGCTGGTGTTCCGCGTTCCATGGCAATGGCGAAGAAATGCCCTTCTTTGTCAAAGCCAACATCAGTTTGATCACTAGTGAAACATTCGGGATCCACAACCTACAGTACGAAGCCACACCTATCAAGGCTCTAAACTTCCCTCTGTGTATTTGGGACAGACATGCCAGAAATAAGTTTTATCCGTTCAGGTGTCAATCTTCTTCCCTCCTTTGACAGCAGATAGCCTATATAGGTGACCTCCTGGCAACAATATTGAATTTTTTTAAGCAAAACTTTGTGACCATGCTTAGCTAGATGGATAAGCAATAACACAGTGCCCTCTTTACAGGCACTCTCAGAGTCAGTAGCTAAGAGTAAGTCATCAACATACTGAAGCAATGTACAAGTAGAGGGCAATTAAAGGGTATCAAGTTATTTCAAAGCCCTACTATAAATGCTAGGACTCTCTGTGTACCCTTGAGGTGCACGAGTAAATGTGAACGAGCGTCCCCCTAGGATGAACGTGAACAAGTGTCTACTATCCTTGTGTATAGGAATACTAAAGAAAGCATTCTTTAGATCCACCACACTAAAGTAAGTAGCTGTAGCTGGAATCATGGTTAGGATTGTCGTTACATCAGGCACAATTGGAAATTGTGGGGCGACGACTTTATTAATGGCACGTAAATCAATTATGAAACAGAATGGAATTGCATTATCGCCTTTCTTGTACATGGGTAAAATCGGACTATTACACAAACTTCCTGAAATTTCTTCAATCACCCCGCGATGCACAAAATCGGAAACAATGCATTTCAAAGCTCGCTCATCCTTAACTGAAATCTTATACTGGGGAATGTGTGGCAGCTCAATTCCGTGTTTCAAAACTATCTTAACCGGTTCAATCTGTAAATAACCGACATCATTGTCGTCAACAGCCCACAAGCTCTCTGGTACATTAATGAATTCTGGCGGCAAAGGTCTAGTCAAGAATTGCGAGACAGAAAATTGCTGTCGTGAAATCGTCAAGTGCACTCCATCAGAAGAACAATAAATTACTGCATTTAATTCTTTTAACAGATTCAACCCCAGTAAGTTCTCTCTACAATTCGAAGTCAACAGAAATGTACAGTGGTCTATAAAGGGACCCAAAGAAATAGGTACCGGCGAAGAAACAGGACAAACAACTGGTGTGCCAGAAAACCCTACAGAAACATTGGTTTGCCCTGACAGTGGAATGTTTGGAACCCGTGAATGATCAATGGAACACTTCTGTGCTCCAGTCTCTATCAAAAACTGATGTTTCCTATTTCCCACCACCATTTCAATGTCTGGTTGACGGGAATAGGTGTAGGTTCCAAACCCTGCTTCGGGCAATTCTAACGAAACAGAATGTCATCAAAAGGAAGCTCTTCAGATAAATGTGCAGAGGAGGGATGATCAAATATGTTCCTGGTGTCCACACTCGAAATCTGATTGTCCTGTGAAAAAGGCTGCTGATGATCCTGTGTAAACTGACCTCTACCAGAGCCCCCTACACCCGGGCGACCTCTGGATCGTCTACCCATATTCCCGAATGTGTTATTCGACCTTTGTCGAAGAACGGGGCATTGTGCACGCCAATGACCCTTTTGACGACAATAGGCGCACTGGTTAACATTCCCTTGTGGGACATACTGACCTCCAATCTGAGAACTACCCCCTCTGGGGCCTCTAACAATTTGCTGCAATAGCACTTTAGTTTTCAAATCACCCTTTCGTTTTTCGTTTTTCAACTCTATCTTTTTCATTATTGACACGGTTCTCGTAGTACTGAGCCATGTGCAGTACTTCTGATTGCGATTTCACCTGCCAAGCGCTCTCAGAAGACATAATTTGTGACTGGATGTCAGGCAGCAATCCACACACAAATGTGTCCACAAATAACCTTTTCCCAGACTCTGTGCCTAGATCTTGTCCACTGAAATCCGAGAATACCTGTTCGAACCGATTAAAGAACTCGGTAGCACCCTCAGACTTTCCTTGGACACAGGCCGTAAGGTTGTCCCAAATAATTCTTTTCTCTGGAATTATGGTTTTCAATTTTGCAATGATTCTATCAGGCAAAGTTAATATCACCTGAGGCGGTCTTTCACCAACTAGCCTTTCTCCATCGAGTCTAGTTATATTCACCAATGTATCTCCCAACCCTGGTACGCCGTCTATAGTTCTAACTTGTTTCCACAAATCTATGGGCAGGAGTACAGGAAATAACAAATCAATATCACCTAAGGTGAACACTGAGGATTGCAAGACAGACTCTATTTCTTTATAGAATCCTGTCGGATTTTTCCTAATATCAGGAATAGATTGTCTAATAGTATTCACTTCCTGTCTTGAAAACGGGACGTGAACGAACTGCGATACATAATGTGCAGGAATGTCCACAGCGACTATATTTCGTGCAACATCGGCCGCAATCTCAACCTTTGGGACAAATGTCGGAGGAACCTCTCTCATAGGCAACTGAGAAGTAGGTGACTCCGAACGCTTACTAAGCAACAGAGCTAAATCAAGCGCTAAAGCAGTCGAAGAAGTCTCAAGTGAAAAAGCTCTCTTGTAAATACTTAATAACTCTGGGACAACTAATCTTCCTTTTTACACAATCATCCTGTAGGTACTCTGTCATTACCTGTATCACCTTCCTCTGCATTTCTGGCATAAACTGACTATATGTGTCATATACTTCAACTGGAGTTATCGACATATCCGAAATCCATCTAAGCGCAGCCTTCATACAAGTTCGTACTTCCTCAGATATCGCTTTACGACCAGGAAGGAACCGTTTCTGTACATACATACTTTCCACCTCGTCATCCTCATTCTGCAACTCTTTTAACTCCTTTCTATGCCCAAATAACCTCTCGACATGCTCATTTACTTTCTCCACAGTGTCTCTAGAAAAAAGTATTTAGATCCCTTAACCCTTGCGGGAGATCTGTATTATTTAATTTTCCCCACATTATACATAAATGAATCTCTAAACCTTCAATAAAAACATTTTTCTCAGGAAAATTACCCATATTACAAAGTGTGGCAAAAACATTAGCTTGATCATCCCTCTCCATACAATGCTTAGCCCATGCAATCAAATCACGTTTCTTCTCTGGTGGTACAGTATTGCGAGTGACAACCCTCGACCCTGCACCTCGATCGACTACAAGCGGCTCAGGACCACTTGGAAGAGAGGGAGCAGGCAAATTCAATGGAGGTACTGTCACTGGTGCCATAAGAAGAGGTGGAGGTGCTGGAGGAAGGGGAACATTAGGAGGAGCAGGAACAACGGGAACAACAGCAGGTAGAGCAGGAATAACAGGAGGAAGAGGCAAAGCAGCAGGAAGAGGAACATACGGAGGTGGCGCAGAGGCACCAGGCCTTCGTTCATGTAACAATTTATCTATAAATTCATCGGAAGCATGGAGGTCTTTGGAAGGATATATTTTTTGAATTCCAAGTGAGAAAGCCCTATCCATATTCCTAGTCGATTCAGAATGTTTATCTTGGTCATACAATAATGCTTTTTCGGCGTTCGTCTTATGACGGTGCGCATGATTTTCTTTACTTTTAAGTTGTTGCAACGCTTCTTTTTTCCAATTCTGCAAAACATCAAATGCTGCAGGTCTAGCCTTTTTCTTTAATAAAATTGACTCTAAATACTCAATACAAGAGATGTCAAAACTACCATTGATTGGCCACTGAAGTTCGGAGGCATGTCTGGCTTGTCTGTGCCAAATGTTATTAAATACTATACTTCCAATGCCATGCTTACAGTACATAGTATATGCCGGTGACCCCTCCTGTGGTGCGGGATGGCTAAATTCCAAAGATTGTCTGTCGCTGCGGAACTTCGCCCTGAAGCAGGTAGACAATTTCCCAGGCATATCAAATTATTGGTGTTACCTGGTCACTAATTGTGTCTGTAGATACAATGCGCCAAATTCAAATGATCCGGGTTGAATTAAGAGTCGGGTCACGACTCACCTGAACAAACCTAAGGAGGTCTGATCGGATTTCAAAGAATCTTACCTAACTAATCTTACCCCGTGTATGGTGATTTCGGCAAATCTGCCCGCCTCGATAAGTGGACCCTCGTCAAGATGCCGTCTCGGACCACAAGCTAATCGTTCAGGGATCAGGTCATGCAGCGCTGCTGAGGTGTCGCGTCTCATTCAGTGGGGCCCCTTTTTGTCACACCGTCCGATCCCGGTCCGATAGCCTGCGTCAGCCTTCAACAATCCGGCATCAATCTTGAGGGTCCCTGTTCGGGCGCCAACTGTGAAAAAAAATCAAAATATCGAGGCTGATTTCCTGGATGGATCTTCATTCTCACTCATTTTGTGTGACGTTATTGCTCCTATGTCCGAAGTGTCTGGGTATTGCACCCTCAGCGCCTGCCACAGTGTGTGTCTGAAATTTGCAAATGGCGCCCCATCATGCGATGTGTCACTTATAATTACTCCTGGAAATCCCGCCCTCTTCCAAATGTCATCTGCTGCGTCACCCAGTATTGAAATGAGTAACCACCGCTAATTTCTGCCCTGCAGTTTGTTTTTCCATTTCATATATCCATTTCCCAGCCCCTCCGCTCAACGATGGGAGTCTGCATTTGATGTTTTCCTTGTCTGCATGTTTCCATGGGATATATAGTAGCCTTGCTCCCCCTCTCTCTGGTAATTGCATTAGAGTGTACTCCTTCACTTTCCCTGGCATACGTCTGTGTGGGGATGTGTGAGTGTATTCGCTGTCCTCTTCCATTGTGAAAACAAAATCAAAATATCGAGGCTGAGTACCCCAAAAGGAAACACACCGAACACGGGTTACAAAGGAACATACAAAGTACTTTATTTTATACTGAATCCAGTTACTACAAACAGAGCAAAAATCAGATAGCTATCGGCCCTCAGTACAACACAACGAACTCCAGCGTGGTTCAATGTGTTCAGTGAGAGACGCTGTACATTAGAATGCATTACATTTTTACCCTTTTTGTGAGCACGATGTCCAGCCCCACTTCGGGTTAATATTCCACTAATGCATCACCGATCTAGGGTTCATGCCAAGTCTCGCACATGCCAAGTCTCGCACATCCGCATATAACTGGTTTGCTTTTAATACATATATCAACAAGCCTATACGGCAACTGTGTATTCTGGAATTTCCCATGTAGGTCTTCTTAAACATTAATACAATGTAGTTAAACAAGAGTTCTACGTTCAGTATTTTGAATACATTATCTTTATCGTATACGTGTGGATTAGTTTCATTGCACGAGTAATCCTTTACACACAGGTCAAAGAAGGACAAGGTCTCAGTTCATGACCTCAACAAGTGGCCTGCAGGCAAGTTACATATTAGTTACGTACAGAGGTCAAGACGGCCATGTTGTATATTGGCCATGTTGTATATTGGAATGACATTGTCCACCATTTTAACTCACAGGGTGACTTTACAAAGCAAATCCTAAAATGGCGGATTGACCTAAAATGGCGGCTTACATTGATTTAAGGTCAGGACCTTGCAACAAGGATTCCTTCGCAAGCGATTTACGAGCAGCTTGGCGTAGGCCAATTTACATATATTCATTGCAATAGGAGGCACAATATAATTTCTCTTTTGACACCATGTAAGAAAGTTGTTCAATAAAATCAGTAATGTGTTGTGTTACTCTATCACCTTCTATGCTCTTGTTCCTTCTCTGCTGACCCCCGTGACCCTCCCTGTGTGTATTAGCTAGCTCTTCCATTCTGCGGCCTGGGAGGTCTGTGAGTCTGTTAACATATGGTGTGTGTTGCGCTGGCGGCGTCAGTGGCTGTGGCGTTCTCCCTTTTATTTGCCTTTTCTTTTCCTTCCCTGTGTTTTCTTATTCCCACATCTCACATTCCCACGATGACCCGCAGTCTGTGCCTGTTATGTATAATTTGCTTAACCCCTCCCCGCTTCCATCACTTCGTCCTCCAAACAATCCCTCCTCTTCCTCACTGCAGAACCCATCTGAAAATGTCAATCCTGGGCCTAGGCGCTTTCCTCCTACTGTAACGGTCCCTAAGTCTATGTCTGTGTACTCACCTTTCGTCTCCGTGCCTCCCTCTTGCGGTGTTGTTGCTACTTCCTTATTGCTATACGTGTATGTCTTGGCCCTGCATTCCTTGCGCACCTCTCCTTGCGCTGTATTCTTTTGCTTGCCCGCTTCACCACCTACTTCCGTTCGTACTTTGCAAAGCTCATTCATTATGGTGTCACTTACCTGCTCTAGCATCTTCTCTTCTTTCTCCTTGTTGCCCCATATTGCGCCCTCCTTTGCCAGTATATTTTCTATAACCTTCCCCTCATATTTTCGTGCGCTTTCTGATATAATCTTCTTCCTCCACAGCCCCATTTCTCTGTCATTTTCTTCTTGCTCCTCTTCCTTTCTCCTAACCTCCCGCTGTTCCATGCGTGCCACCCTTCCCGCAATCACCCTTATACGGTCTTCTTCTCATTTCCTCTGTTCTTCCTCTTGCCCTTTTAACCCTACCATGTCCCCCTTGCTTCCCTTGCTCCTTTTCGATCAGCACGCTCCGTGTTTCCCTCAATTCTGCTAATCTTACCTCTAGCATCTCCTCTTCCTCCAGTGTCAGTCTCCCTTCCTCTTCTCTACTTACCTCGCACCCCTTCTGTGTGTATTCTGTCTCTTCTTTACTTGCCTTCTTTACCGTTTCTTCCTCATCCCCCAGTTAATGTCCCTTGAAGCTTCAGAAGCACCTGTGCTGCTATCCATTCATCTGGTCCTATGCTTGCTAAATCTAGCTGCACCCTTTTTTCTTCTCCGGTGCTTACCTGTGTTTGTTTCGTATCCGCTGCACTCCTCGCGCTCACCCCCTTTTGGTAACTGTCTGCTGGTGCGTAGGGTGGTGGGCTGTATGCAGGGTTGGAATATCCCTCGGCTGCTGTTAGTTGTGCTTGTGTTGCTTCCCTCAACTCTCTCAACAGATACAGCCCCTCTGTTTCTTTCTTTATTTCTTTATTAGTGGGTGTCACTTCCTCACTTTCTTTCTTCACCGCTGTGACCGCAAACGATACTTCTGATTCTTCCTCACTCTCCTCAGCACTGGGTGTTTTCCGGGCTCTCTGCAACCACCCTCTCCACTCACCTTTTCCTCTTTTATTCCCTGTAGTGTGAATATCCCTGGTACCCCTGGTGCACACCCCTGGAACATTTTCCAGAGGTTGAAAACTTCTAGATGGCTCGCCAACTTCTTCCCCTTGTATGTGTTATGTAAATACGCTAGTCGTGAATGTTGGGTGGTCATATCAAAACTGCTGTTGGGTGGCCATGATATCCTTATTTTGTTATCTGAGCCTTGTATCCATTCGATGCTGGGCTTTACTATTTTATCTCTGTGCAGTGTTAGTGTTGCGCAGATATGCTGGAGTGGTGTTGTTAAGGTACTGGCCCTATACCCTGCCCCTATCCCATAATACGTAGACATCTTTAAAACCTTACTTTCTCAGCACCACCATTACCTGGCCCCGTAAGTCTGGGTCTTCCGATTTTCTGCTGCAAGGAAAACAATTTGTATTACAATGCTTTTGTGCTGGGCATCACCGCCCTCGTTATTCCTACAGAAGTGTCGCCTTCTTTTATGCTTCTCCTTCCGGAGCTAGGGCCCCTTCGACCCATGGTGCACCAGCCCCCTACAGCTGCCTGCCTTGTGCGGCGTACTTCTGAGCTGCCCCACCTTTATTGTGCCGCCGCTACTTGGCGCACCTGCAAGGTACTTCTAACTCCTCCTCCTTTTCCTTTGTCCTCACTGTCTGCACAGTGTATACTCTTCTGATCCCCCTCCCACCTCCGTAGTCGAGCACGTGCCAGCATTCTCCGTGTGCGGCCGCCTCTCCCCTTTCACTCCTCCCTTACCGCGTATCCCTGCCCCAATCCCCGACCACTCTTGGAGGAAGAAGACCGCAGTATCCTATACAAGCCCTATGGGTGACGTCACAAACTATTACAAAGGTTTCCCGGTACGTACAATTACAACGAGGGATGAATGCACGCCATACTTGACAAACTTGTTCCCCGTTATCCCCACAGCTGTCTTCCCACCACACCTCGAGTGGAGTATCCGTCAATTACTTCATTATTATAAATGGACTGCGCACCCTGCGTCGCCTCGCGTGTGATACGCCCTGTCTCTAGGGCAGCTTAACCAGCCAATTATCTTCCATACTGAGAAACAATCTAGCTACCTCCTGCGCAAATACGCCATCTATTCACAGAGTTAAAACACTCAACCAATAGGAATCTCCATCTATTCATTGATCTACAACGCCAACTCATAGGAATGCCATACCCCCTTATACAGGTGTCCGTGATCTTGACCAATCAGCGCGATCCGCTAGTCAGACGTGGGAGCTTGAAGCCCCACCCAGCCTACTCTGTAACACTAGAGGGGACGGCCCTAGTGCCAGTACCCGTTACACCTTACACACCGATCGTCACTCGATAGCCAAAATCTTTTCTTAACACCCTGTGAGAGCCACCCGTCACCCTGTTTACAGTTCCTCCCACCTCCCACACAACATTGTATTGCTGGTTGTGTGTGCCATACTCACATCGAGTTCTCGCCTGCCGGTGCCGCTTGACCGCGGGCACCCCTCCAAATCAGCTGTCCGCCTCCCCTCCTCTGAACCACGTCTGGACACTCGCCAACCGCAGCCGAGATACTTCTCAATTCGGCTCCCGACAACCAATCTCCGGATTGCGCTGTCCGGTCATCTCGCAGTTCTGCAATGGTCCTGTAGTCCTCCAAAGGGGGCAACGGCAGAGGGGGCCGCGTTGCCAGGCCACCTTGACGCAAGTGGCTTCGCTGTAATCTCACCCAGTCTCAGCAGATCTCAACACTGCCTCCGACTTGTCGGGGTATTTTTCCCAGGAGCCGACAGGGCCGGCCGCGAATCTCCGGGATTGGGGAGGCCGCAACTCCTCCCGCGTCCCAACAGTGTATGAGGCACACACAGGAGCAAAGAGTTACTGCTGTTTATTACACAAAACAGGCAGGGACGGGCTCACATGTCATAGGCATCCGAGAGACCACTCGCTCTTGGTGGGCTTGCAGGCCCTTTTTCTAGCTGTGTGACGCGGTTACGTACATCACCTGGCAGGACTAGCCCCAAACCTAACACCACCTTGGATTGGCTCTCCGAGTGGTGGGGTTAGTATAGACTCATATGGGAAAGATAGTGAGTGGTTGAGAAAGGGTCAGGCGGTACACTTGGGTCATCCCTAATAATCGCAACAAGTGAATTATTACATGGGGACGATTAGTGATTGGCTAAGCTATAATGGCATCAGTGGTGTGCCCCTCATATTCTGATTGGTTCGCTCGCGAGCCCCCAAGCCTGGGACCATCGTTGTTCCCAGCTCGCGGTGTACCCGGTGCTGGCGACAAAGTATGACTATGTGTCAGTGGCAGACAATGGACAGGTCTGACTATTAGCTGGTGTGCATGTCTTTCCCATCGCTTTTGGTGTCCGATTTATCACTTAATTGTTGCAGTTGTGTCCCAGACGTGAGACCCCGCGCTTCTCTGGTCCCTGGAGCTTGTCATCGTATCAGGTCGGTCTGCTCACGTGTTGCGGGACCGTGGCTGGAACAGGATTATGAGCATTTGATTTGTATTTCGGATCAGGGAGTGTTTAGCAGTAGCAGGTGTAACCTTGGCGTGGGGAGCGCGGCATGTAGATTGCAACATTGCGGCCTTGGCTGGGGCTCTTGTCGGGGCCTTGTTCTGCGCGATCAGCACCTTGCAGCTTTGTCTGAGCTGCTCTGGCCTGGACGCTCTGGTTTTGCGGCCTACCACGGCCTGCTTTATGGGTGGCGGTACATCGTCCATAATTTAGGGGTCGCGAGGGGCGACGGAGATTCATATGCATTAGTCCATATGCTGGGCTTACGTCTTCAGGGTTTTAGTGGTGAGGAAGCGTCTATGAGCGCTCCTGGCATCTTGCGTTTCTGCGGTGCTGTAGCTGGCCTATGTGAAAAATAACAATGATACGTGTGTGTGTGTAAGTGGTCCTCTACGTCATAGCACTGAGTATGTTCTTTGTGTGGATTGGTGTGTGTATGACCAATGTGCTTGGTGGCACGTATGTTCTTGTCCACTGGCTATGTCGTCATGGCATCTTTAACGATGGCGGTAGTAGTGGTTGCTGTCTAATCGAGTTGGTTCATGCGGTCGATATCAGCTTCACCTGAGGCTCCGGCACGTGGTTTGATTGATGGGCAGCCTCCTTGGTTGTGTGGGGCGTGGCCACAGTGGATCCTGACGTCTGGGGTGGCTGTGAGTGGGTCGAATTCCTCTTGCGGTGGGTGTTTGGGACGTGACGTCCTAGGCCATGGTCTGGATGAGAATCGGGGGAAGGGATCGTCCCATTTTCCCTCTTCAGTAGCTCTGAGAAATATTTCTGTTTTCAGGGTCTTGTTCGGCTCTGGAAACATTCAACAATCAAACAGAAGTACAAACACCACTGTAAATGCCAATTCGCTCCATTTAATGTTGTTATGCGCATTTGACCAGTTCTGGCATTTCTGTCACCAGCACTAGTCACGCAGGACCATGTCGTTGTCTTTCACCACTAGCACCCAGGGTGGGGAGAGCAACCAATCAGGTTCCTTGGATCACAGGCTGAATCCCACTTTTCAAGCCCATGTTCCATGCAACCTGGCGACTTCTTCCCCACCCTGCAATCTTTCCCCACGCTGCCTTCCCCTTTGTTTTTCCATCCCTCCCACCACCAGTTACCTGATTCAACTGCAGAGGCGGCACCCCCACTGCCACCGCTGCTGCTATTTGGAGCCCCATCTTCCAGCTCTGTGGCAGCCATTTTGAGTCCTTCTTTCATATGAATGATCCCACTATGGGATGCTGCTATAAGACGTCCCTTTCATTCAAACACAAAACATTGTAGTCAGCACCCTGGGTTGCCAGGTAAGGCAATATAGCGGGATAAAAGTTTTGATATATGATCTGGTGGGCCAGATTGGGTGGTAACTGTTACCAGTTTTATTGCTAAATTACGCATATAATCCGGGCACTCAAAGAGCTGTTGACTAAAGCCAGCCCTTGTTGCCAGTGTCACACGTGACATGGGGGCTTGGCAGCCAGTCGGTAGCCAGGGTTGGCTCTGGTCAGCCATGTGCTCCGTGTTTTGCTGTATGTCAAAACAATCACCCAGCATGGCTGATGTTGTTGTTGTTTTGCTCCGGCTTTAATGCACTGCGATTGCATCATTTAACCTGCACAGGAGCCACGAAGGCCCATTTGTTCCATCAACAGCGACTGCTTCGTGCCCAGGTAATTGTGAATTATAAATAACAGAAAAGCGCAAACAGCCGGTCGGGTCTTATGATGTTCGCCCATTAACCACGGCCACAATGAAAACATCCGAGTGCCTTCTCGTCGGGAGCACACGTACGTCCTGTGCTGCAGCAGGCCAAATTGGCTACATCTGCGGCACATCAAACAAATTATTCTCCATCCCAAGCACCTGCACTTCTGCGTGGCACTTTGATGAGCCCCAGGAGTCGCATGCACCAGACACGAGTTTCTGCAAGGGAAAGTTACACAGACGTGTTTTAATATAATAACAACGACAATTGTATACAAGACACCAGCGAACGAATTGTGTGTCCACGCTGCATCACTTGTTGTTGGCTATGTTTTTTTCAAGCTTAAGGTATTGTTTTGAGCGACCCAAGGAGCAGTGCTGGAAATGGAAATTGTCTGGGGATCCCACCAGTGACAGTGATTTTTTAACTCCCTGCCACCGCCTCACACACAAATTAAAATCTGCCTTTTAGTGGAGGTTTATCATGAGCCCCTGGAAAATAATAGAGGAACGTTTCATGTCCGATAATGCTGCAAGCAACAAAAAAAAAATGTTTTTAAAAACAGCTGTAGCTAAATGTGTTTTTGTTTTGTGCAGCTTACTATCCTAAGAAGCCATTTTACAGGCACTCTCACCTGCCCCTCAAGTGGTCTCGTGGTTTAGTGATTCGGCTCTGGCCCTGGTGTCATGGTAACGTGCACGTCGATAACAAAGACGATCTCGAAAGCGTTTAAGGCGGGCAAAATCACGTACGTACTCCAGGTGCACATCGATTTCCTGGATCCCAGATCCGGGAGCCAATTTTTGCGGTATGCCAGATCCGGGAAAAAGCGTCCGAATGAGCATAACTGCCAAGGAAGATATCACTATATTTTGTGATGTGCGGGTTACATGGAGCCTGACGCTTCCCCAGCACCACCGCCCTTTCGGGGGAAGGGGGCAACTCGGAAAGATTTGCGATTAGCCATCATGCCAGCACATCTCTGAGTCATCTTGTGCAGTGGTCATGTTTTGCGAACATTGGATGAAGGTTGGTATCAAGAAAATAGCTAGAAAGGAACACCAGTCACACAGTGTGCTTCTTACGATGTGCACATTATCGAGACATCCAGATAAACGATTACTTGGGCAGCGTGTACCCATATGATCAGATCCACCTTAATGCTTTTTTAGTTTTGGCTAAATCTCCACCTGTAAGCAGAAGCTATTGCTCTGAACTACAGAGATGAGGTAAATGACTCATGGGAAGGGACAAACATCTTGTGGGTATTTTTGAGTTAATTACTCAACCATTGACTACCCATGGACGACCGAATCTCTATGCCCATTTCCACCAACTATCGGCCCCTAACCACCCATAGAACATCCTCTTGGAACCTCTATGAGACAGCTATTTCAAGCAATAACATCAAATGCTGTGCTGTATACTGCCCCAACCCTGTTATTTCTAAATAGTTTTCGGAGAGTTAATGGCTCAACTGCAGTTGTATATGCGCTACTGTTGTACGGAAAAAATGTATCAACCAAGAGTGCCTCCAGCTACTTGATTTTTAAGCAGCATGTTTGTCCTCACTTCAGTTCCTTGGACTGATGTCCTGTTAAAAACAAACATTGGCAAAGCCAACAGTTCTTGTTTGTTTATAGAGATTATGAATTTGCCAGACACAGCTTATACCCAGGAAATCACAACATTGTCTAGCTCTTGCCATGTTATGGATAGGTAGTACCATTGTGGCTGTGCCCTGCAAATGCAGATCCCATGTTTACACACTAGCAAAAACTGTTGGCTTTCCAAAAGCTTGTTTTTGTAAGCTAACTGCACTCTGCATGCTGATACTTGTAGGTCTGAAGTTGAAACTTAAACAACGAAACTACGAATTCCAGCATGAACAATTCTGCTGTCTAAAATCTGCAGCTGCATACATGTGCCACCCACATAGACGGCACAGAACAATGCAATACACACACGCGTGATCAGGGCTTGTTCATGGATGATGCTGCTCGGATTTCAATGTGTAAAGAATGTGTAAAAATGTGCATGAAAGTGCTTTAGAAAAATCGTAGAACCTGTTTAAATGAGTTCATTCTGGGATATCCTTTGTTTATGTAATGTTATTTCTAAGAAAGCATACTCTTCTAATAGTACAAGAACTTTGGTTGGTCTCTTGCCCAGTCTTTGGCGGGTATCAGATATTGTTTCAACCTGCTACTCGTGGCATTCGACGGCACTCGGTGCGGGGGCTTGAGGGCGGGTGGGCGCCTTACAGTGGCAGTTAAAAATAATTCAGGCTTCTCCCTTTTTTAAACAGGATGATCTTGCTAAAGGGGTACTAGCGGTTACTCTGAAAAGAGTGGCGTCGGTTGGCATTAGCCACCTTGTGTTGGTGAATTTATATTGGCAACATCTTCAAGGGGATTTTAATGCGATTATTGCAAAACTGTTGACCTTTTTTTAAGAGTGGCATGGCATGTTGGTTTTCCAGGTGGTCACATTTTAGTGGCAGGACTAGACCTGAATTCAGATTGCGGGCAAGGGGTATGCTCGATTGGCCCCCCTGCATCGTCAGATGTTTATCGTAAAGCAGGGAGCAAGATTGGCTATGCAGACATCTCATGGAGGATTGGGGGTTATCTGTGGTGAATGAACAACTAAGAGGGGAGTTTTGTAGCCACACGGCTTGGCATAGGGGAAGTTCCTCTTCCTTCTGTTTATGAGTAAAGCCCTGTTGGTTTGGTGAGTGACCATAATATGCTGACAACAATTTTTTTCTGATAAACTCGAGATAGAGGAGTTTCGAGGCGTTGCTTTGGCTGTAGTCAATGGGGGTAGACATTGTCTGAAGAGGAATGATAAGACTGTACACCTTTTTAATATCAACATGCAGTTTACCTTCAAAAACACCTCACACTAGCTCAGAAGATGCAGGCCTACTCTTGGAAAAGACTGTGAAAGAAGCCTTGATGCCCCTCTTCCAAGTTGTGCCCGCAGGTTCAGCAGTCAAGCCTCATTCGCATTGTTTTGATACAGAGTTCCGAGCCCGGAAACGAAAGAGCCGGAAGACGATACAAGATATTCAATGTAGTGGAATAAGTAGTAATGAGAAGGGGGATGCCATTAGGAAAGAGAAGCAGAAGCTAGAAAGCGAGTGCAAGGACCATTGTTTCATCTAATCCAACAGAATGGGGTAGCCGTGCTAGCAAATTTGACCGGGAAGAGGGACTCACATTTGGGGGTTTTAATTAATGCAATGGAACGAAACCAAATGGAAATCCAATCTAGTCCAATTTCTAAGGAGTCCTGGGTGCATCACTTTGAGCTTTTCTATGGGAACATGGGAAGAATTAACTTGTCAAGGGAGTGGATATTAATTAATTGAGACTGGAATTCAAAAGTGCGGACATCAAGGGCATTATTAGAAGATCTAGTCGCTCAAGAGTGTGGCATAATGTATTATTTAATATTATTTTTTCAAGAACTCCTCTGCTATGTGGTCAAGCATATTATTTATACTACTTAAAGATATTGTTCCTCATCAAAAGTTGGGCGGTATCCCAGCGGTAAATCCGCTGGGATCCCGCCCAATGTAAATAGTGTTACCACAACTCGATCTGGCACTATTAGCGCCGGATTCTCAGCTGCGGAAAGTCTATTTATTACTCCCCGTTTTTTAAGAGTTCATGAGATTCTATGGGGCAGTATCAACGCAATTGCCACATGAATTGCGCCAAAAATGGGCAGAAAGTGGCAAGATTTATCCCCAGCTTAAAGCTGGAGGTAAATCTCCAACTTTCCTCCCAAACTCGGGATTGGGCAGAGCGGTAATGTAATGGTCATAGCAGTACCGCTGCCTTTTTACTGCTCTGCTCAACCCCTGATGAGGCCCATTATCAGTAATCAACAGACTACACTGCATCGTGGGAAAATGCTTGCGTGATTCCTATAGACAAAAAGGGCAATAGATCAATCTTGTGTAATTACTGCTGGCCGATTACACTCATTGACACGGAGTCTAAAATGTTTGCTGGTTTGGTTTTGGATAAAGTGAAAGAATGGTCCAGGGACAATGAGGTCCTGAGTACATCTCAGTCCAGCTTTATTCATAATATGGGCACGGACTGTAATGGTTTCCTGATGGGCACAATTCAGTCTCGATTGACTTACCTACTGTATTTTATTCGACCAGGATCTTTTGTGGGCTAAATTGCAAAGGGCCTGCCGCCAGGTCTGTTGAAAATGTTTATATAGCCTCATAATATGATATGATAGTTTATTTATATAGCACCTATACACAATGTGTTTCAAAGCGCTTAAAGGCAAGGGAAGGAATAAGGGAAAAATACAGTGACATTCTTACAGGTCATGTACAATAAGAATGTGAAATTAACTATCGTACTCGGTGCTGCGACATTTCAGATAGTGCAAGAGCTAAAACACAAATCAGGGATGGAGGGGGTGAATAGGAAGGAAATGGGAACAGACAGGCGACTACCGTACTAGGTCTGATGACATTTCTGGTAGAGCCGGATATTGACAAGAGGAAGGGGAGAAGGGGAGCAGAAAGGAGGGAGAGGAACAAAACAATCTACTATCGTACGAGGCCCAACAACATTTCAGATAGTGCTGGAGGGGAGGGGGGCAGAAGAAAAAAACAAGTAGGAGGGGGAGACAAACATGGTTGCTACCGTACTAGGTCCGAGGACAACAAGAGTAGGGCCCTCATTACGACCCTGGCGCAAAGCGAAAAACAATGGCGGTAAACGATTACCGCCATCGTCTTCCGCTAGGGCCGATTACGACCCGTGACCGTAAACTACGATGTCATTAGCGGCATCATAGCTAACGCTGCCGCTGACTGCGCCAAGGGCGCGCGCACACGAACATCCACACCGTACTTAGTGCCATGGCGGAAAGGTACGCGAATGCCGACCCAAGCGGACATGCCCCTAACGCCATCACCCAGCCCGTTAAGTACCTTACCGCCATGGTGCTAATTACGCCATCGCGAACCAACCGTAAAGGGCCATGCAAAGTGAATGCAGCTGCCACAGGTGCACAGAAACAGCACAGGTGAAGGCAATACAGACTCAGGAAGTACAAAAAGAGCACACCCCACCCCTTCCCACACCCAGTCACACTCCACAATGATACCAATAGGACTAGCAATGTTGGGGCTGGAGGACCTGATAGCAATGCGAGTGCTACAACAGCAACTACAACAACAACAACAACAACAACAACAACAACAACAACAACAACAACAACAACAACAACAGGCTGCACAGAGGAGACCCAGGAGGAGAAGGAGGGCAAGGCAGGCCCAGCAAGCCCCACCAGCACAGCCAGTGCCACCACGCAGGCAGCCCCCAATCCCACGCATCAGAGCCAGCCCATTCAACCTCACCGCTGAGCAGATCCACACCCTGTACCGACTGGACCGGGACACCATCACCACCATTGTGGACATGATACACAACGACATCGTCAGCATGATTGAAACACCCACTGCCACCCCCCCTACTGAAAGTAGTGTCCGTGCTCCACTTCCTGGCCACAGGCAGCTACCAGCACACAGTGGGGCACTTGCATGGCATATCACAACCATTATTCTCACGTACACTGATGCAAGTGCTCGATGCCCTCCTCAAGCACACAGATGACCACATCTCATTACCACGGTCTGCCCAGGAGATTGCCAACACCAAAGTGGGTTCCCATGCACTGGCCGGCATACCTGGTTGCATTGGTGCCATTGACTGCACCCATGTTGAATTGGTGGTCCCACATGCCATGGAGGTAACGTACCGCAACCGTAAACATTTCCACTCAATCAACGTGCAAATGGTCTGTGACTCCAACAGGATCATCACACATTGTTGTGCCAGATACCCCGGATCAACCCATGATTCTATGGTCCTTCGGAACTCCACAATACCACGCTACATGGAGCGACATGCAGGCCCAAGATCCTACCTACTCGGTGAGTCTAATGTCATGAGCATGGAAATGCAAAGTGGGTGTTGAATGACGTACCAATGCATATTTCATCTGGCAGATACAGGGGGGTGATGCATACGTCACATGGGTGCAACTAGCAGTAGCCAGATCATTCCCTGTGGCAGCACTGACGTCAACAGAGTAGTGTACGCATCATGCCTGACCTAATCATCCCAACATGTGAATGAAAGTGCATCCCAAAAACGACACAACCATCTGCAAGTGCATTGTGCAAATTGTGACCGCATTGACCCTAAAGAAAACCACCAACATGCACGTCACCATGCACCAACTACTGAAAGGCCTGTCCCCCACAACTGCGCACAAAGGAGGCACATGACAGACAGGAACATCAATGCACCACTACAAGACCCACAAACTGTCCCCATTGACACCAGTAATGCTCACTGGGGTCATAATGAGCCAGACATCAATGTTGCTATCATGTGAGCTTCAAGCTCACAGGACACGTGCAAGGTCACATGAATGACGGCCTGAACGGACACAGTGGATGGCCACTCACAAGGCAATCGTCCCCCCTGCATTGTGTTTTTGCATGCAAAACAGTACATGAGAGCCATGAACACATACTGGTTGCACAGTGTAAATCCATAACCACAACTCCAATTGGTGCACAGTAACAGTCAGAATCAAGGCATGGTTGTGCGTCATGTTCACATATCAATCTATTCCTGACATATTCTATTCTCACATTTTACAGGTGATGCGGGCTATCCCCTGAAGAGGTGGCTCCTCACACCAGTGCGGAACCCATCGAACCAGCATGAGGAGGACTACAACCATGCCCATGCACGTACCCGTGTGGTGATAGAGCATGCTTTTGGCCTACTGAAGGCACGTTTCCGCTGCCTCAGCAGGTCTGGCGGGGCACTCCTGTACCGCATGAGAAGGTTGCAAAGATCGTCATGGCATGTGTCATGCTACACAATGTGTGCATCAGACGAAACGTGCCTCTGCCCCCTGACGCAGAACCACAACCACCTGATGATGGGGATGATGATGATGGGGATGGGGCAGCACCTCAGGGAGGCAGCGATGCACAGGAGGGGCATATAATGCGTCAGAATGTCATTGACCGATACTTCTAGCACACACAGCAAGTGTGTAACATATGGATGGCACTTGGGGCACTGTGTGTGTCTGGTATGTCAACACTGTGGACTGTAAAACAATAAAGCACACATACGCAATGAGCAATGTCCACACATTTTCTTTTGTGAGAAACTAAAAAGTGTATTGTTCTTCTGAATAGGTATAACAGAACCCCTCCCCCTCCCCCCTGAACACTCCAACACACCCAATTCCCCCCTCCCCCTCCCCCCTGAACACTCCAACACACCCAATTCCCCCCTCCCCCCTGAACACTCTAACACACCCAATTCCCCCCTCCCCCTCCCCCCTGAACACTCCAACACACCCAATTCTCCCCTCCCCCTCCCCCCTGAACACTCCAACACACCCAATTCCCCCCTCCCCCCTGAACACCCTGCAAACATGTGACAGTGCCCGTGGTGAAGTGTGTATAGTTTAGCACACTATTGACTGCCCCCTCTCCCGGAACCTGGGGCCCCCCTGCCTGTGCTCCTCAGGGTCCTGGATGACCTGCGGACGGGAGAGGCTTGTGCTGAACTTGCAGCTGAGGATGTACCGGGCTGCTCAGTACGGCATGTGTCCAGAATTGTCTGGATGAGCTGGCTCATCATCTGCCGCACTGCAGCAAGTTCGGTGCATATGTCCCTGCTGGCAGTTTGGATGGCAGCCCTGATGCCATCAGCACTCCTCTCCATGGCTGCACTGGCACTTCCACATTCTGCAACATGCTGCGTGAGGAGTGTGCCCAGTGCTTCCTGCCTGTTGGCAATCTGCTCCAGCGACAGCTGGAATTCTGGCCCAATAGAGGGTGCCAATGGGGGACCAATGGGACTACTCCCATCTTCCACAACTCCCACTGGGCTTGGAGTTGCTGGCCATGAATTAGGTGGCGATGGGCCCTGGGTGTCATCTCCATGATGGCTGATTGGGGATAGGTGTGGTGAGTGCAGTTGCGTGTTGTGGTCAAGTCCAGTGTCATCCTCCACATCACTGTCGGAGCAGGCAGCGATGGCTGCAGTCTCCCCAACATTACTGCTCCCTGCTGACACATTGCCCTCAGCGGGCAACAGTGGGTGTTGTTGGGCTGCAGGCGCTGTCATGACCCCTTCCTTGGGGGACTTTGCTGCCCTGGCCTCTTCAGCCTGGCGTGGTTTCTGCCTGGGTCCAGCAGAGGTGGATGCATGCTTCCCTTCTCCCACTTTCCTGGCCTTCTTGGCTGGGGTGCTGGTGCTGTCGTCCCTGCCAGTGTCCGATTGCGAGCCTGTGGTGGAGCAGAGGAGGGTGACTGTTATTGATGGTTCAGCGGACATTGAGCAGGCATTGTGAAGAGTGTAATGGATAGATGGTGGAGTTAGTAGCCCGTGACATACAGGTTGCCTCCCTTTAGGTTCGGTTTTGCATGCAGGTGTGTGTCTGCCTACTGTACAGTGTACATGCTGCATGTGCGCAGGGTGTGGCTCATCTGCTGATGTGTTGCGTCTGCCACATTGTGATTGTCACGTGCAAGTGTATCAGGGTGTCTTGCAAGGCTGGATATGAGGCACCTACCTGTCTCTCCAGATGTCGGGGCCCCTCTCTCCATCTCGCCGACACCTTCGATGCACTCAATGCCAATCAGAGAGGCACATGTCTCCTCCCATGGCTGCATCTTCAGTGGGGAGTCTGCTCCCCGCCAGTTCCCAGGGCCAGGTTACGGTTGGCCGACATAATGCCCCGGACCCTGATCCGCAGGTCGTCCCATCTCTTGCGGCACTGTTTGGAGGTGCATGGGGTGGTTCCAACAGCACTGACACGTTGTGCCACAAGTTCCCACACCTCCTTTTTGCGGCCTATGGCTGTCCGGGTCATCTCAGTGGAGAAGACAACATCGGCCTTCTCCTGGAGCGTGTCTGCAAGCATTTGCAGTTCCTCACGACTGAAGCGCTCCTGCCGCTGCCTGTCACATGCCTTCTTGACAACTTTAGGCATGGTTGGCTGTGGAAATGGGTGGGTTATGGGAATGTCAGGGTTTGAGGGTTGGTTGTGGTGTGGTTGGGTAGGATGGCAATGGATTGTGTTTTTTAAGATGGCCGCTGTGCTGTTTCCCGTTCCGCCGCGATTACGCTATTTCCGGTTCCGCCTAATTGCGGTCACCGCTAATTACGGTGACCGCTGACTACGGTCGGCGCAATGATGGGTGGCGGTAGGTCACCCTGCGCTGTTAACGAGGGCGGTAAGGGCTGTTTACGGCATGGCGTAGTTTACGTTACCGCCATGGCGTAAAGCTCGTGCGCGATGGGTCGTAATATGGCGCTCTTATCGCCATCGGACCATGGCGTTAACGCTCATTACGCCATGGCGGTAATTTCGATCACTTACCGCCTGGGTCGTAATGAGGGCCTAAGTGCATAGAGAAGGAGGAGAAGGGAGGAAGGAGAGAAGAGAGCGACAGTAGTTGTGTCAATAACACAATATTGCAAGAGAACAGCAATGCAAGCAAGGATTCAGGATGACGATGGGCATGGCATGGCCACCCTGCATTTGAGATGCAGGGGAATCCAGCATGAGACTAGGAGTCCAGAAGGGTAAGTACCCAGAGCCAAATGAGCCCATAAAAGTAAAATTCAAGCATTGGAAACAGGTCGATGATCGCAAACCAAAATGCATCACAACAAACTCTGGTTAGCTATAGGGGGAGGTTGCGGGGGGTAGAAGGAGAGGGCTCACAAAGGCAGCCACAGAGGGATGGGGGACACAGTGAACATCAATGGCAGCAAGCAGGGTATGGGGGGCACAGCGAACATCCCAAGCATGAAGAGTGGGTGGGGAGGACAGAGAACATCACAGGCAGCATGAAGGAACTATGCTAGAGGTGAGGCTTGGCAATGTGGGGACCATGTCATGGAAGGTCGAAACCAAGAATTACCAGAGACAAGTTGCATCTTGGCACCGTGTCTTTTTAATTTATTAATGGCTGACATTGGAGAAGCTCTATTAAAGGTGACTTGTGTACCTCCGAAAGTGGGTAAGCGCCGTCTGTCATGGTTGGCCTATGTCACAGATTTTATTTTGATGGATAATATCCAGATTGGGTTGCAACAGTTAATAAATATGTTTACTCGCTACATGGAGGAGAGCAAGTTAAAAACGAATCCCTCCAAAAGTAATTCTATAAAAGGTAGAGTAAATGGAAGTACCTGGGGTTTATCAATGATATTAAACTGAAAATAACAGATAATATTAAGTGCCTGGGTTTACCAATTTTAGCTTATCCCAGTAAGTATTTCGTCCAGGACTTCCTGAAAAGAAAAGTCAAGCTACTGGCGGCTCAGACTGTGAAGCTTCATGAAACACATTCTAAGTTTGCCATGGCTCCAGTGTAGACATTGTAAAAGGGGGAAATTTGTGTCCAAGTTGCTTTATGGCCTCAAAGTCCTCCACCTGTGGTTATTTCATCCGAGCCCGGGTCCCTTTAGTAGCGATCAAACATGAGCAGGGACTTCAGTACCTTCGAAGCAGGGTGGTATGGAAATAGCTGGCTTTATTTTGAACAAACTCCTCCTGTTCGCCCCCGACTTCTTTGCCGGCTGACCTGATGGAAGTGGGTTATGGGTGCTCTGCCGTTCGCCTTAGGTTACTTAGGGAATACCACCTAAGCCAGTTGATGTGGCTGGATTTAAATAAGAATGTATTGCCTGAGAATCCTGAATCCTGCAAAGGTAAAGCTGAGAATTCTATTAAGGGATTGGACAAGTGGGACATCAAGATGCTTTACTTTGTATGCCCACTTGTTTCTTAGCCATAAGAAGGTGGGTTTCATGGAAGCCTAGTCGCAGACATTTCTGGATTGTACAAGAAAAGGTAGCAGGCGCCCCTCTCTAGATAGAACATGGCATGATAACTTGTTCTGTGGTTTTCCCCCACTTTGAGAGTCCGCAGCCATTGCTTTTTACTCACTGTACTTTTCACAAAGGAGGAATATCCATTTGCATATCAGTCTTGGTCCCACCCACAAGGGCAGTCCAGCACCGAAATGCCAGGCAAACCTCCTTTGAGCAAGATTACCAACAGCAACCCCATACATGTGTTTCAGCTTTGTTGGGCCTCATCAGTGAGGTGGAGCTGTGCCTCTCTGAGCACAGTGAGCATGGGGTCCATGTCTGGGTGCCCCCAGGTAACTCAGGGTGACTAACCCAAAGGTACTTAAAAAAGTACAGGAAAAGCAAGAAAAGGTAGCAAGTGCCCCTCTCTAGAAAGAACATGGCATGATAACCTGTTCTGTGTTTTTTTCTCCCCCTTTGAGAGTCAACAGCCATTGCTTTTTGCTCGTTGTACTTTTCACAAAGGAGGAATATCCATTTGCATATCAGTCTTTGTCCCACCCATAAGGGCAGTCCAGCACCGAAATGCCAGGCAAACCTCCTTTGAACAACAGTACCAACAGCAACCCTATACACGTGTTTCAGCCTGTTTGGGCCTCATTAGTGAGGTGGAGCTATGCCTCCCTCAGTACAGTTAGCAAGGGTTCCACGTCTGGTATCCCCAAGGTAACTCAGGGTGACTAACCCAAAGTTCCCTGCAAAAATACAAAAAAGATAGCAGGTTCCCAGTTGTGGGTGAGTGAATGAATGAAGACCACAACTGGGCATGACGGAAAAGAGTTTATTGAGTAGAAAGAGCAAACAACCCCCAGCCAGGTAGCCAACAGTAAACATACACATCGGGAACTCTTCACCCTACAGCATTCACTTTCTCGAGCATGAGACATAAAAAGGATGCATAAAAACAGTAACCAGGAAGGCACCTAGAATGCACCATCCATCAGGTAACTATATACATTGTGGTCCATCCATCAGGTAACTATATACATTGTAGAAATGCAACTATGTCAACTATGTACATTGTACGCAGCAGCCTCAAGGTCCAACGTGCACCCACCTGACACACCCCTCTCATGGCATGATAACCTGTTCTGTGCTTTATTTCCACTTTGAGAGTCTGCAGCCATCCCTTTTTGCTCATTGTACTTTTCACAAAGGAGGAATATCCATTTGTATATCAGACTATGTCCTGCCCACAAGGGCATTTCGGTGCTGGACTGCATCGGCAATCATGATGTCAATAGTACGGCCACTCCTTACTTCCACTTCAGGATCACCTTTACACCGGCAATCATGATGTCAATAGTGCTGGCCACTGCTCACTTCCACCTCAGGATCACCTTTACACCGGCAATAACGATGTCAATGGTGCTGGCCACTGCTTACTTCCAGTTAGGGATCACCGTTACACTGGCAATCATGATGGCAATAGTACATATAAATGTGTTTCATATTTTTCATTTTTCAAGTTTGGGTGGTTTACTTACCAAGCTTGGAATGCTCTTGTAGAGGAGGAGCGAAGTACCCCTACTCCAACCGCCCCACCCATATTTACCTGTCTGTTGGAAACCAGAATATGAGACATACACGGAGCAGTTGAAAAGACAAAGAGCAGAGTACGGACTCTGTGCAGTACCAGTGAAAGTACCAATACCTAAGAAGATATGGCAGGCAAGGTACCCATTGAGAAAACCGTACCTGCATACAAGAAAATATGATGGCCATTTGAATAAGATGCCTGAAGAAGCAGAGCAGATAAATGACAAAGTGAAAGGTGACGTCACACAGAATCGAGCTGACGTCTGTAGAAGAGATGCAGAGACTAGAGAGTGCAGATATTCTATAAGGCATCAAGAAAGTATCAAGGATAAGTGACATCTTGGGATCAAGGAGAAAAAGCTTATGCAATAGATCCAGATGAAGATATTAAGCTAGTTTATACGTGTACAGATGCAAAAGAAATGCAAGCAGACAAAGTAATCTTGAGGCTAGCTTTATAGTAAATAGATTGTGCCAAGCACCAATATATATATATATATATGCATATGGACGAGTAAAGGATGGATATTTCCACTACGCATTATAATCAGGGTTGGACATTAGCAAGAAGGCCTCATTTCAATGTGTCACAGTTAAAAAGCAAATTGAATTACAAAATGAATCTCAGCAGGAGTTAGATGGCCAAAGAAGCCGCAGTCTTATCAAACTGGAGTGAACTGACATTGGATATAATTTGTGTGAAAGAACAGAAACTCCTGTTCAGAAGGCTTGATCAAAACAAAAGACGCCAGAGGACTATTAGTAAATAGTATTTTAATACACTAAAAGGCTTGTTTCCATGGTCTCCAGTCACATGGAAGAATGAAGTTGGAAGAACGAGGTGGTCACACCTATGCACGAGGGCAGAGTGTGCCCACACTCCTTAAAATTTCTCAGAGCACAGCACAAACTCAAGGCCATGCTTCAACGCCGTAATTGACACTGGACCATTGAGGTGATGATGGATTGATTTGCTAATTGGTGGTTAAGACAAGCTCACCAGCACCTGGATGTTCAGTCTGCAAGCTGCTAGATGTAGGTGTAAAAGTACTGACGGGGGTTAGAAGCTAACCAATTTTAGAGGACCACGTAACTAAGGGTGCTATAGTTTGTGCAGCCAATGGGATGTTGTGTATTTAGTGCCCATTTTAAGGGGATGGCTTAATTGCCCCTCCTGATGTTAAGTACCCTATCACTTTCCTTCACTGTTCTATACTGATATGGAACTTGTACTTAGATATTCACTTAGAGCCTATCACTTCCATCAATAGGTTTTTGTAGTTTGCCATAGAGGATGACGTTGGTAATGACGCAGGTTAACACGCCACTCATGATGATTTTGCTTAATATAACCTCTGTTTTTTGTAAGATTTGTTGAGTAAGAGGATCGAGCGACTGCTGATGTTTGTTATACTCCCTGTTTTAGATAATTGACATTAAAACAGACTTCCTTTTGCCAAACTACCTGAGTCATTTCAATCATTGATGTATGAATAAAATCTGCATCCCCATCCACCTCAAGGGTAATTTATACTCATCAAAGGGGCTGGGATATCCAGTTCACTCTCCTTCCAAATTCTCCCACAAATTCCCCTTAATGCTAACCTTTAGATGAAAGTCTAAAGCAATCCTCTTCTAAAAGGCATGTTTATAGCATCAGTGACAAGAGCCATATTGCAGTTATGTCCACTATACAAGTGCATTAAGTCAATTTCTACCAGATTTCCATACAGGCAGGATCTCTTTTCATGACGTAAAGTTACAAGATAGAACCACTTAATATTGAGCAAATTGATAATACCATATTGAACACATTCCATAGGAAATATTTAAGAGTGTGGCATACATGCTCAGAATACTTGATATGTAACTTGGCCTAAACAACACCCTATAGACTGCATTAATGGGCAACCATAGAACATTCAACATAGAAGATATGGTAAAAGATTTTTATACTGTGGCAATCACCTCCATAATGGTCTCACAGCACTGGGCCTTGATTGGAAAGGGGCGTGTTGCGTCCTTGCCAGAAGTATCCAGACCTTAACCTGTAGATAAATAGAAATGGGCATCAGAGGAGAGGAAGAATGAACCGGGGCAGAGTTATGAAATCAAAAATTCATTATACAGGTAAGAAAGATGGAGGGAGTTCCTGATGGGGATTAGGCTAGTTTTCATTCCTCTATTGTCAGTGAAAAGCAATCAAAGCGTACTGCTGATGATAAAAAAAGGGCAAACACATAATGCTGCTTAGAACATGTGTTTAACCCCTTATAGCAGTTCTAGTGTGGAAATGTGTCAGTAAGTGTTTGCACTTCGTGCTTGAGTTGTTATCATGCAGATTTGAAGTATAACTGCTCCTTTGTTATGTATCTCTTCCAGCCAGACATCAGACGTGGCAGAGCCCAAAGTGGACCATGTGCAAAGTGAATGCGTTGGCAAAAGAGAAACAAAATAGAAGAAAAGAATGTGGCATTAAGACCCCATTCCAAGGGCAGCACAAGTTAATGTCCCAAGCAAAGTGAGTAACATTAGCAAACCCTGGGTGCTAATAAAAAAAGGATTTTCATTTGTTCGACGGGACACACGAAAATCGTTTACAAAGATGGGTGCCTGGAAAGGGAAGGCAGGGCTACTCTTCAATTTTCATGGAGATCTGCGGGAGGGGAAGGATTGTATGCAGCGGTGGCACCTGCCACTGCCAAAATAAGGTAAGTAGGGAGGTGGGGGGAAGATGGTTTGCGGGGGAAGCCGGCCATCAGTCGGCATGGAACGTGAACTTGCACTGGCGGTTCAAGCCCGCATTCCTACCCAATTGATTGGCTGTCTCCCCCCACCAGGGTCCTAATGAAGAATTATACAAGAGTTCAGATTCTTTGAGTCTTTGAAAAGGATGATAGTGTCATAGGGCATGCAAATATAATACAAGAAATAGCAGACATAAAAGAGGTGCTGGTTGCCAAGCTCCCCCGTGATTAGATATGCTCAATTGTAACACTGAATTGCAAACCATGCTATCATGTGTCCATGCCAGAAATGTTGAGTTAGCAGCAGCATATAACAGTTGCAAATAATAAAAATAAGAAAAACTAAAAATAGGGAGAGGGAAAAGCGGTATGTGGCAGTCACGGGTTGAAAGCCCCTCAATTAAAACACAAAGGCAAATAAAATTGTGGCACTTCTACTACATCCCTCAAAACATGTTGACGATTATGATTCTCCGAGTAGACTTAGGTAAGTTTATGTAGACCCAGTTTTTACATCACTATGCATTTATATTTCAGCTAGAAAGTGCGTCATGGACCGTTTTCAGCAAACTCTTATAGAAAATATTATCAGTTTAAATCATGCCCCGTTATGAAGTTAGCATATGTCCGCTTGGCAGACCATTGACCGTTTCTATTTGGCCTAGTTGGCACTTGATGGCAGACAACCCAAGCACCAACTTGTGTGAGTAGCACTTCAACGCATTGTCTCATGAGAAACAGAAGATAAAAACAACACAGCAATTAATAATAGGAAAGCCCGAGGTCAGGGTGCAGTAACAAACCTAAAATGGTGTTGGGAGAGAACGCCCTTATTACAACCTCGAGTTTGCTGGTAGGGGCATGGTACTCCTGGCAGGCCTGACCTGCTGGGAGTTGAGACCCCTAAGAGCAGGCTTTTCACTGAAACACTGGCACCGTTACTTCAGGTTTCCCATTTCCAATGGGACTCCACGGAATGGGAAATAACCATACCACCACCGCTTCTGACATCCTAGTAGTACCGGGATGTCAAGCGGCGTTAACGGTGTTACAGGGTTGGCTACTGGCAGGTTACCGCCAACCTTGTAATGAAGTTGATGACTTAGATGGTAGACATGTATTGTTAAACACAGCGGAGAAGCCAAGAGTAAATGGGAAACCAATGCTAAAGCATGAAATGTACAGAACAATATGTTTCGAAGAAAATGAGTGACCTTTCAAGGCACTTGTCCATAAGTGGTTGCAACTGAAGTTAGTTTGGTTGGAGACCCTATCTTGCCCTTCATTAATGAGGCGTCTGAGAGAGTATCAGCAACTAATGCTAATACGAGGGAAGATACCAAGGTGCAAGTCAGAAAACCAGAGTTAACAAAGGACAGAAGTGCACATGTGGAATAGAAGTGCTATGATAAGGTTGAAATGCTGCAGTCAGCGGCTAAGTGCGGGATCGACTAGGCTAAACAGCTGTGCCTGTGGCTACGTGTCTATTGGCTTACATCCTGTGTTAGGTGAGACTTATTGTGAGTGATTTATGGACTCTTTTCAAGCTGGATTCCATTTTTCGATGGTGGGGATGGTTTTCCAATGGCACGCTGAGGGACTGCTCAGATGTAGCCCATATTAGTTCTTTTCAAGCAGGAGGGGGGAGCGAGTGGTCTTGATTAAGACTGGATATAAGAGATCCTTTATGTTAATGCTTTGCTATTTGGGGGTGAGTTATTTTGGCTTTAATCTATTTGCCACAGTAAATACTTACCAAGGGCACTTAAAGGGTTGATGTATAGTTTCCATCAGGCCCCAATCATGCATGGTTTCATTTATGTTCACTTAGCCAATATTTGCCAGTCCTAAGCTCCCATTAGGTATTTCCATCTCTTGCCGGTGCAAGCAAGAAGGGAGGCCAAGGCAGCACATTGTAGTCTAGGGTCTCCATGGCTGATAAGGGTGCAAACCGTCATGTGCCCAACATTACAGATTCGAAAACCTGGGCAGTGGCTGCCTTTCGATTGTGGTCTGTCTGCGGTGGACTGGCTACCCGGCCCGGTATTCTCCAACCAACCCGGCAAGCAGACATGCCGGGCAGCACGTCCCTCAGGGAACATGTCTATTGCATCTTATCCAGCCCCAGGGCAATTCCTGCCTTAACGCCAGTGCTACAGTAGGTCAGATTGGTTAATTGCACTTGCATTGCTAGTTGTGCCCCCTGCAAAGTACCAGCTGAGGCTGGTCCGGACACTGATATTATGACAACCTTTGCACCAGCGTTAGCACTGGAATAAAAACCAGCTCAAATGTGGTCACTGTGCCAGCTGTCACTGATGCTAAGAGAAGCATCAATCGGGTTGTTGTGCTGAATATAGAACAAGCAAAGTTTCCTGTTTGCCATCATGACAGACCCTGGTGCAAACTTTACACAATGCCAATATACTCTGAATATGCACGTCCTCTCATGACATGACAGAGCATGACGTGTCATGATCTGAAATGTCAAGATTTGATGTCATGAGTCGTGCTATGTCACACGATGTCATATCATGATCTACGTGACAGTATATGCCATATCATGAAATATCATATCATGTTATTATATAAAAAGGCACCACAGGCGTGAATACAGGACTGCACACCATGCCAGGAATTATTGATTGGTTACCGAGGACTTCTATCCTCTTTATCATACATAGGGCCTTGGAAACCAGCTGAACAACCAACAGTGATAAGTTTATTGTGTACGACTTCATTGTTTATTGAGAAGAAAAGTTTGGTAACCACTTCTCAATTTGCGCCATATTTATTTATCAGTAGTTATTTATTTATTGGTATTTATTTATTAGTAGGTATGTCCGCTGGTTAAACTGGTTATGTGGCGCAAATTGAGACGTGGTTACCATATTTTTCTTCTTCATTTTGGAGTAGGGGGGGGTCTACTCACATGATGTACTAATCAAGGTTTTGCAAACAATCTATTTTGGTCGCCGAGATAATCCTCTTAACTACCCCCAATTCATTGTTTATTGCTTAAGTACAATGTATGTTTTTCAGGCGTCCTTGCCCTGTGACTCACTTCACCTTATGGAGTCAGGAGTCCAGGGCTGTCTCTTTAGAGCAGGTGAGGCGTACTCCCCCACAGGACTGGCATTCTTGGCAAGGCTTTCTTGCCTAACTTCCCACTGACGTGTTTTAAAACCTCTATGCATAATTCAGCTAACACTGAGTGACTAAACACGATGCGTTATGTCCTGTAGGTCTCTATGGAATAAGCAGAGTCCGCGTAATTTCCCACTCAGGGCATCCCATTGGTTCAGATGAACCTCAGTGCCTGATGAACAGCCTGTCTCTCTCTCTCTCTCCCATTGAGCTTATATGAAACCTTACAAAGGAAAATGCAAAACGTTTTTCTCTGTTCCCTTTGTACCTGTCCATGAAAGTTCACAATTTTTTGAATGATCTGGACCAATTTAAACTTGCCAAAGTTTCACTGATGTTTTCAGGACTCAATTCATTGCTTGAAAAATCATGTTTACATTAGGATTTCCATTCATGCTGGAAAATGCTCTGCTTAGCCCACAATATCTCAAACGTGTCTGCTTTAGTAAACCCCCTAGGCCTTAGGTTGAGGTAGTGCAGCCCAGAAACAGTTTGAACATCCCATCAGACAAACTCACTTTTTAACACCAAAACAATGCATTCATGTGTCCATACATGTGCGGTAGACGCAGAGTCCAAAATAGAATACACGCTATCCCTCACAACACACACTCACACAAACCATTACAACCAAATCACCCAATTTTGAATGCAGGTGTAGGTAGGTGTGAGGGGCAATACAATGGGCCTCATTACACGGAAGGCGGTAGGGGATTACCGGCACCGGTAAGGGCACCGGTGCTGGTAATCTCCACCGCCCTACTACGAGGTCCCTCAGTGGGTCCCGTCCTTAACTTGTGGTCAGACCACACGTTAAGGACAGGACCCAATGAGGGACTTCAGTGCAAATAACGGTACCGCAAAAGTATGTGCTCCTTCCCCATTCCCATTGGGGGCTCAAATGGGAATGGGGAATGGTTCCCGGAATGGGGACTTAAGGTCCCGCAAAAGTCGGAGTGGGCTGGTAAATCCCTATTCCGGGAACCCGGCCTCCGATGGCGGTAAGGGGGTAGCCATGGTGCTAATAGCCGTGTAATGAGGCCCAATGACGTTTATAACTCCTAATGCATGCAAACACCGGGAACAGTGCAACTAATATTGAACACATCAGCAATAGTCAGAGGGTCAAACTTCAGAAAGGGATATACTGCAGACTGTACACATACATCTGCAGGACCCAGAAGACCCACCATCCCAGTCACCTCAGCCCTCCACTCCAAACCAAAAAAGGTCATACGTGAAAAATCCCTAAAAAGCAGTGATCTAAGTGGGATGCATAATTGTGTTGGAGGTGTCTTAACAAGGGGGTGTGGCCTAGATGCTGGGTGCCACCCCAGGAGTGCTGTGAATGACCTAAAGAGTGAACAGCCCTACATCATGAGACTCAGCAAACATGTAATTTTTGTGTCCTTAGCATGGTCCCAGGTGGTCTGTCTCGGTCTGTGATAAAAACACTTTAAACAAATCACAATCTCATCATAAAAGCAATTCAACGAGTTAATAAATCACCCTTATTGTGAAAATAAATTACCTATGGGAAAGGGGACTGGGAAAAGAGCATGGGTCCTTGGCTGATTTGCATACAATTAAATAGAATTTTGGGAACATACTTTTACGTAGACAAATGTGTCTGTGATAGTGATTTAAGCATCAAACCTTCTGAGCACAATGCACACTGGGTTTGGTGTTGATGTCATTTGCCACAACACTAACCCTAACAGTAAAATATCTGCAAACCGCAAGTCGTATATGCTCGTTCGACAGCCTCAGCTCACAGGGATGTGGCTTTGGCTGCACTACTTGAGCGGGATGACGTCCAATTTCACAAATACATTCCGTTCATAATTTGTAAATAAATTACTTGCAGTTTCACATTTCTCCTCAACCACTAGCATGAACCCCCTGAAGTGCGATTCCAGATGTGCCTACAGGAGAAATAATATTGCTTGCTTATTAGTGCGTCACGGAAGGATCCCCTGCAGCAGCCCAGCTCAATAGCAGTGGTCGAAGTGTATGAATAGAAGTAGTGGAGCTATGTTCCCAGCTGGCCTGCCCCTGCTCCCCACAAACCCCATTGCCACAACCCCTCCCACACACAACACACCCCCCAAAACACTTGCACCTGCTGTTTAAGGGAACTTTCAGTGCAGTGCACTGAAAGTGAAGGTTTCAACTTCTTCCTACACTTTTATTTTAAAAGAAAACCATTCCGGAACGGTTTCTTTTTAAAATAAAAGTATAGGAGCTGTACAAGGTAATTTAAAAAAGTATAGGAGCACCGCTCCCGACCGCTCCCGCTCACTTCGACCACTGCTCAATAGCAGTTTTTGGAGACCGCCCCACCCAATTAAAGCTGTGCTAACAAGTTATATTGGCAATTTGTGCATCGTCACAAGTCACAAAACATGGAATAAACAATATATGGCCTGATTCATGGAATTGTTTGCGTGCTGAAGAGTGGATTTCTGTGCTATTCAGCGCAGCAAAACCCTCTTTGTCGATTCATGGAATCGACCATATGGGCTTTTTCCATACACTGTAGGGAATTCCCACAGGTTCAGTACGTCTCTGTGTGAAGTCGAGCGCATTGCACGAGATTCCACAGAGAGTGTGGGTTGGGCTTGCGCAGAGCTTAAAACAGGGGGCAGAACCTGCATATTGCCATTCTCAATGCAGAATGGGGAAGAATGAGGGAAATTGTGGGCGTGTCAAGGGATGGCCTGCGCAAGGAAATCGCACGCCCAGGACCATGCAAAAACCAACATATTCATGGATCTGACCGCACAATATCATGTCAGAGAAATCAGCATGCAAAGCTCCCGATCACACCGCCACATGAAATAAGGCCCAATGCCCCAATCGCATAGGAATCACAGTGCAAAGGTAAGGTCTGTTCACGAATTTAGGGGTGCATGCATGCAGTGGGGTGTTCCGATCACAGTTAGGGGTGCACATATGCAGAGTAGCGGGGTGTAGACATGATTTACGGGGGTTCACAGGCATAGGTACTAGGGACTAGGTACAGTTTCCAAACATGATACACATATTGAGGGGGTACTCTACATAGTTGCAAGAGACCTGAGGCAGTGTTGCCGGGTGCTGCCTGTGGCGCCGCCCGATGATGGGCGCAAGCGGCGGCGTGACGTATCACGCCGCCGCAGTTTGTATAAATAAAGGGGGCGTTCCCGGCCGCGGTAGAGCGACCGGGAAGCCCGAACTGGAAGGACTGGTGCCCGTGTGAGTCCTTGGGTGAAGGGGCTTACGGGACCGCGTGGGGGCTCTGACCCGCCCCCAACAGTGGCGACGAGTGATGAGGGAGACCCGGGCCCGGCGGTGAAATTGTTTATTCCGAATTTTGGAATGGAAGCAGAACGAAGCATCGCTTCGCTTCATGCCGGGTCGCGGGACGCACACGCGGCCGGCGGCCATTTTGTCTTGTAGGCCGTGAAACTTCACAAGGCTCCGGTTTGGAGCGTGAGTACATCACGGGCCTAATTTTTGGAAAAATTGGAAGTGGGAGTTATGACCTGCATGCCCATGCTGGGTTTGTGCATTTTTACACAATTTTGGGACTCTTACGTCGTGTGAAAGCCAGGAGAAGGACCAACATCACAGGGCCTGTATAGGCCCATCCAGTGCCTAGGCTCAATTTTTGGAACCCCCAGGCCTATATGAACTTTGACAAGGGGAATTCACTGCTTTCTCTTTGTCTCCTTCATCATCAAAGCGCTGTGGTTTCTTCGCTGACTCCTTCATCATCAGGTTTGGCTGCATCTTGTGCCTCCATTGGTGCCCTGCCTAGAAACCTCCCTCAAGTTGGGTGCCTGGAGAGGAAGAAGTTTGAGTTGCGGCCCTCAGGACAGTAGGTAGGGGGTGCCTGTGCGCTCAAACCCATGGGTGACTCTGATGATTCGGACAGTGGTGGTGCAGCTGCGTCACGTCCCCGTGATCGTGGCCAGGCTGCTGCTCAACAACAGGCTGTCCTTCCACCGGTGATCCAGGCCCCTGCAGGACTGCTGCCTGGACAACCGGGGCTTCCCATTATGGCCCAAGCACGCGCACCTGCGGCCCATGCCGCCCTGTAGCCCATTCCTGAGTTCGATGCATCGGGCCCACCCTCGAGCATGGGGCCCCGATGGAGAAGATGGGTGAGTCGCCTCGACATGTATTTCAGGGCTGCTCAGGTGACGGATGACGACAGCGGGATTGCCACCATGCTATACTCGGCCGGACCGGCAGTCCAGGAAATATTTGAATCACTTACTCCCATCAATAACTCCTACGATGCGGCCAAGGCGGCGCTCCTCGCGCATTTCCTCCTCCTTGCGAACGTGGACTATGAGAGGTTCGTTATGCTTTCGGCTAAGCAGAAGGAAGAGGAAACACTGGCGCTTTCTACGGTCGCTTACGCCGCCTCTCCCTCGGATGTGCATGGGGAGACGCAGACGACATGATGCGCACGATGCTGATCCAGGCATGCTCCTCTGGCAAGCTCAGGAGGCAGGTCCTGAGAGAGCCAGGCATCACGCTGCCCCGCATACTGGAGCTGGGCAGATGCCATGAAGTAGTGGAGGCCCGAGCCAGCAAGATGGAAGCAGGGTCTCGGTCGGGGAGGCCTGAGGAAGTGTGTGTGGTGTGGCGAGGTGGCCGAGGTGTGAGACGCCCAGGTGGAGGACCCCGAGACAGGGCAGGAAGGAGTGGGGAGTCATGCCAGAAGTGCGGGTATGACCTCCCCCACATGACAGAGTGCCCTGCGGTCGGAAAAACCTGCGGGAGGTGTGGGCTGGCCGATCACTTCTCGCGGGTATGTCGTGCGGCCATGCCAGTGATGGTGCCGAGGGGTCAGGCACGGTTGTGGACTCCGCGCCAGAACCAACCGCCCAGTGTAGCCCAGGTGGAGCAGGGTGAGGTCGAGCCCCAGGCGGAAGGAGCTGAGGAGGAAGACGAAGAGAATGTTTTTTTGTCTCCAGCGTAGAAACGCTCAAAAGGAAAAGCAGGAGACAGCCAAGATGTGTAGTGGAGATCAACCACTCCCCAGTCCCGGTGCTCGTGGACACTGGTGCTTCCGTCAATGTGATGGCCAGAGGACATTTTGACTCTCTCAAACCCCTCCCGGGTCTGGCCACACCGAGAGCCCGCATATTTGTATTTGGGGGCCAGGAACCGACACCGCTGGACGGTGCCTTCGTGGCTGACGTGGCACATGATGGCTCACACATTAAGGCTCGATTCTACATGACCCCGGTGAGCAGTAATACCTTGCTCAGCTGTGCAGCTGCAGAGGCATTAGGGATCGTGAGCTTCGCCTACTCCGTCCACCTTGAGGATATACATGACCTTCTGGACAAGTACGCTGCCCTCTTCAGCGGCATCGGAAAGATGACGGGGGAACCCATTCGACTACACATCGATGAGTCGGTGCAACCCATCGCACTGAAACACCGGCGAGTACCCTTTCACTTAAGGGGGCTGGTGGATAAGGAGCTGGACAATCTGGTGAGCCTGGATATCATCGAGAAAGTGGAAGGCCCATGAGGCTCCCGAACAAAGCGATCAGAAGGGAGCGGCATCTTACACCGACGATTGATGACATCATTGCGGATGTTCAAGGGGCTCGATTTTTCTCCAAGCTGGACCTCCGAGCTGGCTATCACCAGGTCGTCCTTCATCCTGACTCCCGGTACATAACGACTTTCACCACCCACCGGGGTCTGTATCGATACAAGCGGTTGAGCTTCGGGGTGTCGTCTGCCGCTGAAGTGTTCCAAAATATCATCAGGGGCGCCCTAGCAGATCTGGAGGGCGTCCTTAACATTAGCGACGACATCCTGGTGTTCGCCAAAACTGAAGTGGATCACATGAGGAGGCTGGGAAAGACCTTAGAACGACTCCAATCTCTGGGCCTCACCCTTCACCTGGAAAAATGTGAATTCATGCGCTCCTCCATCGAGTTTTTCGGATTCATCTTCAAGGAGGGGGGGGTGTCGCCAGACCCGAAAAAGGTCCAGGACATCAAGGCGGCGAAAGCCCCCGAGTCGGTGACCGACGTGAGGAGTTTCCTGGGGATGGTAACTTACTGTGGGCGGTTCATCCAGAACTTGGCGTCGAGATCTGAGCCACTCCGGGCGCTGACCAAGAAAGAATCACCATGGCAGTGGGGCCCCCTGGAACAAGCCGCTTTCGAGGACATTAAGGGTGCCCTCACAGTGGAGGACACGATGGCATTCTTCGACCCAGCACTAGAATCTGAAATCGTGGTTGATGCAAGTCCCTTCGGGTTGGGAGCAGTGCTGACGCAGGTGGACCGCAACGGGAGTGTTCGACCTATAGCATATGCTAGCAAGGCCCTCACTGAGACTGAACAGAGGTACTCCCAGATCGAGCGGGAGGCCTTGGCGGTGCTGTGGGGCTGCAGGCACTTCCGGCTCTACGTCCTGGGACGCCCGGTGACGGTGGTTACTGACCACAAACCACTGCTTCCGATCCTGGTGGGCTCCCAGTGGGTACCCATTCCCTGGTGCTAGTCGATGAATACTCGAGATACCCCGAAGTGGAGTTCGTTGACTCAGTGGCCTTTGAGCATGTGGTGGTAGCGATGGAGAAAATGTTTGCGGCCCATGGTTTTCCCCACACCCTATGCTCCGACAATGGATCGCCCTTCCAAAGTGAGCGATTCTCCGAGCTGCTGGAGAGCTGCGGAATACAACACCGGAAGATATCCCCCCTGTGGCCTCGAGCGAACGGGGATGCAGAGAGACTGATGCGGACCCTAAACAAAACCTTCCGGATTGCTCAAGGGCAGGGCCAATCTTTACAACGGGCCCTCTATCAGTTCCTTCGGGTGTACCGCACCACCCCACATGCAGCCACGGGAGTGGCTCCGGCAGAGGTGTTATTCAAGAGATGCCCCCGGGGGCTGCTGCCGGAAGTTGGCGAGAAAGAACCGGGGGTCATCGATAATGAGCGGGTAGAGGCTCAAAGGCGAGTCCGAATTGAACAAGAAAACCTGCGCCGGGGTCTCCGCCCTCAGAGACTTGAACTAAGGGATGAGGTCCTCATCCGTATTCGACACCCCCACGGGAAGCTATCACTCCCCTATGAACCGGAGCCCCTGGATGTAGTGGCGGTGAAGGGGTCCATGGTGACGGCCTCGGATGGACGATCAGCTGTCACCCGAAACGTGAGCTTCTTCAAGAAGCTGGGTGATCCACGAACTGACACCCCACCTGAACCGGATCCACCAGACACGCCGGCGGACGGAGGCCTCTATGAAGCGGCGCCCGAATCCCCCGTCCGGGGAGAGGCGGTGGAAGGACGTCACGTGCCGGAGGTAGGCAGGAGGTACCCCCAGAGGGCTGGGCGAGGGAAACCTGCCTACCTCAGCGAATATGTCGTGGGACAAATGGCTAGTGAACTGGGGTGAGCGGATCTGGGTGGATGACATTAAAGGGGTTTTTCTTTGGGTGTGCAGTAGCGTTTAAAGTAGATGTGTGATTTTCTGGTTAATAAAGTTAATGTTATTGCGTTCTGTTGTTCCTCCCGGAAAAGGAGGAGTGTGGCGCCGCCCGATGACGGGCGCACGCGGCGGCGTGACGTATCACGCCGCCGCAGTTTGTATAAATAAAGGGGGCGTTCCCGGCCGCGGTAGAGCGACCGGGTAGCCCGAACTGGAAGGACTGGTGCCCGTGTGAGTCCTTGGGTGAAGGGGCTTACGGGACCGTGTGGGGGCTCTGACCCGCCCCCAACACTGCCTTGGTTGAGGAGTGGGGGGTTGCATGCAGTATTGCCAGGGTGCACTTCTTCATTGATGAGGAGTGCACAAAGGATGGTATACGTGGCTGGAACTGCAATGCGTGGGGGTGTGAATTGGGCTTTTTGGCTGCGACTGGTGCATTAGATTACTTTACGGGAATAATTGCATGAATATGCAGAGCACGCAAGAAGTTCGTTTTCAGCATTCAAACTTGGGATCAATGGGCCCTTTTCTGTGAAATGGGCCCATAGTGTGCAATAGATTCCTCCATGCTGCAAAATTACCGACCTATTGTAGGTCTTCTGTGGTCAGGTAAACTGCTCAAGAAAGTGGTCACTAACCAACTGCAGGGGTATGTAGAGAAGGAGTCTGTGTTGGTCCCTTTTTAATCTGGATTTAGACCCAAGTTTTGGACTGAGACAGTTCTACTGGCAGTACAGGATCACCTGTTGGAGGCCGCTGATAGAGGAGTAATGTTGGATCTCTCCATGGCCTTTGGCACGGTTGACCAATCGATATTGCCTAGCTACCCGAGAGAAATTGGTAATGTCTCCAAAATGCCATGAAATGGTTTGGTTTGTGTCTTTAAGGCCGATGTCTACATGTAAAAATTGATTTTGTTTCTCGCAGATCCCATTTATGTGGGCTGTGGAGTCCCACAGTGACCTTCCCTGTCACCCTCGCTTTTCAATCTTTATTTGTGGCCATTGATGAACATTCTGAGGAGTCATCAGATTAATTTTCATTCCTATGCCGATGACATCCAGGTGTTCATTAAAATAGAGAATGTTGGGATTAGCCAGGATTAACCAGTCAACAAAGTCAGCCTTCTAGATGTTGGAAATCAGTTGCAGCTTAATCCGGCCAAGACCAAGATTGCCCTGTTGCGGGCAAAACATCTTGCCACAGGCAAGCATCCCCAAAGCCCATGCTTCCTGGTGGCTGTGCTTAAATTTCCCCCTAAAATCAAAAATCGTGTCTGTATATGACAGGACAACCTTGGCAGTGTAAGTCAGGTCAGTGCCAAGGTCTGTATCTGCTACAAGTTCTGTTTATTCCAAGCAATAATCATGTCATTTCAGTGGGCACCTTAATAAATTCACATTTGGACTACTGCAACAGCCTTCTCGCTAGAATTCTGGCGAAGCAGCATCAGAGATTGCAAAGGGCACAGAATGCAGCTATTAGACTGGTTTGTCGATTTCAGGACCCTTCTCTGGCTGGCAGTGGATGATAAAATCAACTTTAAGGTGGCCTGTTTGATCTTTCAGAGTTTCAAGGGTAGTGCTCCATTATATTTAGCGGCCAAACGTAATCAGAATAAACCGGGGGGTGTTACAGGTGAGGAGGGCTGGGGGTGGTGTCCAGTCTGGAGTGGGGGATCAATTGTTGTTGAAAAGACCTTGATCCTGTTATGTTACAAGGGGAGACAGAAGATTTGCCCTCTTTGGCCCAAGCTGTCGAATAGCATTCAATGAGAAATTCGAGTCCTTGAATCTCTCTATCAGTTTCGAAGAGCCCTAAAAACCTTTTTTATTTTTATTTTTTTAATTTTTTTGATAAAAGTCTGTTAGATGCGTTTCTGGTTCATGTTCTGTTAATATGTCCTTAGTTGACAAAATGGCCCTTTCAACTGTTCTTTGCTCTGTTTTGTATTTTTATATATCCTTCATATTAAAAAAAAATACACTATATTAGAATCACAAACAGGAATTTACAGTAACTCAAGAGATGGAACATCCAATATGGTTTTGTAAAACATAGTTAACAATGTCTGTTAAATGGATAGGGTCTTCATGGAAAACATGTGGGTTATTGATGTGGATGTTGAATTGGCAAATATTAACATTCTGTTAGTATTCATAAAGGTAAGACAGCATTTGTTCACCTTCCGCAGAGCTTTGTCAATTATGCAATGTACCACTGTGCCCCTGACCCATAATATACTCCTGCTAATACATGAAAATGCAACATGGCATGACGAAGACCTGCATGATGGATCAGTTTGTAAAGCCCACTGACATGTTCGGCTTTACAATCAGCCCATTTACCACCAAAATTCTTTAGGATTGTTGGAAAAACTGACTGAAGACCAATAAAACTTATTGCCAATGATTTGGTAGCATGTTTTTCAATACTGAATCTTTTGTGTTGGTATTCTTACTAGCACCCAACTGTAATATCGATTTTAAGTAGGTGTATGAAAAGGTTTTTTTGTTCTCCCTATGTGATCTAATAAAATTATGATCTCTCAGCTCCACAAACTTGCAGATTTGCAGTCTAATTTATTTCCTATGCTAGCAGCAATGCATTTCATGCATGCACCGTTATTTTACCAAATGTCATGTTTGCAGCATAACCACAGTTAACAAGTTTATTACTTTCTAGAAAGCATTCGGTGCAATTTAAAAAATAAACACATTTGTAAACTTTAATATTGGCTAAATTACATTTAATGAAAACAAACCACGCATGACCAAGTTCGCTGATGTTTATTCATGCAGAATGTCTGAAGTAGGTGGAAACGAATGTTCATGTATACGCACAACGTATGTCAGATCGAGACCAGCCAGGCTACTGCTCTATCTTGGTGACTCTCCGTGAGAGTTCGGTTTTTGTGGTTTTTGAGATGGGTCATTCTAGAAGTACAAAATTGACAGAGGTGTCCTGCCTAATATTCTACACGGCACTTTACTTGGCACGTAGACTGGAGTGGATTCAACAAGATGGAGGTCAGAACTGACGTCAAATGCACCAAGCAACAGCCACGCCGTTAATAGGATGATGTGTTGCACTGGAAGCCAAACCTTCTTACAAGCCTGATATGTGACGCTATCTCATCCAGACCTGCAATAGCAGAAGAAGGCAGAAGTAAGTGAGAGCAAGTTAACTGTGAAATGTGTGTCTCATGTAACTTTTAACTCTTAACTTACTTTTGACAACTGAAATCTCCAAACTTTACACTCTAAACTCTCAAAAAAGTGTAATTATAAACTGTACTATATAATTATGTACATTAGTGTAATGTATGTATGAATGTGTGTATGTATGTATGTATGCATGTTTGGGATTATTGAAGTACAAACCTATCTGGAATCACCATACTGCTGTACATGGGGACGCACATATAAATTTACAAGTAGGGTGCAATAGCCACAGTGGATCTGGGATGGGTAGGGGGAGCAGAGGAGGAATAACATTCCAAAGGGGTAGACGAAGGGTTGAGTGAAGCAATCAGTGATTGGTAGGATGTTCTTTAAAAGGTACTGTCTTCAGGTCATTCCTCTCACTGGGCCTCATTAGGACTCTGGCGCTAAACCATGGTGCTATTAGCACCATGGTCCATGCCGGAGTCTGCCATGGCGGAATGGGGAATTACCACCCCATTCCGAGGTTGGTGGGATGGTAATTCCCCATGCCGCCGTGGCCCTTCCCCATTCCCATTTTTGCCCCATAGGGCTCAATGGGAATGGGGAAGGCGCTAATTACAGTACCGCAAATTGCGGTACCGTAATTAGCACCAAGGTCCCTTTGCGGGTCCCTTCTTTAACGGCTGGTAAAACCAGCCGTTAAGGTCGGGTCCCGCAAAGGGACCTCGTAGTTAGGCTCTAGATGCTTAACGGCGCCACAGCCTTTTACGGCGCTGTTAAACACTTAGCGCCTGGGTCATAATGAGGCCCACTATCTATCTATCTATCCTCTTTTTTATAGTGCAACGGTCACTGAAGGCATCAAGTCGCTAAAGGTACAGATGGATAGACATATCCTAATTAAGCCCTAAATAAATCGAAATCAAGAATGGCTTGCAGAAAGAAAGGAAGAGCATTCCAAAGGTTTTTACCAGCCACAGAGAAAGGGCAAACTCCACAGCGTTTCAAATGGTAGGGAGGCACCACAACCAGCAGTCATGAAGCAGAATGCCCCGTTCACCCTGGTTGACAAGGGAACACATTTTCCTGTAGCGAAGAACAGCCTCTTCTGTGGTAGGCAAGTTGTATAATATATAATAGTGATTTGAGCTGATTTCGAGCTACGACCGGAAGCCAGTAGAGGTTTTGCCGAGCTGAAGTGACTGGCCATAGGGAACAGCCTTGGCCAAACGTACTGCACACGATTGAGAAGATAAGAGGGTTTGGCCAATAAAGTGAGATTGCAATAGTCAAGGCATCTATGACCGGCAACTGAAAAGAACCTGGAATGAATGGCAATGCTTTCTTTAGCTATTTCAGTTTGAAAAGAAAAACGCCCTGCAAATGGAACTGATCTGAGCTTCAGGTGAGAGCGAGGCTGAGATCTTTAAGCCAAGATCTTTCACATTTTTACTGGGGCAGGTAGGGTGCTCACAGCGGGCAGCCAGAAGTCCACAGTCCAAAAAGTGGAGGACCCACCACCAAGACCTTGGTTTTCTCCCCATTTAATGTGAGCCAGTTTGAGCCCATCCACTCGCCCACGACCCCAGACAGTACTTTAGGCGCAAGGCTGTTGCCTCACGATCAAGGTTGAGTCGAAACAACAATTGCGTGTCATCCGCATACGTGAAGAAACGGAAGCCATGGGAACGAATAAGGTGGGACAAAGGCTGAATGTAACATAAAAAAATCCCTCGTAGTGTAGTATGGGTGGGGCCAGATTTAACTGCATTGCTAACCTGTTCTGGTGAAAATGTGGGTTTCAAACAAATGCTTGTTTCCTATTTTTCCTTCTTGCAGTTCTTTGTTTTCAATCTGGCGATATTGTTACTTCTGGTAATGTGCTGGCCTTTGGAGATGGGGTGTTTTGATTGTGACTTCTTCGAGGTGGATTCAGGCTGTCTTGAAATTGCTAGCTGCAGCTGGGATCTTCCAGTGGTGCAGGAACGTCACTGCTTGTATTGCAACTTGCAGAGAGACAACCTGCAGTTATCCTGCCTAACTGTCACCATCAACAATCCATCAGACGAAATGTCAAAATCAGCTTGACCATATGTGATCAAGATTGGGTGTTTTGAGTTGAGGCTAGATAGAGCCTTCTACTTGAGTGGACCTTTGCATTTTCTATTTCCTTGTTCTGGATTTCTTTACTTTTATGCTTTTTATGGTGTTTTAGTTATTTGTGACTGGACACTGGAACACTGTTTAATGTTTTTTTATTGTTTGCTTGTGTGTTTGTTTATTTGTAGCACGAGCCAGACCCGAAGGTATCAGGGCGCGTAGGCAAGAATACTTTAAACTTACAATTTACAAATGCAGGTTACATAATTACAGAGAAGTCGTTAACAGCATGAGGAAATCAGTACAACAAACGGGACGTATGGATTTACAAAATAGGCAATGTACATGATAATATGAATACACAGAAGGCATATATATATATATATATTTACAAGTAGGCGATGTGTGGAGAAAAGGCAGGGTTTCAATTAGGCAAGACTCAAGTAGTCAGGAAGGCTGGATTTTATCAGTCGTTTTCTTTGAGCCACTTGATGAGGTTTAGTCTAAAGTGTGGGTAGGACTGGTCAGACCTTTGAGAGGTTGGCAGAGAGTTCCATATTTGGGCCTCTTTGACCGGGAAGCTGTTTCCTCCGGTAGTGGTCATTTTGAATGAGGGTACGGCTAGGCAGTTAGTGTATGCTTCTCTAGTGGATCTGTTGGTGGTTCTTCTTGTGAACCTTTCAGCTAAATATTTAGGTGCTAAGTTATTGATGCATTTGAAAGTTAGTGAGACTGTTTTCAGTTTAATTTTGTCATCTGTGGAGAGCCAGTTAGACTGTCTTCTAACTGCTGATATGTGTTCTCTTTTTGGGATTCCTAAGGCTGCTCTAAGTGCATTATTTTGTAGTATTTGGATTTTTTGCATAGTATATTTGTTGGAGCCCCGGTAGAGAGTGTTGAAATAATCCAATTTGGATAGTACCAGTATTCTTGCCAATGTGAGGCAGCTGATAGTGGATAGATGGGGTTTTGCTGCTCTAATCAGCTTGCAAGTGCATGAGGTGGCAGAGGCCATCGCGTTCACCTGCTTTGTTAGGCTAAGGGAGGAGTCGAGGTAAAACATAATGTTTTTACCTCTTTGGCTACTTTGATGGTGTGGGCGGTGTTGTTTTGTATTGTTGTGAGGTAACAGTTTTTATTACCTTTGGTAATAAAAATGTGTCTGTACCCCACTGACACACTCAACATGTTATGTTGCTCAGATCACTGCAACCACTGGACCAGTGACACATTCTCTAGGTATGTGGTGGCAGAATAACTGCGAGACGTAGACCCACAGTTAGGTGGGCTCTTCGGCTGCAGTAGAGTTCAGTGTTGATCTCGTCTTCTTCTGCTCCTAAAGTCTGACATTTCTCACTTGTTATGTGAAATACACTACATTTCTATTTCTGCAAAACATGACTGGGTGCATTATGTGAAATACTTTGGGGCGGATTGCAGTGTGCATTAAAACAATAAATACTCTAAAATAATTAAGTCACTTGGTTCAAATGTGCAACTTGGTGTTGGAAAAATAGTACATGAGTCCTGAGGTTTTCCTGTTGAAGAAAGACAAACACCCAAACCCATGCATTTGGCATTACTTTGATGATGCTCTGTATCATTTGTATGCAGTCATAGAAATTATGTGTTTCTGTGGAGGAATCAGGCATTTCTACCTACACCACCACATCTCCCTCCTTGCTCTCCTCTCCCCCTACCTCTCTACGACAGCCCCATGACACTTATCCCTCACCCTTTCATCCTCCACCATCCCATTCCGTTATCAGGCTCTACTGTACTTGCCCCCGGGTCATTTTTCTACCTCCCCTGTTTGATTTGGTCTTATATCCACACCACCTCCCCCATTTTTAACACTGGCCCTTGGCTTTGTCCATCAATTTTAAACATTTTCGTAAGCATTTTTGTGCCAAAAAGTAATTGTTTTCCCTGCAAGTTTCATTGAATGAATAAATAACATTTCATTAAATAAATAAATACATTTCCTACAACATAAATGTGCTACACATCACTGTCACAAATAAATCACACATATTGGAGGAATTATTTTAAGAGTTACTTTTACCACCTTTTTTTGCCATATTCCAATCTGTCCAGTGCAGAGTACTACAGCAGGCCCATTCATCAATAGTGGATGATGGCACAATTATCTGCATTGTTGCCATCTAAGCCAAAGCAGGGATATGTTAAAATTCTCCGAGATGTGCATGCTTTAAATTCCCGTCGCCTAAAACACTATGGGCCCAATTCATGGAATGTGGCACAGAAATGGCGTAAGGGCTGCGTGCCGAGAAGGACCCTCTGCGATATATGACGGTGAAAATGTTTGGCACGCCATGCCTATTCATGGATTTAAAGATGTATTACTTGCCGTCGCGCAAGTACCAACAAGCTGCGTGAGAAACGCCCACAACATGCCCCAAGCACACAAAAAATCAAGCAAAAGGACAAACACGGCGCAGGCCTCCCGGTGACCCTTGGCCCACCATCCAGTACCTCTGTGAGAAGGCGTTTCTCACCTCGCAAGCTCAGGCTGCCCCCCAGCTAAAACACATGCCCTTCCTCGCGAAGCCAGACTGCACCCCAGAGAAATTGCGTGCCTCACCTCACAAGCCAAGGCTGCACCCCAGCGAAAACGTGTGCCCTCCCTCGCAAAGCCAGACTGCACCCCAGCAAAATGCGCATCCTCCCTCACAAAGCCTGACTGCACCCCAGCTTAAACGAGTGCCTCACCTCGCAATACCAGGCTGCACCATAATGCGTGCCCTCCATCGCAAAGCCAGACTGCACCCCAGTGAAAACGCGGGTCCTCCTCGCAAGCCCAGACTGCACCCCAGCAAAATCGGGGGGCCTCCCTCGCAAAGCCAGACTGAACCCCAACGACAATGCAGGTCCTCCCTCGTAAGCACAGGCTGCACCCTTCAGATGGGACACACACCACAGGCACCCCCCCTTACAGACTGGACACCCCCACAGGCAGCCACCTCCAGACTGGACACCCCACACAGGCAGCCCATTTCAGACTGGACACCTCTCGAAAGCAGCCCCTTCCAGACTGGAACCCCCTCCTACCCCCCCAGGCAGCCGACTCCAGACTAGACAACCTCCCAGGCTGCCCACTCCAGACTGGAAAGCCCACACAGGCAGCCCCTGCCAGACTGGACACCCCCCACCCCCGGCATCCCCTGTCCAGACTGTACACCCACCACAGGCAGCCCAGTCCATACTGGACAACACCCCACAGCCCTGTCACCCGGACACCCCCCTAGGCAGCCCACTCCAGACTGGACACACCCCACAGGCAGCAAGCTCCAGACTGGACACCTCCCACAGGCAGCCCACTCCATACTGAACACCACCCCAAATCCCCCGTCACATGTGACACCCCCAGGAAACCCACACCAGACTGTACACGCCCACAGGCAGACCTCTCCAGACTGGACACCCCCCCCCAGGCAGCCCCCTCCAGACTGGCACCACTCTAGGCAGCCCCCTCCAGACTGGACACCCCCCACAGGCAGCCCCCTCCAGAATGGACACCCCCACAGACAACCCACTCCAGACTGGATAGCCCCACAGCAGCCCACTCCAGACTGGACACCAGCCCCCAGCCCTCCTCACCTGTGACACACCCCAAGAAGCCCACTCCAGACTGGACATCCTTCACAGACAGCCCCCTCCAGACTTGACACGCCCCACATGCAGCCCAGTCCAGACTGGGCACACCCCACAGACAGACCATTCCATATTGGACATCACCCTCCATCCCCCCTGACCTGTGACACCCCTGAGGCATCCAACTCCAGACTGGACACCCCACACAGGCAGCCTACTCCATACTGGACAACACCCCCCCAGTCTCCCTTTTCTGTGACACCCCCCAGGCATCTCACCCTAGACTGGACACCCCCATAGGCAGCCCCCTCCAGACTGAACACCCCCCACATGCAGCCCACTCCATACTGGACACCACACCACAGTCCGCTCACCTGTGTCACCCCCCCAGGCAGACCACTCCAGACTGGACACTCCCCACAGGCAGCCCCCTCCAGACTGGGCACCCCCCACACGCAGCCCACACCAGTCTGGATGCCTCCACAGGCAGCTCCCTCCAGAGTGGACCCACAGGCAGTCCCCATCCAGAATGCAATCCCCCACATGCAGCCCAGTCCAGACTGGGCACACCCCACAGACAGCCCATTCCATATTGGGCAACACCCTCCAGCCCCCCTGACCTGTGACACCCCTGAGGCATCCCACTCCAGACTAGACCCCCCCCCCAGGTAGCCCCCTCCATACTGGACACCCCCTACAGGCAGCACACTCCAGACTGGACACCCACCACAGGCAGTCCCCTTCAGACTGGACACCCCCCCAGGCAGACCACTCTGGACTGGATACCCCCACAGGAAGCCTCTTCCAGACTGGACACCCTCCACAGGCAGCCCCCTTCAGACTGGACACCTCCCACAGGCAGCCCAGTACAGACTGGATAGCCCCCACAGGGAGGCCATTCCAGACTGGACATCCCCCACTGGCAGCCCACTTCTCTGTGGACACCCTCCCAGCCCCCTTCACCTGTGACATCCCCCCAGGCAGCCCCCTGACTCTCTCCCACAATACCAGTGCAATGCATGTCTGCAGCTTACCTGAATTTATGTGTTATGACAGCACCATGCAGGGCAACACCAACATGTATACTGCAAATATGACCAATAGGAAGCACCAGAGGCCCATCTATGAGTGGAGCATCTACTCACACACCATTCCAGGCCTTCATCAGCCACCCCCCAGACACATGTGACAAGTGAATGTAAATCCATGTGCATGTTGTCCTGGGCACATTGCCAAGACATCAAAGCACAGTAACTGAATGTGTGCCCACGACAGAAGGAAACCTACACCTAAATTATTATGCAGGCTAGTCCTCTTCATCTCCAATCTCACTGAGTCTTTCCACCAGGGCTGAGTCCAGCGCCAGTCCTCACCCCTCAGACGGGCCTCCGTTCTTGCCAGGAGGGCTTGCAGGGTCTCCAGCATTTGTGTCTCTATCACTTGGGCATCCCTGCAAGTGGCCTCCAGGATGGCAGCCACCCTCCTTGCCCAACACAGCGCAATTTCAGCCCTGGCCATCACACCCTCGCTTCCGAAGCCCGCTGCCTCTCTGCTCCGATCTGCACCTCATATCCACGGAACACTGAAGACATTCTGTCCCTCAGGTCCATGTGTGCCTCCTGCCTCCCATTTCACACCTGCCTCCTTATGGTGTTATGCCCTGAGACAAATAGCCTCCTCCTCATTGTCACCTGCTGCCACAGTGCCTGGTGCCTGCTATGTGGGTACGCCCTCCGAGCAGATGATGATACCTGGGACACACAGCCCCTGCACTGCTCATGGGTGCCTGCTGTCCCTCCATTGTCGGTGCCCATGTCAATGCCTGGGTAGGCGTGTTAACCACCTCAGCTGATGTGCTTTGGACTCCCAACTCAGGCAGGGATGTGGTCTCCATTAGACAGAGCATTGTGCTTGGGACTGGTGTACATGCGGCCCCGGTACTATCTGGGCTGGAAGGCATGCCGGAGGATGACTGGCGAACATTGGAGGAAGACGAGGATGTGGTCACAGCAGTGAACATCGCATAGAGCACAGAATGGAACAGGCATGTTGCAAGCCAGTCAATGAGGTGGGATACCTCAGTGTGATGATGTGCAAGCAGATTATGTGTAGCACGCACATCTTCATGAATGACAACTGTCTGCCTCGCCAACACGTCCTGCATGGGTAGCACATAATCCCGGATAGAAACACCAGATGGAAAGGGGGTGTCGGTCCGGGTGGACACATCATCTGACACTGGGTGTTGGGTCTGGGTGGAGGCATCCCAGCAGGTGCATACCACTGCATCTGATGGCCCAGGGACTAGATTTTCCATAGACAACTCCACAGTGGTCTACACAGCCTCCTGCCCCTGTGACATGCCCACCTCAACACCCCCGCCTGAAACCATGGACTGGGCTGCAATGTCCACCTTCTCCCCCTCCGCCAACCTGGATGACTCCGGGGCATCTTCCGCCATTGATAGCCCCTGTCTGGCATCACCTGTCCCCACCACTGCTGAGGATTCCAATCCCACTTTCACCTTCTTGGACTTACCCCCAGCAGCAATGCCGATGTTACCCGGCACTGCCACAGCCACATCGTTCTCCAAAGATGAGCTGTCGCGGGGGCGTGGCTGGAACCTGTGCCTCTGCCTGGTGGAAGCATCCCTGCTGCCATGCTCCACAGTACTGTTTCCACCCTCTTCATCAGATGCAACTGTGGAAAAGGAGACACAGAACAGAAACATCAGTGTACTGCACCAAATCGTGCGTGGCAACACCAACATTCACATGAACATAACTAGTCAAAGGAACAACCATCAATCTCGACACCCACACACATGGACATACAATCCACATCCATGCAGACACCTGCCTGGCCATCCCTTAACACAGTCACATCAGGCTACTTGCCACTGTCACAACCAATCAATTGTGTATGCTATACACACATGCATCCCTTGCACATGCACATGTGAGCATGCTACAGTAAAAAGCACATACACATGTCATGCACCCATGTCAACTGAGAGGCCCCAAGCAGTGTGATGATCAATCACATCGAGTCCCGTGAACTGCAATGTATCTATGTGACTAAGACAGACATACTAATGCACGTGTTGTATCCAGGCGTGAGTGATGCCCAGTCACACATTTACATCTTTGGCACATACACATGAACATCATGCATGCATGTGACGTGGCAACACTACCTCATCTGTCACACTTGTCACCCTGGCACATCTAAGACACAAGTAACATTGCATTTGCATGGTCTGAAAGGCAGAACGACAACACACAATGCAAGTGATAGCACATTCAAAATACATATCAGTCTGAATGCACACATGGCTAGCAATGTATGGGGCATGCACACACACATCCGTCTCAGAGGCACACTTGATGCAAGCATAAGGGGGACAATCGCAAACATGCTGCTACATGCACAGAGCACATGCACCGTAGAGCATTGCACCACATGGCTACTCACCAGTTGCCTCCAGCCGTTCATGTAACTCACAGACCTTGGTGTGCAGCGCCGGTAGTACTTCTCCAGGACCCGCATGTTGTTAGCTGACATCCTGAACCTGCTCTCATGGTGCACCTCCGCGGTAGCACTGGCCTGGATGTAGTTCAGGAACTTACTGTGGGTACTGGATTTCAGGTCCTCCCAGCGCTTGTGCATGGTCTTGAAGGTGTGGGATGCCACTTCCTCCACATTGATGGCATTGGTTATTGTTAGGAAAGATTCTCTTTGCTGCACCTTTTCTTCCATCTTTATGGAACCCCCAAACGTTTTGCTTTGATTTTTCAATCTGACCTGTACTTTTTGCAGTACAGTGAAGGCTTAAGCTTCACTGTACTGGCCTTTGCTCACATGTTATTGGGAAACTGATATGTCCTTAAGGCTATCAGTACTGGGAAACAGTGTTTCCCTTAGTCTTGTGACTATGTTGCTACTTGTGGTTACTTTTTTACCACATGTGGTTACTTATTATTGCACACAGCAGCTTACACTGCAGTGCAATGGGGTTAATTTTTGTTTTGCCCTAGACTAGCACTCAAAGGATTTTTTGGTTATTCTGAGGTGCTTAAAAGATGGGCTGATGGCAATAGTGACTTTTCCCCGCTTTTTGGGGAATATCGTTTTAGCTTAACCGCGTTTACCACGTTTGGCTACTTACTGTGGCTACTGGCCAAACATGGCCGTGCCACAAGGATTTTCGTCCATTCTTTTTGCATCTTGTTGTTTAGCCTTCTTCCTGGCCTCAAAGGCCAGAAGGATCCTTATAAGGACTTCCAGTGCCTGGGAAAGCAGGAGCTTTTGGCGGGCTACTGGAGGGCTTTGTGTGTTTGCAAGCAGGATGTGGGCTGGGTCAGTCTGATCCCAATACACATCCTGGTTTCTGTGTGTTTGTGTGGTATGCATGAGTGTTCCCGCCAGTGGACCTGATTGGACCACTGTGGGGTGTGTGTGTGGGCTAGTTCTGCCATTGGCTAGTGGGAGTTTCGACTCCAATCTGGCTTTTAGGATAAGAAGAGGGGCCCTGCATGCAATTCTCAGATATCCTGGCAGAACCTGAAGGAGCCAGCTGAGAAGACCCACAAAGAAATCTGTAACCTGTCTGACGGAGGCCTGGCAACCAACTTTTGCTGCAGTCCTGGTGGAGCCCTGTCTGTCTCTTGATCTCCAGTAGGCCTGTGAAGGTGCTACGACCCCAGGAGTGGAGGGTCCAGCCACTACCGAAGCCTACTCAGTGCCCAGTGCAAAAACCACCTTCGGAAGTGCCCGGGAATCGTCCTGTGGTTGATCAGCTTTGTTTTTGGGCTACCGGGTTATCTTCATTGCCGTTCTGAGTTGCTGCCTGAAACTTAGCACACAAGTAGCTGCCACAGCAGTGACATCCTCTGCAAAATATTGGCATCCTAGCACCAAGGGGACCCAAGAAAGACCAGAAAGTCCGACAACCACTACTGAGTCCTGCTGCATCGCTGTGCGTGGCGTGCATGGTCCGAAACCTGCTTTTCTGACCCGCCTCCAGTCCCGAGAAGGGTTCTGCATTTTTTGTTTCTGCATTTCTTCATCAAGAGTCCTTGCACCAGCCAAAGATCCTAACCAGAGAATCACTCGAACCTGCAACCTGTGAAAATCGAGGACTGCGGAATTTGGCGGGAAAAGCAAACCAGGACACCCTTCCTTTGTTCTGGAAAGTCTTGGGAAGATTTGGAGTGAGGGGGTACGTTATTGAGCTTTTAACATACCCCTACACTCCCATTGTAAGTCAATGGATTTATAATATTATTTATCTTAAACCTATTGGCTTTGCCAATACTTGCCTTGGCAAGACTTCTAACTGTTGGGGGGAATTTTGGACTCTGTCTATCTTGAACCCTTGCAGTAAGAATACATCACTGGACCCCAGAGACCCTACCTACATTTACTCCTGCCTCCTGAGTGCTGTATCTTTGTATCCTGAACAATAGGGCACAAGGCCCCAGGCAACTTACGGTTGGACAATATTAGTTAGGGTTACATTCTCTGTGGACCTTTTTGTGTTTAATACTCATCTATTCATTCCCTCGCAGGAGTATCTTGAGTTGTATTATGCACTTGAACCTGTGATTGTATATATGTATTTTAGTTTGATGGTATTGGTTGATAAGTCTACATGCTTGTGTTCATTTTTTCTTATAGTGTATTTGGCCATAATTAAATAACTGTATTTTTATACATCCTGTTTAAGAGTAATTTGTGACTCCCATTGTGTGACCTCATTGTGGTCCCTTTACAATCTCACCCACTGAAGATCTTAGCCTAGACTGCCTGTCACTGCTACCTTAAACTGGTTTGGCTACAGCTTCCCAGAGTTACCCTTGTCACAATATAGGTTGGCCTTCTAATCATCTGTCCACCAGGCCAGAGTATAGGAAATCAGTCTTAACAGTTATCCCATCCCATATCTGCTGACTTCCTTGCCGTGTTTCATCACTGGGTTGAAGAAGGCATCATAATGCTCCAGAACCTTCTTCAGCAGGATGTCAATTTCACTGGTGGTGAAGTTGACACCCCTCTGCCCCGCAGCAGTGGGGTTGCCAATCTGGTCTGACGATGATGATGCAGACATGGCAACCCCCAAGGCAGGTGTGGGTGGGCAAAGGCATCCTAGAGCTGGGCTGTGGAGCGGTGGTGGTGGAATGACACAGTGAGAGTCCAATGCAGCAGCTGAGGTTGTCACAGGGCCAAGGACAGGAGCAGTGGCAATGGCTGGACAGCAGGCACTCCCAACGCAGTGCCAATGGGCAGCAGGTTCACACACTGGACAGGCAGCAGCAGATGGCTAAGTACGAGGCAGCACAGGGTAGTAGGGGGCAGGTAAAAAGGCACAGAGGTAGGAGCGTGGGTCTTCCGTGTATATCTATGATGGAAGCCAGAAACAGAGTGACGGGACTTTGTGCATAAGAAATTAGCGTGGGCACTTGAAATCCAAGGAAAGGCCCTCACTGCATAACTTACATGACACGTGCTGCACGCAGGCGCTGAGCATGCCATAATCAGGGATACATTAGTATGTGTTGAAGCAACTCTGAACGTGTGTGCAAAGGGGAGGAGAGGGACGAGAGGAGCACTGCGTATTTTGTGGTGCCACACAATCGGTTCACTTCAGGGACCGTACAAACTTCTTATTTTGGTGGGGGATTTTCCTCAGTGCATATGCACATCTACTTTTAATTTTTGTGAGGCTAACAGTGAGTTGTGTAAGCATTCTTCCAACTCTAGGAACCCTTGTGTATCACGTACCTCTATTGTCACGTACCTCTATTCTAACCCTTTGGGTAGCTTTCCGGGGATCGCGTACACATTTTTTGTTGCTGGGTGCCACTGAGTATCGCGTACAGCTTTTTTATTTTTACGGAAGATATCCTGGTCTCGTGTACGCATCTATTTTCTTGTTGGGGTGCCTGTGCATTCTGCATACCGTTATATTCATGCCTGGGGTACTTTTGAGCATTGCTGGAGCACACAACTATGTTTTCCATCAAGTATACTTCCCCCTCACTTTAATAGCCCGGGATAATTGTTTAGTGTGCCTTCCATTTTTCCCTTACAACTGTAACATGAGTGGAAAGGCCCCAAAAGGGAAAGGGGGCAGACGCGTCTGGGGTCAGGGATGTACTGTGGAAGCAGCTGTCCCAGCCCCTGGGGTTCAGGCACATGCAGCGTAAGCAGCTGTCCCAGCCTCTGGGGTTCAGGAACATGCAGCGGAAGCAGCTGTCCCAGCCCACAAGGGTAAGTGACATGCAGCAGAAGCAGCTGTCCCAGTCCAGAAGGGTAAAGGACGTGCAGCAGAAGCAGCTGCCCCACCACAAAAGGGTAAGGGGCATGCAGTGAAAGCAGATGCCCAAGCCCCAGGGGGTAATGCCATGCCCCAGGCCACTAGTGGTCTGACATCTGGACCCCAAAGTGGTGCCAGCCACACTGGGGCAACACCAACACTTTGTGGCAAGAAGGCAAAGCCTGCACAGCAGGAACAGGCTCAACCCATGTCACGGCACGGCTCAGGACACCAACACGTTGAAAAAGAGGAACTTCCATGATGAAGAACTCCAGATCCTCATGGACTACGTGATCATGCACCACTGTGACATGTGCCAGCAACCGGGGAGCACACATACACCTGCTCATCGTATGGTGCATTGGCAGCAGGTTACGGATGAGATCAACGCCTTAGGGTTTGAGAAGCAGACTGCTGCACAGGTAGGGAAGCACTGGAATTAACTCACCCATCTCAACAAGTCTGAGCTGGGTGCAAACCTCGCCTCTGCTCTGCCAAGGGAAGAGTTGTCACCAGATGAGAAGGAGCTAACCGAGCATGAAGAGGCTATGAGCCAATTCATTCTACTGAAGCAGGTTCAAGGTGTGGGAGGCCTCAAAAATTACCAAGATTGTGCATCATGAGTATGTGTAGTGAAGCATCAACAAGATGTATGATTGTGGAGCACATCTGGTAACTCATGAATGACTGACCCGGGAGAACCGTGTTGTGGTGTACTGACTCCTGTCCAGTGTACACAAGAGTGGACACAACCCATGTGTTGTACATCAGTTGAACATGGCTGTGTGACAGTACTCTTCCCCCACTTGCATACCCCCCAACATCTGCAACATGATACTACAACATGCCCTCTTGTTAGCTGCAGCCTTGATGTCAGTGACTAAGCTTTGCTAGACATGTACTTGTGTCCGAAACACGAGTTATACCTCATGTCTAGATTCTCTTTTCACACATATATGTAGGTGCTACATAGAACATCCAAGATGAAAACCAACACATTTTACTGCGTGCCCTGAGTGAGCGTGCATATGTCTAGACTGTGCACATCCCCACTTACACAATGGCAAGACTATCCCGAGCCATGCTGCAGATAATTCTAACTCTTTAGACTCCAGTAGCTCTTATGCTGATCCGGATGTGCAGTTATCAATGCTGCTGAAGGTGAGTGCACCAATGGATCGAGCAGTTGGAGCCATTGAGTCTGCAGGGGGCAAGTGCCTTCACAAGGCCAGTCAGTAGTGTCATGTCCGTCTGTGGTGGCTACTGCTGCAAGGCCACACTACCATGCATTGGTTTCTGGTCCTGGGCCAGATGGCCAAGGGATGGTTGCAGTCCTGCAGCCAGAGACAGTAGCATCACAGCAAGGGCCATGCTCCTTTGGATCAGGCAGGTGTGGGACCCACACATCGGGGACATGTGCAGGCTGGCAGACAGTGTGGGAGCTGCAGATGTTTTTCACACACCGACAGGGTGCTGCCTTTGAGAGTTTGACTGAGGGCATGGAAAGGAGGGCCCTTTCCATGATCCCCTCAGCAACACAGGTACAGCAACAGCTGCAGGTAATGCAGCCCACATGCCGCTCCCATAGGCTGCACATGGAAGCCAAAATGAGGGGCCGACGGGCAGATCTGAAGTGTCTGCAGGCATCCTTGCTTGCAGAGGGTCGGACACACAGGGAAGCCCTGAGGTGAGAGTTGTTGGCCTACAGAGCTGCAATACGTGAGGAAGAGGCAGCCAGGAGAAGACTGTTCTGCCTGGAGATGCTATCATTGATTCAGACTAGCACAGAGGAACTCTGTGCAACCCATGAGGTTGTGCATAGTGACCTCTAAGCCCTCAGTCTGCTGGTGCATTCATCAGTGTCAAGCATGGCCGCTGCCACTAAGGACCAGGCCAGGGCACTGTGTGGCTGGCTTCCAGCACCACTTCCATCTTCTGATTTAATGCAGGATGGTGGTGCCAGCAGAGACACGCCTCCTGGTTCACTGTAAACATGCAGTCCGTGAGCCCATGGAGGCAAATCATTTTTTTATAACGTCCCCCCATGTGGAAGTTGACATGCAGCCTGCCCATCCCCCCTCCTTGGTGGACCCACCCCGCCTCCCATGTCCATGATGGGTATTTTCAATTTGTTTGTACATTTTTGGATACTTTAGCTGACCCCAGGCCGGGTGTTGGCATTTTATTTTTGAGTTGCCCTTTCGAGGTTTTCTTTGTATTATTTCACTTATTTTTTCCGTCAACCTCTCAAGGCAATGACGTTTGCAGTGGTGGACATGCGGGCATTCATAGTGAGGTCAACTTGCATGTTTGCATGGTGGTGCACAGGATGGCATGTGTAGGTAACTACGGGTTCAGTGTTTCCTCGCACATGTGTGCTGTGTGAATGGTACTTCACTGTGCCTGTTGTAATGTCTTCTCACATGTTGTTTCAGTAATCCGTGATATGGTGATGACTGCTGTCCCAGGGGAAACACCCTGCACTCTTTGATGTCCATGCTCCCCATGGCCTCCAGCAGGCACTGTCACTCCTGTCCCTATTTTGGAGACACAGTTCTGGGTGAAGGTGATGCAGGAATCGCACCATGCTGACACAGTCAGCGGGTAAGCATGAACATTTTCTTGCATGTTGAACATGCATCATTGGTCACCATGTTTGCTGAAGTTGAAGCTTAACTTATATGTGTTTTGCATGCTACCATGATGGAATGATTATTTACGGGGCACTCATGTCACTGTGTTAGCTCCCTCAGTCAATTCATCTATGGCCACACCTACTGTGGTGTAGTGCATGTCATTGGCCATCTCCAATCCAGGCAGTGTACTTCTTGATGTGGCTTTTACTTGGCATTACCTCAGTGTCATTCTCTCTCCCTCTCTCTGTTGTGGTACACTGAACTCATGCGCTGATGAAAATCTATTTCCTGTCACCCTCTTTCACCCTGTGTTGCTTCCGCAGAGGGTGCTCTCTGCATTTTTTGTAGAACTATTCATATGTTGTCATGAATGTGCACGTTCTTTATGTTGTTACTATGCATATCATTGCATTTAGGGAATGCATCTCCCGATGGGGTGCATTGTATGCAAGGCAGGTGGGTAGCCTGTGTAGGTAAATGAAGGGCATTTGCAGAGGCTTGTGTGGTGTTTGGCTGGGATTCTTGCACTGTGTGTGATTACTTGAGATTGACCTGTCTTGTGGGGCACCAGTAATTCTTCATGGGTGCATGTTTCACAGGGTGTTGTTCTGGTGATAAGACTGGGCATGGTGGTGTTAGTATGGATAGGTGGGGCCACTGGTTTCATATTCAACATTGTGGGAGTTCAATCTGTGTGGGCCTTTCTTGTGTGCTTGGTAGTGGGTCACAGGGCCGGCTGTTTCTGGCCTTTGACAGGTGTTGATGGTTGCCCTGGTGTGTGTCTAATTGCACTATGGTCATGTGTACTGAGTGACACTTCACATCCCTTGCAATGTTTGTGGGGTCATGTTTCAATGGCGCATTTGGCCTCTCTTTCTTAGGGTTCCCAAATTATGGTGTGCAGCACCAGTTACCAGCCACGACCATGGGAACATTGATGCTAATTTTTGGGATGTTATGTTGTGTACCAGCACATTATGGCTAGTGGTGTTGGTGTTTTCACATGCATGTCCCATGCATGCTGTACCATGGTGTTTGGAGCTGCAAGCTGACCGCAGCTGGGGGCATGGTGCTGCAGCATTAAATAGATTGCAGTATTTGGCCAATTGTATACTGTCACAATGAAGTCTGCATTGAATGTGCACTTTTTGTGTGCATCCTACATTAAGCATGCATTTATCCTTGCTTGCAGTATCACATTGCTTTGTGTTGTATGCTTATGCCTTCCATGGTTGTTGCCTCGTTGGCCGTCCTTCCAGTCCGACATCAGCCTCTGTGAATTGATGCATCAAGCATGATCCTGTCTGGAGTGCAAGAGTTGAGAATTTGTGTACATGCATTCTTGTGCTTTGCATCATGGCTGAACTCTACAAAATCTGCAGGGAAGTTGGCAACCCATCCACAGTATGTTCTACCCCTACTCCTTCACAGTCCCTTTCTAATGCAATCGCCTCTCACTTCTTTTAAAAAACCCTGGACATACTGAACATCCTTGTCACAAACTCTTCCAACACAACCCTACCCCTTCTGCCCCCTACCACTCATCTTCCTCCTTCCTCCTTCTACTCCTTCCCTACTGTCTCCCAAAACAGGTTGGCTCATGCTTTCCAGAACCATCAAGGGCAACATATCATCTCTCGCCCCTGCTCTTGCTGATCTCTGCAACCATTCCATTGCTACTGTTTTTTTCCATCCTCCCTCAAGCACTCCCTTGTGCACCCCATCCTTACAATATCATCTGCAGACCCTGCCTGGCCAGCCAACTACCGCCTCATTTCCATCACCCCCTTCTTGGGAAAACTGCTTGAGAAGTTGTCCCCGCCCAAAATCAACGCATATACCAAACCTGTTGGCATCCAAGCTTCTAGAGCCACGGACACTGCTCTCCTGAACACCCATGAAGAACTGTTCACATGCCTGAATTCCAAATCCCCTGCTGTCCTCGTCCTCTTTAGTCTCACTTCTGCATTTGACACAGTGAACCATTCCATCATCATAATAAGACTCCATGATACCCTTGGTATCTTGGAGCAGACACTGGACTGCGTTAGCTCTTTCCTAACCCAGCATTCCCCCAAAGCCATTTTGGGCCCTTTTTCCTACCCTACTTCCTCCTCCACCTGTGGCGTCCCCCAAGGCTTCTTACTTTCGCCCTGCCTCTTTAACATATACATTTTCCTGCTGGAATGCGCCATTGCCTCCTTCTCCCCCAAATTCCAGTGCTACACTTCCAACACACAACTTGTCTTCAAACTTCCTACTGACGCACTTGCACCTTCCTTCATCCCTGACTACCTCTCCACCATCGAGGCCTGTCGCACTGCACAGTCTCTCTTTTGGATATCCTGCACCCTATTGCTTCCCTTCACACTGGCCTTCCTCCATGGCCCCCCACACCCCCTCCTCTGAAGCCAGGAATCTTGGAGTCCTCTTTGACTACTCCCTTTCCTTCATCCTTCATATTCAGGACATTGTCAGGAAGTCCCACTTTCAGTAACCCTTCCACAGCTTCCACCAGACACTCAATGTTACCCGTGCTGTGGTTCACTGCAGGCTAGATTACTGCCACATCCTCCTCCTTAATCTTCTCTTATCCACCCTGCAACCCCTCCAGCTTACCCAGAAAATGACAGCAAGACTTATCCTTGGTGTCAGGCCCAGAGACTGCATCTCTCCTGCAATACAAATCCTTCACTGAGTCACGGTCTCAGCACAGATTAAATTCAAATCCCTCTGTATCATCCATAGGGCTATCTGGGTCCGGGGACCAGTTTATCTTCAATGCTTCCTGACTAAATATCCCCCTTCTAGACTCCTGCATTCCTCTGACACCAACTGCGTATGAAGTGGTTTCGGTTTGCTAGACAGAGAGCTGATGGTTGATCAGTTTCCTTGGCGGGTTGCTTTATGCGTAATAGCCTCCCTCTCACTGCATATTGAGCAGGACCTCATAAAGTTCCCAAAAAGCTGCACTACTTTTCTCTTCCCCTTTTCCTTCTCCTTCTCTCTTCCCTGCTAATCATATTGTAGCTTGACCGATGTGCAAGGTCCTTATGTATCCTTGGGGCCCTGACTACCCACATCTCTCATCCAAGCTAATGTCTATATATTGCACTTGCTCAGGCTCCGCCTCACCACAGGAAGTTGCACTTACGTTTTTCTTTTCTTTTCTTAGCACTTCACCCTGAGTACTTCTCCATGAGCACCTCAGCACCTTTTCCCTTAACCCACTCACCTCTACACTTACACATTCTGAACACTCACAGGGCATAGTAGGTTTGTCTCCCCTCCCAGTTATTCTCATGATTTGTTAGTACTATAAAATCAATGTTGTATCTCTGTTGTAATTCATTGTCTACCTTCCCCTGACCCCACTCTATTACCCTGTGGGCATTTGAAATACTTTAGCTAATTGTAAAAGCGCCTAACAATTGACCAATAAATAAATGCATGAATGAATAAATGTGCTCCGAATACTGGGTTCAGTGCACGGACCCAATACTACCAGGTGATGCCATGCCTTGTTATGTCATTGGTAGTCTTTTTTGTGGGACCAATTATCTGCACATGTGATGTCTTCTCATTTTCATACAGCATGTTGACTGATGTGTACGTTGTGTGTGTGCCATTGTATAGTGAATGGGGATATGTGACATGCACATCTGCTGAATGTCATTTAGGGGGGACAGGCAGTGTGGAGGATGTTGTTGTTTGTCAGTGTGTGTGTTTTGTGTGTTTGATTTGCATGCAGTGTGCAGGTGTTACTGCATGTGTGCTGGGACACATGTTGATGGTTGTCTTGTGAGTTGTTGTTTGCATGTGTTGTATGTCACTGAGGGGTGCATGTGGGTCTTAAATGTCTGGGTGCATGGATGTGTTAGCTGCACTCTGTTTCATTTTGTTCATGGTCAGCAGATCCTTCCGTTAGGGAATGATGGGTATTTCATGGGATGAAATGTGACTGTCGACTGCATGCCAATGGGAAAGGTAAGATGTGCTTTTATTTTATTTATTTATATTTATTTTAATTTTTGTAACGCGCCAACATGCCCGTGGGCCGCAGGTTATCTTGATAGTTATGGAATGTCTACTTTAGTTGCTGCATGTCTGGATGTGTTAATTCCGGTGGGTCATAAACTTTTTAACAATTGTCTATTGCCTCTTGTTAATATCTTTTGTTGGGGATGGGGTTTAGTGTGGTCATGTTGCCATGTAGAGTAACATGTGGGCCCATACTGCTCTGTTTTTCTACACCCCACAATAGGGACATTTTTGTGTGCATCATGCACATTGTAGGACATGTGTTCAGCTACATGCTATTGTGATTGTTCTATTTTGTGTACATGTAAATTGTTGAGGCCATGCATGCATTGCAGCTCATACATGATGTTTCAGGATTTATCGCTGCCTACATATTTGACAGGTATGTTGGTCAGATTTGCCAGAGCGCTAGGGGAACACTACGGTAGTTATAGTGCACATTATACATTTCCTTTAACTTTACACATGGGATGGCTTTGGTGCCAAAGAGGTGATTTAATTAAATGATTGACAGGGTGTTAGTTGTGTCCTCCCTCTTCAATTTGTTTCTTTTGGAAACACAAAATAAATCTATTTTAGTTCTAAGGGATGCACACAAATTTGCACTTCCTAGGGCACTTTCTCAGGGTGGTTTTGTGGGCACAGTGGATTGGCCCATTGTCATCATTGAATGGCACCTGGGATTGTGCGGGATCGTGTGCACTCCACTGGGGAGTGATTTTATGTGAAATAAAATTACACAAGCTGGGCATGTGCAGCCTCTCCACGTGCCGTTTGCACAGCCATACGCAAGCAGTGTACCTGTGGGTGTGGATGGGGTGCCACCACCACACCACTTCATGTTGCAACATTGTGCAGGACACATGCTGCCACACTGATCCTGAAGACTACTAGGTAGGCACTGACCCCTGTAGGGGTGCGAATGGTTGTTATTTGTTGACAGTGTCTATTGGTCTGTGTGCAACATGCATGCATGTGCATGTCCATTCATACTCACTAATGAGCCATGTGTTGCCATGCTTCCCAGCTTCCAGGGCTGTAGCGGGGACATCCTGAAGATGTAACTATCATGCATGCTGCCAGGATAGTTTGGCATACACTGCAGTAATGATGCCCTTGGCATCACACACAACCTGAACAATGATGGAGTGCCAATGTTTTCGCTTGCAGTAGATGTGCTCTGTTGATTGAGGTGGAAGAAGAGCAACATGTGTGCAATCAATGGCACCTAGCACTTTTGGGATTTGTGCCCCCCCCCATAAAATTCCTGGACCACTGTTTGTCTTTCTGCTGGTGTTGTGGGCATATAGATATGCCTGTGGACAGAAGGACGTGCAGTTATGATAGCCAACAACGGGTGTAAGCAGTGTGGCCTGAGCGATGCCAGCTACTATGGTGTTGGTGTGCTGGAATTAGCCTGTGGCCAGACAATTCAGAACAGTGAGCACCTTCTGCAAGGGTGACATTAAGTATTCCCACATCGTGGATGCGCTCCCACAAAACACTTTAGAAAGAGAGGTGATCCTCTTGCAAAACTTCCTTTGCAATTAATGTTCTGAAATGCCACAAAAATAGGAGTTTCAAAAGTTTAATCTTCGTAACATCCGAGGTGTGTTGTAACGTAAAATGCCAACACGTGTTTCGACCTCTCTCGGTCTTTATCAAGGCAAAGCTCTGTACAGCATGTATGTGTATACAATATTATGTTACATAAAAGGTCAATTATTATTTTTCATGTGCTGCCTATGATCATGCTATATCCATCCTGCCGGTAATGTATATTTGTATCTTTTAATAATTTTGCTTGTATGTGCTTTTTGTACCTTATGTCCTGGCTTATTGATGTGGACCTTTTATGTAACATAATATTGTATACACATACATGCTGTACAGAGCTTTGCCTTGATAAAGACCGAGAGAGGTCGAAACACGTGTTGGCATTTTACTCTGTTACGTTACAACACACCTCGGATGTTACGAAGATTAAACTTTTGAAACTCCTATTTTTGTGGCATTTCAGAACATTAATTGCAAAGGAAGTTTGCAAGAGGATCACCTCTCTTTCTAAAGTGTTTTGTGGGAGCGCATCCACGATGTGGGAATACTTAATGTCATTTTTGTCTTGCTAAGTGGGTTTGAGGTGCCCGCTTTTTCCACTGGGTGCTGCACCCCATTCCTTGAGGCTTAATTGAATTGTTTCTTGTACACCAAACTGCTCCAGCGCTATTTACCTGGCACACCTCAATACCCCTTGTTCCACCTTCTGCAAGGGGCTCAGTGCTTGGGAGCACATGGTGGGTGATGTGACGTCATCTTCCAACTCCGTGACTAGGTCGAGGATGATATTGGGGGGGCCTATACCTGCCATATACCTGGTCGTCCGGCATCCAAAAAAGGCTGTTCCTTGGGTGGAAGATCCAGGTCCAGGCCACCCTCCGCCTCCTATAGTGTCCCAGGATGACTGCTGCAACAAACGGTGCATTCATCATGGCTGTGTCTGTGAATTTGTTGATTGTGCAAGCTTTTTATGCATTTGTTAGTGTGCGCGTTGACGTTTACATCTGCTATCTTGTGGTGTGGAGTGTTACTGAATTTGCGCGTGTTTTTTCGCGTGCCAGCATTCCCTGTTCAAATCCATGAATATGTTTGTTTTGCGCGCGTATGAGCGGTGCGATTGTATGAAGGTGGAAAATCCCTCTTAACGCCCACATTTTAATTTGTTCTTCCTCCTTCCATGTATTCCACTCCCTTTTTAGGTGGCTGCACAGGCCCGGCAGACCCTTCCCTTTTAGTCTTGAGCAAGGCGTTCGTCAGCTCGCAGTGAAGTGGAGGACCGGCACGGATTCCTTGCAAGTCCCGGGTAAGACCTGCACACTGTCTTCCATGAATTGATAAACGGGGAGTTACACACGATTTCATGCGCAAGTCCCCTTTTTTCAGCACAGGTTATTCCATGAATCGGGCCCTATAGGTGCGGCGTAGGAAGTGCTAGTTAATCCTCAGCATAGTTAAGCTTCCTACAATTCTGGCTAACAGAATCACCCTTCTGTCACCGAAGATGGCTCTGCTGCATTAAAAAGTGAACTGAACTAAAAACATATTCAGATTTGTCGCTTTTATCAGGGCACAGCAGATCATATATTTCCAGCCTGTTGATGTTGATCAAACTCCTTTTCACTGTGGTACTCTATGGTCAGCATCTCATTATCTTTCAGATACTAAACAAGAATTTCCTCTGTTATCCTTCTTGATATTGACAATCGTTCTATTGACTTTTGCCTTGAATAGAAATGTGGCTAAGTCTTTCCAAATGGAGTTTCTTGCTTTTGATTGAACTGAGACGCTCATGATAGGAAAATATGCTTGAAGATGTGCTGCAGTACTCACTGGTAGCAGATAGAAAAGACATCGGGGAGACTTGTGATTTCAACTGCCCTGAGAGTGTAATGAGACTGCACTGTGTGGAGTTGAAAGGAAAGAAGGGGTAATTTCCCCAGTCCTTTCCAGGCAAGTAACAAATTAGATCTTTCATGAGACGCAATTCAGTCCTGGATACATGCGTTATATTTTGCCCCCCCCTCCTCCCGCCCCTGAAAGTGGCAAACCAGCAGACAATCGAAGTCTGTAGCATGTTTTTAACATTGTGGCACAAATGAACTGCTAGGAGTCAACTATGTCTGTGATGATCCTGATATTTGTTTCTCAACTGGTGTATGCCGTTGGCCAGACTAAGAGCTTCAAAATCGGTTTCTTCCCATATTTCCTACTGGAAACTGAACAAGCCATTTCACGAGTCTCCATTGCCTACAATTGAAAGATGTGGATGACCCTGCGTATCTCTGCATTGCATTACATACTCATTGATGTGTGCTGTTGAAGTAGGGGTTGAAGATAAATAGGGTCCAAACCATTGGGTGGTACGAAGCTGATGGGGGTAGGTCTATCACAGTTTCCAATCTCCTCGGCAACCTTTCGGCTTTAAAAGAATAGATTAAAATAGCCGCACAATTTGCCTAATATGGAATTACCTCTGCAACATCTGTGTCTGTTTTTCGGGAAATCTTGTACAATAAGGTGAAAAAAGTGCTCAAAATAGGGCACATGATGCCGTGTACGCACTGCTACCAGGGGTGATGGTGTAAAATGACTGTCCCTGAAACTTTCCTCACCTTTTTCTGAAGGAATGTTTTATTTATTTTTATTTGTATATGGTTTACAAGATAATAAACCTTTACAAAATGATTTATGATAAAATAGATAAAAGAATGTTAGGTAAACATGTCCAATATACAAAACAAGTAAAAAGGTATTCAAAGAAAAATAGTCAAGAACAATAATAATAATAATAATAATAATAATAATAATAATAATAATAATAATAATAATAATAATAATAATAATTTGGCATTTATATAGCGCTACGAACCCTCAGGTATCTGAGCGCTGCTTATTATTACCCACGGTGTGTGGTGCTCATTTATCGACCTCGGAAGGATGAAAGGCTGAGTTTAGCAAGCTCTGCACGGATGTCAAAGCGAGCGCTCTACTCGCTGTGCCACTTGACCTGCTCAACAGTCAACATGATTCAGAAAAGCAAAGAAATGTGTATCATTTGATCCATGATTACATCAATACATCCTCAAATAAACATAGTGCACAGTTTATGATGTAACCTATAATATAACCATCAAAGATTTGCCTGAATTAACTAGTGTTCAATTTCTCATTTGAAGAAAATGTATTGTGTCCAATCGTAGCTGGATCGTCTTGCTTTTTCTGTTGCGTGCACGTACTCCTGTGACAGTACCTCACCACCAAACATTGTTTTCAACACTAAGCACCAGCCACCTCCTTTGCCCCATGATTGAAATTGCATGCAGCCTTCGGATCAAAATCCACAGCACTTCCTTGTTCACTCCTTGGCTGGCACTAGTGGATGCAACATGTACAGCAGACTGTGGCTGATGCAGTTGTCTTTTGCTGATGAATGGTGATGTTTTGTTCCCAGACTAAGCCAGGCTGCTGGATTTCGCAGAGGTGGCATGTATTTGCTTTCTCCAGCTTGTTTCTTTGGAGGCATTTTGGGGTTTGGTCTGTCAGGAAATGTATTCTCTTGATTGATTTGTCCACCTGCACGGGAGATGAAAAAATATGTAAGCCCTTGCAGTAGTCAGGATTGTTAGAAAAAATACTAATGTACAGGAACATACATTATTAATATTTTAATTGTGTTTATAAATGCCCAGCATATGCCTGTGAATCGGAATTTGCTGCTTTGCCTGGCACTCACAAAGATTGCATGAAAGCCGGAATGGAGGCATTACTGACTGTGCTATTTTTCGTAAAGGTATTGTGCATTCATTTAAGGTTGACAAAATTGACACAATCTCATGTTTTTTTTTATTTCTTCCTTACTTTTCATCTAGCAATCATTGTATAAGAGTTTGTCATTTTCCTCTGACTTCCTCCATTGTGAGTTATTTTACTGCACCAGTTCCAGTCCATAAATGCTGCCATTAACCTTTAGAAAAGGTATTTAATGAAACATATAAAGGTCTAAACATATTAAATTGGTGAGGTTCATGAAGAATACAATATGGACTTGGAAAATATGGTGCAGAAACAATAATAATAATAATAATAATAATCAAGGTGAAAAAAGAAATTATAGTAACTCATGAAAAATACGAACGGAACAAACGAGAAATTAACGTGAATCAGAAATATGAATGAATATTTCAAGATTGAAAAAAATATAATAATAGTAACTGACCTCCCTGCCCATTAAGGTCACCATATGAAAACACTCAAATTCTACATTTCAATGCAAATATGCATACCAAATAAGTCACTCACAAATAGCAACTGAAACCCCTATCTAGAGACCTCACAAATCCTAACACTACACCTCTGCAACGTCTGCAAACAAACTTGCCTCAGCACTGGCCAATGCACCCTAGCACCACTGGACAAAAATGCCTATATACTCCCGCCACAAAACACACAAAAACAGAGCTGCACTCAGAGCTCAGGGTGCTTACGGTCCACATGCATTAACCGAACAGCAAAGCTTTCTTGCATTTTCCCTCTCTACCCATTAACCTAATCCCCCACCTCCTGACCAGGCAAATGGCAGCAGAGCATGGGATACATTCCAGTCACAACATAAAAAGTACGAACAAACTATAGTGATCAGAAATAAAAGTAATGAAGAAAAACATAAAATTCAATTGGAGTAGATCATTAAAATACACTAAGGACAACAATATTGATCAACAGTAATAAAGAGCAATAAGGTTATATTGATCAGAAATAATAAACGATTTAACATTAAAAAAGTAACACATGAAGAAGAAAATGTTAGTAATACTACAAAGTAACCATATGCAACTTTATTAAAAATAATAATGCACAATGACTATTTAATAATAAATCAAAAACACAATAGCAACCTTTTTTTAACCAAAAAAAATAATTGAAAAGTGCAAACCATCAGGTGTATTATATAATTAGGTATAGTGTTACACATGTTCAGGCCTCTCCATCCTAACAAAATTGATAACAGGGGCTTGTCAATGGACATCCTGTTAGCCCACTGAATAAAGGAAATGGCTGAACAAAGAAAATGGCTTTCAGCTCAATCAGCTTCAATATATTGTCTGCTCCTTCCACCCTTGGCACATCAGGCTGAGTCTGATGTAACTCTTCTTCCTCAGCCTCCTCTGTTGTGCTGTGTGTAAAGTACACTGTGCACCTAAAAAATCAATTCATACATTGCAAGGACAAGGTAGAATTAAATCAATGTTTTTGTGTCCCTGGCCTGCTCTATCCTTACCAAATATCCTTCCCAAATAAAGTTGTAAAAAGTGTTCAAAACACCACAGTTATTACCTAATTAGTTCAAAGAAAATATGTATAACCTCTGTTATAGCATGAAAGAAATGTGAGGCTCAAACAGCAGACCCTAGAAAACATCCACTTATTTCCATTCAATTCATGAGGTTGGCAAACTTGCTTCCTAGAAATGCCACAAGAAATAAACAGGAAGCAAAATTCACACACAGGGAAGGGATTAGAAGCGTGGGACAGAACACACAGTGTACTGCCTGCATTTCTCCAGCCACCCGAGGCCCTTTCCTGGGTGCCGCCACCTTCATTGTGGAGAGGCGACAGGGAGCCCCTTCCTGTTGCATTCCCACAACCTTATCCTCTACCCCACCCCCAAGACATCCAGTCCCTTTCCCTGCCCCTTCCCTTCCGACTTTCCTGCTGGACCAGACCTTTTTGCTAGAGTGGAAGAAATGGCTAGACTGGCTGCACAGAAATTCCAGTCTAGCCACATTATAAAACGTATCATGTTTGTTTTATAATAGATGCCCAGTATAAAATATCTTCCACTCCACCTTTCCGCTCCCCTCTACCTTCCCTGCATCTCCCACCCAAATCAACATTTCAGGTAGGCACAAACCCAACACAAGCACATGCACATTTACTCAAGATTAACTCATTCACTCATTCAAACACACATTTAAGCTGTAAGGAACTCATGGTGGCAACAGTAAATACAGACAAAAGTGATCACAGTTCAAGGGTGGTTATTGAACTTTATAATGGGTGAGATAAATGCCTAATCTAAACCTAAATCTAAGATGGGAGCAAGCTATGACCATCAAATAATAATAATTAGGCAGTACTAGTGGCTTCCCATCCCCTAGCTTTCTCCTGGCACTGGGTCAAAGACTTTCAAGTGTACCAGTGTACCAGTGTACCAGTGTACCCTTTCCTCGGGCCTTCTGGTACTTGCAGTTTCAGTAAACAAGGGCCAGTGAGAGTCCTTCAACTGAGCACTCCTACGGCACCTGACCACTCTGCAGCTTGCCCTTTTCTGGGCTTTCTCAAAAGTTCAAACACACATGTTCTTTGTTCTCAAGTTCTCGTATTTGTCTAATGTTGCCACTTGCAACTTTGGGCTCAAACACAGTTACATTTTCTATCAGCTTCGTCCGACTCACTGACTGTCTTGAGTATGCTCCGCTTGGCTTGCTACTGGAGTCAAGGACAGTACCATGGTAGCCAGTATGCCTCCCCGCCTGTGTTATCAATGCAGGAGGCTCCCGTGCACCGTTGACATATGTTGATCCACATGTCAGCTATGTTTTGCAGTCTTTTAATTCCCTTTTTGGAGGCTTTGCGGGTCTGAGTTGAAAAGGTGAAGGGCAATTTCCCCTTCTTCATCCCTCCTGGTCTCGTCACCGTTCTCCTACATGTGAACTGCCGGTTCATTGTAGCTGTGACCTCGTGCATTTGGCCTTGCTTGTAGTGTGCTCTCGTGACTTGCCTTTTATCTCTGTGGGGAAGGTAAAGGGCCATTAGGTGTGGGTGATTACTGTGAATTGCCTGACCCTTGTGTTGGGACATGTCAGGTATACAGCTCTGGTGTTAGTCTGTTGTCTTGTTGCAGTGTAAGAAAGTGTTTTCATGTCAGGAAAAGGGGGGTAGTGTTTCTGAGTATCGGGGGTACCGTGTCTCAATCGTCCGACCTCAACTCCCTGAAGACTCCCCATCCAGGTTATCCTCCCCCACTGGTCCACCCCCAGGGACTGGATCCAATAGTGATGGCCGTGTCCTGGCCACCTGGATGCCAGATCCCCGGGGACAAGTAAGTGAGACACCCTTGGGTTTCTCACAACTCACAACAACATTCACAATATATATATATACAAAATTGTACACATGCCTCAGCCCTGCTCCTGATGCTGCTGCTGCCTCTGGTGCCAAGGCCCTCAAGCTTTTGCGCACAAAAACAAGAACAAAAAAGCAGAAAGCATTTCTTTGTTCATGCTCTTGTGTGCAGGAGCTGGAGCCCCACTTTGTTAGTGCCCCTTTGTGTCTGGAGGTAAAGGAGTGACCCTTGAACATTCTGACGTGCAGTTCCCCAGCCTGCATTGCTAATGGGCCAAGCAAGGCTGGGGAAGTAAAACACCCCCAGCCTTGCATGGTACATAGGACATGCTTGCTGGGGGACATACACACTGTCAAAGAGAAACCATGTTACACTTTGACCTAACAACCACACAAACAGACAATCTACCCACAGCCAAAAGTAGTTTTTTAGAGTGAATAAAAAGATATCATTGTGGAAACAGAATTGCAAAGCAAAAACAAGTATGATTCTTGATCCCTCCAGATCCAGGTACTTCAACCACGAGGCCCACACTTGGGGCAGCAGGGGGAGGGGGAGTAGACGAGGAAGAAACAGGAGATGCAGGCAACAAACAGGGATGCAAACAACTTTGGGATACAAAAGAGACCAATCAGGAAGGAGATAAATGTAGTTCTTAATTTATCTGACTGTCCTTTGGAGGAAATGGAAATCAAAGTAATGAACAAAGGACTATCCTTTTCGCCCCAAATAGGAGCAGATTATACCAATCTACAAATAAACACTTTCAAGTTTATTATAAAACTTAAACTAAAAAAGTTCTTTCAGACCTTGGATCCTATAATTGAAGAGGATATAATAACACCTTACTTCAGTCCAATTACAATCAGGAACATAAAAGACACACCACACTGCTTTCACTTAAAGAGAATATAGAAATTCAACCAGTGGACATCATCAACCATTCGAGTATTCATACTAGCACACTAACTGAGAGCAATCTTAAACACAAATCAAAATGTATACTCTTGATTCCACAGGATAACTGCATTGATTGCCTTCCAAAAGGTGGTAATCATGGACATAAAAAAAAAGAAAAAAAGATGGACACCAGACAGAAATACAAATAGCATAGTTCCAAGAAAATGAACATTGAGGAACAACTGGTGTAGAACAAACTAGCATCAGACTCTGATATTATAATTAAAGAGGTGGACAAGGGTAGAAACATTGTAATTCTGTACAAAAAGGATTACATTGCACCCCGGTGTTATATAAATGTTAACAGGAAACAAATTACTCACCTGACTAATGAAATTAATGCTCTAATAATAAAATGGCATTGCAAACAAATGCTTAATGACAATGAAAGAGCCTTCCTGTGTACTGACAAACCTAGAATCCCAACTATATACTTCCTCCCCAAAATACACAAGGAATACGCACACCTCCCGGAAATAAGACCAATAGTCTGCAGTAATGGGTGGATAATGGAAAACCTATCCAAATTCATAGACCTCATCCTGAGACCTGAAGTATATAAACTGAACTCCCATACACGTGATACAATGCATGTAATATAGTACCTCAAAAGTATACAGTGGAAGGACAGCTATATGTTAGGAACAATGGATTTGAAGGCTCTGTACACCTATATTGACCACACTCTGGCATTAAACAACATTGATTACACATTCCAAAATGCCTCTGCTTCCTATGACACATACATTACAATGCTGAAAGAACTTGTTTCACTTGTACTAAAAAGTACTAACTTCCTTTTCAATGATAAATTATCCCAACAAACAAAGGGGATTGCTATGGGCACATGTGTTGCACCTTCTACGGCTCACCTATTGTAGGGAAATTTGAACAAAAACATGCAACAAAACACCCAACCCTATCAGCAAATGTAATGAAATGTCGAAGATACATTGATGATGTATTTATTATATGGGATGGCAACACCAAACAATTTGACCAATACTGTGACTGACTAAGCAGGAACTCCTTCGGACTGAGCTTCACAATAGAAAAAAGCAAATACATCATTAACTATTTAGACCTCTGCATCTATATTGAGGAAGGGAAAATTCAGACTAAAACTTAAATGAAAAAACGGAGGTAAATGCTACACTAAATGCAGAGAGTTCACATCTCAAAAGCACGATTGGCAATATCCTGATTGGGGATTTACCCAGCGCTAGGAGGAATTGTAGCACCAAGAATGAATACATGGAGAAATGTTAACTCATTAAAAATAGGTTCTTAGATAGAGGGTACATGACCAACACTATTAATAAAGCCAGAGCCAAGGTCACACTGAAAAATAGAACAGAACTACTGAAACCTAGAGACAAAACAAAAGGTCCTGAGACAAACCCAGTCAGACTAATAACTCAGTATTCTAATGACAACCACATCATTAGGAGGATCTACCAAAAAACTGGCACATTCTAATGTTAGATCCTGATCGAAAAGACCACATCACTACAAAACCAGCATAGTGTACACCAAGGCAGCTACATTGGGAATGACGCTAAGCCCCAGCTTCATGGTTACCAAAAAACATATGGGACAAACCAGCCTCCTCTGAGGGAAACCGATAACAGGGTTCTATAAATGTTCCAACTGCGTTATGTGCCGATATGCCCTTAACAATGTACACATACACACCACTCATTATGGATAAACCATCAAAATAGAGGAGTTAATTAACGTCAGGACAACATGTGTAATCTATAGTATTGTATGTATTTGCAACAACCTGTATGTTAGAAGCACGATACGTGAACTAAGAACTAGGAAAAGGGAACATCACCACAACTGTGTGAAAAACCAAACCAAAAGGTGCACCAATCAGAAAAAAAGACAATCTAAAATTCTTTGGGATTCGACATATATCAGAGTGGAGCCAAGGCTTGGAGGCCGAGAAAAGGTATTACTCCAAGAGGAAGCTAACATCATCTACATCCTCAGAACTATCAAAGAAGGTCTGAATGCGGACAACAAAATGTATTACTTCCTATCTCCATGTATATGATCATGTCACCCTTCTTTGTCCATGTAGTGAATTGATCCCAGTCCCCATATGGCCGCCAAGGTAATAGATAATGTGCTAACCAATGCAAGACAAGATCATGGCACAGGGGTATGTAATTGTTTAATCACCTCAAAACCATATGGCCGCCAAGGTAATAGATAATGGGCCTCATTCTGAGTGCGGCAGTAATGGGTTAACGGCACCGGTAAGGATTCCGGTGCCGTTAACCCCCTACTGCTGCATTCCGAGGTCCCTTAGCGGGTCCCACTAGGGCCGGCTGGTTTTACCAGCCGCCCTTAGCAGGACCTGTTAAGGGACCAGGTAGCTAATGACGGGCCCGCTATTTGCGGGCTATTTGTGGGCCCGTTATTAGCTCCTTCCCAATTCCCATTGAGCCTTATGGGGGCTTGAATGGGAATGGGGAATGGTTTTCGGAATAGGGACTTACCGGGTCCGCAAAGGTCGGAATGTCCCGGTAAGTCCCCATTCTGACACCAGGGACCCGGACACGGGTTTGGAGGCAGCCATGGTGCTAACAGCACCATGGCTACCTCTAAACTCGTAATGACCCCCAATATGTTAACCCATGCAAGACAACTTAATGGCACAGGGGTACATAATTGATCTATCACCTCGAATCCCACACCACCGGTGGATTATAATAGGACAACTGTATTTACTGACACAACTTCATCAATCACTGAACCTGAGCTCTTCACACACTAACCTGTCAAACACTGTTCACCCCTCTAGGGTCGCACGGGTAGGCTTAGTTCACACACTAATGGGTTATGGCCTCAGAGGCTTCCCCTGTTACGCTAAAGGGATTCATCAGCAGAGGCACACTTTTGTTTTATACACACAGCATGTAACCTGCATGCAATAATGGGTACTGGACACCATGCGCTCTTATGAATAACATACTAATGGTAGGCGATACTTGCTAACATAACCACAAGAATGTGGCATTAGCAATAATCAAGACCAGGCACAAATGCATACGCTACCATTGATAACCGCAATTGCAGCACTTTGATAGTATCTTTGACAGCAATATGTTTTTCAGTGCATGATGTTATCATGCCACGGCATAAGATGGCGTTCCCATAATGGCTGCACTCAATCTACACCGCCATCTGAGATCCGTAGGTAGCTACAGCCAAATACTCCTAACCGAGTAAGACGCTGTTGAGCCTCCTTAGTAGCTCCAATGCCCATATTTATCAGTGAACTAGCCAGACTTTCTAACACTGGTTACCCATACAGGAGAACCTCCTTCATTGAAACAATTGCTAAAGTAAACTACAAAGAAATAGATTGTGTATATACAAGGACAATAATAAAGCAATATGCCATGAGCGGCGGGGGCATTACCAACTCAGGTAATGCCCCGGGGCCTATAGTTTGCTTGGGCTTTAACAAAGGCCCCGGGGCATTACCAGAGTCGGTAATGCCCCCGCTGCGAGGGGCACAAGCTATTATGCCCCGGCCCGCAAAAACTGCGTGATAGGGGCACTAAAAGCTTTTTTTTTGTCCCGTAACGCTGCAGCATTTCGAAAAGAAAAAAAAATGACAAAGGAAATGGCCGCCGGGAAAGGGAAGACAGAGTCCGTTTTCCCTTTCCATGGCGGCCATCGAAGCGGACGTGCTGGAAACAGAAGCATTTCCAGCGCATCCGCTCCCAAAAAAAAAACATACCTGGGTCCCAGGCGGGGGACGATGGAAGCCTCCAGCCGTGTGGAGGCTCGCAGCGAGGATTTCCCCGCACCGAGTCTCCACATGGCAGGAGGCTACCATCGTCCCCTGCCGGGGACCAAGGCATAGAAGGTAAGTGGGGTGGGGAGGGCAGGGATGTGGGAGGAGGGAGGAAAGGGGAGGGAAAAAAAAGCCTTACCTCTGTCCCCGGCGGGGGGCAAAGGTAGCCTCTCAGCTGTGGGAAAACTCGGAGCAGGGATGGCCCCGCTTCGAGCATCCTGATTGGCTGAGGGACTGCCACGCCCCCCGCCGGGCACAAAGGCCGTGGAATCCCGACAGAGGGATTCCCGGCCTGTTAATGACTCGGCGAGGGCCAATCAGAATGGCTCTTTCATTCTGATTGCACCCTTGCCGGGTAGTAATTAAGGATATCAGGTAATTGACCCTAAATTCAAACTATCTTGCTTTCTTATTTTACAGGCACCGGCAAGCTATGCTTGCCTTGGATGCCCACACTAACAACGTTCTAGTGACTTAATGACAACATTAGATACCCCATGAGGCGGATAACTACCGGACTGATTGGTCTAATTAGCAAACTGTTAGAGTCTTATCACCAAAGATAGACCACTATACTATCTGTATCTTGTACCAAATTTAAAGACACAACACACTCCAGACCAAGACTCTTTCCACTGACAAGGGATGTGGCGCACATTAATAATGCTTTCAATTTTATTAATTTTGGATTCTGTCTTGAGAAGGCAGCCAACCCGTCTCACACCCCCCTTGACAAACACCCTGTATTGCAATGGACCATGAACCAGGCCGGTGTGTAATAATGAAATATTTATTTCTTTTTAAAATTCAAATGCAAAACCAAACAAATCAATTTTAGGGCAGCACCACCAGTGTGGTGCTAACACACAACAAAATGTTATGGTACAGTTACTTTAACTTTATAACATCAGTTACAGGACTTTTAAAGGGAGATAGAAGCAAGATCACTCTTTGTCATACTTTTAGATGGCACAACTGTTATGCATTCCCCCTGCAACACTCCCCCAGTTTTGTGTGGGTGGAAAGTGGTAGCAAGGAGTCACTAATAAGAGGAAAAAATCAGATTTGAAATTCGACCTACCACGCATGGGAGGCCAAAACGAATTGAAAACCCTTGAAAAATGAGCAAAATGGCACTCGGAATTCACTGGAGTGTTAGAAGTCAGTTTAAGACAGGAATTTGTGTGCCTGTACTAAAGAGGCAAGAAAGCTTACAAGCTACAGGCGAGGTGCTAAACAACGTGAATACAGGTGAGATAATTGACTTTGGGAAGGAAAGCAGTGCAGCAAAAACCACACGTGGCAGAATTACAATTTCTTATTTTTCACGGGTTTAAAACAAGCAAACCGCTTAGGAAATGAACTAAACAGTCAAAATCGAAAATCGTTTTTTCTGATGAGGTACAAAGGCACATAACAGGTATGAGACTGCAGTGAAAGGATGACATACAGCACCCCCTTGCTATTATGTTGCACTTTTCCTGTCCAAGTTTATCTATATAATATTGTTCTAATGAGTTGTCTACGTAGTCTGAGTTAACCTGTTTCTTTGGCGACTTTTATAATGCTAAACTCTGCCTTTTGTGAAAACTGATTGAAGGGCACCCATGCAGAATTCGAACTAGCTTTTCACGAACACAATTGTGAGGGCCAGTCCTCCCGGCTCACGTGATACCCTTCACTTGAGTCTGGCGTTCTGTCATCTCGGCTGTCTTCGTGGAATGCAGATATGGTATCATTATTAACACAGGCTCGCCTTGTATCTACAACTTTTTCAAGTGTATTGGACAGTTGGAGTGCATATTTATGAGCTATCTTAAAGACAGTATGATGTTTTGTATGCATACTATTTTATTGAGCAATACCCAAAATGCATTATGGCCAGCAAATGTAATATGTTTTTTATCTATTTACTTATGAAATAAAAATGATGTATCTTTTCCTATGCTTCCTATGATTTGGGTCTAACTATGTTTTTTTCCTCCGTGCATATCTTGGAGGACAGTCAAGCATTAACGTGTCAATTATAGGTTAATTTTGCCTGACAGGATTACTGTTCTACAATTGTTAATTATTCCTCCCCTCCTGTCAGTGCTGTAGGGGATACCCATCTTTGTAATTGAGACTTTTTATGGATGACAGTATGGGATTCTTTATAGGAAAGGAAAATCGGATTTTAGAATGGAAACAATTTCACGGGCACACTTGGTTTTGTTAGAAACATGATTTGTTCTACTGCAACAGTATTTTAGTGGCTAAATTATTAAAGAAAGATACTGCACACAAGGAGGTTAATTTGCAATGTTAACCAATTCGTGCCGCGTTCATCCTCATGGGAAATTAAGTAATGTATTAAAAAATAGTACTAAGGACTTACACAAAGGACTGACATGATTCGAAAAGAATTATGCTAACACAGAGAGACTAACACAGATTATTCTTAGGACAGGATACACAGAGGATGCTGACAATTTAAGAAGTAATTAGTGTTCTTATAGAATTTCTTATAGGATTGGACAGAATGCAAGGTATGCAGCTTGTTGGTACTGGGGAGGGTGATACTTACAAAATGCACTTGAGTTGGGTAGTTTGGACAGCTAACCAGGTCTCTGACAGTGGGACAAGGATCCGGTCACCTGGGCAGTGGCAGACTCTCCTTTAGGGGAATAGCAGGGCAACAAGGGTCTGGTCACTGTGGACAGTGGGATGCATCAGCTGGCCAAAGATAGGTCTGATCACTGGATTCTCCCAAACGGATCAGCAGCTTTTCCTCCTTTCTCCCTGAATTATGAGTTTAGTTCTGAATAGGTGGTTCTGCCTGGATAGGAGATTCTGTATAGGTGGTTCTGCATGGATCTGGATCAGGATAGGTGGTTCTGGATCTTGGAATCTTGCCGGGTGGATTTTTGAATGTTGAATGTCTGTATTTTTGAAGGTCTAGATTTTGAATGTCTTGAATGTGCTTATGCCTCCCTCTTATATAAGCAGGATGACATCAGATAATTTTTTATATGTGGGCAGAAGTAACCTGGACATACCGCTAAGACAGGATAGGTCGCTGTGGATGTCGTCACCTCCCTGCAGGCGGATTGGTTCCAGAGAAGTGACATCATTTTAAGTGTGGGTGTTTTACGACATGCATTTTTTCACCACAGTTATTTTTACCAAATAAGTTATGGAACAAAAACACTTATATTTAAAATAGTCACCATTATACAAATCAGATAGGCAACTGCCATAATTCACAAGGAATATGCCGGTACAAATAGCAAATCTGTGCGATGCTGCTTTGCCCTTCGGGCACAATTTCACTGTTTTCTCGGGAAACAAAACACCTAAAATTCTACAGATGGCTACACATAAGCCTAATAAAGTCCGGAACATTCTCTTCCAATTTTACATTTGTGTCATGTACGCTTTCCCCAGAAATGCCTCTTTAATGCCATTCACGTCCACCAAATGCCAGGAAGACCCACACAGTCTCATCTTGCTCATACAAGAATTACATTAAAAACCATCATAATTTCACATTACTGCTTATTCAGAATACTGCAATAAATGTCTTTATATAAAAAGTCTTTTCATTCAAATGGGCTGGATTTGTTCCCAAATGTGGGTGGTATTTCCAACCACCCAGCCAAATGTCTTCCCTTGGTCAGCTTGCACAGGGGTTGCCATGAATCCCCCTTTTAAAGTCCTCCAGTTTGAATGCAGGGGAGCTCATACTTCTGAGGCAAACACATAGGTTTGAACCTTCCTTTGTCCTTGGGAGTACTCTGCCAGGCAGTCTGATGCAAGCTGTAATTGTCACACTTGTCAGTCCATAGAACACGGCTCCTGCCCTGGCAGTATCAGTTCATGGGGAGGTGCGACATTAGACTTTAAACCAAACTGGTCTAACAGGAATGCCTGAGCCTCAGCCAGGCTGTTGAACTTCTTTTTGTGGGGAAAAATAAAATACACAGAGAACAATGAACCTATGTTTTTGCAGCCCCTCTCCTCAAACGTACAGTTGTGTTTCGGGGCATTTTACAGTATTATTTCCCATTTATCTGTCACAATATCATTTCACTGCTTTGCACAGCAGGTTAACAAAGGTTCATTTTTTTTCTCAGGTTCATTTTACAAAATGTGGCTTTCCTCGCATTTACTTTCTTAAGGCTTTCATAGCTCTGGTCAATTTCCATACTCAGGGATATGCTTGGGAAATGGGTTCTTTGAAACTGACACCGGGTAAAGGAGAGAGCTTCTTTTGAAGTGCTTTGTGTGTGTTAATTTGTTTCCAAAGTGAATACTGGCCGTGCGGACTGAAATGAAATTCCATGCTTTTCACAGATTTTATTTGACAAAACAATGCCGTTTAGGGAGGGATGGCCCTCGTGTGATGGTTCTCAACCTCAAATAGATGGACATGGCTTTGTTTTACTTGAACAAAATGGTGTGATGTTTAAAGATGAAAGTAGCACCAGTGCAAGGTTGTTTCAAATACAGGACATTTTCTAGTGCAATGTTGAGTTTTGGAATGACATCACAGCAGCGCTGAGCCATTCTACCTTTGAATGCTTCTCTTTGGATACACATAAAGAAAAGAAAATGCAGCCCTTCTCAGGGTGTATATGTTCCATCTCGCCCCATATGTGCTCAGCAGACACAGCACAGCCATTATTTTTGTCACTGCTAAATGAAGTTTTGTGATGCAGGGGATTTCTGTTGGGCTGGTAAATGTACCCCACAATCTAGACACCAGCATCAATGGATATGATACCATCACACACCCAGAGAAAAATATTAATATGCCTGATGTATAGTTTAAGAAATTATTATTTTTGAATAGTCAATAAACGGCATGGGCCTGCTCCACCTCCACACATCACCTGACAAGAGGTAAACCATCATACATAATGTACCAACATGGTTGTATCTCATTCACTGACACTATAATGTGCTCATGCAACCATATTTCACAAGAACTGCTTTTCTTAATTCACGCAAACAGATTAAACATTTTGTTCTTTCAACAGAAACAATTCAGCTGTTCCGACTTAATGTTTGGACAAGCGTCCAACCAAAGAAACCAATTTACGGATCTCGGTTTCATATAATCGAGATACCTGACATGGCCCAGTGTGAACGCAAGTTGCAACATGACTTGGCAGGGTTCTCACATGATTTATGGTTATAGATCTGCCTCTTAGCCACCCACTCAGGTAGTCACCCAGATATAATGTTTAGGTACCATCCCACGCCTACTTATAAGTACTATATCTCCAGAGAACATTGGAATGAGCACCATATAAATTGGGATGTAACAGCATACTAACACTAAGACAAACTCCAACTCAAATTCGAATTATACCTATCAACAGATTTAATGAATCATGTGCATGGGAGACCCACTCCACAAAAAACCACTCGTTAGACAAATAAGAGACTCACTCCATGTTAAGCCACTCTGTGACAAATGGGTTGCCTAATTGGTCCACACATTACTTACCATGCTATTAGTAGCCTCAAAAATGACCGACCATCCCCTAGCTCTCTGCGTCATTCTCTTTCTTCCCTCTCACTCTCTACTCCCTGACATACATGTGGAACAACCAAGGGGGTGCTGGTCCTAATGTATGCACCTGATATGATTAATATGTGATTAATATAAACAGTTTACTGTAGAACTGTACTATTGGGATACTAATTCATGAAGCTAATGTTCTCTATAACTTTGTGAACTGCATTTCACAGATGACTGAATAATAATGATGACAATCTTTTGCACAACTCTACTAACTCACAATTAACTGTGAATCGGAAAAGACTAACATAGAATTTGTGTTTCTAATGCTGATGACTAATGTCAAGTGTGCAGCAGGGTGAAACATCAGCATGTGCCACCAACTGGTTAATGTTGCCTTAAACAGTAACACAGATTACTTAAATACTGAAACGGAATGCTGATATAGATATTATTTAATATGTTGACACAAATGCTCACTGCATTCTGGAATAAATATCTTCTATATACCTTTTACTCACTGAACATTCTTGGGCCTTGGTGCAATACTAAAACCTAACTATTAACCCAAAGTACATTTAAAATTAATTGATCAAGGGAATGTTAATCATAGTTAGGTCTTTTCAGCCGGCTAACACATACTGAATGACCACCCTAGACAAGGAAGGGAGGCGCACGGACTTAGCTACTTCCCTAAACCCTCAAAACCATTGATAGTTTAACCTGCCACTCCTCCATAATGGGCCAGGGTACTAGCGGGTCAGTGCCACCTCATCCATTATGGACGAGCCACTCGTGATGTTGGAAGGCAGTCTGCTCTCTGTACAGCTCATATCACTCAAACTATTCAGACTCCAAGGCAGGTGAAATACATCGTTTTTATTTTTGGTTGGTGAGAAACATTTGAATTCTACGGAGGTATCTGGGGCACACTTTGATTATGAACTGAGTCAAGAGTCGGAGATAACAGTAAAGCACAGTTGATTTGAGAGGAGAGGTGTAATATGTATATATCAGGATGTACCAATGTCAAGCATTAAGATACCCCACCAGTTCAGGACCGTACATGATATATTTGTAGATTAGCGCTTACATTGGGAAAATTAAATGTAACTATTGTCTAAGGGAGCAAAATGGCATGAGCTAAAGAAAAACTAAAACAAACAACAAGAAGAAAGGGATAAAATCCCATATCTTCCATCGGACAACACTGTAGCTCTGGTACAGAATGTTTTATCAGAAATGAGTGAAATTGAAGGAATTAAGGTATGGGACATATGTGTCAACTAGTTTGTCAACATTACTGGCCTTCAATATGTTCGTACTCAGAAGTTATTTTTCAGGTAGACACTATTATGCAGCTGAACAATCCATGCCAAACTACTTACCCACATTTCTAATGTGAAATCTCATTATAATTACACCCCTAAGGTTTCTGGCTAAAATAAACCCCTGGCAGTGTAACCCAGTAGACAGGGATCTGTCGTTCTTTCTTCCCCATCAGCAAAAGGTTTTGATCTAGAAGATGGCAGTTTTTGGTTAGCGTTTGTACTTTTGTTGGAGTACAGTGACATAATGTGTGCACATTATAAACACACGTTTATTATGTAAACACACACACATACACTCACACACACACATTCACATCTCTGCAACAGACCCTCAGTCCACTTAGCCACGTTACCAAATGTGGCCAATAGTCTGAACTTGTCAAAAAGGGGTGGGAACCACTGTTAGGCAGGAGTTGGAGGCCTGACAGAGAGTTCTCTGGAGGCAGGCTTATCCTTGAGAAGGACTGTGGCAGTTGGGAAGGCACCAATGCTTGTCCCCCCTTTTGCAGCATGTATTTGAGCAGTACCCCTGTTTCTCACACCATGTTTCCAAAACAAAAGGATCACCAGTGTTTTCTATTTCTTCAAGAGGCATCCAACAAGATCTGGGTGACAACTGGCAGTGAGGGAGGAGCCCTCTATCACCTCACACCACCCCCAGGGATAGAGCGGAGACTTGTACTGACCACTTGAAATCCACCCTCCATCATCCCACTGGTGAGGGAGAGGCAGCGGAGAGAGACCGATATGGAAATACAAACCCTGTGTGGCTACAGGAGAAGCTGCACTATTCTTCCTGGCACTGGCTGCAAACACAGGTAACCGGCGCCCAGCCCCTAGACCACCAGTGTCTTAAAAACCGGCCATCAACACTCATACAAAATGCACCTATCCCAAGGGAGCACAAAGCAAGGTCCCCTAACATGAACTTGGACATTTTGTTTCAAATGCCGCCAATACTGCTCCACGGTGAACCACAGTTGAGTCTTTAAGCCGGGTTAAGCTGAGACTCTCAGGCTTAACCCACTATTTAAATTCCTTGCTGTTCGGAACACCATCTGTGTGGGGAAGACTGGGATTAATTTTGTCAGGACAAGTAAACCAATCGCAGGAGGAGGGGAGGGCGGGGTTTAAGAGAACAGCAGGAGGCGGGAATGAGCAGAGAAGTGTGATAGTGATTTCAGGAGAAGGTGAGTGTTTGTGTAAGAAGGTGTGTGGAGTGGTAGTAGTTATGTGGAGAAGAGACTAGCAGTGTAGAAGAGGACATACTAGAGCAGAGGAGGGATTAGTGGGGTGGAGGAGGCAGTAGTGGTTTGTAGAATGGAGTAGTGTTGGTACAGAGGCGGGCGTAGTAGTGCAGAGGATGAGTAGTAATGTGCAGTAGTGAGTAAATAGTGTAATGGAAGGAGTAGTAGTGTCGTAGAGGGAGTAGACGTGCGATGGAGTGGGTAGTACTGTGGCAGAGACATTAGTAACATCAAAGGGTGGAGTCATTGCTTAGAGAGAGAGAAATACATTGGAGTGACAGATGTGGGGAACGCAGGGAGTAAAAGGAGTAAAGATGGGTGGAATTGGGAACAGGAGAGTAATCAGAAGAGAAGACCAGAAAAAGAGAGGGTGAGGAGTGTTAAAGCATGACAGAAAAGAAGACTGAGTATGGCCGAGTGTATTTAAGGGGCAGTTAGGAAGTCTCTGAGGAAGTGTAAGTAGAAAAAGTGTCCTGCCTTTAGATCTTCGCACACAATATTAGTACGGAACTAGACAGTAGGGAGAAAGCGGCTGTATATACTAACCTGGGGTCAGGGTCGCCTGGGTTAGCAAGGAGGTGTGATACTAGACGAGAGAGGGAGGGACGGCAATATGGCCCATAGAACAATGAATAAAACCCCCTGAACCGGCTGTGAGACATACAGGGCATCATTACGAGCCCGGTGGTAACCGAGGCGGTAAAACCGCCTGGTTACTGCCGGACTCATATTACCATTCTGCCTCCGTGATTCCCAGAATTACCGGGGCATTACAACTCCGGTTTCCCGGGAATCACGGAGGCGGAATGGTGTTAATCCCCATTCCCATTGAGTCCTATAGGAGGAGAGGGGAGTAGAGGAAGTAGGAGGAGAGGAAGAGAGAGGACAGGATGTCCTGAGTTTTAGAGATGACATGAGAAGCCAGAGCTGTGCAGAGGGCCTGGGAGGGAACAGGAGAGGTAGAGACTGCAGCAGGATTGGCCAGCTCCTTGCAGATTTTAAAGAGTTGTTGGATGCTGCAGAGACGCGGGCTTGGATGAGGGCTCTCTTCTTGGTGCAAACAGAGAGCCGGTATTGCTTTTGGAGCAGGCGTCAGGCCAGTTTGTCAGAGGATGTACAGGAAGCATGCCATTCCCTCTCAGCCACCCTGCACTTGCATTTAAGGGTGACGGGGTCTGAGTCATACCAAGAATTGCACTTAGCTTTGGGCTTCAAGCGGATCCTCATGACAGGTGCAAGAACATCAAGAGTATCAGATATAGCACAGTGGAGCATAGAAAGGGCTGTGTCAGGGTATAAGTCAGCTGAAGGGGGAAGTGGGGGTTGGAGAGTGGTGTCGAAAGCCTCAACTGACACACGCTTCGTGGGTCGGATAACCGAGAAGGTAGGTGGCAGTGCTGGAGTTGCCTTGGCCTGAGGGGTGGAGCGGGAGGAAAGGAGAATGTGATCACTCCAGGAGAGAGGAGTGGTGAGAGGGATATAAAGGGGAAGGTGTGTAGAGATCAGAACATCCAGAGTGTGCCCTACAGATCGAGTCAGGCCAGAGGGGAGAATAGAGAGTGAGAGTGAGTCATAGAGGTCACGAAAGAGTCCAGAGGAGGGACAGGAAGCATCCAGGTGGATGGTAAAGTCTCCAAGAAGGAGGAGTTGAGTGGTCGAGACCAGGAGGGAAGAGGAAAGGTCGCCCACTCAGAAAGGAAGGTGGAGATCTGACCAGGTGGCCGATAGATGGTAGCCACAGTAAGGGAATGGCTATGGGAGAGAGGGAGCCTGCAGATGAGGCATTCGAAAGAGGAGTAGGCCTACGTAGGAATGGCAGAGGCAGGAATCCACTCAGGGAAGATCATGGCTACACCCCCTCTGGAACGATTGGACTTGGGCGTGGAGAGGATCTTGTAGCCATAAGAGAGGAGAGTGTCAAATATCATGACAGAGCTGGCTGTAAACCTTGCTTCGGTGGGACCGAGGAGATCGAGGTAAAATTCAAGGAGGTGGCAGATGTCAGAGGAGTGTTTGACAGCTTAGCGAGAGTTGAGAGTTGCAATGTGGAGAAGGTTGCTGTCCTTGAAAGACTTCCGAGGAGGGGTACAAATCAGAGGTATGCCCTGAGGAGGTGTAGAAGAAGCTTGAGGGGGGGCAGAAGAGGAAGGAGGAGAGGGTAAGGTAGCCAAGGAGGAGACAGCAGGGGGAGGCAAGGAAGCTGGAATGGAAGGAGGCCAGGAGGGCCTACCACCGGGTGGCACCATTAATGGGAGAAGAAGAGAAAGGAGAAAGCATAGCGACCATATGAAGGGTCTATAGATCTGGTGAGGGAACGACAAAGAGGATGTCCATGAGGGTTTGCCTGGCACTATAGGTGTCAGTAATAGGGAGGCCTGGGTTGGAGACCAGGATGTCCTTTTCAAACTTCTTCCTACCAAATTTAGTGAGGAGAGCAGGATAATCGACAGAGAAGCAGTTAGAAAAGGTAGGAGAAACAGAGAGCACCATAGAGTAGGAAGGGAGAGGAGAGAAGAGGAAGGGGGGATGGAGGGGTAGGGGCAAAGAGAACACTAGGGAAGGACACAGGGTGGAGCGCAAGCAGACGAGACAGAGAGAGACGAGAGAATGGTAGAAAACTTGGACAAGACGAAAGGAGGTCAGACAATGGTAGAAATGTTTGGTAGATGAATGCTTAGTTTAAGAAAGGCAAAACCACAGAATGACACTACTTTCACAATGTAGATTGATACTGGAGAAAAACACACCTAAGTCTGAGAGTCCTGTATAGTGGGAAAAAAGGCCTATATTTCACAATGCAATTTAAATACCTTCACAATGCAATTTAGATACTGGAGAAAAACACACCTAAATCTGAGCGTCCTGCATAGTTGGACAAAAGGCCTTGTTTTCACAATGCAATTTAAATACCTTCACAGTGCAAGTGAAATACCAGAGAAAACACACCTAAGTCTGAGAGTCCTGTATAGTGGGAAAAAAATCTTAGGTTTCACAATGCAATTTATATACCTTTACAATGAAATTTATATACCTTCACAATGCAATTTAGATACTGGAGAAAAACACACCTAAGTCTTGAGAGTCCTGTATAGTGGGAAAAAGTCTTAGGTTTCACAATGCAATTTAAATATCTTCACAATGCAATTTAAATACCTTCACATTAAATACCGGAGAAAACACACTTAAGTCTGAGAGTGTGCTCAGTGGCAGGGTTTACAGGGTAGAGTGTAGGCTCTATTCCTCACCCGGGCCACTCCTACCTTAATGGTCACTGCTGGTTGACAGCTGGCCACTGGCTTCCCCTGCTGACACCTGCAGACACTAGCTGGGGCGGCCTCTGTGGAAGCCACCCTTTGCCTTGGGGCCCTTAGCCACAGGGACTGTCCTGGGAGGGTCAGTTATGACCATCAATTGAACCGATCGAGGTGGAGGAGTGGGCTGAGAGGCAGGAGAAGGGAGGGAGAGGTAGCGAGGAAGCAGGATGGGCAAGCAGGAAGAAGTCGTGGCTGGGGGCAACAGTTGAGCCGCAAGGTTGTTAAATCACATCCCAGAGGGACACACAACAGGCCGCAAGGATAGTAAATCAGGTCCCAGGAGGGACACACAAGCAGGTTGCAGTGTCTGCTTAAGGTCAAGCCATGAAGGAGCCATTACCCAATCATGGTGGAGGGGCGGGCTGGGAGGCGGGAATAGGGAGGGAGAGAGAGTGTGGAAATGGGATGGGTGAGCGGGACGAAGTCGGGCATGAAAATGGCAGCAGTGCTCAGTATAAATTACAGTAGCATAACATACGATAGTCTTGCACATTAAGGTGTATGCTGCTGTATGTATCTGAGCACAGCATGCTAATCAATCACTAAATGATATGTAGAGATATGGGCTTTTTATCAAGTTTGTCCAATTCTCAGATGGCTACTGAAGGTAAATCAGTGTTGGTCATTGATTTGAATATGTATACACATTTCCCCCCTTAATTGCTCATTCAGAAATAATTGCACTTTGTTATAGTCGTTTGATTTGCCATGGGGTTTGGCGTTTGGCAATTCACCTTTAGAGAACACATAGCAAAAGTGTAGTTTTCGGAAGACAACTATTAAGAAACCATTGAAAGTTGAAGGAACACTAAACATGAAATGGGAGGAGTTTTAGGGATTACGTATCACAATATTTTCCATCAAAATACTGGCATACTATTTTACCATTACTTCCACTAATATAGGCAGTCAATTTGTATTATTATGCTTGGTGGTAACCTAGTATCTGTACCCATTTATGGAATCTCACAGGAGTCCGTTGGGTACTGGGAAGTATTACTTCAGGTGGCAATTCCAACAGAGTTTCTCCAGCCAAGTGCTGGATATTCTTCGTCTACTTCATCTCCAAGCTTGTTGAATGTTAGTGCGCTAAATTAGAGGGCATTCCATTACTGTGATTGTATACTGCATCACCATTGCAAAAAAGATCTGAATACACAGCAGCCACTGTAATATATGCATATTGTTTCTATTAACAGTACATATTAAAGTGAAGTTTAACATCTTGATACACTGTCCTTTTTGGTTAGGTACACTGCAAATCATGTTGGAAAAATCTCAGAACCACCCCCTAATATCATTAACTAAGTGTATATTTCATCTCCCCCTTAACAAGAGCCATATTGGAAGAACAAGAAAGCACTGTGTGTGACAACAGGTATTACCCCAATATCACACCGAAAATATGAAAGATGTTATGCACTTAGACAACCATATTGAATGTACCCTCACACTGATGAGGTGGAAGGATGTCTGCAGACACCAGTGAACTCAGAAGAGCAAATCAGGGCAGGCTAAAGTGACATCATGAAGAGAAGACATTAGGACTCATTGAAACGATATATGAATACTTAAAGAAGGAAGATGTAACTGACGTGATAAGAGAAACATGTATGCAAATACGAAGAAATTATATACACAAAGAAGATAAGTAATTAGTGAATCAGTAAATGTATATATGCAGAAATGCAAGTTAGATGAGACATATAAAAGCTTGCTGCGAGAGAAATTGTAACACAAGTAAAGCGGCCATGATGGAAAGGTGGACGCCGGTTTCCTGTAATAGTGAGCTAAGCAGCCTGAAGGAGAGGGACCAAAACTGCAGAGCTTCGTGTGAAGAACAAAGAATATGTGTTTGGCTTGGGATCAAGGATGCCACATCACGAGGCAACTGCAAGGCACACGTGCAGTCAAAGACGATAAGCTACATACACGTGAAATATTTCTCTTAGATTAAGGAAAGGAGAAAACATGTGCAAGTGCCAAGTATTGTACAATTAAAGATGCAGAAAGCATGTGCAAGACAGATCAACTAAGTCTCCAGAGGCCATGAGGTGGAAAAAAGCACCCAGCTTAATTGAATTAAATAGAACTAAATAAAAGTTTGAAATGGACACAATCATGGTCTCCTCATACCGGGTCCAAGATTGCAAGCAAGGCTTATTCATTAAGCTCCAACTGAAGATAGTGATGCACCTACACTCCCTTAAAGTCCCAATGAAGAGAACAGTCAGCAAGGTCAACTACAGAGAAGAAACCTTGGCTTAGAGCGTATCTGATGAGAGATGCTAATTGACCAAAGTGGGTAGTGGTCTGGTGTTGTTCCAACCAATAATTAGGGCTAATTATAGCAGTATACCATACATTCTTCCATAAACCAATCTGTTGCTGTTATTCTGCTGTTAATCTGTATTATATGTATTAAAATGAGGTTCAAAGTGTGCCTACCTGATAGGGGGCATCCAATTGTGTTACTAACACCTAAATAAAGTATAGATATATATGTTCCCTTAATCAATGCCTCCTTTTGATAGGTTTTTACTGTTTGCCATGTAGGATAACGTAATAGTTGACGTACATAGGGGGATATAAAGCCTTTGTGCAGTCGAAATGTAGATGAGAGTGAGTGAGCTGCAATCTGTTTGTTAACCAGGCTTCCCTACTTTATTTGAGCTGATAACAAAGTAGTATTTTGTGATATTCTTTGAGTCTGTTTGGTTATTTGCGTCTGAGATCATTTACTGCTAATTCCAGGTGGCACTTGAACCGCTTCAAGTGGGACTGCACGTGTGTGTGTTTGTGTGTGTGTATGTGTGTGTGTATGTCTGTATGTGGTGTGTGTGTGCTCATTTCCATGGTGGAGAAAATGGACATCAGTAATCACTATTTAAAGAATATTCTTATTAATACCTACTCTGTTGTGGTGGTCCTGGTCTGTGATTATGAAGGAGGATAATGAAGGAGCGGGGTGACCAGGATTTCAAGTTTAAAAAATCAAATGTATTATTATTATTATTTTATTATTATTATTATTATTATTATTATTATTATTATTATTATTATTATTATTATTATTATTATTACTAAATATAGGTGATTTATCTATGCAGATTATTATTAACAATGCACTAGTAAACAATATATATTTGCCATGTAAACTAGGCCAGTAGAACTGGTCATATCTATAGCTAAGTGAAGATATTGCCCTATTGCACTTGCAAGGGATAAACCTTTTAATCATTGGATCACACTACATGTGGAATCTGACTAAAGCAAATAAAACTGAAGATATACGACCAATTGACTTGATATGATATGATATTTTATTTGTATTGTGCTCATACACAGCACGGCCTAGGTGCTTTTATTAAAAAACACAATCTTTCCATCATACTTATTCTGCCAACTGTTTCAGTTGTTTCATTGTATTTATGATGTAATTAGATTGCACACAACTGGTTTACACAATGCACTATTTCATGGGGAAAATAATGTGTCATTATGTTACAAGCTGAACGACTCATGTATTTCAATTCTTCCCCAGTTGAGTACGGGCTAATGAGGCCATGGTCATGAGGGGTTCAACATTTTCCAATATGGCAAAATGAGGGAAACATACACATAACTCTTTGAATTGATCATAAAGTTCTCAGAGAAAGCAGCAACATGAAGATGCTCCCATACTAATTTTCACACTATGGATGAAATGCCCACCGACAGACAGTGGGCCTCATTGCGAGTTTGGAGGCAGCCATGGTGCTATCAGCACCATGGCTGCCTCCAAACCCGTGTCCAGGTCTGGGTATTTGGAATGGAGATTTAACGGGTTATTCCAACCTTGGAGGACCGGGTAAATCCCCATTCTGAAAACCATTCCCCATTCCCATTCGATCCCCCATAGGGCTCAATGGGAATGGGGAAGGAGCTAATAACGGGCTCGCAAATAGCAGGCCCGTTATTAGCTCCCTGGTCCCTTAGCAGGTTAAAACTACCTTAAATCAACAGGTAGGGACAATACTTATTTAAGAAGAAAATATAGGTCATTCGTTCTCTGTTCTATATGTTGGTTTACCTGTAACATCTGGTGCTAAATGGCCATTAGCAGCAGCAAATGCCCATAAATTAAACAGCAGAAGCCTTGCCACAGAGTTTTATTGTGTGGTAGGCCACGGCTGGGCCTGGCTGAACTTTCGCAAAACTAGCCTGAACAAACCGAATTTTGGTTTGTTCTTCAAGGATGGACCATGGGTAAACTTTTGGAAAAGTCTGTCTGAAGTAAATCAACATGACTAAGTGGGACAAATGCCCAGAGCTCCCACCTTCGGAGAGACAGGAGGCTTTGCTGATAGCTGGTTATGGACATTTTGAGTAGTTTAGGGATCCAGTCAGAGAGTGAGATTTTTGGTTGGCTTTGCTTACGCAGCGATGTGTGACTCAGTAATTTGGAATGGGTGAATAACACAAGTACCATCACCAGACATTTCCGGAGACAGGGCTCCAGTCAGTCTCATCTCTTTGAGTGAGTGGATGAGATACATGCCACCAGGTGAAACCTGGGAGGAGTAGCAGGAGGAGGCAGAAATCCCTGAGGACGACTTGTGGGAGTAGCACGCTCTCTGAATTTGGAGTGAACAGAGTTTGAGAGAGGTGGCAGGTGACAAATCAATCTGTGTCTTATCAATTGAGCGCTTGAGACAGAAGCCTTTGAGTTACAACTGAGGGCAGGAGTTGGAGGAGCTGGGTTGTCCAGAAGGCTGCGTGTACGAGAGTCACAATCACCTGAATGTGTTGGTACAGACAATCAGAGATTCAGAGAGACAGGCGACACACCAGTCAGTGTCATCTCTTGAAGTAAGTGGATAAAGCAAGTGACATATTTTGACACCTGGTAGGAGGAGAGGGAAGACCATCAATCCCAGAGGACAGTTTGCATGACAGGCACACTCAACTGAGTTTGCTGGGAAGGGGCAGCAGAGCTTCAGAGAGGTGGCAGTGGCACACACATGTGGACTCTTTTATAACGATATGTCAGCGCACAAATGAGACACAGGCAGGGGGAGATGTGCTGCTCGGGGTTTTTTAATTCCTCCAGCGGCAGTAGCTTTGAGCACTACAGCGTTTAGAATCACATATGATCAATTGAAAGCCATCCAACTTATCTTGATGTTCTGCAATCCTGCTTCACTCAGTAGTCCATGCAGCATTACAAGACAATCTGCAAGTGTTGCACCACAACCATGAGCATCCACAGTGACTGACAAAGGAGGTTGCACTTTCATTTCATCCAATCATCTCAGGGGCAGAAAAGGGAGGTGTGCAGATTTATGAATATCAGTGTCATTGGAAAGGCAGAGTACTTGAACAGTACAAGAAGACTGAAAATCCCAAGTTTCTACCTCTGGCACCCCTATGCACTGGGTCAGACAGTAATCATGATGATGAAATGGACGGTGATTGAGTTGACGATCATGCTCCATAAGAGCCCAGATGGGAAAAACCATTCCTGTTGTAAATCAGAGATACTGAGGTGGAGAAAAGAGTGTGACACAAATGGAAAGGGAGTAGCATTAATAGAAGATCAATCCAACTTATTTTCAATCTCATTGAGGAAAGGACCTCCCATTGCTGTTCTGAAAGCACATGACATTATTATGTGGCATCCAGATCACTCCCACCAGCACCATCACAGACACAACAACACAGCATGTGTGCTGATAGCCCACTAGTTTGAATTCAAAAGTGTGGCAGTACTACACAGAGAATATACTGCAACCAAATATGACAGCTTGCACACTCTGCCGAAAAATAGTGTGTTGATGGAAGGAAGGCACCCATTTGGGTACAATATCTAAATGCTGCCATATGAGACAGCAGCATGAAAAAGTCAAAACATCTGTGGTGAATCCCTCCCCATACCATCATAGATGCAGCATACCTCCACTGGTCCACACAATCCTGAAAATAGTTCAGCCATATCCGTGCTTTGGATATTGGAGTAGGGCACACAGATCTACCCCTTGTTCCCCAATAATGCATAGCAGTGATCATCAGGGAAGTGTTATTAGTGTGTCCAAAGATACCACTCAACCCATGACAGGCAGAGCCTGCTTGATCATAATCTGACTATCCCGGGAGGATAGCACAGGGGCAACATGATCGCCTTGGAAGCAAGACTACACGGAGCAACACAGGTTCAACCCCTGGGTCCGCGCTTAGAAAACTCTGGGTATTAAGCACGTTATGAATAACTTATCATATCATATCATAATGTTGTAAATTAATCTCTTCCCCAGCCTATTTGTGGAAAACTCAGGGTTCTACCACTTTATGGCAAAAGTCAGTCACTGCTGGGAAGATAACAGTTGACAAGTATTCTCATGCAAAGAGGTACACGAATTGTGTGATGAGGTTATGGATATAGTGGCGTAGGTGCAACAGCAGTCAGTGGGCTACACATTCCACTTTACAATGTACCTGTGAATCAATAGTCAAAGCATTTATAATGGTGCATGAGAGCACACTTGGTGGCCTTACCGTCATGCAACAGCAAAGAGAGGTGGCAGAGTAATTCAAGGGGTCAGCAGAAGTATGCAGTTCGGCACCAGGCATCACTATGGATGCAAGGGTTTCAGGGAAAAAGCAAAGTTGACGTATGGGACAAAGGTGGAGGAGGTGCAAGCACAGTGGATAAGGATGTATATTTTGCATTTTGGCTTTGTTACAGCAAACCATGGATCAAAAGTCTTTGCTGCCTTGCAAATTGTTCAAGACCATGCCCGGTTGCTGCTTTCCACAATTCTTTCAACTTGTGGTCACAAGCATTATCAGCAAGTGTGACCTGTGAAAGAAATGGTCACTGTGGCTCAGAAGATTACCTTCCATTTCACCAGGATTGCCATGCTAAATATCTACGGGGACATTGCAAATGTGCCCAAGTTGCCATTGCACAACATGAAGAGTTCAATGGCTACCCATTGGAACTCTACTTTGCATGTGCTGTAAGGCCACGTGAGCTGTGCAATGCCATTACTTCAACACTCACAGCAGAACTCTAGATTGGGCATTTTTTAACAACAAATCAGTGACAGCTGCTGTAATGTCTATGCTGTACTAAAACCTTTCAATGAAGCCAATAAAAGGTTGAGCTGTCACAGCTCATACTTGAGTGATGTCTTTGCTGTGGTGTATCTGTTTGTGATCCACATATAGCTGGATTTAAAACTAACATTGAGTACCTGCTGGCTTTCTTTGTGTATCCATTTGTCAAATAAAATGTGGTTACTTACCATTTGCATGTTTCTCGTGAGGAGGACTTGCAGTGACAGCATGCATCACACTGAAGAAACATTGCACATTTGCAAGAAGGCTAACAGCTGCAAGAACACCAAGCAGTCCAAACATTGTCAACTACAACTAGCATTGGCAATCTCATGAAGGACGGAGGCATCAATGGGCGGGCAGTACATCACTGGCACCTGTCGAAAGCTTTGTGAGCAGTTTGGGCACAGATTAAAGGGAGGGAAATCTGCGGTGTACCCTCTTCAGTGACACAGGCATTTTGAATAAAGAGAGATCATCAACGCGAGCAGACAGTGGGCCGTCGGCCACACAGATGCTTGTTCCTATCTTCTGGACCCTTCAACCATGGAAAGGCATGATGACCTACTACAGTATTGGGAAAGCATTCCATCTGGCCAGCATCACTTGTAGAAGATGTTGTTGAATTGCTAAGCTGCCCCCACCTGTAAACAGTATGTGAGATATTTTGAGAAGCTGGCACTATTGTCTCTAACTGTAGGAGAAGCCTCATAGCACCACATGACAATTATAAAAATGAGCAGTCACTTAATTCGGGAATCTAATGGAACATCATCTACCCATAGCCAACACCAGATGTGATGATGATGGGACTGATTTGCTACCCTATACATACCAGATAGAGAAAAAGTGGAGGGGGGGTTGTTTCATAATGCATGTGTTTGGAAAATAAATTAATAGGTGTAGTAGAGTCTGTTACTGAGAGGTCCTGATCAATATTGGTCGTACATATTATGTTGCATGGACTAAACAACCAGTATTGTGTTTGAATCCTGTTTACATACTTGTTAAATGTGTTCATCTTCTCCCCCAGGTTACAGCCAGCCCTTAAAGGTTCTTGGATTTTACAATGGGCACAACTACCCAGTAAGTGTCTTGGGTTCTCCAATAGGGTGAAGCTACACCTTAAGTTTCTAAGGTTGTTCACAAGGCACAAGAACCACTTATGTTCATTGGTTTTTCACAGGACACAGGCACCCACCTGGGTCATGGGGTCTGACACAGAGCATAGCATAAGGTTCTTGGGTTACTCACAGGGCACAATAAACCACTAAGGCTCACAGGTTCTCCCACAGGGCACAGCAATGGCTTAAGATTCTCTTGTTGTTCACAGGGCGCAACCATTCACTTAGGTTCATGGAGTTTTCCACAGGATTCCACTACCTCTTACAGTTAATAAGCTTTTCAAAGGGTGCAGAAAACCACTTAGGCTTGTGGGCTATTTGACAGGGTGCATCATCCCAGTAAAGTTCTATCGGAGCATTTACTACATTTTTGAATTAAAGTATTAATGTTCTCCTCCTCTCATTAAGACGGTTTGAGCTTCCGTTGGTGGGGCTATCTCATTGTAAAGTCAGTCCCTCCTCCTAATTGCCTCATTCCTTCACCCGTACACAACTCTTTATACGGGGAGAGAGTGGTGGAGTTTTATGTATCTTCTAAAGTTTTACAAAAGGCGTGGGGTCCCCTCTTTTAAGAAGGACCATGGTTCAAAAAGCCTGCTCTATGGATTGTCTTTCACTCAGGAGGGTCTACGACCGTGTTTATCTCATCACACCCTTCACAGATGAGACATATCCTATTACATATTGGTCTGGTCCCACCCACAAGGGCAGTACAGCACGAACCTGCCAGACAATTCACTTTTGAACAAGAATATCATCAGCCACTCCAGAAACGTGTGTTGCCATTGTTGGGCCTCATCAGTGTGGTGAATCTCAGCCTCTCTAAGGAAAAGTAAGCAACAAAAACAGCTTATGAATGTGGCATCAGTGTCTGGGGTTTCTGTTGGTACTCTTGTTCAGAGGAGAATTGCCTAGCATTTTGGTGCTGGACTGCCACAGGGCAGGACAAAGACTGATATGTTTGGGATATTTCTTCTCTGTGAAAGATAGTGAGCTAAAGACTCTGGGTAAGTCTCTCGTAACCAGGACTAATGTCTGGCAGAGGGACTCCCAGGACCCCCCTTGTTAATTTTCATAATAAAGTAACTTTGGGTCTCACCCTAAATTACTAGGGGAATCCAGACGTGGACCCCTTGCTCACTATTCTTAGAGAGGCACAGATCCACCCTACTGATGAGGTCCAACCAGACCGAAACATGTGTCTGGGGTTTCTGTTGGTACTCTTGTTCAGAGGAGAATTGCCTAGCATTTCGGTGTTGGACTGCTACAGGGCAGGACAAAGACTGATATGTTTGGGATATTTCTTCTCTGTGAAAGATAGTGAGCTAAAGACTCTGGGTAAGTCTCTCGTAACCAGGACTAATGTCTGGCAGAGGGACACCCAGGACCCCCCTTGTTAATCAGCACAAGGGCCTGCCGCTGGCCACAGTTCCTAGTGCCACTGACGCTGATTGGTCAGGCTGTAAGGGTGTGGGGGATGTCCAGGGCATGCCCGATATTGCTGCTGTGCTGTACCCTGTGCATGCTATTACCATCCTCCTTACCACCACGGGAGAGTGCAGGAATGGATGCATGGTCACCAGCCACTGAAAACATGTACACCTGATACACCCTCTTGTGACACCAGTGCCTGTAGTTCCTCTTCGTCGTTGTCAATAGAATGCAGCCCTATTATCACCTTCTTGACCTGTTTCCCACAGCCAATCACTGTGCGGAAGTCCACAAGCTACTCCCGCTTAATGGTACTCTCTGGTGGCAAAGTGGTTAGGGAACCATAACCTTATTGGATGGGTGTGAGGGTTGAGATCATAACTTCCTGGGGTACCTTCTGGCTTTCCTCCTTATTCACAGAAGAAAGAGGTTTCTCCATAACCACATCTTCTTGTACTTTCTCCTCGTCCTCCTCCGCCTAATGTAGGTTCACCTCCTGCTGTGACACCAGTGCAGACTGGCCCTCCGCAGAGCCTCCCCCTGACAGTCTTTCTCCTCATCTACAGCAGTATCCTCACACCGATCGATGGAGACAACAACATCCTCTATGGCTTCCACCCAGTCCGACCACATTCAAAAGGCCTCCTCTATGATTCATGCTGTGGCCTTCCTTACTCCCACATGAAGAGCATGCCTAACTGCTTCTCCACTGCCTCTTTAGGGACATCCACATGAGGCCTTCCTCCCTCCCTTGCCTCTCCACTGGTCATCACAGTTATACTGTGGTGGCTCTGCCTCCTCTCCCAATACTGAACACTCCACCAATGCTTCAGCCTCCCCCACTGACTCAGAGGATACGATGTGTGCTGTGGCCTGGGTCTATGAACCATTGCCCATATACAGCATTAGGCTTCTCCTCTCCTCGTCCATCATGGGAAAATCCTCCCCCTCCTGCCAGGAGAAATGCTGCTTCTTCTCCTCCTCCCTCCAGTCTCCCTACCCGCCCATTCTTTTCCCAGCATCACAGGCACATCTTGACTGCCACAAATGGCAAAGCAGAGAATCATGTTTGTGTATGCTCACTTCTGCTCAACACATGAACACAAAAGTGTGTACTCTGATAACCAGAGGGAACTAGCACAACCCCCAAGGGGACACACAAGTCATTAAACAAACTCCTAAAACTAGAACTAAAATTGTAAGACAACTCAATGCTTATACCAATACCACTTCAATGCAAATAAAAAAAAAACTGTACACAGCAAACACATTGATGGGAGATGTGTTTGTGTTTTGTAGATACAAATCGAAGTGTAAAACGTGTTTTGGCTTTTCGACTTTTATAAAGGGACCAAAGGGATACAAGAGGAATGAATAGGCAAACATTTAAAAAAAGTGTTTTTATGAGGGGGAAACTAACACAAGACATGATCACACATTGAACAAATGCTCAAGCACCTAGAAAAAGGAGAACACAAAATGTCTTCTGCAAAAAACTACCCAAAAGACCAACGACAAACAGATACCACTAACTCCAAACGTCTCAAAGAATGTATTAAACACTCTAAAATATAGCAACCACCCCAGAGTGTGAGCCAGCCCTTCCCTGTTTGGGAACCTTCACTCACAGCCTACCAACACCTGCAATGAAACAATAAGTGAACCGGGCCTTGTATAGGTAGACACATATCCTTTAGGACATTTGTTGCCTCTGATTGGCTACACAAACCAGACAAATTAGCTGAGAGCACTGGGATTAGCCAATAAACCTGCCATTAGATCCTCCACTCCTGATTGGATAAGAAATCATATCTGTAATCCCACCCGAGATTGAGGAATTCATCTTCTCTAAAACATTAATCTGCTGCCTTGGGTCCATTTAGGAGGTTATTTGTCCAGCCCTATTCCCAACTCCATAATTAAGTGGTCCTGAGCCAAAGGGGATGACCTAAAACAAGGCTGAAGTTTTCCTACCACAGGATGAGCCCGATGGTAAGTAACTTCGAGCTTGTACAGGGGGATGAAAAGGCAGACAAGAGCCACACTTGGGGCATCCTCTGACAGAGCTTATCAATGTCCCTTTGACAATATCCAGTATGTACATATCACAAAAGGAAGCTTGAAATGAAGGCCAATATAGGTGTTTAGAGCCTCCATTTCAAGCATGCTCATTGGCTTGAGAGCTTGAAAAAGTAAGAAGAACAAAGGATTATCATGGCAAGCACACTATTATTGAAGCAATAGAGCCTACACCAGGCGGCTATGTTGTGTAGAATGAGAGTGTCACATAGGTTAGTGATCCTGAGCCAAAGACTAATCCCTCTAATGAGGGTGATGGTCAGTAAACACACAGAGCCTAATAGTAAGGGCTCCAACATTAGATCTTGTACAGGGAGGAAACAGTGAAACCTCACATTGGGCATCCCGTGACAGAGCTAGTCCATGTCTCTTTGCCCAGTGCCCAATACACATGACAAAGGGAAGCTTGCAATGCAGTCTTTATAGTGCAGAGAGCCTTCATTTCAAGGTTGCTGATTGGCTAGAGAGCTGCAATCAGTGAAACGAACAAAGGACAGATATGGAATGCAGGCGTCTACAGTGGTTCGAGCCTGTATTCCACACTTTCTGTTTCTTTAAAGAGAAGACATTATTCTCTAATTTAGCCATAACGCCCAAGGTATCAGTCTCTACTATTCCCCCCTATGAGATGCCTAATCCATGGATATCACAAGAGTAAGCACCCAGATATGCGATGTTCAGAAAATGCCAAATGAACAGAAATCCATATACTCAGGACACAAATGAAAGTGCCAGTATAGCGTCCATTTACATCTGCTGCCTGTCCCAATTGTGCAAGAAGACCCCGCCAAGACGCTACAATGTACATCATAATCTATGAAGACGATAGAGGGGACAGGAAAGTGGGTAAAAGAGGAAACATTAAGAACTATGCAGCCCCTGAAGCTGCTCTGAGGCCCCCTATCGCTCCCATAGCACCCCCACAGCCACAGCTGCTGAAACGTACACATAACGAAGGATATGACCAGGAACAGGAGGTAAGAGGTGAGGTAAGTGGGGTAACCAGCGGGGAAGGGCCGGACGCTCTTGTCTACAAAGTAAATGTCAAGACTTGGCCAATCACATGTTCATCGAGGGTGCTCAAGGATGTGGAAGAGAGGTAGGAAAGACACTGATTCTAGAACATTTCTGTGTGATCTTCCAAAAAACCTGAAGGTTTCCCTCTAGCTCACACTAGTCTTTTAAAGTAACCACTTACACAAAAATGCACTGTTTTCAACTTGACCACTTGCCTTTGCAAATGCTGAACAAAGGCGAGCAATGCAACTTGCAGATTAATAACACTGCAGCATGATCACAAGCTTTGCAGCTAACGCATGTCTGTGCTAATATGGACCATTCTGTAGTGTGCATGCCCAAAATATGCACCTTTTATATTGGACGATTATGTGACCACTTTTTAGAGACGAATCTAATGGGCCACAGTCTAAATCATACCGTTTATTTTCTGCTGAACACCATTAAATAATTTGCTCGCAGCAACCTTTTTAAACGTTTCAAAACTTAGTTTACTAACACTAAAAAGCGTTACAGATTGTATTGCTTCTATTAATCTGTAATGTCGGTTCTACGGCTTCTGACATGTTATATTAAAAGGCAGCTACGTAAGAGAATTGCAACTACATCCCGAGCGACATTTTGGGCCTGATTAACAAAAATGTTGTCAATGGGACTTTCCCATGTTAAAACACTTGTGTGAATCTGGCCCTTTGGCTGTTGTTTTCATGGGCGATTTTTTGGAGAAGGGAATCAGGAAGCCTGAAATCTTTTTTGGCGATCCCTGAGAAAAAGTTTTTTTTTTTTTTTTTTTGGTTTTGTTTTGTTCAGCTGACCGGAACATGTACCACTTCACACAATAGAACCCCATAAGCAATTGCCAATTCACGTCACATCTATTGTGCAGGGCGACTGCTAATAGTGTTTACAGGGTTTTGCTTCTAATGAAAGCTAAGGTAATTCACAGACTCCAAAAATAGCATCAAATAGCATAACCATTTGGAGACTGCAGCCATTCTAGAAGAGTTTGTGTCATTCGGCCTGTTAAATGTTTTATTTTTTAGTCAAATACAGACTGAAATTATCGTGTGCATGCTTCACTAGAAGTAACCTTATCTTTTACACTACTCGATATTTATATAACAGCCGCCACAACCTGACATTTGTCCTTGGTACCTATGTAATAGTAGTTCTTGCAATGACAACTCTGCCATGCTCATTTTATCAACTTCGAGCAGGCTAAAGTCTGAGTAAGCGTAATGGTAGTGTACGAAGAATATTGCTCACAGACAGTTGTCTAACTATTTGCCTGCTGCCCAGACACCCAATTGCACGACTCCCAACTTTACTCCCTGCTCACATCACCACACCTTTTCTTCCCTGTTTGCCTCCGGGTGCCACCAAGGTCTGAAATATAGGCCAGCGCTTTTGCCTTGCCACTCTCCAACTTCCCACAGACCCCCTACCACCCAACCCCCCACTGCTGCTAAACCCCTGCTCTCTAGCGCAGAACCTCGTGCCACCTATAAGAGCACAAGCTCTTTAGCCTGCCCTTGCATAACTAGACTTCAGCGTCTTTGCTCCCGCACCCACGCCATGAACCACCTATCATGTGCAGGCACTCATAGTAATTAACATCTACACACCCGCACAGCCCTGGCCACTTCACCACTGACACACCACCCCTCAAAGATGATACCACCTATTCAGGTGCACCCACCGACACACATAATTCCTCTGCCACTCTCCCTGCAACCCAACCACCTCGCTTGTGCCCTCATCAATCCACATTTCCTTTGCACCATTTTTTTTGTGCATTTTGAAAGCGCTCACACAGCCCGCGGGCATTGAGGCGCTGTTACAGGATTTTTTTTTCTTTTTTGTTTTAGTTGCGTAATTGTTTTTTTTGTCTTAGTTGCAAATTAGTAACGCGCTTAAACACCCAGAGTTTCCAAGCACGGACACAGGGATCGAATCTGTGTTGCTTCGTGTTGTCTTGTTTCCAAGGCACGCACTTTGTCGCTTAGCTATCCTCCCGGGACAATGGACATACATGACCTTATACTGGATAAAGACCTTGACCTACTAGCCATCACTGAAAACTGGCTGCATGATGCAGCAGGTCCTGCACTATATCTCGCCATCCCCAATGGCTATTCCATTCTCAGATCAGACAGGCCCGTCAAACCAGGCAGAGGAGTTGCAATTATATCCAAACCCTCCCTACCCGTTAGTACCTCCTCCCTTCCCAACATGCAAGGCTATAAAGTTCTGCTCACTAAAATTGAGCCATGCCTCCCAAACAACGATTAACCTCGCAGTTTTCTACCGCCAGCCCAACAACCTCAGATCCCCGGTCCCCGGACATTGACATCCCTCTTCTCCTCACACCGCTCATCAAACCTAACAAAAAACATAAACTACTTTGTGATTTTAATTTAGGCTTCAATGACACCACCAATTCCAAGGCCACGCTCTAAGAGGTGAATCTCACACAAGTCATCACCACCCCCACCCACATTAAATGCTGGATCCTCAATTGGATCCTGAATCTTAACACGCCCATCACGGTCACCATCATTGACCCCATACCATGGAGAGACCATTCACTGATTCTTTTCACCCTTATCATTGAATTTATGACAGCCCACAAAGTCACCAGCCACCTCCCTATAACTGCGAGTCACACCTGCAAACTCACCAAGGAGATGCTTGAACCTAACATTTGCACCTCCCTTACATTATTGCCTGACAGTAATGGCCCTGAAACCATCCTCACCGCCTAAAGACCACGCTCCTGCACACTCTTGACTACCATGCATCTCTTAAAACCGCATTACAGAAAAAACCCATCAACTACAACTGGCTCACAGATGAACTAATCACCCTACGCAGACAGAAAAGGGCACAGGAACACATGTGGAGAAAAAAAAAATCCCGCCCTTTGTCTCCCAGCTCTTTGTCTGCACCGCTAAGACGTACACAACTGCAATCATCACTACTAAATCCAGCATCTACATTGCCAGGATCAGTGAAGCCAGTTCCAATACTAGGGAACTCTTTAAAATCTTTAAGGAACTTTAAACCCCAGCACCTCCCATTACCAGCTTCCCAAAAGATAAAGCCGGGTGCTCTCTTGTCCAATCTGCCCTGGCCAAAAAAAAACATAATCTCAGAGACAAAACTATACTCAAAACATTCTTGCTCTCAGCAAAGGATGTGTCTCCACCCCACCTAGTAGATCGCCCCATGACCACTGCAGCCCTTTCCTTCTCCTCTGTCACTCCTTCTGTTGTCCAAATTATCATCCAGCACCTAAAACCTTCAAATTGAAAAGGACCCAGATGCCCCTCCCACCTCATCAAGATGTGAGTTGACCCCCCTCGCACCTATCAATGACAAATTCATGAATGCCTCTTTAACCCCTTGCTTGGTCCATCAAAGAAGCCTGAGTCACACCTCTACTAAAAAAAAAACCTCTCTTGACCCCACCCTCTCTACCCACTACCACCCTATCACTACTGTACGATGGATTTCTAAAATTCTTGATTGCACTGCCTACGCCCAACTACAAACCCATTTAAAGGCTTACAACCTTATTGGCTCTCGCCACTTTGGCTTCCGACAAAGGCACAGTACTGAGGCCACCCTCCTTGACCCCACGATTCAGCTCGACAGCATACGTGATTCAAGAAAACTCGCCATTGGTCCTCCTATTTGACCTACCTGTAGCAATTGATCTTGTCGACTACGACAGCCTCTGTCACCACCTCACCTCCAAATTTAACTTCTCCAAAGACGCTGCCAGTTCAGTCAGCTCTTTTCTCAGTGAGCGCTCCTCCAGGATTGTTGCTGGATCTGAAGCAGTTGACCCATATCATATGGGGTCCCGCAAGACTCATGTCTTTCATCCATGCTCTACAATATGTACACTAAGCTTCTTTTTGATCATCTTGACAGCCTTAAAATTACCTACACAAACTTTGCTGATGCCACCCAAGTACTACTGAAACTCACTGAAAACCACAGCCTAGACTCTACTTATATCAATCATGTCTACAGTATCATCCAAGCTTGGATGGCAAACCACCATCTCTGCTTGAATGATGATAAAGCAGAGCACCTTAACGTAAGCTCTCCAAACTGACTCAAACATCTGAACCCGGCCTTCGCCTACTTCTCCACTGATGGCAACATCACTCCTGCCTCAAGCCATGTAAACACTCTGGGAGTATACCTAGACTCAGAACTATCCATGCAAAAACATTTTAAAGTCCTTGCCTCATCAGCAGCCTTTACCCCAAGCATATCAACCTCAGCAGAAAATGTCTGACAATTGCCTCACGCTAGCCACACTGGATTACTGTAATGCCATCCGTTCCGGAACTTCCGACCAAAAACATAACCAAACTTCAACTGATCCAAAACAACACCCTTTGCGCAGTCTGGGGTATGACAGAAATGAAACACATCTCTCAAGCGAGGCGCTGGGCTGCCTATCAAAGCCTGCATTTAATTCAAAATTGTATCAATTATGTACTGATACATCCACAATGCTGCACCTACCGTACCTCTGATCTGTACCCCTCCCCGGAAGTCCTTCAAGGAGGGCAACCTTCTCCACATTGCCACTCTTAACTCCCGCGCCGCTGTCAAACGCTCCTCTGACATCTGCCGCCTTCTTGAAGAACTTGACCTTGATGTCCTCGGTCTCGCTGAGACATGGTTTACGGCCAGCTTTGGCTCCTACCTGATGGCTACAAGATCCTCTCCGCGCCCAGGCCCAACCCTTCTGGTGGGGGCATAGCCCTTATCTTCCCTGAGTGGATTCCTGCCTCTATCATTTCTATGTAGTACTACTCTTTTGAATGCCTCATCTGCAGGCTCTCTCTCTCGCCTAGCCATTCCCTTACTGTGGCTACTATCTATCGGCCACCTGGTCAGGTTTCTTCCTTCCTTTCTTGAGTGGGCAGACCTCTCCTCCTCACCCCTGGCCTCAACCACTCAACTCCTGCTCGGAGACTTCAACATCCACCTGGATGCCTCCTGTCCCCCCTCTGAACTCTTTTGCGACCTCTGCGACTCCCTCTCCCTCACTATTCTCCCCTCTGACCCGACTTACTCTGCAGGGCACACTCTCGATGTTCTGATCTCTTCAGACCTTCCCCTCTCTATCCCTCTCTCCACTCCTCTCTCCTGGAGTGACCACGTTCTCCTTTCCTCCCACCTCACCCTCCCTACCCCGCAGGCCAAGCCACCTCCATCATTGCCACCCACCTTCTCGGTCACCCGACCCATGAAGCACGTGTCAGTTGAGGCTTTTGCTGCCACCTTCTCACCTCCTCCACCCCCCCTGGCTGACTCTCACCCTGACGCAGCCCTCTCCACTCTCCACTCTTCTATATCTGATACTCTTGACATCCTTGCCCCTGTCATGAGAATCCACCTGAAGCCCAAAGCCAAGTGCAACTCCTGGTATGACTCAGACTTCGTCAGCCTAAAACGTAAGTGCAGTGTTGCCGAGAGGAAATGGCGTGCTTCAAGTTCATCCTCTGACAAACTGCCCTGCTGCCTGCTGCAAAGGCAATACCGGCTCTCCATCCTCACCAAGAAGAGAGCCCGCATCTCTGCGGCATCTAACAACTCGGCTGAACTCTTTAAAATCTGCAAGGAACTGGCCAATCCTGCCGCAGTCTCTACCTCTGCACGGCACTGGCCTCTCACTTCATTTCTAAAACTCAGGACTCCTGTCCTCATGCTCCTCATGCTCCTCCTCTCAGCCCCCTCCTGCTATTCCCTGCTCTTCCTCTGGCCCTTCTGCTGTCACCCCTCCTTCTCTACCTTTTCCCTTTTCTCTCCAGATGAGGTTTCTAGACAAGTCTGATCTATGAAAGTCTTGTTGAGAACAGGTTCCCCCCTGTTCCTCCAAAACTTAAGGATTAAGGATCACATTGACTCCCTAGCTCCTGCCCTGGCAGATTTCTGCAATTACTCCTTCGCCACTGGAGTCTTCCAACCCCCCACCCCCTGAAGCACTCCCTTGTGCACCTTCTCCTTAAGAAACCCTCTGCTGATGCTTCCTGCCTGGCTAACTATCGCCCAATCTCCATAACTCCCTTCCTGGGCAAGCTCCTGGCGATCTGGCCATCTCCCAACTCCATCTCCACACTGAATCTGTTGGTTGTCTTCATGACCATCAGTCTGGCTTCAGAGCTGCCAGAAGCACAGAAAATGCTCTCCTGAACATTCGTGAAGACCTGCTCTCCAACCTCGACTCTAACACCCCTTGCGTTCTTATCCTGCTTGATCTCTCTTCTGCCTTTGACACTGTCAATGATGCCATCCTGCTCAACCGTCTCCGTGACAACCTGGGTATCACTGGTCTGGCTCTGGCGTGGCTGACTTCTTTCCTCTCCAACCAACCCTCCCAGGTCCAACTTGGGTCCTTCCTCTCTGACATCTTTTTCTCTACCTGTGGTGTCCCACAGGGATCTAACCTCTCTCCCTGACTGTTCAACCAATACCTGGCACTCCTTGCCCACCGCATCGCCACTCTCTGTCCCAACTTTCAGTGCTATGCGGATGACGCCCAACTCATTTTCAGGCTACCCTCGGCGGCCTCCTCCTCTCTTTCCCTCATCTCTGACTGTCTGTCTGCCATCCAGGATTGGTGTGCCGCCAATGACCTCTGCCTTGATGCCAGTAAAACAGAGATTCTACTCATCGGCACACCCACTCCCTCCTTGCCTGCAACTCTCTGGTCAGCCTCTCTTGGCCCTCCTCCCACTCCCACCTGCAAGGCAAAAAACCTTGGGGTCATCTTCGACTCTGCACTCTCCTTCTCCCCTCACACCTCTGACGTCTTTAAGAGGTCACACTAGCAACTGGATCTCCTTAGAGGTATTCTTCCTTTCCTATCCTTCCCCCAGAAGCTCACTGTCTCCAGAGCCCTGGTCCTCTCCAAGCTGGACTACTGTAACAGCCTCTATCTAAATCTTCCTGCCTCCACTCTCCGCCCTATGCAACTTATCCAGAACAGGACTGCGAGACTTGTCCTTGGCCTCAAGCCTAGGGATCGTATCTCTCCCGTACTGAAATCTGTGCACTGGCTCCCAGTGGCTGCGAGGATTAAATTAAAACCCTCTGCATTGTATACAAGGCCTCCTGGGGTTTGGGGCTGAAATACCCTCAACTCTCTCTTCCTAAATAACTTCCTTCTCGAGCTCTTCGCTCATCTGCCTCCAACTCCCTCAGTGTCAGTCGCTTCTCCAAGCAACGAGTTGGTGGCAGATCACTCTTCAGCAGGGGCCTCTCTCTGGAACAGCCTTCCTGCCTCCCTGAACTCGAGGAGAACCACCTCCGGTTCCGGAAACACCTCAAAACCTTCCTCTTTGCTTCTGCTTTCTCTCCACCTCTACCTTGCTGAACTCCTGTCTGAAACTGCACTGGTTACCTGGCCACCCTTCTGATCTCTGGCCCACGCCCAGTCAACTGCCCACCAGCACTGCCTCCCTGGCAACCACTGCACTTGGGGACTGTTTCTGTATCCTTTCAGTCCCCTTTCCAGCACTTTGTCCGCACTTCCTGCACTTGCCTGTTTTTTATGTGTTTTATTTATCTTATTTATTCTACTTCCCATGTACTGCTCTTTCCCCTTTTCCTTTTCCCCCTTCCCATGCACTTGCGCGATCTGAATGACACCTGGCCTAGTAAGATCGTTGTCTGTCCTCCCTTTGCCCCCCCCTTGCCTCGTCGCGCCTTGAAACACTTGTGTATAGGCGCGTTATAAATGCCATATCATATATATCATATATCATATATCACATATACCTACCTTAACCAGCAAATCTCCAAAAGTGCCAAACCACGCTGCCTACGTTCCTCTACCACCGTATCTCTAGCAACAACAAGATTAACCAGAAAGAGAGTAGGTGGAGCAAGGTTCACTTTCACAGCTCCTACTCTCTGGTATGCCCTGCTGCAATATATCCAAGAAGAGCCCTCGTATCTAATCTTTAAAAAAAATGGAAACGTGTGCTGTTCAACAAATGTGCATGAGCCGTGTCCTACCATCTCATGACTGTATTGCCTTTGCTGTAACATGTACTAATGCAGTGATACTTCCGGGTTTGGGCGCTATCAAAAAATGTAATGAATAAATAAATAAAATCAGGGCTTTAAATAGGCTTGGGCTAATGGGTGTGGTGCCCCTGCAGCCACCAAAATCTGGACCATAATCACTCACCGCCTTCTCTTGTGTGCAGCTGCTCATGGGCAGGACGCTGCTGCAGAAGGCTGAGTATTTGGAAATTGTAGGCATACAGTGCTCGATTTACAACCTATGACAGGTCTTCTGCTGAAGTGGGGCAGCCCAAACCCCACATTCAAGAGTGGAGGCTATGCAAAAGAGTACGCACGGTTCTGGGTTTGCAGACATGTTACTGTTAAGGTGACTGTCGTGAAAAATGAGAGGAGCACCCAGTCCAGAGTGCACTACGTGCTCAGAAGGGTTGCCTGCTCAAAATCACTATCACAGACATATTTGTCAAGTAATACAAATCGGTGGCCTTTCTTAAATTCTAAATGCATAAATTAAGGCAGAGAGCTGTATTTACAATGTGCTGACTAGATCCAAACAAGATCGCTGAAACCTATGCTGAGTGACACACAATCCTTATTTGCAGGGTCTCATGATGTGTTAACTTACTTTCTTGGATCTTTAGGGAGTTTTACTGCTCATAGCTATACCTTATTTTCAACTACAGTCAAGCAGAATTGCTAAAGTGCTATATAAAAATCCCAGGATCCAAACGTAGCTTGAAGATCTTGCTTCCCTCCCCTCTTATCTCCTCCCCTCTCTAACACTCCAGCCACCATCCACCCACATCAGTGTAGGGCAAAGTCTTCTTGTAAACTTTCAGAAAACATTTCCAGATATTCAATGCATGTCCTTGGCAATTAGATAAGAGATTTTAAAGGTTGCATTTGCACATGCCTACATTCTGTGGGCTACCATGCCACGGCAAGGCTTTCGACCATGCTGCAGAAGAACATTAGGTTATGGTGTGAAGCGAGATGATATAGAACTCAACAAATCAGCTGTTACAACAACAGAACACAGGCAGACATTTCTATGTAGCAGCACTTACTTCTCTACTTACTCTTGTCCAAGCGAGGGGCTGCAAATCAAGCAAAACAGCTCCAGGGGAAGGGGCTAAGTTCTGTCATAATACCATGTCACTGTTCGGTTTCCTTTGCAGCGCCTCACTAAAACAAGAGGCAGCAACTATATTTAATTCCACAAGTCTGCAATTCTTACTTAAATTCTGCGGGTTTGCTAGTTGCATTTGTATTTCCTTATCTACTTATGCACGTGCTTCAGATTATCTTGTGCACATACCATTTTAGTTTCCCTATAGTTCCTTCAAAACCTCTGTAAGCCTCTGCCCATGGGTTGTCTTACCATAATCAGTGTCTTCATAGTCCAGGTGGCATTGATTACTGTTAGCAGGAGTACTTTTCTGCTAGGCTCAGGTTTGATTCTCAGGACTTCTGCTCCTTCCACCCTCCTTTGCATATCACTTACACTCCTCCAAGATACCTGTCTTTAAATTCTGACCGCATGTTGAAGTGCTCTTCTATTTGTAAGGGTGACTTGTCCAACGTTTTGGGTGCTATGTCAGGCCCTTGAGAACGGTGCTGAACCCTGCAGTGCATATTTAATTCCACAGTTCATGTTTCCGGATGGGTTTGGGTGACCACAAGTCAGCATTTGCAATGACATTTCCTCCATTGATTTGACCGTACACTGTCTCTGCTCCAGTCTTTGCTCCTAATACCAGATATCAGTGGTTGCTTGAATTCTGACTCAAAGCCACACCCCCTCAAATATTTTACTGCATTCCAGACGTTCATCTCTTCTCGGAAAAATGTTCCAAATTGCTGCAGTTATGGCACCTTTCCGTAAATACGGGACAGGTTCTTGTGTTCCCATGTGCCCTATTTATCCCCATATTAGTTACACCTGGCTGCATACCTGCCCACGGCTTCTCTGCGCCTCCCCTTGTGACATGCACCCTCCTTCCTTTGGATTGCTTTTGTTACTTTCTTGACCACATTGACAGAGCTGGAATCTATGTTTGCTTTTATCTGCTCCGATGTGACTACCTGTGTTCATAGCATTTTACACTCAACATTCTGATTACTTCCTGCAATTGCAGATGACGTGCAGCCCAGAGCTTCCCTCCTATAAGCTCACAGTTTGTATTTAGAAAGATCTGATCCCGGATGAAATCCTCCACTCCCAGCCGAGCTCCAAATTCGTATGATATTCCATTTTATTTTTGTATCTGTGTTTTTCTAATTCAGCTCTGAACTGGTTGCAGAAATCGTCCTCCACATGATCATCATCCCAATTATCTTCCCAAACGTGTGGGTCTTCATCCTCATCTAAACTAGCCCAGTCTTCGGCTGCAAACTCCTCGAACACATCATCCTCCTCCAGCAACCCCAAGTCTACCGTCTGCTTCTTGTCTGACATATTTACCAGTAATCTCTTCTCACGCTATTTCGCTTGTCACCTCACCATGAAGATAAAAAAAACAGGCAGCTAGAACTGACACATTAGTATGGCAGCTACACAACCATCAATTGATTTGTTAGGATTTTGTTTCATGGAATCGAAGGTTTGTTGATTGATAGCCATATTAGGTGAGGCTACGAGATGACCACTGTATGATGTGTGGATAAAGGAATAAAGTAAAGAACCCAGTATTTCATGGAACCCTCTCCTAAATACCCCATTTAATTTCCCTCTCCATCTTTTTTCAGACAATAGCCCATTAGCACCCAGGGAAGCGCATTCCACCAATGACAATGCTCAGAACGTAGGCTGTGTTCACTTAGGAAAGCCCACATTCAAAGCAGTTTCATTGGTGTTGGGGGCTCTCCATCCCCTCTCCCCCTTCACCTTAGCCCCTGTGTTGCTCCCTACATGGGGTCTAATGGTGTTATTTTATTTTTAAACCAAAATAGGAAACATACCTTTCTCTCGCCACCCAATGCCGCACAGTGCTGTCTGCCAGGCTGTCCCTCTTCAATGTTGATGACAGCAGTCATCGTCATTGAAAATTGACTTCCTGGCTGACAGCACCGTTCAGTGTTGATTTAAAAATAAAATAAAAAAATTAGCACCCATATAGGCATCTACACAGGTGCTAATGGCGATATGCTCTGAGGTGGCGGGCCCAGCCAGCAGTGGTCGGGCCATTAACTTGGACGGCGGCTGTTACCTACAGGGTGGGCCCGCCACCTCAGCGCATATCGCCTCATTCTTCTTCTGATGCTTTTACTTGTTGACTTCTACTTAGATAATGTTAGTAACAGACTCCCGAAAATGAGAACTAGATGGTAATGCATTACATAGTCACACCAAGACAGAGACCACCAGCTTCCCCACATTTGCTGCACTCAAAACATGATTGCATTGCTACTCTATTTAGCTCTGATCTCACTTGTGGCATCTTCAGAGCGCGAGGGGGAAAGGCAGTTTGAAAGAAAGTTATAGACGTGGTTGTATCCCTGCTTGCATTGGCGCTGGATCAGGCAAGTGCCTTGGTCAAATAAGCACTTCTGACGACAAAGTTTGCATGTTCTTGATTTTTAATGTTTTTTCTTAATCAGCTAAAGTGGGCCTGGAGGTCGGGAAATTGAGCTAAAAGCCAACACGTGTTTAGACCAGGGGTCTTTATCAAGGATATGTGAAAGGAGTAAGTGCAGGTGTACGTGGTGGTGGTGGTGCAGTGAGTAGCAGTGCATTGTCATTTAGCAATTACATACGTAAAGACTTTGGTATTTATGCATTTTTTATGTGTTTTAAAACAATGTTTATAAAATTCAGCAGGTACACATATAGTTAATAGAATTACTGGTGTGTGCTGTGGTTGTGATGTGATATAGTGCACTGATTCATATACATACATTTGATGCATACAGATAAATGACATTTCAGATGGTCTGATTGAGCAGGAGAAGGTTGCAACAAAGGCGAAAAAAGAAGAAGAGAGGAAAGGGTTAGGTAAGAAGGGCAAGATGCTTATTAAGAAAAACATTAAAAATCAAGACCATGAAAACCTTGTCTCCAGAAGTGCTTATTTGACCAGGGCACTTGCCTGATCGAGGGCCAATGCAACTAGGGATCAAACCACATCTCTAACTCTCCTTACTCCATGAGACTCTAGGAGCTTTGTCCCGCAGGAACCCTGGGACGGCTACAGGAGTTATCTGACACAACTATACTTCCAATAGATCAGAGCAGGGATCCACTTTCCAACAAGCTCCCGTCCTCTCAGTCTAAACCCTGGAACAGGATTGCCTCTGCTAGAGATCTACAAAGCCAATATGACCAACTACCTATTATCTAGGCAAGACAATGTCAAAAACCTCTTTACACCTAGCTGTTCGTCTAAACACGCTTTTCCTCCAAGACCTAACATAACAGAGAATCTCCGTCAAAAATGTGTTAAATTAGAGCGATGTTGCACCAAGGAGATAAACACATTCTGGGAAGTATTTACTCTACCAACCTACTTGGACCTAGATAAAATACCTCGAGGACTCATTTTCCCCGACTTCAACAACCCAGAGGTTGCGGATCTAGCCACAAAATGGGAGGGAAACTTAACCAATTGCTCTAAGATAATGTTACAACTCCTCATAGAACATGCCAACAGGGAACATAAGAGACTAGCAACTGAAATTGACACCCTCAAACTATAGATCGAAGCAAACAATGCGCGGCAAGTACCAAAGACGAAAACATTAAGACAATGTATGAAATTCTAAAGAACCTCCAAGATGACGTGAAGCTCAGGAAATGCAGGACATTTTCAAGAGAAGAACAAGACTATAAAGATGTCCGGGTCTTCACCTTTCAACCCAAATTTAGTGACCATTACCAGCAGAACTCATGAGAGAGCACACCAAACAGCTCACCGGCAAGCTCAGAGATTGACAGTGACATCAAACCAGTCCCAAGAGAACCAACTACTATTGACAAACTGACAAATAAAGCTGCACCTAGTACCAACACCAATAGAGACAAAGGTTATCGTTTTTTAGACCAGATAAAATGCTACAAAAAAGGCATGAGATCCACAAACACTACAAAAAGAGTAAGTTTCCAGAACCCTGTAGAGAATGCACCACCAAGAAGAGAAATAACAAGAGAGGGATGAGAGGTGGATGTCAGAAACATGACCACAGAATACAGAAGTGCCATAATGCTTACAAAATCTCAAAAACAAATGCAACAGAGAGACCCTGCACTGTAATCTTAGTGCTTAACATATCCAGCTATCCCCTTAATGCAACCGAGAGAAGCATGCTCAACAGGGGCTTGCCATTTGCAGCAACAGCACCAGCGGATCTCCTACAGGGGCACATTGACCTGTTCAAATACACCAGGAAATTAAATCTCAAGACATTCTTTGCAAAGAAGGTTGACTGGCATCCTACAAGAAAGACGAAACATCCAATCAGTGAGATTAACATGCAACACCTAGCTCTTACCCATCTTATGGTCAACCTGGAACAAGATACATTGGGCAATACCCAATCGAAAAGGGACATCCTGAAAGACCTCAATATAGAGGAAAAGAATCTTGATATCTCAGAAAAAATCCAAGTTCACTCCAAACATACAGGGAGACAACATGATAGACATTTTCCAGCAATCAGTAACCCGAGACCTACACTACCTTGAGGACAGGATGAGACACAGAAAGAACAAGAGACCCAACAACCTGAACACATTAGAGCTAGGATCACTCAAAACTATAAAAACAAAATGACAGCATCATAATCAAGGAAGCGGGTAAGGGTGGAAACATAGTCATACTGGACAGAACAAACTATATTGAAATGACCAACACACATCTGTCAATCACAGGCTACTATGAACAATTAACAACCAATCCTAGTGAGAGCATTGTTAAGCAATCAAAGGAGTGTCTGACAAAATGGCACAAACAGGGGCTAATCACTGATGAAGAGCACAACTACCCAAACACCCAAGGATGTCAACCATAAATGTCCTCCCCAATGTACATGAAGTATTCAATACAATATGTGAAGGGAGACCCATTCTCAATGCCATAGATTGGGTCACAGAGTCCTTCGCAAGGATATAAACAATATACTGCCACCTGAGGTCCCCAAAATTCCGACTTACCTTCAAGACGCAATGAATACCCTACTCATCCTCAAAGAAGTGATTTTGGAATCCCACTATTTGCTGGTCATGCTTGATGTCAAAGCACTATACACAGCAATTGATCATACCCTAGCACTGAAAACGGTTGACTTCATATATGCTAAGGCTTCAGCATCATTCTATTCACATTTGGAACTAACAAAATAATTCTTGGAATTCTCCTTGACAAATACTGTTTTTCTATTCAATCGGATCCATTACAGACAAATCAAAGTTATTGCCATGGGAACTACATATGCTCCTACCACGGCAAACCTATTCATGAACTAATATGAACAGGTTCAGGCTTTCGCTAACAGTCACTTCAACACCCTGATCCACAAATGGTGTTGCTAAATCGACAACATGCTCATGATTTGGTCTGGAAAACCTGACCAACTAATGGCCTACAAGGAATATCTGAATACTAATCAGTTCAGCATAGAACTCATGGGTTCACACAGTGACCATACAATTGGCTTCCTGGACATAAGAATCACTGTGAAAACAGAATATTGAAAATATCCACCTAAAGGAAACCAACAGAGGATAATTCTGTGCTTTTTGCAACCAGTTTCCACTGCAGATCTGTCATTGACAACATCCCTAAAGGAGAATTTATCAAGGCACAAAAGAATTGCAGCACCAGCGAGGCATTTGATGCAGAATGCAACCTTCTATGTAACAGATTCATGGAAAGAGGTTACTCTAAGGCAACAATTGGATCAGCAGTGTGCTTAGCCAACAAAACTGTGCATTAAACACTGCTAACCCATAGACCAAAGTAAGAACTAAGGACAATGTCATCAGATAAGTAGCAAGATTCCATCAGGACAGCCATCAGGTCCAAAAATTCCTAAGCAAACACTGTTACCTCCTATGCATTGACAAAGATATCCAACAATGTATACCAGAGAAACCTCAAATGTCATAAAGGAAGGCACCGACTCTGCGGAACATGCTTAGCCCCTCCTACATCCCATTGGGGGCTATTCCAAGAGACAATTGGCTATCATCAAACAAAGCAGTTGGCTTTCATAAATGTGGCATGTGCTGCATGTGCGCACACGCAAAGAATGCCAATTCAATCAAATGTATGGGGACTCACAATCACAAAGTCACTGATTTCATGAACTGTAAATACAAATTTACGTCATCATTTGCACTTGCAATCCTAAATACATTGAAAGCACGATTAGAGAACTCAGAACCAGGATAAGAGAACACCTGGGTCTATTGAAATCGCAAGATGCAATATACCCCTTGGAACTGCACTGGCAGGAGAAACATCAGATGGAGTAGGAAGAGGATATTCGATTGATGGGGCTCAAACTAGTTAAATGTGATGCAAGAGGTGGTGACAGAGAATTGAGACTGAGACGAGAGGCAAAACTCAGCTACAAGTTCAGGAGTGTGAGCCTCAGACCAAACACCGACCATGAACTTAATGTTTTTCTCTTATAGTAATACACTGTCTAGCTACATTACTTCTGAATGACTACTTGCAATTAACCCTTGTGACCCACCCCACTTGCCGACTCCAAACATCTGACTGGCGTCCGCGTCAGGCACTACCACTGGCCCTACTCCCTGCCTGCCTCTCCATCACCCACCAAGCCCCCCCCAACCTGACCAGACCCACTATGTCCATTCACACATTAGGCAGACCACAACCACACGCGACACACCGTCCTTTGCCATATTCTCCAAAGCATTCAGGAATACCCTATCACAGGCATTGGGCGTATACGCCCAAAGCGCCCTCGAGTTCTTTTGGCACCTTATTTGCTAAGCACCCCAGGCAGCCCTTCCACCCGATAGAGCTTGAGCTACTGGCACCCTTTCATACAATCAGGTCGGACAACCATCTGCTCCTACATCACACCTTAACATTCCTGACCTGCACACACACTGTGAAACAATTAACAGACAGGCCGCTTACATACCTCCCTTCCCACCACTTCTCAAGTCCAGCATGCAACTCAACTTCTTGTCTGTGCAAACCAGCTTTCACTTAATTTAGCACCCTCTACGCATGCATCCAGAATGTTCTCTCCGTTCTTCTAACTGGTGCCCACCCGACTGGTACTTTCAACTCACCTATATCTCGTACAGTATTTGTGCGGTCAAGACTCGCAGGCCCTTGAATATTTAAGCATGCCCCCTTATCCACATACCGCTTACATTACCTTGTGGCCAATCCTGGCATGCTCCATTTACTCTTATCAGTCATTACGAAATTGCCTTCCAAATATCAGAGACAGCGCACCGCATGTTGCGGTCCAACCAGGGATCCCCCATGCTCATCTTACATGTCCTTACCAAATTGCACGTAATACTGCTTTAGCATTCTAGCCTACCACGCTGCCATCTGCGCAGCCAATGGGAGCTGTTCTTTCACACAGCACCTACACCATTAGCTGACACGCTCCTACATTACGACACCCAAAATGGCGAATGGGATATAAACGATCGCTGTGAGCCATAATGTGCAGAGCAGCCCAGCTAGGCCCTACAGGTGAGAAAAAAAAACCTCTCATGATCCACGCTGATTGCACGTCCATGTATTCAGGTCCGAGAGGCCAATATACCCTACTCCTTAACTCAATTGCATACACCTCTGACACCAATTACTGTGTTCGGCACACAGGATTCAGTAGCACTGCAATTGTGCCCCGTGACCAGTACCTTCCTGCCCAATAGGTACACATTTTTCCGATAATTCAACTGAGAGGCCATCTCACCCTCCTCCTGCCCCATGTACTGGCATACACCACAACACTTTTCATGAGCACCGCATACGGTACACACTAGCCTTTGTCTCTCCCTACAACTGCCTCCCATCCTATCAATCCAAGAGCTACCGCTGCATGGACTTGTACTCCATCACCCCTCAGGCACCCGCCCCGTTTTACTGTGCAACCGACCCCAAAGGCTCACGTTCACACCACGTTGCCTTTCCACTGTAAATGCACATCCATGCGTTGCACATTACACTCAAGCACTCGCCTACAAGTCCATCCCCACTCACTCTCTCAGGCACCTGCCTCTCTTAGCCCCGTAAGGCCTACTTTACCAACTCCCATGGTTGAGATATATGCTCAGCAAATCGACCATCCTGGCACACTCGCACACACCATGCTTCCATTCCCAAAATGACAACCCACAACCGTAGTGGAGCACTTCGCTTCCACGAACCCCACCGGAGCGCCTAGACTCCAACAGAGCTTGCAAGTTATATTGGATTGCAGTGCATCCCTCTGGATTTCTCACCTCACACGCACCACCTCCACAGCGGATCAACAGAACCCCCTTATCCCTCACCAGCACCCTATTCAAGGAGACCACACAGCTCCTTCTTCTGGTAAGAATGGCCACTTTGCCACTTATACAGTACACTGTGGCATCTTGCCCTACTTTCCTAACCCCTTCCTCTCTTCTTCTTTTTTCGCCCTTGGTGCAACCTTCTCCCGGTCAATCATACCATCTGTGATGTCATTTATCCTTATGCATCAAATGTATGTACACAAATCCGTGCACTATATCACATCACAACCACACCACACATCACTAATTCTATTAACTATATGTGTACCTGCTGAAATTATAAAACATTTTTAAAAAACAATAACAATATATAAATACCAATGTCTTTACGTATGTAACTGCTAAATGACATCTCACTGCTACTCACTGCACCACCACCACGTACACCTGCATTTACACCTTTCACACAGCCTTGATAAAGACCCCTGGTCGAAACACGTGTTGGCTTTTTGCTCAAATGCCCGACCTCCAGGCCCACTTTTGCTGATAAAGAAAAACATAAAAAAATCAAGAACATGAAAACTTTGTCGCCAGAAGTGCTTATGTGACCAAGGCGCTTGCCTGAGCCAGCGCCAATGCAACCGGGATCCAACCACGTCTCTAACTCTCCTTACCCCATGGGACTCTAGGAGCATTGTCCCAGAGGAACTCTGTAACGGCTGCAGGAGTTATCTGACACAACTAAACTACCCAATATATCAGCGCAGGGATACACTTTCGAACAAGCTCCCTTCCTCTCAGTTTAAAAGACAGCAAATGTATGTCATGCCCGTAAGTGGAGCTGACTAGGTGAGGTTGTATGCCTTAGAGTTTTTTCAAAATGTTCCATCTAGGCAGATGTAGGGTGGGCCACAAAGTGGAGCCTTGTGTGTATGACAAAACGTTCTCCCATAAATTATATGATAGGTTATTTATAATGTGCTTAATACCCAAAGGTTTCAAAGCATGGACGCGGGGATCGAACCTGTGTTGCTCCGTAGCGTCTTGTTTTCAAGGCGAGCATGTTGCCGCTGAGCCATCCTCCCGAGACAAAGGTATTTATTCTCCTATCTTAGGCATCTGGCTGGCTAGTACTGCAGGAATACACTAAAGAAGGCTCGTCTATACCAAAATGTAATGCTACATTTACCTCATCTCGCCTGCCTCCTCAGTTCACTTGAACCTCCTCAACATTTGTAAAATGACCAGATAACAAAATAAGTGTGGTGTCAACTGGCCCAAATGATAGGGCGTAAGTGGCACCCCCAGCAGGGTCAGTCTGAGGATATGTTGAAGATGTACCATGAACATTTTTTTTGCCACTAATGATGGGTCCTTGTGTTTAAAACATGCTTTTATTAGGCTACATTGAGTTGATAAACCGGGAATGAAACAGTGAAAGAAAGAAAAAAAAACCAACCTGGAATACAAAATTAACAAAAACAGAAAGGATACTTACTTTTAAATGGTCCGTAGTGAGATTCTTTAATTCAATCTCCAGTTATTCTGGTCAAGGACCTGGGCCTTAGTCTGATTCTTGGCCTTACTGACTCCCATCTCATCGAGACTCCTTGCCTCACGTTTCGCTGCCTCTAGATCCACCACCAGATCTCCCTTATATTATCAAACAGGTCGGTTCATAATGTGCCACATTTCTTAAACTAGCACATCATTCTAGGATATGTATCTGTTATTGCCCAGCATACCCCACTTTCCCTTGTGCAGATATCTGCATTTACAGTGCTGCTTGTCACTTCAGATAACAATTCCATCACCTAACCAGACCTAGCCTGCCTGCATCCCCTTGAGTTTGAGGTGACCCCCAAAAGCCTCCCCTCGAATTGCCAAATGGCTTTCAAATCTCTCAACACCGACCTAATTCCGACCTCATTTCCTTTTATCCATTTTAAGGTAAGCTTTCCTTATCCTTTCATCAATTAGGATACAATGTATGCAAGAGCAGATTTGGAGGAGGTCAATAATGAAAGGGGCAAGATTGACCTAAGAAGTTTGAACAAAATCAGGTTCCTGGAGATTGATAAGCGAACCACAAAAATTGAGAAGAACCACTTCAGTAAAGGGGAACCCATAATGATTAAGGCAGCACTGGTTAATGCACAATCAGCAGTCGCTCATGCAGTAGAGGTGAGAGAATTGATCCTTGAACATGATTTGGAATTACTGTTATTGACAGAAACATGGTTCTCAGAGGGGAGCCAAGCAATGTTTCATACATTGGTGCCTGTTAATTACTGCATACAGAAAATTGACCGTACACATAAAAGACGAGGGGGCATTGCAATTATTTACAAGTTGGCAATGACCATCTCTCATATGGAGGAACTAGATTGGGGTCAAGAGGCACAAATAAGAGATTTTACTATTACATTGTCCAATTTAACCTCCATAAAAATAGTACTAGGCTATCGTCCCCCGGGTCCGTTAGGTACATTTCTGGAATCACTGGATTTTTATCTGACATTAACAGGAAGTAAATATAACACACTTATCTGCCTTGCAGACTGGAATATCTGGATGGATAGCCCAACTAATCCAGACTCCATATCCCTGAGAGAAATTTGGGATAACCATGGACTAACTATACTGACAACAGCACCATCTCATAATAAGGGGCATTGTTTAGATCTGCTGGCTACCAGGGGAAAGGTTACAGCATTTAAAGAAACCTGTCCAGTACTATGGTCGGACCACTGAGTCCTGTCTTTCACACTCTCTAGTAGAGACTCAGCAAAGAGTAAAGGCAGCGAAATTCCAATAATTTGGAAACGCGCCGTGACCGATTTGGATAAAATCCCAGGGGGAGAAGTACAGGTGAAATTGAACGCTATTGATAACTCACTGACATGTGTTGAATTCTTTAACGAAGGTATGGATATATTGGAAGAAATATGTAATAAGTATGCACCCTTGAAATAAAAAAAAAAAAATCTAAATCTTGGTTAATCCCAAACTTGCTCTGCTTCGGAAGAGCAACTCCATAAAGCTAATGATAACTGGAGACAAACAATAATGGTGCGGTTAGGGCTAAGGCAGTTTTAAAAATATATAAAGCCGCCTTGCTTGTAGCAAAGCGTACGACCTACATAATGAGATTACGCAAGCTGGAAATGAATCAAAGGCTATATTTGATGTGGTTGCAAAATTCAGGTCACCAGCATGTATGGATTCCACCATAACTGCATCCCAGGGACAGGCAGACAAGTTTAATCTCTTTTTTAAAGAAAAAATAGTCACTATATTAAAAAATATTGAACAGGGAAGGGGCCTTAAATCAGAGAGGAAAGCGGAGGAAGAAAAGGAACACGAGAAGGAAAAACAAGGGAAACAGTTTTTCAGTTCCTAAAAGTGGAGGATAAGATAATCTCTACTCTTTTAAGAGAGCTGAAACCCAGCATATGCTGCAAAACGGTTAGCGAACAAATTAACATTGTTCATTTGGACCTTTGTGAACAAGTCACTACAACACTCATAGGTACCCATAGCCTTAAAAAAAGCATTAATTAAACCTTTGCTAAAGAAACCCAACTTAGACCCGGAAGTAATGAAGAATTACCGACCGGTGGCTAATTTAATGCGGCCAACAACATTTTTGGAAAATGTGGTGTGTACTCAGTTCCAGGCATTCATGGATAAAGAGAACCTATTGGATGACCTCCAATCAGGTTTCCCCCCTAACCATAGCAAAAAGTTAGCCCTACATGATGATTTAATGGAGGTCGCTGATAGGGGGGGATCTACAGTGCTTTTGATGCTGGATCTCTCTGTGGCTTTTGACACCGTAAATCACCAGATAATGGCAGAACGGATCGGGCAGGTGGGAAAAGCCTCTGAACGGGTTGTGAAATGGTTTGAGTCATTTCTAAAAGACAGAACCCAGAGGGTTATATTGGATGGTTTCACCTCACAAATGGTGGAACTTGATTGTGGGGTCCCACAGGGTTCCTCTTTGTCCCCTCTCATTTTTAACCTTTACTTTCGTCCTGTCTTAAGAATATTTAGGAAATATGGGCTGCTATTTCATTCATATGCGGATGATACGCAGCTGTATATTGAGCTACAAAATAGCAAAGAGGTTTTTGAAAGAATTAATCAATGTATGAAAGATCTGAATGGCTGGATGAATAACAACCATTTACAACTAAATGCAGCAAAAACAGAAATCATCCTGTTCAGTCCAACGAACAAAAAACCATCGGAAACACAAAGTCCTCCTCCACTGATTCTAGGGGAACAACTCCAATAAGCAAAAAAAGTTAGAAATCTAGGCTGCTGATTGCAGGAGAATTTGAATAGTGAAGCGCAAGCAGGAGCTGAAGTGAAAACAGTTCACTTTGCAATACAATCACTACAAAAAATACTTCCCTATATTCCGATGGAAGACAGGGCAGTTGTGGTGGGGGCAATGACAAACCCCCACCTGGATTACTGCAATAGCTTGCTAGCGGGGAACCCTCAAAAACAAATGGGGAGACTCCAAAGAGCACAGAAAGAAGCAGTAAGAGTAATTGGAAATTTGAAGAAAAGAGACCATGGGCCTCATTATGAGGTAGGAGGTAGCCATGGTGCTATTAGCACCATGGCTACCCCCTTACAGCATTCCGGGTCTGAGTTCTCGAAATAGGGACTTACCGGGTCATTCCAACCTTGGAGGACCCGGTAAGTCCCCATTCCGAGAACCATTGCCCATTCCCATTCGAGCCCCCATAGGGCTCAATGGGAATGGGGATGGAGCTAATAACGGGCCCTCTAATAGCGGGCCCGCTATTAGCTCCCTGGTCCCTTAGTGGCTCCCGCTAAGGGCGCCTGGTAAAACCAGGCGCCCATAACGGGACCCGCTAAGGGACCTCGAATACGGAGGTAAGGGGTTACCGGCACCGGCATCCTTACTGGTGCCAGTAACCCCTTACCTCCAACCTTGTAATGAGGCCCCATGTGTCAGCAAAGCGGAGATCGCTCCACTGGTTGATGGTAGAAGACAGAATCAAATTTAAGATGGCATGCCTAGTGTTTAAATGCATTGAAGGGCTTGCCCCCGCATATTTGGCTGATAAAATTGTATTATATCAGCCGAAAAGGAGTCTATGCTCAGAGGACAAGCTCTTACTCTGAACCCCAGGAACAAAATGCATCTCAAGAGGAGACAGAAGGTTTGGTGCCTATGGTCCTAAAATTTGGAACCAACTCCCACTTGAAAATAGAAAATGTGAAACTCTGGACCTTTTTAGAAAAAGATTGAAAACATTTCTATTTAAATAAAATGCCAGCTTCGCCATGCTCTTTCCTTATGAAACTTAGTTTTTTCTTCTAGTTATCATCTGCACCTGAATACGGTTTATTCTGGCTGGTGCACGTAATAAATCATTCAAAATCAAAATCTAAATCAAACACCTTGTAAACTGTCCCGAAACATCACTTATGTCACCTCAACAAACCTGTTCCCCTGCGCAAACTCCTCCATTGGGCTATATCACATTGTGCAGGAAAATACCAATACATGTGCATTCAGAATGCAGATTGGCTCAGTCCACAAATGGAGATCATGGATAATTTGTATTCAGGTAAATGTATATAAACAGCTTTGGCAGACAATTATGCATTTGCTCACACATTTGAAACCGCTCCACTAGCCTTAGGATATTTCAGTTACCAACCATACATTAAAAAAAGGTTTTGTTAAAGTATGCCAGTTGTGAAGTTATGATATTCCTGTGGCATGCCCAGCAGAAACACCATGGGTCATGTACACTGCTTCCATCTGTCATTACAGCATCATGTGTACAGGTACTATCATTGTATGCCAGCTATAGCCTTACATGCCATGTTTATTCATCAAATGCATGGTCCAGCTTCTCATGATTGGGTACTGCCACGAGACAAGTGTGTTTTCTTTGCACAGGTGGAGCTTGTTCGACCTACCCTAAGTGGATGTGCCACCATTCCAGGGGACTGAGAAGGATTGCAAGCACAGACTCCCTCAGCTGATAGTGATCATAAACTGAACTTGTTGCAGACCTTCAATTTTACTGAACATAATGCACCGTGTATATAGAGATACACGGCAAAGTACTGTCAATTCTAGGGAATTAAAGATCAGGTGTCATATGTATCTGATTTAAAGATATTACATTTTTCGAGCTTGAAAGTTTGAATGGTTGAGATTCCATTCTGTGACTGCATGTTGCGCACATATCACTCTGGCAAGTGCTAAATTCATATTAGCACATGGAAATTGCTTATTGATATCCTCCTGGAAAATCAGAATGTTTAGAATGCTGTCAATAACTACTGATATTGAATGTATACATTATGGGTCTCATAACGGGTGAGCCAGTCTGGTACAAATACCGGAGAAAATGTCAGTACTACCACCTCTGGCATTTTTACTGAATGGACTCACTCTGAGTCTGCCATTAGGGGCAGTGAACTACCAGCAGGCTTGACCTGTCAGGAGATAAGGCCACTACCAGCAGAGAAATTACTGAATCACCGGCACTGTTAACAGTGGTGCTGGTAATTCAGTAGTTCCCTTCTCATGGAGTCCTGTGGGACGCAATGAAATAGGAACTTACTGGAGTTGCCAGCACTGGTAATATCGCAATAACACCAGGTTATCGGTTGCCAGTAACAGTAAGGCGAGTTTGCGGGTAACTCGCCAGTAGTAGAGGCAGGTTGCCGGAAAACTCGTAATGAAGCCCATATACGTCTTCAACAGCAGACAGGGAAACACTAATGCAATTTCCAGGCAAGATTTCTTTCAACAAGATACTTCCTCTCTGAGAAGACCTTTTGTTTTGTTGCAACATCCTCACAAAAAAGAACAAGCTAAAACTTAGGAAATTGCTTTTGCTTTCTTATAGAGAGCTTGTTTACTTGTATATGCCACTTAATGCATGCTCATATTAAACCTGATTCAGTTCAACCTGGTTTGCAATTAAAATGCTGAGATTATGAAGACAAACATGTCATTTGACTTCTACAACCTAAAATAAAATCAACAATTAAGCTACTAACTTTTTTAAAATTTACATTATCAACTATTAAAGTACAATGTTTTATTTCACCACCAAATCTTCCTAACATGTATTGCTGTTACCAAGATGTGCTAATAGCCTTATCGGCCTTGGAAGGGGTCATTATTGCTTTGGATAATAACTCTTCCCCAAGTTATGGCCCAAGGCAAACATTATGCCATAATAATAACCCCTCCCTGATCCTGTAGAGCTATAGAAATATCTCAACTACTTGTGGAAAAAGCTGAATTGTTTCCTCAAAGCAATGTTTTACAGTGCGTGTCCTAGTTATTTATGTTAAGTTGTAGTGACTATTCATTATTTTACCCTCATAAGAACAGATTATGTTGGAACACACTCACATACTGAATCAATATCCAAAATCAATAGGTTCCAAAGAGCTCATGTTTTTCCAAGCCGGCTGTGAATTGTTTATCCAGTACTTGTTGTTTTCTTTGCATTCTGTTACATGGCACCCTGTACATATAATTCCCTAAGGGTTACTGTGCATGCACGCAGCCCCATATCCAAGGGCATTCTTTCCCTGGGAACCGACTTCCCTTCTCAGCCATCCTTAACCAGTGATACAGAACAATTAGAAGGTGCACAAACCACAGTGGAGTAGCAGAGGTTGCATCCATGTTATACTCACATCCAAATAATCTCAATTGTTGTAAATGTGTCATAGTTACAGAAACTTATATTAGGGTTGTGAAAAATGAAAAGAGCACAAAGCCCAGTGTACAATAAATACTTAGTAATTCAAGCATACAACCATTGTTTCACAGATATTTTATTCAAATATAAAGATCTGTGGACATTATTATGTTCGGATAAAGCTGTGGAATGTATGCAAAACAGACTTGAACTCTCATTGGTGCTATTTTCCCTTTTCCCTTCTTCAAAGGACTATTTTGAAACAGTAGAATAGGAAATAATGTTTAAAGTTAGCTTAGGTTTTGGTAATGTGCGTTGCTTTGTAAGACAAGAATAACAGGTTTATTATGACAATGGGCCTCATTACAACCCAGGCGGTAAGTTCCCTACTTTACCACCATGGTGTAAACTCTGTTTACTCTGAACTCTGTTTACACCATGGTGGATGGCGGATTTACCACCCCATTCCAAGGTGAGTGGGGCGGTAAATCCCCATTCCCCATTTACCCTTCCCCATTCCCATTTTTGCCCCATAGGGCATAATGGGAGTGGGGAAGGCGCTAATTACGGCACCGTAAATTACGGTGCCGTAATTAGCACCAAGGCGGGTAACCCTTAACGCCTGGGTTGTAATGAGGCCCAATATGATCATTAGAAATGAGCTTTGTACAATTAAAAAACTGCCAGTTTACAGTGTTACTGCAATTAAGCATTTGCTTTTTTAAACTTAATTTTCTGAAAAACACACCATATTGTCTTGCAAAAAGACCTTCCATTCAAGAAAGTGTTGCACTCAGATTAAAATCAATGATCTGTTTCTTCTATGAGACCCAAGACAATGGGCCTCATTACAACTGTTGGGGTAAGGCAACAACGGCGCTGGTACTGCTACCGGCGCCGTTGTTGCCATGCTGCAACATTACGAGTTTGCTTGCGGGTGCCACTCTGGAATTTTGCAAAATTTCCCTGAAGACACTTATCGACTTCAATAGCGCAAACTTGGTGCCAGTACTAGTCAATGGTGCAGAGTCTTTTGCAGATTTACCAGATAACCTTTGGGTCCGTATGAAAGGCGCCTTTAGGAAGAAAGTTCTTGGGCTCCCGTTATCAATCCCCATCCAGGTGGTGAGGAAAGAACTGGGTATGCATTTGCTTAAAATCATCAGCTGACTGTAAGCTTTTAAGACTGTTTCAAAAATGCAGTTGTTCTGATCCCCACTATATGATAGATGGGATTAATAAGGAGCTTTGGTCTAACTCTAATAAATATGCGATTACCTGGGGAAATCAATGCTCTAAACTTCTTGAAGAAATAACTTGTTTGATGGAAGACCTTTTGATTAATCCGAGTAGGGTGACAAAAAAATAGTTTGAAGCACATTGGATCCAAACCATGGACGAAATAGGAAAGTTAAAACTACATACACAACTAGCCATGGAACCAAGGAAGCAAGGTATGATTCAGTCGTACCAATGGAAGTGTCCAAATCCAGAAATGCAGAGAGCCTTTATGAGGATCCGATTACATTTATGCAGAACCAACAAAAGTATTGCGCCTCGATCCCAATCCAACAAAAGTATTTTCGGATGCAGATTTTGCAAACACACTGAAATGAAAGAATCTATTTCTCATGTATTTACTGTTTGTCCATGTTTTACAATGAAACAAACAGAATACTTCAGCCGGTTTGTAGAGAAGTTCAGAACTGTATCGGCAGATGACTGGTGGCAATTGACAATAGGAGGAAAACAAATGCCTTTGCTTATAGTGATGGTTTAATATTATTTGAAGGTGCTAGAGCCTATGTTGGATAAGATCTAATGGTTTAACCTAAGCTGAAGACATAGGCAAAGGAGCAAAGTTATTAAAGTAATACTTGAGAAAGTTTATACAACAGACTATAAGAAATATTAGGACTGTCTGGTTTAAAAGTTTAATTTATCTAACTACTGAAGAAAGACTTGGCCATGATTGATGAAAGATGTAAAGATAGTTTTGCTAAAATGTTTTTCTTAAATAAATAAAAAATAAAACATTATCAACACAAAATAGAAAACTCAGTTCAATTCAATTCATTACGCTTTATTTCAACATGGGTCATAAAAGCAATGCAATCATTTTACAAACTCTATGTAAATAATAAACATTTTCCAAGACGATAGAAACATTTTTGATCATACATCCTGGAGTATAAAATAATGTTTTTAATAGGCTACCATGCCTATTAAAATCACAGGAAGGCCTCTTTATTACAAGCAAATAATGATACCAGCGATCAAATAGCTCAGTAATGCAATACACATTTCTAAATAGTGTAGTAAAAAACTGATTCTGGTGACATAACTCATTGGAAAGTTAAACACATCTAGAGTGCGTATTTAAACTCCCCATAGTCAGTTGATAGTACAGGCTTAAGTGACAATGCAGGCTTTATTAATTATTCTATCAATCCCCAACTCATAGATGTATTATTTATTGTCTTGCTTAATTCGTATATTTTAGCCTCTTATACCAAGCTTTTCATAAGAAATCAGCCACTTAAACCCTACATCTTCTTGTATAATTATTTTGCAAAACATTTCTGCTGATCGAATGTCCCTTATACCATAGTTTATCAGGCAAGGTTTGAGATTGTTGTGCCTAAAATATACATAGGCAGGGCATATGAACACAAAGTGGGAAAGTGATTCTTTCAAAGATGGGCAAAAGGGACACAGTTCAGTGCCACCTTGCTTCCGATTATTGGTAGATGTGGCTGTGGGTAGTGTACCTGCTCTAAGTTTGAACGAAAGTGCTCGCAGGAGCGGGTCATTTACATGATCAAAATAATTTTCCATTCAGAGTGGGTCCTTAATGTACAGATATGTTACGTCAAGCTCCTCCTGCTTGAATTGTTCAACAGTAAAGAGCACGGCAACTCTTTTACAAGACTTTTCAGCCAACCTTTCAAAGTAGTTTTGGTTGTGCCTGGATTAGACCACCAATCATCAGACCCTAACGCTTCACATACAAATCTGATAGATTTCATTAATCCATTATGGCCTCTCTATATTTTGCAAGTGTGGGTGACAACCAAATGTGTATCCGATAAAAGAGAGGGCAACTGTTTTTGTTAGACCCAATCCCATGCCAATTTAGTTCAAGTTGGAGAATTGTGTTAAGTGTGGTCTTAGAAAGACAAAGTAGCCTGTTTAAGAGCACTTTTTTGTAATTTACAAATGATGGGTACTTAATATACCCCACAGTTCACCTTTGTGTAACGCAGCATTCCTAGCTTGGATTTTAAAAACTGGAATAGTTGGAGTTACTGCTCTCTGTCCGTGAGTGTGTGATGCATTTTGAATAGCTTACAATGAAAATCTTAATGTACACATCGAGGGGCTGATTCATGGATTTGTTTGTGCCGAAAAACAGTGGTTTGTGCACCATTCTGCCCGCAAATCCCGATTTGTGAAGCAGCGATTTGCGGGCAGAATGCCGCACAAATCCCCATTTTTTGGTGCAAATAATTCCTTGAATCAGCCACCAAATTGTTTGCTTGGTGTGACAAAGTACCACTTTTATTAAGATGTAAGCCTAGGTAATTAAATCTATATACTTCTTCTATCAGATCCCCATTTATTCTAAGGTTAATTTTCCTTTGTCACTGGCTCTTAGGTAAACAGGTCAGAGTGTTTTTATTAGAATTGGGTTCTAGGCCCCTTGGCTTACAAAGGGAAAGGAACTTCTCTGATAATAGAACATAACAAATGTCCGGTGGTCCCATTAAATCTCTGTCAGAACCACAGAATCCCCTCAGAGTGGTGCCTAGCTTGGTCCCACACACCTCCCCCATACAGAACATGCACCCTCAGTGTGATGGCATTATTCCTGCAGGATACTTGCAGTGACATTATACGTCTCCAAATACCACGACAGTCGCTATCGTGGGTGATGCCTCTAATGCTGCTGCTGTTATTTCACTTAAAACCTTAAAAAGTATAGAACCTACTGTACCCCCCTCCTTCAAGATATCTGTTTTTTCTCTAGTCACTCTCTGGGGGATGGAGCAGAGCATCAAAGAGCTATATCCCAGTCAGTATGCTGGGTCCAGCTAGTTTACCACATTAGGCAATGTAGGCAATGTACTGCACTTACATGGATTTTGGGTGTAAACAATGTACTGCAACAAGATGGTTCTTGAGATTTAGGCAATGCTTTGCACCTAGAAAGATGTGGGGGCAGGCAATATATTGCACAAGGATGAATATAACCATGGCTTTTTACTCTTGCACCCTGCACCAATGGAATTATCCAAAGGCACGGCCACACTCCCGCTGCGTGCGCATCTGCTTCTACACACAAATGGAATTAGACTTTGCACAACACTTCTACCTTAAGAATGGAGCTATCTTTCACGTCAATAATTGGAACTGCAGCTACACACATAATTGTCTATTCTCGTGTACACCCGCTCCAGTTTATCTCTCTAGTGTACCTCTCTCCACCCATCCTCATGCCATTTAGACATGGGTGGCTAGCAGGGACTTGGCCACCCCCTCATAAACTTTAATGGCCATAATGCATGTGATAGCACCTCCCAATTTACCATAGTTAGGACTTCGGCCCCTGAGACGGCATTCAACTGACAGCGTGTTGGGACCATAACCATGGTGAAAGGTGCTATAAAAACGATTAAATTAAATAACAACTGTGTAACTCGCAGTACTAGAATGTCAGTCTTTAGCTTTTGTAGGCCCCTATGATGTGCATCAGGAACCCATTCTCTGCATCATTTGTGGGTATGTACATGCAGCAAGATAATCCAATATATATTCTTGCACCCCTTTCTATCACCATAAGGGGATCCAGGACATACCGGTTTTGAAGCGTAATCAACCGGATCATCCTCAGCTCACTCTTGATAGCATTCAAGACTTCTTCAGTGTCATTCGCCAAATGGATCAATTCCCACCAAACAAACTGCAACCACTTTGCGTTTGAAGCAGCCTGACTCCCAGGTGTTAAGAGAGACATGCAGAACGCCCCCTTCTTTGGGATACCAGACAATATTTGTCTGGAATCGCTTTGAGTAGCTTGGACGAAAATTTTGACAGATAATATGATCTCTTCTTCCTCAACTTCCTCAACTTCTCCAATTGCTTCTTCTTCCTCATTTCATGTGTTGGATTGGGGCTGGGATAGATACGCGAACCCCCTATTGTCAAGTGTGTTTCAAAACCAGGATAGCAGAATGCAATGTTGTTAATGCACACGTGCTTCACCAGGAAGGAGGAAGCTGCAGATATGCCTGTTGACCATATACCCAGTACAGGTCTATCAGTGCTTCTGTTCCTTTTGCAAGATCCGGAATGAACATTGTCTTATTGCACTTTGTGTTAGTGCCTACGGGAACAGTCCCATGCCCTGGAAAGCAAAACTGATATTCATCTGCTTGTTGAACCTTTACTGGGGTTTAACGTGTTCCATGCTAGTTTAGCTATATATGCAGTCCATATTGTGAAACAGTTCTTAATAATGTTCCATAACGTCTACTCCAAACCCTACCAACCCCACTGTGGCATAGCTCGCCACTGGGGCACTGTCACCTTTGGCATAGTTCTCTCCATCTTTGTCCTTCAATACAACTTGTACCTTGTGCACCGTGAACATACTGCGAACCTGACACATCGCTAAATGCATCAAACACTTGGCCTCCAACAGCAATATCTCTCTGAGTAGTAACATTTTGGGTGCCCTGACATGTCGGGGATGAGGGAGCAGACATAACAACTCCTGTTATACCTCTGTTTCCCTACCAAGTTCATATGGCTGTACCACATGTTAATACATTCTGGGTGGTGTACATCAGACATTGCATCAAACACTACACCCTTATATAGGTCATACTCATTTTCTTTATCCAAACCTCTTCTAACTCACATCTTTAAATTTCATATTATATTATCTTATACTCGCATTTGTTTAAAGTTCACTACCATGGTTATCACTTGGTGTTGTGTTGTCAAAAAAAGTGTCAAGAAGCAAATTGTTTTTACATCCCCTTGTACTAAACCCCTAACCCCCTTTTTATGACCTGACCACATAACTTCACTAGACAAGTATACAAATAAACCAATAAAGAATCCACACAAAAGAGGAATAAATACTCTCCTACAAATCCTTGTAAGTGCTATAACATGTGTTCCATTAAATAATGCAAAAATGTGAAAATTCATAGCAGAAAATATAATTGAAAAAAGTCACACAACCTAAATATCAGTTAAACATTCAACCAGTGTGACATAAGTATTCTTGAAATGGAAAATGCAAAAACTATTGTTTTTACCTAAAGATAAATCACCTCATCAAAAACACTCACATAAAATGCATGTAGAAGGTGGCAATGTTCTGTGTGCTTTCCTAACATCACAGACAAATGCACGAATGCTGTAGTTTCTTAACTTTGAACACAAGCGGAGTAGCATATAGCACTGTTGTATCAAGGCTCGTTCCACCTGCGGACAACGTTTTTGACATACATTTTACAACCAGGAAAAAATTGCAATGGTGGCGAGCTTGTAGTTTCTGGTGCAGCACTGTTTACACCTTTTGCCATTCGACGTGGAGCAATCTGTTGAGAAAGGTATTTAATACACTTTCTTAACTGAGTCAAATACGAATGAAACTCCTCCCACAAAATTGAGACAGCACTGTGAGCATCAGAAGCACTAGGCACAAGAGACAGCAGCATTTCCATACATCTCCCCATCACAATTGCATTTGGGGAGAGGTGATGGTCTTTACAGGGCTAAGTCCTTAAACTGAACAGAGCCAGGGGAAGGCAGTACACCCAATTCTTCTTCAGGGCAACACAAATCTTAGACTACTTTGTTTTCAGTAAACCATTCTTCCTTTCTACAATGCCATTGGAATGGAAGCGATAAATGGAGCACATCTTGCTTTTGATTCCTAAAAGAGATGCAATTTCCTTTAACAGCTCATTAAAAAAGTGGGTGGCATCATCACTTTTAAGCATTTGACACACTTCCCAATGGAGGAACACTTCTCTCACCACAAACTTGGTGGCCGATTTGGCATCAGGATGTGCACATGGACCAGCCTCAAACCAATGGGAAAAAAGGACATATCACAGCTATGAGTTAACAGAAGGAATTACATCTCTTACCCATATCTGCAAAATAAATGTGGAAGTCACGGACTGGGCCCATTGGACGTGGCCGTGTGCCCCTTAAAGTTTGTAATGTTTGCCCAGTGCTGTACATCTAGCAAACTGCACAATTTCATGTGAACATAGACAACCATTACTGAATATTGGGCACATAGCAATCCTCTTGTATGTCTTTGGCAATATACTGTTTGAACATGTGGGCAGGGAAGTGGAGTTGATCGAACGCCACTAAGGCCAATTCTTGGGGCATTACAAACTCCCCGTTACTGGTTTGTCTCCACACTAAATCAGTTGGGGACTGTTCACACCCCCTTCTTTGTCCCAACATCGTCTCCCTTTGCGGCGCCTGATCTTGTGTCTCAACTAGTTCAGTGACAGGAACCTATGTATATGGAACCTCTAAATGCAACTGCATTTTTGCAACTGCTGGAAGCTCAGGGATATCTTGCACTGGCAAATAACCGGCCTGTTTGACTGCCGTGTCTGCTGCTTCATTCCCAAGAGAGACAAAGTCTGCACCACTCATGTGGGCGGCACACTTGTCAACCCCGAATGAACAGTTGTTGTAACATAGGTTGAGTATGAATAACTTGTAACTGACACCCTTGTGATGCCTCACGTGGCTGAATAAGATCAATCAATTCCACTGCCTGCACTGAATAGTGACCTGGTAACCTCAGCTGCACAAAAACATCTTACTCTCCATCAACTAGCCATTCATCTGCTGCCCCAGTATGTCACTCGCCTGTCTCCTGGTCAATAGTCAAAGACCCATGAATGAAAAACCCCTCAGTGTCATCTAATGCATAGTCACATGCCTTAGGAATGTCATCCTTAGGACCATCATATGTAACACAGTCATGCACCTCGTCGTCGTCAGTAATGGGTTCAGTCAAAAACATAGCTGGGTTCCCTGTTTTACAACGGACAATGTGAATGATGGGCTTGAAAGAATCACTTCATATGCAGAAGCCCTTTGTGTGGTTAAGGTAGATTTGGACCTCTCGAGTATTGCAAATACAGCGTGTTCGACTTATAGCATCAATGAGCATCCCATAACAATGGTAGCAGACTTCTCAATTGCAAAAGTAGCAGCAGCCAATGCTTGTTTGCATGGTAGCTGTCCTTGCATGACAGATTCCAGCATGCCACTGCAATAGGCTAAGGGTTTTTGACCCATAGTTATGTGTTGCATCAGTACTTCAGTCATCACCTGGCCATTATAATGTGAGAAAATATAGAACACATTAGTGTAATCAGGGGTTGCCAGTACAGGAAAAGTAGAAATACATGTTTTCATTCCTGAAATTTAGTAACCATTTCATCAGTTCAAATAATAGTATTTTGAATCTGTTGTGATCCCTTAAGGGCCTGGAGGAATGGTTTAATATATGAGGTTTAGTCAAAGATCCATGCTCTATAGTAATTAAACAGACCGAGAAATCTCTGCATGTCCTTAACTGTCACAAGCAGGGTGGCAGTGTGCACTGCTACTGCACGGTCTGCAATCAATCTTTTACTGTTCACTGAAATCTACTGACCCAAATATAATACCTCTTTCTGACAGTATTTCTGCTTTGCTCTGCCCACCTTATACTCTTTGTCGGCAAACAATTGCAACAAAGCAATAGATTCCTCCCTGAACTGAACACCAGTAAATCATCCACATATTGAATTATAGTGCTGGGGTCATCAATGTTTTCTAAATCCTGATGTGACATCCTGTTAAAAATACTCAGCGACTCACAGTACCCTTATGGAAGCCTAGTATGTTGAAATTGACTCCCCGCTGTGAGGTATTGTGAACCTGGATGCAAGGTACTGAGAAAAATGTCTTCTTCAAATCCACCACAGTGAAATGGATGCCTCAACAGGTATATCACACACATGTTTGGCAGAGTTTGAAACCACTGGGAACTCTGCCAGTACTATATCATTGAGGGGGTGCAAATCCTGAATCATCCTCCAACTGGCCCCCTTTGATTTTTTCACTGCATAAATGGCGGCGTTAGACAATGAATTAGATGGCTCTATAATACCCTTTATGGTTTCACAGACATCTTCCTCTGCTGATTTTGATAAGGGAAACTGTTTAACTCTAGGAAACACAGCTCCAGGTTTCAAAGTGATACGTATTAGTGCAACGCTGCGTAAAAGCCCCACGTCATGTGGATTACTCGTCTATAGATTGTCAGGTACCTGAGACAAATCTTCTGAAGCAAAGGAGCGAGCATTCACGACCAGTAATATTGAACAAGCCACATGTCTGAATTGTATCATAATCTGACAAGCAATACACACTTCCTATATTATTTCCCCCTCATTTTCTTTATTGTCAAAAAGGTCCGCATCTGAAACGTTTCACACTGGTGTCATAGGGTAAATGTACAAAACCTTGCACCACTCCCCTGCTATCAACACAATCCTGTTCTCTGACACTAGAACCCCTTCTATGTCAAGTGCAATGATTGTTCCTGCAACTACTTACTTCCTGAAATTGGGCAGGGCTGAACAAGAATTCAGAAGTTACTCAGCAGTACTTATTAGCCACTGTGGCTCTGTGCTGAGTAGTATTGTGATACCATACAGAAACAAATTAGGGGCCACTGGCATTCCTCTTCTGTCGGATTTAATGCCCAATGAATGTAGGGTCAACATTACTGTCATGGTACACATACCGGGTGTAATGCATACCACACCCCTTTCGGTGAACAAGATGGTCATTTTGAGGTTACTCAGAATGTAACTTCCCAACAAATTAATCGGGGTCACATGTAGTACGACAAGGAGACCCACACCGTTCTGCCCCCTACCTTAATGGGTACATTTCTTCCTAAAAGGATCCAATTTAATTGCCCTAGAGAAGTCATGTGTATCCATGACCTTGCCTGAGAAAGGGAATCCTCCCTTACTAATGCATGATTTGGTCGCACCTGTATACACCATGAAAATAAATGGTTTATTTCCTATCTCCATGCCCAACAAGGGTTCCTCTTCTGGGTCAGTGGTGACTGATAAGACTGGGCATGCTAAGGCGCTCTATGGGCTGTCCTAATCTGGATATTTGTTTGTCCCTGGGAAAACAAATGGGTTCTCTCCAACCACTGTGGCCCCCTGGTAATGTGTCACTGTGCCATTCAGGGGGGTATTGCTGTTGATATTTGAGAACCCTGCTGTTGTCCTTGATGCACTGCATACAGTGGCATGTTACTTGAGCCTGGAGCTGGCAACTGTGTGAAAGATGGTCGGGGAGCAGGCGGTGCAACGGGCAATGGCGCACCAAAAGAAAATGTGGAGGGCAAACTTTCCATATGACTGGGGATATGGGGCGAATCTCCCTGGGGATAAGGATACATTTGCTGATGGGGGTATGCAAATGATTGCTTAGGCACTACATTCCCTTGAAAAATGACCAATTTGCCCATATGTCCAGGATTGACCCGCTCCTCCTCCCTGAGGACCCATTCCTCTGAACCCTCCTTCCCACCCTCAGGGTCCTGAGAATCCTCCATCTACCTCGCTGAAATCAATCTGGAAACCCTCCTTGATACTGGGGCTGATACCCACCTGCTCAATCATTTTCACCTCCCCACTCAGGTGCTGCTCGCACAGTGGCCTGAACCGCCCTAAACTCTGCCAATCCATCTGTCTGCACAGTCACTACAGCCCCATGTAATGCAACCTTTGCTAGCTTCATTTTTGACCAGTTTCACTTCCTCTGCTTGCGCTCACTGTGTGGCTGCCTTCTCCTTTTCTTTCAACCATTTACAACGATGCATAATTATAGACTGAATTTCTGCCCAGCCCTTTGCCTCAATCCCCACAATATTGTCAAGCACATTCTGTACCTCCTTTGGAAGCCCTATTTTTACTACAAAATAGAAAACTGGAATCACTCAATCCCAATAATCTCCTGTTTCTGCCCTCTCTTGTATATGCAATATATACTGGGCAGGATCCTCATCATCTTGCATCGTCCTCTGAATGATCGACTGGAGATCAGGCTTATCAGGATATGTCTGCCATAGCGCTGCCCACACTTGGGCATTATGTCATTAAAATGCACTCCATCACCTAACTCCACAGCTGGGTACCAGCTTTGACCCATATGTCGTCAGCCTGATCTCCCAGTATTGACACAAACAAGCTTTTCAAATCCCCAACAGCCAACGTGGTACTAGCTGTTTGCTTCTTAAAAGCATATATCCACTTGCCTGCTACAGCGGTGCGAGATGGCAGTGTCTTTTGAGATTGTTTGTATCAATATGGGCCCATGGTATATACTGCGCTCTCCGTGGTCCCTTGTGTAATAATGGAATCTGTGCTCCTATTGTCTTCCCTACTTTCTTTTTTTACTGTTGCCAACCTCTTATCAACTGCATTACACTTTATCTATTTTGTGATCTAGGTCCCCACAAACTTTCAACTTGTGGGGAAATCACAGGTGGTTGCTCATCCTCCTCCAACTACAGTATCCCACACCTCTTCCCCTTGTGTACGGTAATATTTGTCATCTGACCAAACTCTGCCATAGCCCATACTTTCCTCTTGCCTCCTCCTTTCCTCTCTTTCCTTTTCTATGTGCACATCCCCGAAAAAAAATATCATCCGCTCTCCATTTATCTGTTCCTACAGATTTATGCTGTCCATTTCTCCTTTCTAGTTTTAATTGTGCCAGTACATCTTCCACTTTCCTTAGTGCATCGATCAACGTCTTCTGTGATCTTGTATCAGTTCTTTCTGCACTTTACTCCTCACAGCAGAAGATGCTTTGGGGTTAGGGAGGTTGTGATATTGGGCCGTTTGGGTGGCGGGGGAGCTGTGGTTGGTAGGGGAACATGCATGGGGTTTGTATATCCCAATTCAGCACATGTAGGATAAGACCCTGATGGGGGACACTGAACTACATTGGTGGGGGGTGCAGAGTCACTTTGAACAGTATCAATAGCAGGTATAGGGGCACATGGGGTGGCCAAGTCGCTCATAGTCTTTAAGTATTCTGTGGATCCTTCTTTCAAATCCTCCACCATTTCCCATGATTCTTATGCCTTCTTTCTGTTTTTAAATGTTTTCCCATCGTATTTGGCTGCCAAAAATGTGCACATGTGACTTAACATGTCTCTAGTATTTGTCCCCTGCTCTAGCCATGGCTTAAACTACCCTCCCTTTCTTTCATCTAGACATTCCTTATGATAACTGAAAATATTGTCTCTCAATACAAAGGAAGGGCCTTCCACATATACTCCAACATGGTTACCGGCTCCATGGGAGCCACTTCTTTATTACTGTTTTACAATGTTACCAACACCCTCACCCCAAACCAAAAAACTGTACTCCTCACACCCGCCCTCTCCTCAATGCTTATTCCCTTTCACATTTCCCTCACACACTTCGCACAACCTTCCTATTCCACAACACAATAGGCCCTCCCTTTACCTATGCTAACCAACAGAAAAATCACCAACAACCAAATATCACAATAAAATTGGGTGAGGAGATACCAGACGAACAAGGGCCTCTACCACAACTACTTCTCTTTCTCACACACCCTTAAATTGGGTACAGAGATCCTAGATCCACTAAATATAAGGTCTCTATCCATATCCTTTTATCTCTGTTATACAGCACTGTCTTATTCCCTAGGACCATAGGAAAGGGTCCCGTTACACCACAAGCCTCTATATAAAAACCTGCTTAATATATATACAACAACACATGGAATTCCAACCTATCAATTCAGTCCTCTAACGCCACACACACATACACACTCTTCATTGTACACTCAAACACTAACACTCCCTTGCCATACCCTACTTGTCTTCTGTCATGGGGTCCCGTTAACAGCTTGCACAATCCAGAGACAGCGCCCCACTCCAAATAACAGACAGTAATTCTGATAAAACAGCTCCTGTAAACCTCTCAAGGGTGCGCACAAAGGGGACTGGTCGCTGCAGGTGGTTATGGCCCCTACGGATGTGCAGCCAGGAATCCTCCCTCTTTGCGACGTAGTATGGGATGGATCGGGGTCACCAATAATGTAGGGCAACTCTTCAACACGCAGACCAAGAAATAATAACCTGCTAGGGAAAAGGCCTAGGTGCACCATTTTCCGCGAAGTATAAGAGATTATCTTATCCCAAATCTTAGTTCATGTTTTGGCAATCCAAGACCTCTGGCCAAGCTCCCATGACTATGGCCTTCATTCTGGACCACAGCCCTTCGCTTATTTGGCTGTGCACATTCCTGCTCAATTGTTCAAAGGCCTAACTATTTAGATTTATATGTGGGTGTATGTGCGTGTTCCTTTCCATGCCTGGGAACCGGAATGTGATAATCAGCAAAGAAATTATACCTCATTGTTCTGTGTCACCAATATGGCCTGCGAGGATTCAGGCATACTCTTGCATAAGTTTGTGTTATGACTAGGGCTGTACCGAATTTCGGCTTCGAGTAAGTATTCAGCCGAATTCCGGCTAAAAAAAACCTATTCGACTCCAGACGTTCTCATTTGAATACAATGCAACATGAACTCAGAAAGGCAAATATAGACTTCAGGTTTCAAAACTGAATAGAATTAGACCAGACAAATTGCTATCACACAGCTGAAAAATATCTTCTATTGTAATCTGCTCTTTAGGGCATGTTTTGTTACAGATTCATTAAACAAAAAAGGTGCTCATCTTTTATACTTAGCCTGCAACAATACAGCAACATCTTTTCTCTTGGCGAATGTTTATGTGCAATGTGCACTTTTTTCAGTTGGAAAAAACAAACTGAAAGAAATGTGCATAGATACTTTCAGTTCCTGTCATGTCACTTCCATTTGCGTACATCATAGTCCCCTCTTTTCTTTATTTAAGGACTTGAGTCCTGAGTTTAATATTATCTGATATTTTATCAGGAAATTATAAGTTGCATATGTTTGTGTATTGACGAGAAAGAGTGGCTAGGATAAATGAAAAGTGAGCAGCATTTGTTTGGGTGGGGGAATAGTTTTGAGATGGAGTTTACGCATTTCAGATTTCCTCTTGATTTGTGTCCTGCATGAGCCGACATGAACCATTTTATACATTTCTATGTGAGCTGCAAAGAAGTTTTGAAACTCGACCACATTGACTTTGCAAATGGATAGAGAATGCAACGCATCTGATTCATAAAGGCAGTCCTTTTGCATTTGTGAAGCCTCCTACTTTAACTGGCACTGTATATGCAACAATCTTCTGTACATTTGGTCCCTTCATTTTGGTTAAATCTGCTTTATTTCTGGCTTTTATACTTTAAATAATGATGATACATTAATTACAATGAAGGGAAATAAAAGTATAGAATGCATTGAAATTGGTGCTTTATTTGTTTTTTTAATAAGTCTATTTTTGGAAGTTTGGGACATGATTTATTAAATAAAGCAACTATTCGGCTTCATATTGGGCTTCGGCCAAATAGCTGACAAACTATTTGGTATTCGGCCGAATACTAAATATGCTATTCGTTACAGCCCTAGTTATGACTACCACACACATGCAATGTATTCTACATAGCATTATTGCCAAGCAAATTGTTATTTAGCATTATATAACTTCCCACTCCACTTGTTGTTTCTGCCCATATAGCTCCCCTTCCACCCTACACAATCCTAATCCATTCTCCATGATTTAATATATTTTCTGCGATCTAAATTGTTTAGGAGGGTCAGTAATTTGAACGTTCATCCCAACAGCATGCATGGAAGATCCTGTTGGTAAATGAAGCAGAGTACCTAGCATCTTGCAGGCACTACAGAGCATCCTACAGATAGGCACACAGTGACAGGGAGGGAAAGGTGGGGGGCAGAAAAATATAACCAAAAACGTCAATGGAAGAAATGATGGTGGTGTAGTTGACAAGTCGACCAGAGGGAGGACTGAAGAGGGAGCATCTGAATATGCCTTCCATCCCAAAAGACCCCCCAACCGGAGGAAGCACCAACAACAACATGGCCGTCGATCCTATGAGCTCACATCAATTCCCACTGCTCCCCCAATAGATAACATCCATGAAAGGTACCCTGTCATCAGGCCCTACAACCATGCAGTAATACAACCCTTACCCAATGTGGATGAAGATACACAAGACAGAGCTGGAAAAAGCTGTATACACAAGACATGTCAGCGGAAAAAGTCAAATTAAAGGGGAATCTGGCAAACGGACGGGGAGAGATCTCAAAGAAGATCCCTCCATTATTATCAAGCAGGCTGATAAAGGGGGAGGAGTGGTGGTCTGCGATGCTGTGTACTATGACTCTGAGGTAATGAGACAATTAAACAATACTTCTTTCTACTTGAAACAGAGGAGATCCAACAGAAAGCATAGGGGCGGACATTCTTGCCCTAGCCACACGGGCACGTGACATTAACATTCTGAGCCCTAAGGAATTTTCATTCCTTACCATCAAAGGCACAAGAGCTCCGCTCTTTTATATCCTTCCTAAAATCCATAAGGATAGATTGAATCCACTGGGCAGACCGATAGTGTCTTTATGTGGCTCTATCTTAGAACCCCAGGGCAAGTACCTTGATTATTTTCTCAAACCACTTGCTGTCGATACAGCCACCTATCTGGCAGACACAACGGATGCCATCGTACACTTAGAGGGTTTACCATTTGACACTACGACTAATCTATTCATTACTTTAGACGTAGAATCGTTATATTCTAACATTCCACAGTCAGAATCTCTTCCCATCATAAAATTCTTTTTGGACATGAGAAGTGACCCACAGCAGGTTCTCAGGGAATTCCTCATTGACCTTTTAGAAATTGCACTCACCAAGAACTATTTTCGGTTCAAGGAGGATTTCTTCCTACAAATCAAGGGAACCGCTATGGGAGCCTCATTTGCTCCTAACTACGCTACTTTGTTTATGTGGGCGTTTGAGAAGGTTTCCATTTTTGACAAATCCAATCCTTTCTTCAATCTATTATCTTCTACCGAAGATACATAGACGATATTATAATAATTTGGGACAAAACTTTGGGTAATCATGAAACCTTTCTCACATGGATGAATTCATTGAACAGCCATCTTCGTTTCACCATGACTGTTGACAATATGTCAATACCCTTTTTGTACCTTTTGTTGAAAGCTAAGGACGGGGTCATTATAGTGGATTTACATCGTAAGCCCACCGACAGAAACACCATCCTCCATTTCGAAAGCTTCCATCCTCAAGCTTTAAGAGTCAGCATTCCCTATGGCCAATTTTTGAGGGCAAGGCGTAACTGTTCTGATAAAATTGATTTTTCCAAACAGGCCGATATCATTGAAAGCAGGCTTGCGGATCGAGGTTACCCACACCATATATTGCGCCAATCCCGTAAGAGGGCACGCCACCAGCATCGCGAGATTCTTTTAGCCTAGAATACTCGTGATAAACCGGACCAATCAAGAATAGTTTGTGAATGACTTATAACACTCATCATTCGGTTGTTAACAAAGCTATTAGCAAGCATTGGCACCTTCTACAGTTGAATCATTCAGACTTGGTTCCTCCTATGTTTGCTTTTAAAAAAGGTAAAAACGTGAAGAACTGGCTTTCTAAAGCCGACAGGTCCTCTCCTCAAACTGGACCCAAAACCATTGCCGAGATGTGGGGTATGAACAAAGTTCAGGGCCATTTTCCATGCGGATATTGTTGCCACTGTAGATCAACCACAGCTACCACCACTGCAACCATTAAAACAGGGTATGGAAACTTAGAGACCACACTACATGTAACTCCAAGAATGTCATATACGCAGTTACATGTCCCTGTGACAAAACCTATATTGGCAAGACTTCGAGACCTGTGAAACTCAGAATTTCTGAGCACAAGTCCAAGATCCGCACTGGCAATTTTACATCCCCTCGTGCCCTCCATTTCTCCGAACAACATCACAATTGTGACGATTTAGGCTGGTGGGTGATTGAACAAGTAAGAGGCCCTGACCCTTACATCTCTGCCAATAGGCTATCCACCTGAGAAAACTGGTGGATTTAGAACACCCAAAGTCATGTAGTAGGCCTCAACTCACAGGAAGAGTGGGCTGCCACCATCTCGACATTAGCCTAATTTTGAATTATTTTTTTGCAGTTTTGAGCATTTAGGTTTACTGATTTGCAGTTTAGCTTTTCTAGATACTATTATAGTCTCTATGTAGGTGCCTTTGCTTTGTCCAGACCCGTTATAGCCCTGGATGGGCGTTTCCCTCCAGTAGCTTGCAAATACTTATATTCTTTTGAATATGATATTCTACATTTCCACCATATTTGTAATTAATTAGGGTTTCCCCCTCTTTCCCCCCTTTCCCCCCATTTTCTCTGCATGGCTGTTTCTCCGTCATTCATTTGTTCAGAGAAGTGCTTTTGTTGTTGGCCCTTGCATGTGCTGCACTCTTGAACACCATGTTCACTGTGGATTTGATGGCTCGCGTTTTGCAATTGCTTATGGCTGTTCTTTTTTTCTCTTTTTTTATTCATTTTTTCATTCATTGTTTTTTAGAGAAGCGCTTCTGTTGTTGGCTTTTGCATGTGCTGTATTGTTTAACACCATGTTCACTGTTTATTTGATGGCTCGCGGTTTTCAATTGCCCCCAAGTGGGCTGCATTTTCTATCAGGTGACTTTGTTTCAGCGCCTTTGATTCAGCTGTGTGTTCCCTGTTGCCGCGGCTTTTGATTAGCACTTTCGAGATTGTACGGCGCCGAGGAGGGGTTTCTCTTTCCCGGCTCGGGCTTGCATCTCTTCATGACCAGTTGTGCCTGATTAAGGTGGACGACGTAGCACGCTAGTACCCGCCCACAAGGACATTTAAACTCTGACTGCAGACGCCTTTTGGGAGATCCTTTGAGGTCCCAGGGCAAAGGACTGGTGCAGACTTATGCGCCGATATTACTCAGGTAAACCAGATTCATGGGAGCGTTTGTCTGTTAAACCTGCAAGGCTTTCAGCTATACTGCGTTCCAAGTAACGGGGGCTCAATAACACATATTTAGCTGTAACTTCGGTCACAGCAGTGTTTGTTATTTAAAGCCTGTTTACAGCCACGTATCATGTTGCAATCTCGGCTAGCCGCCTTGGAGAGAGGGGACTAGTATGGACCACTCTGGCCTTTTGGTCGTCTGCTGGGTGCTTGCATATTATTTTGGATTTTGTTTTCAAGCCGATGCATTTGCTTGCTGTTTTACATTATGTGCTGCAATACCATCGTTCTTATGGGTGCAATTACAATCTCATTGTCATCTGCTGCTTCCGTTTTGCAACAGTTAAAAACTTTTAAGACATTTTTCATGTCTTGGTGTGGGAATGCTGCCATTTATATGGACATGGCAACAATTGGATTGCCCCAGTAATTTCTGGAAATGTTCTGCACCAACAAAGAATAGAAGTGGTTTAGTACTAGACTGATCACTATAATACGAGCATGATTTGCCATGCAAGTTTAAAATTAAATTATTGTTGATTGACTGTTCATTACTATTCTCATTTGTCTATTTAGTTTTCGGCGTGTCAATGATACCACGCTGAATATTATTCCTCCCTGGTGGGACACATCCTTTTCCAGATGCTCCAACGCTGTTTGTCGTCTGTGACACAAGGTCTAGATTGACTTTTACCTCATTCTATCTTTATACAGGTCAGCACTATTGTGTTTTGATTTAATATTTATATTGGGAAGGACTGCTGTTAGATGCTTTTTCACTGTTTTTTGGAGTGGTCTTTAGTCATATTGGTACCCCTCCTAGGATTACAACATGTTCCTGTTTTTGTTCTTGGTTTCTTGCAGTTCTACTTGGTAGAGAACTTGCACTGTTGGTCTTCATTCATTTCTCAGGATTTATATTTGGGAAAAGGTGATAAGCCAAACAGTTGAGATAATGGTAAAATTGCATATTGAACTGCCATTCCTTTTTTTCCTGTACTAAAGTATGGAGGGCTTTTTGCCGGACTTGTCCGAAGGGAGGCAGGCATCCTATTCGCTATTCACAGATCATTCTTATTTTTAATACTTTTCATATTTCTAGTCTATGGTGTTAGCATTTAAATTTTCAGGGTTTTAATTATTGTATAAATCTGTTTATGAATGTGTTCTGATCCTGGTTTTTGTTTTTCTTTTTGTCTGATTTTGTAGGCAAAACTATGGATTCAGCTTGTACAAAAATCCTTAGCTAAAATGAATGTCACTCATTATATGCATGTTTTTACACTATAAATGTGTGTGGCATATATCTCGATGGTGGTGCACCGTCCTGAAGAAGATGGGCATCAACTGTGAAAAAGCTTAGATGCTCTGTACCATCGAAACTACTGTCTGTTTGCATGTCAGACCTAGTGTATGTAGTAGGTCATGACAGTGTAGCAGTTGGCGTACAGCACCCCCTTATGGTTTCTAATCCAGAAGTAACCATTATTGCCTTGTTTATGTATTTGTGGTTGTCTTTATATTCTCTAATGTGGCCATAGCCCCTGACCACCATCCGGTTGTTTTTCCTTTAAACGGTCTGATGTTCGGAGTGCTTGGTTACACTAAGCCAGTGCTGACTGAATTATCAGTCATGTTTTTAGACAAGCATTCTTGCTTGACTATGTATTCTAGCTTCTAATTAAATGTTATTTAGTTAACGAGCTTGAAACATGATTTAACATGCATGTTTTAAAATAATGAAATATAAATAAAATATTCATGTTTTCTAATTGTATTGTCTTTTGTATGACCTGATCTGTGACTGCCCCTCTCCCCGTCCGTTTGCCGGATTCCCCTTTAATTTGACTTTTTCCGCTGACATATCTTGTGTATATTACAAATGTCTCTTCCTCTTTGCCAGCGAAGTAGAGGTGTACCCATTCTCTGTGTCACTTTAGAGCTGGAAATGGCTACATGGACAGAATCGACTGCCATGCCTCAAGTAATTCGAGACATCATGATGACATAGCTACGTTAGACAGGAAGCACATGTGCGATCCACACATCCGAGACACTCGCACACCCAAACTAGACGAAGAATACATGAATACAGCTCTATAAGTTAGAGTACAGTGACATATACATACTGTCTGCACATTTATTATTTTGCTCTTAGGCCTATTGCAGCAACGCAGGAATGCAAGAAGCAAGAAGAGCTTGTGTACATGCTTGCTGATGCTTACATGCAACTAACCCTATAGTATGACAGGAGCACTCGAGGGAACTGGCAGCCATGACACACTAATCTATGGAAACTATGGAAGGCTGTATTAGAAGCCACACTATGGCTAAGGAAATCTAGCGGGCCGTGATCGTCTCAGAGAAATCTCAAGCCTCACAAGATGCTCTGCAAACAGAACTACCACAGCAGGAGCGACAGAACTGCCAAGGCCACAATGTTTCAAATGTGTATCTGAAAGGCGCAGGAAACCCCGCTCTCTACATTAGGGTATTAGCATCAAAACTAGTCTCAGAAAGAAAATTCAGAGGAAAAGTAGCGTATTAAGGGTTTTATTAAACCTAATACATTTATTGCTATGTGAGTTTAATCACAATTTAATTTTCACTCAAGCAATTATTTAACATAGCAGGAGAAATTTTTTTTTTTAAAACACAGTATAGTTCCATAAAATTCATACTATTCAATCATTCATACATTCATCCACATCCATACAGCGTACATCAATCCACTCATACACAACATCAATAAGTACAAGAGAAAAACACATAACAAATATCACAATTCATCAACAATTCAACACAAAAAACAAGGAGCATGGCCACAGTGGTTTTTGAAGGTGGTCAGCAATTAGGATAGGCAAGAAATGGAAGATCTTCACAAGTGGCCTTATCCTGAATTTCTCTACCGGTTTCGACATGTTAACGTTGTTTGTGTTACGTCTTCATCAGGAGATAACAATACATTTTCTAAAAACAAAACGAGCATAAAAACATAAGTTCCCTAAAAGGATATAGAAACAGTGGAGAGGGAGAAAGTAAGAAAGTGCAAATGCATAGCTTTACCGTGCTCAAGCTTAGAGTAGAATAATCTACTGTTGTCCTGCTCATAATTCCAAATACATATATCTGGGGTAAACAGAGGGCGTCATGCAGGAAGTGCTACCAAAGAAAATCAGTGTCCCTGGACAAGGCAGGAATAAATCATGACTAGAAATAGACCAATTGTGATGCGAAATAAACAATGTTTCAAATGACATTTCACATGCAGAGCCAAGGTGATACCGGCTGCAGCAAGGACTATTCCCTGCAACATACAGACAATTCGAAGGAATTGAGCTTGCAACCGTGGTCTCCAAACACGTGACCTGGCTGAGCTGATACTGGGCCAGGACTTGGAGGTTGGGAAGGTTCAACCGTCCCATGACCAGACAATGGTTGCAACAAAATAGCTATTCTCCAGCTACTCTTGTACGATGGGAATGGAACGCTCTCATGGCATTAGTTTCTACACACCATTGTAAAGCGCTGACACATAGTTGCACCTTGCTGACACATAATATACATGTATTGCAAACAGGTGTCTTGCAGGCTGGGAACTAAGTGTGTCCCAGGCTGGGCAGCCGGCTGCCTGACCAATCAGAATCCTTAGGTCTAGGGGCAGATAGCGGGGGTTACTGACCAATCACTGGGCTCGTTCACTGTAACAGTTTCAGAGTAACCATTTTGGGGAAGGTTCCAAGCCCACCACCTGACACAGCGTTGCCTACTAATATCACTCCTCTATAGGCTCCTACATGGGTAAAACTACTCAGTGACCTATCCTAAGTGGAAATAGGTTTTCTGGGTAGAGCCTAATGAGTGTCGCAGTTTGTGACGTCACAAGGTATGAAAACTGCCCTGCGAGCCAGCGTTGTCCGAGATGTGCCTGGACTTCCCTCTGTGCATTTAATCCCTGTGGTTTTGTTGGCTCTAATACAACCTCAGTGTGACTTTGCTACTTGTGTGGACCTCACGTACTTTGGGACAAGGGAAGGAGTTAGGGCCTTACAAGATGGGTGTCCGCAGACTCCTACTGCCTGGGGGTCCCCTTAACACAGTGAGGCTCTGAGGGTAGCCAAGCAACCAGTTGGTACAGCAGGCAGGTAGGTCAGGTAGGTCAGCAGGGGAGGGAGAGAGAGAAAGCAGAGGAGAATAGGAACATTTTGAGCTGCTTCCAGATCTTCAGGTGGTCCGGCTCAGGTTTGGGTGGGGCAGGGAGGACATTCCAGAGGGAGGCACTGGCAGAGGAGAGAGATCTACCCCCCACTCTCTGCCTGGAGAAACGTCTGTCCCATAGAGAGTTGGAGGTATCTGAGCGAAGGGCTTGAGAAGGAAGGTATTTTGGGAGTGAGTGCAGGATAAAGTGCAGGCCCCGGCCTCAGAAAGCATTGTGAACAATGCAAAGGGTCTTGAACTTGATCCTTGCAGGCACCGGGAGCCAGTGGAGAGATTTCAGTGCTGGAGAGATACGGTCCCTGGGCTTGAGGCCAATGATAAGTCTTGCAGTCCTGTTCTGGATTAGTTGCAGAGGGCGGAGACTAGAGGAAGGCAGATTGAGAAAGAGAAAACATGGGCTCTGGAGACAATGAGCTTCTGGAGAAAGTGAGAAATTGAATAGTCCCTTTGAGGAGGTGCAGCTGGTAGTGGGACTTCTTGGCGACATCCGAGATGTGAGGAGAGAAAGAGAGAGTGAAGTTGTAGATGATACCAAGGTTTTTTGCCTTATAGGAAGGTGAAGGAAGAGGGCCCAGTGCGTGTGGCCAGAATGAGAGAGGGAAAGCAGGAGCAGGGGTCCCAATTAGAAGGATCTCCATATTACTGGAATTAAGTAAAAAGAAATGTGGAGGCGCACAAATTCTGAATTGCAGATAGACCATCAGGAATGATCGGAAGAGGAGAGGAGACTGAGGGTAGCCTGAAGGAAAGCTTGGTGTCATCTGCATAACACTGAAAGTTAGAGGAGAAGGTAGAGATCAGGTGGGCCAAGGAGGGCAAATAGAGGTTGAAAAACCAGGGTGAGAGAATAGAGCCCCAGGGAACGCCACAGGAAGAGAGAGGGGTGGCGGAGAGAAAGGGATCAATTTGGACATGGGAGGGGCGGTCCAAGAGGGAGGAGGTCAACCACTCCAGGGTCTGAACCGTGAAGCCCAGGTTCTCACTGAGTTGTTTGATCAGGGTGGCATGTTTGACTGTGTCCAAAGCTGAGGATAGATCAAGGAGGATGAGAACAAAAGGAATACTGGAATCAACGTTAGAGAGAAAATCTTCACAGGTGTTCAGGATGCAGTTTCTGAAGCCAGACTTATGGTCATGGTGTCAAACTTGTTGGATCCTTCCTGATCGTCACTAAATTCCCTCTCCTTCTCACCTGTCTCTTCAGATGATGATATGTGCTTCTGGCCCTTCTTCCTCTTGTCTTTTCGCCTTTTCCAGAAGAGGTACGGCCTCCCCTCGGGTGGAAGCCACTATGCCACCTTATCAAAGAAGGAAAGCAGAGGAACCCCTCCACTCCAGAGAAGAGGAAAAAGCCAATGGCAGAAAAAAAACCTCTTGTGTAGTTTGTCCTAGCAGATGTCTACTCGGGTTTCAGTAACTGGTGTGAGTAATACTTCGGAACTGTTCCCGTTGGTAGTAATCCCCTTGGACGGAAACTGGGAAGAGCGGAATGCTGGACAAATCTGAGGGAAGTAGGATGTCGGTAGAATCTGATGGTAAACGTCCCTCTGAAACAGATTGCAGAAATTCCCCCCATCTGCGGAGCATCGGGGTTCCTTGAAGCCACTTAAAAGAACGGGGCCGGCAGCACAGGAGAAAAGCCGCAGAGGAAACTGCTGCAGTGTTGAAGCAGGAGACAGTTCTGAGGAATGAAAGCAGAGTGTGAAGAGCCCAGTGGAAAATACAATAGGAAAAAGAGAAGAAGTAGTAGAAATGGCGGCAAGCTGTAAGTAAGAAAATATAGGGAGAGCAAGGAAAGTTAACCGGACAGCTGTCCACAGGTAAAGAACGCTGAATCAGCCAGGCGGAATGGGACGAGACCCATAAAGGGCTGAAGAGGGGGAGAAACAAAGCCATGAAAGCAGGACATAGGGTCCGGGGAGAAGGAACAACAGGGGAAAGCAAGCCTAAACGCTAAGAGTAGCACACAACTAAGAATGTGAACCCAGAAACAAAAAAGTGCAATAAGGGTTGCAACGCACCAAAGGCAGGAAGGGGCGTGGTAAAGAAGGGAAAGACAGCCAAGACTAAGAAAGACTAGAACTTTGCACAAAGAAACCAACAGATTCTGTTGATGACCAGCTTTTCCAAGAGTTTGCCCAGAAAGGGGTGATGGAGATTGGGCGATAGTTTCCTGGGCAGGTAGGATCGGCCGACTGCTTCTTCAGAGGGGGTGCACAGGGGAGTGCTTACTGGGAGAGGGGAAATTTGCAGTTGCAAAATAGTGATTACAGAAATTGCCCATGGCAGGAGCAAGGGTGTCAATATGGTCCTTGATGGTTCTGGAGGATCAGGGGAGTATTTATTTGGACAACACTTTCATAGATCGGATTTGTCTAGAAAGCTTGTCAGGTGTTGTCAGAGAGAAAGAGGAGAAAGGAGGAGATTTTGTAATCAACAATGTAAATGTGCATTTATGTTTAAATTGCACCTATCCTGGATCACTGTAACACCACTGTTAAGAGGACTAAAGCTTTGGAGAAACACAATTGAATTGGCTTTCCTGCAGAACGTTGCAGTGCAGCTGGGTTATGGAAACAGTGTGATTAAAATTGCATTGTTTCAAGAATCCCCTTACACAGTATCAGTTATGTGAGTAGACTTGCAACTTGCCTTTGTGCCCTCCCCCATTGTTCTCACTGTCTATCTGCCTCTGAAAATGTCTGTACCTGTGTGGACACTATCTCTACAGCACTGAGAAGTCCAAGCTATTGGGAGGTTTCAATGGGTGCAGTTAGTATCATGGGTTTTAAGCCTTTAGATGTCCAATGCCCAAAGATTAAAGCACAATTATCAGCTTGCCACCTTGATAATCAAGGTCAGTTGGTCATTACATCACGGGTGGGCAGAAATCCTCATTTCAAAAGGTGCAAATCCATAACTAATACATATCATCTGGGAGCCCGGTCAGAATTAGAACAGCAAAAGACATAGCAGCGGGGAGAAGATGCACTGAGGCAGGAATGCTTAAGGGCGGTGGAGTAAGCTAAACATGCATCCCAAAGTTGCACATTGGCCATTATATGGAGTAGGTTGCCACTTTTGCTGCTCCCTTTTTTGTAGTTTCATGCAATTGATTTTGTATCTTTGCTTAATTTTCTTTTAGTATGGCACATATTTGAATCACTCATACCGTGGCCAGTTTTGGGGCCCCTGCAGTAGAATAAATGTAGCCCTAAATCAATGACATGAAAGAGGATTGAGATGAGTTGTCTTCATGATAGCAGGTGTGCTAGTGTTTGTAGACAGAACAATGCAATAATAAAATAAAATTAATGGCATTGATGAATTAATGTGAACTTTGGAAAGACCACCTAAAACCCACATGGTACAGACAGGTCATCTCAGCTTCTAAGCTGTGAGGAAAAGAAAGCAATCATAGAGTACAGATAGTTATTAGTAGTTTATTCCAACCGTAGGTCATTTTTGTCCTGCACAAAAAAAAGTAAGATTGGACCTCAGCTCCAAAGCTGCTCCTTTTTTGGAGAAGCTAGCAAAGAAACCTCTAATGCACTAATCCGTGTTAATGTACATAAACGTAATAAGTATGCGGCGGTGTGGGTGGGGAGCATGGCAACGTGCCAGGCTCCCAGCCAATCAGGAGGCTGAGAACACGGGCTTTGCCACATGTTAGAACACCCACGCCCAGCCTCCTAAGAAGCAGTTTTAGAGAAACCACGTCCACTAGAAAAAAAACAAAAACGAAAAAATGATTAGCAACCCTGTATAGTGTGCCAGGATTCTAATATCAAGGAACGTGGGGCTGGTCACTCCAAGGTACCTGGCGGAACCCAGACGTGGACCCCTTGCTCACTGTGCTCAGACAGGCACAGCTCCACCTCACTGATCAGGCCCAACAAGGCTGAAACACGTGTATGGGGTTGCTGTTGGTATGCTTGTTCAAACGGGGTTTGCCTGGCATTTCGGTGCTGGGCTGCCCTTGTGGGCAGGACAAAGACTGATATGCAAATGGGTATGCCGCCTTTGTGAAAAGTACAGTGAGATAAAAGCGATGGCTGCGGACTCTCACAGTGGGTAAAAACCACAGAACAGGTTATCATGCCTTGTTCTTTTGAGAAAGGGGCGCTTGCTGCCTTTTTCTGCATAATATCAATGACCCCCTCTGGGCGGGGACTTTCCCAGGGCAGGTAATGCCCATGGGACAATATTAAAGCCCATGTTTCACACTCAGGCCCCTGGGCATTACTTGGCCCACTAAAGTTCTTAACCTTAGCGTGCGTTGCATCTGGATAGAAATTTGGATATTGGCATGTTTCACACTTAGATGGATTTCTTAACCTCAGCCTGCGTCACATAGAGATAGAAAATGTTAGCATGTACCACACTTAGATGGAATTCTTAACTTTAGCCTACGTCGCATCTAGATAGAAATTTGAATGTTAGCATACGCCATACTTAGATGGATTTCTTAAATTTAGCCTACGTCGCATCTAGAAAGAAATTTGAATGTTAGCACGTGCCGCATCTAGATGGAACTTGAATGTTACCATGTGCCACACTTAGAATTGAGAACATCATCCTGCCCCACACAGAGATAACTATTGGGAAGATTAGCGAGTGCCACACTTGGACGGAATATGTGGATTAGCAAGTACTACACTGAGACAGAACTGTGATGTTAGTATGTTAAATGTCATATAACCCACTAACCAATATAAGGGCAAACTCTCTGCATACGTATCTCTCTCAAAAAACTCACACAACCATCTCTCGCACAACAAGCCGTACCCACTTCACCACACTGCAACAACACATAAGCTGCACCTACAGCACACGAGGACTGACACCGATCCAATACTCGCACCAATGCTCAGCACCCGGTGTCTACCGAGTTGAAGCTGCCAACAGTACACCACTCCTCTGACTATCCTACTCCCTCTTCACCTTACTAACCCATCCCACCTTCTCGCTTGCAAATCCGCCAGAGCTCCTGGAGACCAATTCCGTTGGTAATGGTGCGCTATATAATTACCTTTAACATAACATAACATAACTTAACATAACATAAAGCCCTCGTGTGTCTGAGTTTATTGCTTAAGTTAGAGCATTTTACAACACCAAAGGTCACCATGCATTCGGCCAAAACCGTGCACCTGTGAAGTGCTATATGTCTCTAGTGTCTCACCCTGGCGTTGGTGAAGAGGTACATAGCCTCTCTTAAGGTCTACTGGTTATTTGGGGTGGAAGAGAATACATGTGTCAGAAACTGCTTACCGAGATAAAGGGACTCATATGGTGGGAAAGGGTGCATCATTGCATGTCGGCACATATTAAAAATTGTGATAATGACTATTGTACTTTATACGTTGTTCTGATTTAAAAAACACATTGGACATGACAAACCACAAATGTAAAAGCTGCACACTATACATTTAATGATAAAAATGTGAATGTCGTTCGCAACATTCTATAAGCCAACATAATGTTATTTTGCAGCCAAGCAATTATTAGTAATCAAAGCAGTGGTTCTCTTTTTAGCAATCTTGGGGAAATGTCCTGAATTGTGCTATGAACACACTTATACCTGCTGCAGGTGCTTAGGTTGCTGAGATATCTCACCTTTTTCCAGAGTTGTTTCTGTGTCGCCCCTTTGCCTGATTGTCCGTGTTTTTGCGGTACACAATCCACTTTTTTAGAAATCGTCTGCCCTTTTTCTGCTTCTATGTTTGGCTTGCACCTTATGATTCAAAACCATTTTAGGAGCAGTCCTTGAAAAGTTCCACATGTTCCCCCCGAAAAATTAAAAGCAGGTTTACATGTGAGGTAACCCAAAGTTCAAATTACAGCAAACCGATTGAATAATTCCTACCAACGTTTTTTTTTTTTTTAATGTTATTTCCGTTTACTAAAACTGCATTTGCACATTTCCTATGTCTGCCTCATGTGTCTTGAGCAATTTGGTATTTAGATTTCTGGGACGCAGTGGTGTAACTAGGTGTTTGTTGTTCTTTGTGTCTACCGTATCGAACACAGTGGCATCAGCATTCATTGCGAAGGCCGCCAAGGTTCCAGTGCCAGTGGGAACCAAACCGTCTCACACGGTTGTCTCGACTGTCGTTTGCATCACCATTTTGAAAAAAAGTGTTTGTGCAACAGTGGCAGGTGCTAATAATGAATGTGAGCCCAGAGGTGTGTGTACAAAACAGGCCATTCCTCTACAAATCGACCACCAGGGCCCGCACTACACAAACTTTGCATTGGTGCAAGTGTAATTTGGCACGGGAAGAGCTCAATAGCAGAAACGTTTGCGCTAATACTGATACATTGCCACAGTGCAAAGTAACATGCATTGAAAGAATAATGTTATCATTTGGGCAGGCAGTGCCATATTCACACTGGTCCAAACAATGCCCTGGTGCAAAAATGCATTAACATAACATATGTTTTGAATTGGGGGCGAATGGTAACCAAAAAATGCCATGGAAATAATTTTCAAAGTGGGCCCATATTACACATTTGGAGCAAGTCCAACCCTTTTCCTTTTAGAAAATGTGGAAATCAGATAGATAACTACACAAAAGAGTCCCAGAGTGCAGAGCCCTACCGAAAAATATCCATACTACCCTGTAGGCCAGTCCAGTCCTGATCCACAGCACGGGGCAGAGCACACACTGTTGTTATCTCTACCAGCCTGAGCCAAGAGTGGCCTAGTCAAGACTAGACTTTGTACAAAAGTGAATGCTGTAACTGAGGGTAAGGAAAGAAAATGGTCCAACCGGTAGGGTAAAATGAAAAAACGCCTGGTACCTTGAAGTGAAAACAGGTTATTACTAAGATTGTGTTTCATGTCATGTCCTGCTGGACATTATAAGCATTAACTGTGGGACAGGGTGACACTTGGGTGTAGGATATAATAGTAGGGGAGGAAGGACAGCTCAGGCTCAAAGTGTTTGTCTTTATTTATTTTATTACATTTGTTACTCACCCAGACCCTTAGGTATCACGGCGAGGTTAGAGACAGCTTAAAAATGCATACATAAGGAGGCCGGTGTGGGGAAGTTAGTTTGGAAACAATACATGACATAGAACAGAGAACAAGCAATCGCTGTTGTTAACAGAGTATATACATAGGAGAAGACGTATTACATATTTACATGGTATTTGTGATGGCTTTATTTATTGGTATTGGTTAATAGCCAAGTTTTCAGCAGTTTTTGTTGATGGTGAGAGGAAGATAAATCCGGTGTTTGAGGGCTAGGTGTTGGAAACTAGCGCCCCCTGCTCTGGTCTTTTTGTATCTAGGTATTGCCAGTAGTGAGTGGTTATTAGATCTTTAGGATCTGGTGATTTATTTGGGGTTATTACCTGATTTAAGTAGATGGGAGCATTTTCATGGAGGCATTTGAAGGTGATGCACTACGTGTTTGAATATGACTCTGACTTTGAGAGGTAGCCAATGGTAATCTCTTCTGGTTTTGGATATGATCCGATTTTCTTATTCTTTATTCTGGCTAGACTGATGCAATTGGTGGATGTCAGCAATTGGTGAGGGAGATGTTTTGAAGCGTAGGATGTGGAAGATGAGAGTGTGCTGATGTGTGTGGTGAGGGGGAGGTTAGAATCCAAGTAGATACCTAGTGTTTTTACATGTTTGAGTACTGGAATGGTGGTGCTGTCTATGTTGATGGTGGCGTAGTCTAAATGAAGAGCATTTATTTTGGATTGGGAGCCCACAATGAGAATCTGTCTTTTCATCGTTAAGGCATAGGCTGTTTAAAGCTATCCAGTTTTGGATTATGGAGTAGATTTTGTTTATAGTCGGTGTCTTGGATGTAGTTCCCTGAAAGAGGGATAGGGATCTGGGTGTCATCAGCAAAGTTATTGTAGATGACACCCATATCATCCAGCACTGAGAAGAGGAGCTTCGTATAAGCGTTATAAATGGTGGGCGATAGACAGGAATCCTGAGAGACGCCTATAGGGACTGGTATGGGATCCGCAGCTTCTTTGCCTATGGACACTCTAGATGCTCATTCACTCAAGAAGGATTTAATCCATGTGGTGGCGTCCTTGGAGAAATTGAAATCTTTAGCTAAGGTGGAGCAGAGCTTGTTCTGGTCCACAAGGTCGAACGTTGCAGATAGGTCTAATAAGAGTAGGATGCAGAGCTTTCCTGAGTCTCTGTTAGTGTCCATTTGGATTTTGAGATCCAGGAAGGCTGTTTCCGTGCTATGGTTAGGGCGGAAGCCGGGTTGTCTGGTGCCAGTTCCAAGTGTGCTTGGACTTGGTTGTAAGCTATTTTATCAAGGATTTTTAGTAAAAATGGGACCGTTGTTATAGGCCTATAATTTGTGGGTACAGCGCAGTCAAGGTTAGATTTCTTTAGCAACGGGGTGACCCAGGCTTCCTTAATGCTGGCTGGCACCACATTTTTGTTGAAGGAGGCATTTATAAATTTAGTTATGATTGGTGTCAGTGTGTGGGCGCATGATTTAACTACTTTCGCAGGGACGGAGTCTCCCTTGCAGTTGGATATTTTAAGCTTGGATATAGTGTTGAACATTTGTTCTTTTGAGACTGAAGTGAACTGACAAGTTGGTTTAGTGTTTTCGCTAAGGGTAGGTAGGTAATTGTCGGTGGCATGTTTGTCTACTAAGAGTTGTTTTTTAGTTAGGATTTTGTTTTGAAGGAGGTTAATCTTGGCAGCAAGAGCATCTTGGATAGCGGTGCACCACTCTTTGCTGGAATTGGTGCAATTGGAGGTTGGTGCTGTATTTTCCAATTCTTTTAAGAATGAGATAATTCTTTTGAGTCAGATGCTGTGTTGCTGATCCGAGCATTAAAGACATTGGCTTTATGGGTGATGAAAGCTTTTGTGTAGGCTCTGTTTGCTTCCTGGTATTCTATTTCAGTTTCTGGTGTGGGATGTTTTCTATAGGTGTGTTCATGGGCACGTTTAGTTCTCCTGAGTGCTACAAGTTCCTCGTTGAACCAAAAGCATGATCGTTTTTCTGAGCGTTTAGTTTTCGTAGTGAGTGGGGCTACTGCCTTAATGGTTGACGTGAGGCAGTTGTGGTAGGCGTCTGCTAGTGTGTTGGGATTGTCATCAGAGACAGACAGTGTGTCTAACGCTTTAGAGAGCAGAGGTTCTAGGTTTTCTGGTGTGAGTTTACGAAGGTTTCTGGTTTCATAAGTATTCGAGATTTTAGGGGTGCGAGCCCTAGAAACCACTTGCTGGTATTAAGCACGTTATAAATGAACAATAAAATGATTTTAAAAAAGCACAGCAATACATAGACATCTATAGTGAAAAAGAAATCCTGAGCTCCCATGCAGACCGTGTTCCTGGTTTAGACAGTTAACAGTGTGAAAAGCAGAGGTGGCTGTGCAACAGAGAGGGTGGTGAGGGAGTGAAGGGATAGATGTCTGACCTCCTGTATGCCGAGACAGTCTGGTATCCTCTCGTATTATGTGACTGTATTTTGAATGCATGAATAAGGTTCTGACGACTTTGTTTTGAGTACAGTACTTTTTGCCATCTCAAGACCACCTCACAGTTATGAGGGGACAGGAGGACATGTTTCAGGTTATAAAGCAACAATGTGAATACCGGTGTGCCCAAAGTTAATCACTGAAGACTCCTACAGGCAGCAATCAGTAAAAGTGGGAAACAGAATGTGCTGCAAAACAAACTCCCAGGCAAGAGAAATGGTAATCTCTGCAGATTTTTCATACGGAGACCCTTTTACTAAAACAACATTATTTGGTAGTTTCTGTATGTCAGGGATTTACATTGTCTATGCTTTCAATTCCCTTAAAAATATATAATATTCAATTTAGTTGTCCTTAGTTTTTTTTTTATTGATTTTTTTTACTGCACCAACTCATGACCACAATATTTTTCGAGTACTTAGGCTTCTCCTTTCATGAAAACTGTTAAAGGGAGCTGAAAAAAAAGGAACATGCACCACTGTGCTGAAGCAGACTTCCAGGCCCCAGTTGCTTTGTAAAGTAATTTGGGTGCTTGCTGGAGCTAGAAACGTGCTACTCGGATGCCCTAATAATAATGATACTGAACATGTTTGCCCAGCACAAAAGTACATATTAGGGGCCCTGGAGCAGTCGCTATGCAGTCACTACTCATCAGGTTTACACTGGCCTATAGGGCAATAGGGCAATCCCCAAAGTGCCAGCCAGTGATTCAAGCATAGGCCAGATTTCTTTTACCATAATGGGCAACTTTTTTGGCCAGAGTGGGCCTGTTTCATAAGTTACTTCATTCGTTTTAACCAGTGTTACTAAGCAAATAGGCTTTTTAACTGCTTTATGTGCAACATATTTGACCAAAAACACACCATTGGGTAGGACTCAAACATTGTAATATTTGGCCACTTTTTCATTGGTGCCTAGACTGATTTTATGTCTCAGTCTGACACTGGCTAATTCCCAGATGCATCTTCATCCATTACACCTTTCACAGATATGTCATAGTGTAAAACGCAAAGCTTTCGGAGAGGAGCTTTGTTAGGTAAGAGGCTAGTCCTTGGGATTACCCATGGTGAGGTTACATGTTCAAGTCCACTCATGACCTTGACATGTATTTATCTTGGTTGGTTCTGCTGTGCATTGGGAGGAAATAGATGTAATATTTTGTTTTTAATGATTTGTTGCTGTTATTAGAATAATGATTTATCATTATTTCCAGGGAGAAAAAAGAGAGATAGGAGAGAGATGTGTAAATTGGCTGTGCCACTGCTAAGCCACGTATGAGAACAAGAGATATGATTATATGGTATGAATAGCAACTTGCATGAAACCTTGAAGATTACCACCTTACTGCATGAATGTGCATAGTCTGAGGAGCTGGGGCTGCATAGGGAAAAGGATGAGAGCAAGGAATCCAACCTTGATCCTTATGCCAATGAAGCAGGACCTCCACTGGGAGCAAAATTTTGGAGTAGCGCACTCCTCCACCCAAAACCCCCACAACCCCTCCTCCCCCGCCCCCCTTCCCCACAACCACACATGGATTTTCCCTTCTTTTTCTTTTCTCTTACAGGTTAAACAAAGCGGCTCCATCGCTGTGGATAATGTCACAGACTCTAATGGGTTAAATAGTCCTGAAAAAGGAGTCTTCATGGATAATAAATATTAAATCCTTACAAAGGTCTATGTAATAACCAAAAAAAAGACCTAATTAGAAATTACCTCATTTTTTGGGGTAAAACATTTTTGTTTTTTTTGCCCCTTTTGTAAAATAATGTTGGGGGAGACCCCCATATGTCCCCCAATTCCACCTACCTTAACTTATACCCTTATCCCACCCCCCACCTATTTTTTAATAAAAACGTACAATTCCTAACAAATTCGACCAAAAATATGCTGTCATTTCTCCTTATGTATTTTCATATTCATTTTTTTCTACGGATACCGTGCATCACCACCCGGCGAGTTCAGCTGCGGTAGAGCAAACCCAACAACAGCGGAAGGCGGATTCACTTCCCTTGAGCACTGCGCTGTGCTTTCCTGTCACTGTCCTCCCCTCAGAAAGGGGGAAGAAAAAAAGAATCCTGTTGTGTTGCACAGGCCTGTCAATGCCTGACAGGGCAAGAGCCAAGAAACTAAGAGCCCCTCACAGCATTGAGCCCCGCCATCTTTCTCGCAAAAATGTGTGCTTCGCCAGGGCTGGTCTTAGACCAGATTGTACCCTAGGCAGGAAGCATTGTTGGAGCCGGCCACCCCCAGTAAAATGACAAAAAACATTATGTTACGAATGTTGTTGTTAGGGCACTCAATAAAGAAATAGATGGAAAAGCAATACAAAATGCATACGTTAGATAATAGGAGACAGTCTTAGAATGTTACATGTATTATGTGTTCAAAAGTAACTTTTCTTGACTGCCCTTGCAAATATGTCACCTTTTTAGGATGCCAACTTCGGTTGGGCGATACTGTGTGCAAATACTATCTATGTAAAGTGTTTTGGTAAAATCTCTATATAAAAAACATATCATTATTATTAATGTATTTGTAAAACTTTTCCACTGAACACCCTGCCCTTGTACAAGGTATGACTCCCTCTTGTACAGCAGCAGGGTGTTCGGTGGGGATGTTTTGCAAATACAGTAATGATAGAGGCACCCATAACTTAGATTGGTGATCACTCTACTCAAGCAGGCCTGGCTGACGATGTGTGGGTGCCCATTTCAACACAATGGTTGGGGGCCCCCCTGCTTAGAGTGAAAACAGTCTGAAACACCCGTGAGGTGCATACGTTACAATGGCGACAAAATAAGCTAATAGCGCCAATTATCATGAGACAGCCAGCTGCCAGGGAGCTTAGACACAAAATGCCCACTAAAGAGCTCTAAACTCTTGTTTGTTAACAGATGGCTGAAATGGAGGAACAAGTGTTAGAAGCCAATGATGTGATGACACCTTTGTATATCCTGTTGGAAGAGCAAATGCAGCTTGTAATGCAAGCACTGCAAAGGCCACATTCAAGCCCCATAACGAAAATAGATAAAAGAATATATTGAAAGACTGTCGGCTGGAAACCTGACAGCACTTGCTGGGGACCACCTGAGGCTTGAGGTCCTTTTCATTTGAAAAGGTTGAAAGACCCTGACACCGTCCTTGTAAAACAATTGTGATCACAAAGATACTTGATCTTCCCTTAAATGCGTGTGCACACACACAATGTACACTGATTCCATGGACGGAGCACATCTTTGCATACAAGTAACTCTTTTTGTAGACATTCCCTAAATCTTTTATTAAATATCTTCAAAAAGGTTTGTTCATTAATTTTGGACCAACTGAATGTAAAAGTAATTTCAGAGTGTAAGGAAGGAGGGGGTCGGTTTGCCCCCTGTACATTCCACACGAAAGGGACCTCCTGCTCTTGCAAAAGTGGGGGGATGCCTTCCTTGCCCTTCCCTGGTCCCAGTGGATGTGTCCCTGGCACCTACAGAAGTGGGGCTACTCAAGATACATTTGGACTCCATGTTGTGTACCCCAGACTCCATCTTTGGACTAGGTTGCATTCTGGTATCTGTGAAGCCTACTCTCCCCTCTGCAGCACAGCGCACAGCAAACACTGACAGCCCCCACCTTTTCCTTCTGCGCCTGTGCCACCCAAGCTCATTTCTCACTGATGCTCTGGCGCGAATTGTTGCAGGCAAACAGTGTATTCTTTTCATCCTTCCTCTGAGATCAATGCCCTGCGTGTGACTGGGCCGAATCATGTTTTGTGGCCCATCTGTCTCCACAAACCCGCTTCTGCACCTCTCACCCCCACTGTTGGAAGGTTATTGCCTGTTCAAACCTGTGCCTCTCCAGTCTTCTTTTGATGTAACAGAAGTCTGACCCTTCCTTGCTGACCACCCTTGAGTGCCCCCAATATAACTAATCTCATGTTGGCAGATATTCTGCCTTAAACCAACACATCAATCTATCCCCTCTCGCTCTGAAGTGCCAGAATATACAACTGTCAAATCTCACCCCCCAGGATAATGTAAATAAGTGTCTACAATTAATAGGCCTTTCTTAATACCAAAGGTATAGTTTATGGTTATTGTTTACTGCATGCTCTGTGATAGCATATAGATTAGTTAGACAACACCAGCCACCCTCTCCTGGACTGGAACTGACCTTCACCTCGCATGGACTAGCCCAGCTGACACACATGACTTCTACCAGCCCGCCAAGCTGTTAGCCAATCTCATGGAGCCTGCCCCTATAGTGCCATACTAGGACCGATTCCCCCACCAATCCAAATGTAACTTGTAGACTGTATGCAAAATGTCATCTGTGATGCTGTAACCCTTTAAAATGTTTTGTATCTGTATTGTTTGCCAGAGCGCTCTCAAGGCAGAAGAGTTCTCTGGATGCTGAATTTTATATAAACCTTTGTTGTCTCTCTCAACCAATCTCCTGGTCTCATTCCCTACTGGGATGTGTCCTTTATTCTGAAGTTTCTAATTATATTGTGGGAAGTGACCACCTTCAAGAGCTAATACATCAATACCCCTCCATCAACCACCAGCAGGCTAAATAAGATATGTCCATCACCACCACCACATGTTGAGAAATCAAAAAGGGCTAAAAGCATTGTAAAGTCGCAGAAACGAGCACCTTAAGCACATTAGCTGGTTGCAACAGGAGGCCTCCCCACTGAACTGCTAGCCTGAAAGTGGGCTTTTCCTGGTATGAGCCACTTGATGTAACAATGAAGATTTGTAATGAGTCTTCTACTTGCACCATTGTGGGAGGCGAACAACAGAAGACAGTAGGCACTGGCAGTGGGTCACTTTTGTACTCTCCGCCGAGGATCAATGACACAGCATGTTCAAGGTGACCTGCTGCCATTGCCCCAGGCATGCAGAGCATGCGCTGTCCCCATGGAGACTGCACAGAGGTTGTCTTTGATGTAGACAGCTGAACAGGTGTCACCACAATAAACCTTAATTGATAAACTGTGAAGAGAGCACACAAGGGAAAATAAGAACATTTCCTGTGGCCAAATTCTGGACAGTGGACATAAAAAATGAAACCTTGTGGGATGTTTTTACCCATGCATCCAAGCCCTACAATAAAACTGTGCAGTACTGGCATGGAAAACATCATGATGGCCAGAACTCCCCAGAGAGTGCACAGGGTAAACATGAAGAATAGGCTGCCACCCATGTTTGCCTATGTTGTGAGCACAGGAGGGCACTGCCTAAAACCACCAGTGGGCTACACACACAGTAGCCTGAAACCATTGGGAATGGCAATGCTAATTGCCAGAAAAGCAACTCAGAACTGTGGGGAATTCATTTTTTTAATCCCAAAAATGGTTGCATTACCAGTACCAGTACTCACCACTATCAGAAAGCCGGCATTTTTAAAACCACCAGACTTTTAACAAATGAAACAAAACCAGACCAAGGAAAGACTTGCTAAGAGGTGGATACAATGTAAAACTATATTCTGAAATGACTTGAAGGAAGTAATTATTTAATGTATATGTAAAAATTGTCAGTTTGATTTGAATGTAGAAAACTGGGAACAAAAAGTGACATTTAGCCGAAACCTGTCTTAATGAAACTGGATTCTGCCTGACAACTACCCCCGACAGGAGTTGAAACCTGTTCAGCCACTCCCCTTTCCAAAAGGAGTTGTCACCTCTCTGATTAGATTAGGGGTGGAGAAGCTGGGGACTACAGGGAGTTGAACAAAGGCCTGTCCTGGACTCAGGCAAATTTTATATTGGGGGGCCGTAAAGTGGCTTCCTCTTAGGGGAAACTGGGAGGGGCAGTGCCTCTGCTAGCAGCTGAGCTTGGAAGTGGATAAACCAGTTATTTCACCCTGTGATGTGGGAAGCCACACCCCTTTTTGACCAGGGCATAATTTTAAAAAGATATATAATTCTGACAAGTCCTTACTTATCTAAGTAATATCATTATTTTTGTGATTTTTCTGTGAACATTTTGAGAGGCGTTAGGATCCTGTGGTGTATTCTGGGGGGTTGCTAGCAGAAAATAGGGTCTCACTCCAAATGTCTGCATGTTAAAAATCTGACACTTCATCAATTAATGTCCATACTCCTTGTGCACATGTGTGTAATTTGGGGTAAATGTCCGATATTGCAAAACCAGTTAAAAAGCGCAAAATGTTGTCATTTTTGAATGCAAGCCCCCAGGAAGATCAGAGGCGGACACGCATGGACCATAAGGAATATATAATGTGCACATGTAATTTCAACATATTGTATATCTGGGAAGGATGTATTTGAATCAAATATAGATTTGTGGGCAAACTGACCAGGGGAGGATCCTCTGACCCATAAACAGACTTCATCATGCTGACAATCCATTTCCTTCCCCCAATCATGGGAGAGGGGAGAATTGGGCCAATGACAAGTAGAGAGGGGCAGGCTTAGCTAGGCCCAGGCACACACCCATTTTCAAAACACATAAAAAGAGACTGCTGGGACAGGTAGAGACATTCAATTCCATTTGCTGCGGAGCATGCTGACCGACGACTTCACATCCAGAGATCCAACACTTAGACTTCCAAGCTAAACAGAGACTACAGAACTTTGAACCAAGAAGGCCCACTGCAAGCAAAAGTATTTGTCAGCAGGCCTCAAAATCATTTGCAAACTCTTCCACAGCCAGGCGAGCTGTCTGAATTCTTTTGCCAAGAACTCTTGCCAGTACCCAGAAAGCAGTGTTACATCCAGAATCCCCTTGATCCGGACTGGAAAGCAGAGCAGTATCCAGAACCAGAGGCCGCTGAATCCAGAGAGGCTAGACCAGCAGAGCTGACCCAGACCGCTGTGAGCAGAACCAGTCCGAAAAACGACCTTTACAAAATCGTTCATATCTCTGGAACCGTTTGTCCTATGAACTTGGTTCAACTGTTCTTTGAAAGCTTAGAATCTCAGCTTTCCAACGAACCTAGAACCATCCCTGAATCATTGTTAAAGTGAGCCTGAGCTCATCCCAAGTATCTCTCAATCACCCCGAACCTCCTAAAGGGAATTAAAAGCATTTCAGCATATTTCTCACTTCACTGCCACCACATTCAAAGCATTTGGGCCTGTGTTTTAAAACTCATACCTGTTTTCTCTAAGCTTGCTGGGGTGGGAATTGAATTTCGTATTGTATTTGATTGCATTCCTGAGAACTGTGTGCTCCTCTTTCCATCTCCTTCCATTGCATGGGGGGGGGTGAATTGCCAGAGAAAAAGTGATTATCTTATCTATGAGGTGCAGAAGCCCATCGAAAATAAAAATAATGCGCCGAAAACCCCCAAAACCAACAGCACCCCTGCTGCTGCCAAGGTGGCAGAGGTAAAGGTTGCCCCCGTTTTAGATTTGGAGATGGGGGGAGGGCCTAAAAACCTGCCTGCACCAAATAATTCACAGCCCAGAAGGCCCTCGGGCCAGTCACAGACAGGGAGTCGAGGAGGTAGTCCAACAAATGGGGTCCCCGCCCCCCTGACTATGTAAGTCCCCGCTACAAGGGAAACAGACCAATCCTGGGTTATGTGTGGACTCCTTCAGCCCAAGGGGGGTATCCAGCCAAGCACCTAACCCAGGGAACTTCCCTCCCAACTTCCCACAGGAGGGCAGAAATTCTCCAAATCCTGGGCAAAACTTTTTCCCCAGGTATCCACCCAATTTCCTACCCCAAAACCATCCATCCTTCTTTCCCCAATTCCCTGAGCCCAGACAACCTAATCCGGGAGAGGGGAGGCCAAGGGTGGAGGGGTACCAAAATCTTCCCAACCAGGGGTACTACCAGAGAAGGGATAGCTACCCTTCCCGGGATTTTGCCGAAATCACGATTCACGCACTCGGGAATTTTGCCGCGATTTGGCCTGATTTCTTAACCTGTAAAAAGATAGCAGCTTTTTGCTTTCCTTTGCTAAAAATTTGTTTGCCTCTTAATAACCATCCCTGAATCATTGCTAAAGTGAGCCTGAGCTCATCCCAAGTATCTCTCACTCAACCTGAACCTCCTAAAGGGAATTAAAAGCATTTCAGCATATTTCTCACTTCACTGCCACCACATTCAAAGCACTTGGGCCTGTGTTTTAAAACTCATACCTGTTTTCTCTAAGCTTGCTGGGGTGGGAATTGAATTTCGTATTGTATTTGATTGCATTCCTGAGAACTGTGTGCTCCTCTTTCCATCTCCTTCCATTTCTTTCATTGCATAGGGGAGGGGGGTGAATTGCCAGAGAAAAAGTGATTCTTATCTTTTGCTAAAATCATATCGCGTATTTCTGTACTGCATTTTATTCCTCATTGCTTTTCCCTTGAAATCATAAAAGTATTTTTGCTACTTTATCCATCCTATACTAATTCCTCATTGATTATAAAGAAGTGTGCTAGTGTCAGATTACCCATTGTTGATTAACATTATATGTATAAGGGCGATATCGATTATTAATTTATTATAAAAGCGTGGTATCTATATTTTGTTTTATTTCTCAAATAAACCTTTTAAACTTGCAAAACAGAACTACTTCTTGGCTCAGTGGGGTCAGCGGGATTCTAAGAGAGGGGTTATTATTTAGGGGTAGTCATCCAGAACTCATGAACTGGACATAAGGATATATCAATAAGGGTTTCCATTCAGTATCCCAGACTAGGCATTGACTTAGCTGTAGTGTTGAATTGAATCCTCTTACAAAGTGGGGGCTCGTAGCCGGGGATTCCGGATTAGATCTATCACTTGTGCAGATTAATACAGTGTGCTAACTGACAAGATACATATATCCGGTCGGATCACCACGCTGTGTTAGGCTGTAAAGCACTCCTCAAAGGAACGCTCTAAGGAAACAGTCTGTTTTGCAAAAATAAAATACATACTTCTGTAAGTCAGGAAGGAACTCAAATTCCAGAATGACGACACTGGTAGACATCAAAATAGCCAGAGAGCACTTCTTACATAAGCTATTTGTGAGAGGTGAGTGGACTCACCAGGACCAAACGGTCTGGTTGCAGGCAATCGCGCAACAGGTCACTGAAACAGGGTCAGATACATGGGGAGATCAGGGTCCTCTACATGTGGCCCTGAGTGAACTATATATGGCCCCTAAAGCCAAAGATGAACATAATAAGATTGCCAGGATAGCGGCATATTTGTATCTATATATGGGAGCCATGCAGGACAAATGTGCTGAAGGCCAAGATCTGGCAAATAGGCAACAGATGGGGTTAGAGAAGGTCCAATCAGATCTGGACTCTTCTGAGCAGAAGCTGCTCAGGAGCCAGGAGTCAGAAAAGGGCAGCAGACAGTACATCACTAAAATAAAGGAGGATATGGATGTGCTGCAACAGGAAAAGGCGGACCAGGATACCAGATTTCTGGCCTTGCAGAAGGAGTACCAAGAAGGTTTGGACTCCCTACTGCAGAGCCAGAAAAGGCTGGAGCAACAGTTAGACTTCATGCCGAGCAGGTAGTCACCCTGCAAAGCCACCTAGATAGGGAGAAGGCAGAGAGCAATAAACTGATTTTGAAAGACCTGGATACCCAGGCAGAGTTTGACCAGGAGCGCCAGAAAGCTGGTGCCTTCCAAAGGCAAAGGGACGACCTGGCGGCACAGATGCAGGCTCTTAGTCAGGAAAATGACACCTTAGGCCAGGAAGTCTGCCATTTAAAAAGGAAAATGGAAGAAAATCACCTGGCCCTCCAGGGACTGGGTGACCTCCAAAAAGAACACCAGAACTTGTTAGAGCACACCAGGAGGGTGGAGGAGGCTCTGGCAAGAAAGGATCAGGCCAGTAGGGATGGGTCTGAGGAGGTAACCCTCCTGCAGCAGAGACTGGCCCAGTACTCCAGGACCAATCAGGAGGCACAGAGAGAAAATGAGGCTCTCTGTCAGCACAATGATAGGCTCCAGCAACAGGTAGCCATGCAGGAGAGACTGATAGAGTCCAGTAAGGCCTTAACTGAGGAACTGAAGGCGCAGGCTCTTGCATTGCAACAGGGAGCAGGGGCTGATAGAGACGAGGTTCGCTGGGAAAGGGAAGTACCGGAACATAACCTCGGGAGCCCTTCTACCGGAGGCCTTCATCTCTCTCAGTCCCTGGACTCTGCCACCCCCTTGTCCCCTGGTGCACATGAGCACCGGGCCACAGGGATGGCAGATTACTATCCATCCAAAAGCATGGGGCTCATAGGCCAGTACCTCCCAGGAATGGATGGGCGGGTATCCGGGTATGGGCACCCAAGCACAGTGCAATTTAGTGGGGAACCCCAGGAGAGTAGTCCCATTAAGGGCATCCTGAAAACCTCTGCCCAGTTAGGTCAGTGGGGGGGATACCCAGCAAATCCTGGTAGCAAGGAGGGATCTGAAGACTCCTCTGAGTGTCACAGGACACAGGAGACCAGATCCCCACATTCTGCCAGCCATTCCCAGGCTCGCAGAATCCAGGAAAACCTGGAAGATCAGACGGGCACCTCTGGGAGCAGCGCTTCTGAGTCAGAGGATGAATGGACCAGGGTTATCCGAACCAATAAGGCAAAAAGGGCCTTGCTTAAGGACCCATTGAAACAAATAAAGGCAATCGGGAGTGTCATCACTCCTTATCATAAGAACGCCAAGTATTCCGTTTGGGAACACTTGGAGCTCTATGAGCAAATGATGGAGACTTTCCATTTGAAGGACAGCAGTAGCTGCATCCAGTACGTCAAATGGACATTCTCCCCAGAATATCCAGTTTCTTTGCGGGGCTGGAGGACCAAAATCATTTAAGATGGTCCACCTATAAGGCGGCCATCTTGAAACATTTTTCTGTTCACAAAAATCCTCAAGAGGCTCACAAGGCAGCATACAATTTGCAATGTGGGGAGGATCAGGCCCCACAAGAGTTTGCAAGAATTAAAACGTGCTTTTGCGCAGACCACCAGAAGGGTGCGCACGGATAGCAGAGAATTTATCAATACGTTTTTCCATGCCTTACCCAAATGCATAATGACCCAGCTCGTGAGAGATTTTCATGAGAAAAGATCTTTAGGCTGGGTCATTGAACAGGCTACCCGGATCTATGAGGTGCAGAAGCCCATCGAAAATAAAAATAATGCGCCGAAAAACCCCCAAACCAACAGCACCCCTGCTGCTGCCAAGGTGGCAGAGGTAAAGGTTGCCCCCGTTTTAGATTTGGAGATGGAGGGGCCTAAAAACCTGACTGCACCAAATAATGCACAGCCCAGAAGGCCCTCGGGCCAGTCACAGACAGGGAGTCGAGGAGGTAGTCCCACAAATGGGGTCCCCCGCCCCCCTGACTATGTTAGTCCCCGCTATAAGGGAAACAGACCAATCCTGGGTTATGGGTGGACTCCTCCAGCCCAAGGGGTGGGGGATCCAGCCAAGCACCTAACCCAGGGAACTTCCCTCCCAACTTTCCACAGGAGGGCAGAAATTCTCCGAATACTGGGCAGAACTTTTTCCCCAGGTATCCACCCAATTTCCAACCCCAAAACCATCCATCCTTCTTTCCCCAATTCCCTGAGCCCAGACAACCTAATCCGGGAGAGGGGAGGCCAAGGGTGGAGGGGTACCAAAATCTTCCCAACCAGGGGTACTACCAGAGAAGGGATAGCTACCCTTCCCGGGATCAGCCCAGGGGAGAAAATAGAGCCCCGTATCAGCCTGAGCGGGTTTCACAACTTGAGCGCCAGGTCCAAAATATGGCACGAGATCTGGGTCACATACTGAGGGCTCAACAGAACCCTCAGATGAGCATGCCACCGCAGAATGCCCCAAACTCTGGACCTGGTGCTCCAGAACAATGACGGGGGCGGCACCCCGATAACCCAACGGTTCCCAGGGAGGAGGCACAGGGGGAAAGGGGGTGTAAAGCCTTGGAGGAAGCTCCCTTCCCAACTTGTAAAAAGCCCCTGGAAAACCAGGAACCGGAAACAAAATCTCCTACCCCTGAAAGTCTGCCACCCAAGGAGCAGAGAGAAGGTAGGAGAAACAAAGTCCCCAAACAGACCCAGTTTGTGGAGGATGTACAGATCTTCCAATTTGAGGGAGAGGGATCCTCAGAGGATCCTGGGGAAAGGATCTTCTCCTTTAGAGATGGGGGAACTCCTCCCAAGGAAAAATGGGTCCCAAGGGACGCCAATTCAGACTGGGGAGATGTGGAGACTGAGCTACCGCCGCCCATCATCTCATCCCAGAACCGACAATACAGAAATCCCCTGGTTCAAACCCATCCTGGTGACTGCCTCCAAAAAGGGGGGCGGCCCAGAACCGGAACCAGGGGAACCCACAATGGCTCTGATCTCCAGTTGCCAACTTTTTCTTTCAGATTCCCAAGGCTCTCCACAGAATTCTGCCCAAATCTCTTCGCTAGCAATGTCCAAAACCAGAAAGTTAGCCCACCAGTTGTCCAAAAATGTGCATTATCTGTGCCCCCTTGAGGAGAACGAGGGAAGATACTATGCCCCGGTACAAGTACAGGGGTAGGGTACAATTTTTGCACTGGTGGACACTGGATCCCAAGCTACCCTTCTGTCCAAAAGGGCCTTTGAGGAACTAAATGCAGGAAGGGGGGAGAATTACCGAATTCCTCTCACCTCTCTTCCTGGACAACTGCAGAACTTTGACGGGAAGAAAATTCCCAATGAGGGGACTGCAGACTTGGACATTAAAATTGGGTGACACAAGGTGAAACACCCGGTCATAGTAGTGACTCCAGAGGGCACCCCTTGCTTACTAGGGAATGACCTCCTGAGAAGGTTGTCACCCCTAATAGATTGCGTAAACAAGGTCCTCTGGACCCAGACTAGCCGACCAATAAAATTAAAAAAGAGTGTCAACCATGTTAGTTTAAATGGCACCGGCCACATGGTTGAACAAAAATCTGACCAAGTAAAATTTCACTTCCAGAACAACCAAATTCCAGATTTGACAGTAATAGCAGTAGGACAACAGACTGGTGATGGGGGTCCTCTCTATTTCTGAAAATCAACCTTCCTTCCAGTTTAAGGTGGTATTCCTCACTGGAAGGAAACACCCTGAAATTCTTTACTAATCCCCAATCAGAAACTCCCACTCCTATAGTCCAGAAAGATGTGAAATCAGCTCAGAGCCTGGCTGATATTCAGCAAATTGGAGAGCAGTTGTTCATCCCTGTCCAGTTAAATGATGGGAAGGACTCTGTTCTCGCTCGAGTGTGTGTGAACAACGGTAAGAGCTTCATCAGCGAAGCCATGTTCCGCCAACTCCCAAAAGATCCAGCCATTCCCACATTCAAACTGATAGACAAATGGGAAATGGACCTGGAAGCACCTAAATCCAAACATCTCCTGCCAAGCAGGTGTATGCTCAAAATCTCATTGGCAACAAGAGCATAGTCCATAATTGTTGGGTCGTGCGAGACGTCACTGCCGCCTTTTACTTAGGCAGTGACATTCTCAATCGCTTTGCCATTAATTTGGACCTAATAAACTTCAAAGCTTGGTCCCGATTAGCGGATAATCCCATGGGCTTTGATGATCCAGAAAAAGCATTTAGGTCAGCTCAATTGGTACCTTATGCAGTTCAAATTCAGATCAAAGAGGAAGTCACCATCCCAGAAAGGACCCGACAATTCTCCCTGGAAGTGAAAGTTAAGAGGACAAAAATTGCAAAACCCTGATGCTTATATACATCTAAATGCTTCTCTCCAACAGCAAGGGTTGGGGGTAAACCCAACTCCATTAGTCAACATAGAACATGACACCAATTCCAATAGAGGTGGATAACAGCGACTTAAAGAGTATTACTCTAGCCGCAGGCACCATTATTGGAATGGCGGTTGATGACCGACATTTCTCCATTGATCTAGGAAATGAACTGTTAGGACCAATCCCCAAGGACTGTTTTGACAGTGACAGTGATGACAAAACAACACCAGACAGGATCTTCACCCGGCATGGGGGGAACTTCCTGGTGTACACTTCTTGCCCTTACGGTACGGAAGATGTGAATTGTGACTTCTGGAGGGATGAGGTGATTTTCCAGGTCCATGAGGGCTGCCTTTCCCACCTGAAGCCTCCAGTCCAAATCAGCACTCTGACCAGGGACTTCTCCACCCAGCTGGGGGAGGCCGCTGAGATAGCCAAACCAGAAGTCTTTCCAGGCTTCAGGCAGATGGTGGAAGAGAGAGTCAACCTAGCTGATGCCTGTGTGACTCTGGAACAGAAGCAAAAGTTGAAACAAGTTTTCTTGGATTTCCAAGATCTCTTTGCGGTAGACTCATATGACTGTGGTCGCACCGACATCCACACCACAACAATTCCCACGGACCCTGGAATGAGGCCAGTGTTTGTGAAGCAATATTGCTTGCCTCTCGCATCCCTGGAGTCCCTTACTGAAATAATTAAGAACCTAGAGTCCCGGGGAATAATCCGTCCAGTCCACAGCACTTTCAATAATCCGGTGATGGGAATATTGAAGCCAAACGGCCAGTGGAGACTCTGCGCCGACCTTAGGGAGCTCAACAAACGGGTCCACACTTCCCGATGGCCTCTGCCCTACATTGGCCAAGGGCTGGCCCAGATTCAGGGGTCACAGGTATTCACAGCAATAGACCTGACCAATGGATACTGGACCGTGCCTGTCAGTAGGGAGGACCAATACAAACTGGCTTTTACCTTTGGGGGCCAGCAGTACACATGGACCCGGACTCCCTTCGGATACCTCAACTCCGGCAATGAATTCAACATTTTCCTACATAAGGCCATGCCCGACCTGGGTGCGAGGGGTAACCTGGCTTATGTAGATGATGTCCTCATTAAAAGTTCATCTGTGGAGGAACACATAGCGGAGATCCGTTATGTTCTGACACAGTTGAGGGCCGCCGGAGCAAAACTTTCCTTTCAGAAAGCACAGTGGTGTAGAACCCGTGTTAATTTCTTGGGGCATGAGATTACTCCTCAGGGTCTCTGTCCCCAAGAAAAGAAAGTGGAAGCACTCCAGAAACTGAAAGACCCCACAACTCTGTGGGAACTAAGGAGCCTCCTTGGACTGACTAATTACAGCAGAAAGTTCATTGAAGGCTACGCAGAGATCACTAGACCCCTGATTCATCTCTTGAAGGGGGGGGGGGGTCAAGTGGGAATGGGGTCCAGAACAATCCGAGGCGGTAAGACAACTCAAAAGAAGCCTCTCACAAGTGCCTTGCCTAGCTTACCCTGTCAGAAACAAGGAGTTCTTCCTGGAGATGGGGTTCTCTAATACGTGCTTGACGGCAGTATTATACCAAAAGCATGACAAGGTCAATAAAGTAATCTCCTATGCGAGCAAAACTTTATCCTCTGTGGAGGAAAAATTCAACGATTGTGAGAAGGCACTCCTGGCAACGGTGTGGGCATTGAAGAATTACCGCCCTTTTATCCAGGGGGAACACATCATAGTGGAGACTCCACACCAGCCTCTGCAATATCTCCAAAGTGACAGAATCTGGGCCGGAAATGTGAGTAATTACCGAATTACTTCCTGGATTCTGTCAATGCAAGGCTTTCCTGTGGAGGTCAGATATGGCCAAAACAAGAAGAGTCCCCTCGCGCAAGGTCTGGCTAACTTGCATGATTGTGCCAGAGAAAACTGTCTCGAGGATGAAAGTCTAAAAATCAAGGACAACATGGAGGCATACCTTAATTCCCCACACAAAGTCTTTGAAGAAGACAAGTGTGAGGGAATGCCCACTGTCTATGTGGATGGATGCTCTTACCATGTTGACAACGACGGGGAGAAAGAACTGGTGGCTGGCGTAGGGAATGCATGGGTGAAGGAGTTCCCAGAACCCTCCGCTGGATACAAAATTGGTCCCCGAAGTAGTCAGGTGGCAGAATTGATGGCTGTGCATCAGGCCATCCTCACTGCTGTCCAGCATCAACTCCACGAACTGGTCATAATCACAGATTCAGATTATGTACGGAACGGGTTCGTGGAGCACCTGGTCAACTGGAAAACCAGAGGCATGTTATGCGCAAATAACAAACACCTGAAACATGGGAAGTTAATCCAAAACATTGATGATCTGGTCACCTCGAATGGGATGACCATCTACTGGAAGAAGATCAAGGGTCATTCCAAAGTAGAGGGACCAGACAAAACTGGAAATGACTTAGCTGATCAGCTGGCCAAAACCGGGGCATCCAAGGAGATCTAATCGAAATAGAGTCCCTGTTGGGGGAAATCCAGGTCACCACTATCACTAGGTCCCAGACAAATGCTCACAATGATCTTTCAAATGCACAATGGAGTAAGGAGACCCCGGATGCTGATTTAATTACAGCTCAGAAGGGGAATCCAATTTTTGGTAAGTTTTACCAACACCTTGAGGACCCTGAGAACTTTCCCCTGACGGATACCGATTACATTGGGAAAGAGGACCTAAGAGTGTTGATGAAATGTCCAAAAATGTTCCGAATCCAAGACTGTTTGTTGGTAAGAAAATCCAAAGCTGGCCACGATCAGTGGGTGGTTCCTACCTCATTCTGAAGTCTGATGTTAAGTCACGCCCATGATGCGGCCACCGCCAGTCATAGGGGGTTTCGCACAACACTGGAAATCTTAAGAGAGGTTGCATACTGGCCACACATGGGGCAGGACCTCGACCAATACTTGAAGGGGTGTCTTGTGTGTGCACAATTTCAGCCATCATCCCTCACACACCATGCGCCTCTCCAAAAGAGGGGGATGACACTGCCATGGTCAGATTTGCAAATCGACTTTGTAGGCCCTGTGATTCGCTCGTCTAGAGGAAACAAGTACATGTTGACCGTTACATGCTTGTTACCAAGTGGGTGGAATGTCTCCCAGCCCCAAACGGCAAGGCAGAAACAGCAGCTGCCATGATGATTAACCACATTGTTTCCCGTTTTGGTCAACCTCAAAGGATTGAGTCAGACAGGGGTAGCCACTTCACCAGTGAAGTAATGACAAAGATGTGGGAGATACTGGGGGTCAAAAGAAAGCTACATATTGCTTACCGGCCAGCTTCTTCTGGAGCAGTGGAGAGATATAACCAAACCATTGTGAGCATCTTAAAAAAGTTTGTGGCAGATTCTGGGCCAAGTTGGGATATCCGATTACCTCTGGTCCTAATGGCCATCAGATCTACCCCTTCATCTGCAACCAAAATGTCACCATTTGAGTTGATGACTGGATGCAAGATGGTGCTTCCCCAGCATTTGCTCTACAAAACCCCAGAGCAAACGTTGATGAATGCCTCCACAACTCATGAGTATGTGGAGAATTTAAGGAAACACCTTCAGCATGCTTTTGCCTATGCTAAGCGGAATCTAGAAAGATCAGCCGAGAGCATGAAGAACCACTATGATTTAAAAACTACCCGAAAGGAATATAAGGTGGGTGATCGGGTCTATCTATACAATTTCCAAAGGAACCAGGCCAAACAGCGAAAATTCTTGCCTACATGGAAGGGACCGTTTGAAATTATAGACAAGATTTCCCCTATTGCCTATAAGATCTGCATCCCCAAAGGCAGTCTGGCGGAAGGGGAAGACAAGTGGTTCCATATTAACCAGCTAAAGTGTTGCCATCCCAGGCACACTTTGCAGCAACTGGAGGAGTCCTCTGCAATACCAGAGGGGACCGCTCCAGATTAATTCAGTTCCAACCCTAAAATATCCCACATATAGTCTCTAAAATATTATACTTTTGTAAGCCACTGTCTTTGAATGATAACTTGTATCTCAAAAGTAAAATGTTAGGTATGTTAAAGTATAAAATGTATATGTCTGCCACACCATTAGTAGTGATGGAAAGATGTCTACGAATAGGTATTGCCGCTTTTCCTTTGTCGTCCTAGGAGAAAGAAAACCTGGAAACTGGCCAAGGAGGACGATCCGGAGACCGGGAGCAGAGACCCAAGGGGCCTGGGGTACAGCCCAATCCTCCCATCAGGACCAGCAAGGAGAACTGATTGATCGACTGGAGGGAGGAAAAGATGCTGAACTGTGCCACCTATGGAATTGGAAGAAGAGGAGGCGAACATTCCAGATCTTGCGAGTTCCATCAGTTATAGGACAGAATGGCCATCGCAAGAGGGGGGGCTTGTGGGATGTTTTTACCCATGCATCCATGCCCTACAATAAAACTGTGCAGTACTGGCATGGAAAACATCATGATGGCCAGAACTCCCCAGAGAGTGCACAGGGAAAACATGAAGAATAGGCTGCCACCCATTTTTGCCTATGTTGTGAGCACAGGAGGGCACTGCCTAAAACCACCAGTGGGCTACACACACAGTAGCCGGAAACCATTGGGAATGGCAATGCTGATTGCCAAAAAAGCAACTCAGAACTGTGGGGAATTAATTTTCTTAATCCCAAAAATGGTTGCATTACCAGTACTCACCACTATCAGAAAGCCGGCGTTTTAAAACCACCAGACTTGAAACAAAACCAGAACAAGGAAAGACTTGCTAAGAGGTGGATACAATGTAAAACTATATTCTGAAATTACTTGAAGGAAGTAATTATTTAATGTATATCTAAAAATTGTCAGTTTGATTTGAATGTAGAAAACTGGGAACAAAAAGTGACATTTAGCTGAAACCTGGCTTAATGAAACTGGATTCTGCCTGACAACTACCCCCGACAGGAGTTGAAACCTGTTCAGCCACTCCCCTTGCCAAAAGGAGTTGTCACCTCTCTGATTAGATTAGGGGTGGAGCAGCTGGGGACTACAGGGAGTTGAACAAAGGCCTGTCCTGGACTCAGGCAAATTTTATATTGGGGGGCCGTAAAGTGGCTTCCTCTTAGGGGAAACTGGGAGGGGCAGTGCCTCTGCTAGCAGCTGAGCTTGGGGGAAGTGGATAAACCAGTTATTTCACCCTGTGATGTGGGAAGCCACACCCCTTTTTGACCAGGGCATTATTTTAAAAAGATAGATAACTCATAGTGCGGACTTGTCAGAATTATATAAGTAATATCATTATTTTTGTGATTTTTCTGTGAACATTTTGAGAGGCGTTAGGACCCTGTGGTGTATTCTGGGGGGTTGCTAGCGGAAAATAGGGTCTCACTCCAAATGTCTGCATGTTAAAAATCTGACACTTCATCAATTAATGTCCATACTCCTTGCGCACATGTGTGTAATTTTGGGTAAATGTCCGATATTGCAAAACCAGTTAAAAAGCGCAAAATATTGTCATTTTTGAATGCAAGCCCCCAGGAAGATCAGAGGCGGACAAGCATGGACCATAAGGAATATATAATGTGCACATGCAATTTCAACAAATTGTATATCTGGGAAGGATGTATTTGAATCAAATATCGATTTGTGGACAAACTGACCAGGGGAGGATCCTCTGACCCATAAACAGACTTCATCATGCTGACAATCCATTTCCTTCCCCCAATCATGGGAGAGGGGAGAATTGGGCCAATGACAAGTAGAGAGGGGCAGGCTTAGCTAGGCCCAGGCACACACCCATTTTCAAAACACATAAAAAGAGACTGCTGGGACAGGTAGAGACATTCAATTCCATTTGCTGCGGAGCATGCTGACCGACGACTTCACATCCAGAGATCCAACACTTAGACTTCCAAGCTAAACAGAGACTACAGAACTTTGAACCAAGAAGGCCCACTGCAAGCAAAAGTATTTGTCAGCAGGCCTCAAAATCATTTGCAAACTCTTCCACAGCCAGGCGAGCTGTCTGAATTCTTTTGCCAAGAACTCTTGCCAGTACCCAGAAAGCAGTGTTACATCCAGAATCCCCTTGATCCGGACTGGAAAGCAGAGCAGTATCCAGAACCAGAGGCCGCTGAATCCAGAGAGGCTAGACCAGCAGAGCAGAGCTGACCCAGACCGCTGTGAGCAGAACCAGTGACCCAGATCGCTGTGAAGTGCCAAGACCAGAACCGGAGTCCAGTCCAAAACCTGACCAGATCCGTGGCGAGGCCCATTCCTGCACAAAATATCTTGTGAGTACCCAGCAGAACTGTGCAGAACGAATCTTAGTTAAAATAATCTAATCCAAACTATTTTAACCTAAGTAGAACTGCCTCCTACAAATCGTGTCATCTGTCATTTTTAAAGCTGCACAACTGTCACCTGTCAATTCTGCAGCTGCAAGCTGTCACCTGTCATTTTGAGTTTACTTTAAATCCGAAAAACAACCTTTACAAAATCGTTCATATCTCTGGAGCCGTTTGTCCTAGGAACTTGGTTTAACTTTCCTCTGAAAGCTTAGAATCTCAGCTTTCCAACAAACCTAGAACAGACCTATACTTTTGCCGTAATCACGATTCACGCACTCGCGAATTTTGCCGCGATTTGCGATTTGGCCTGATTTCTTTACCTGTAAAAAGATAGCAGCTTTTTGCTTTCCTTTGCTAAAAATTTGTTTGCCTCTTAATAATCATCCCTGAATCATTGCGAAAGTGAGCCTGAGCTCATCCCAAGTATCTCTAACTCTAACTCAGCATATTTCTCACTTCACTGCCACCACATTAAAAGCACTTGGGCCTGTGTTTTAAAACTCATACCTGTTTTCTCTAAACTTGCTGGGGTGGGAATTGAATTTCGTATTGGATTTGATTGCATTCCTGAGAACTTTGTGCTCCTCTTTCCATCTCCTTCCATTTCTTACATTGCATAGGGGAGGGGGGTGAATTGCCAGAGAAAAAGTGATTATCTTATCTTTTGCTAAAATCATATCAAGTATTTCTGTACTGCATTTTATTCCTCATTGCTTTTCCCTTGAAATCATAAACGTATTTTTGCTACTTTATCCATCCTATACTAACTCCTCATTGATTATAAAGAAGTGTGCTAGTGTCAGATTACCCATTGTTGATTAACATTATATTTATAAGGGTGATATTGATTATTAATTTATTATAAAAGCGTGGTATCTATATTTTGTTTTATTTCTCAAATAAACCTTTTAAACTTGCAAAACAGAACTACTTCTTGGCTCAGTGGGTCAGGGGGATTCTAAGAGAGGGGTGTTATATAGGGGTAGTCATCCAGAACTCATGAACTGGACATAAAGATATATCAATAAGGGTTTCCATTCAGTATCCCAGACTAGGCATTGACTTAGCTGGAGTGTTGAATTGAATCCTCTTACAACATTGTGAAACCAAGAGAGGGCCTTAAACATGCTTTTCTGCCAGACCAGTAGTCCATGCACCTGAAATGGAGGAGAAGAGATGTGACTACTGAAATGGGATCTGGTGGTTGATCCAATCATCTTCTCTCCAGACTGTTTGTCATTAGAACATGGTTGTCTCCATTGTCTTCCTATTCTGACCAAAGTGGGCCCATTCGTCCACCACAAACAGGCAGGGACTGCCCTACCTTCTGTTTCTCCACATCATAAAGGATGCTTCATAAACCTGATCTGAGAAGGGATTGCACTTTTACTTTAGCAGGGCACAGCAAATTGCAAAATGGTTACTTGTTTGGCTTAACTGTGAAATAAAAAGGTCCCTTTTTTGATTCACTTACTTGTTCTACTAGACCCAAGGCAACCTACGGTGCTGTCACTGCTGTTTTACTATTTAAGAGTGCCCTCTGGGCTTCTGTGCAAAGAATATACCCCGTGTGCCTTTTGGCAGCAGCACCAGTGTTTGGATTCATCTTTCCATGAAGTCTAACACCTGTCCCAGGCATTTCTTGGTTTTAGGTGGGCATTCTAAAGAGTTGAACATTCATACTCTAAGCTCATGAGCTGCAACTCACCAAACAAGAACATGTGCTTTTAACAGGAGGACTGATTTTGGCAGCCCCTGCCAGACTGTGTTTTATACGCGGGCCGCAAGAGTGGTTTCACACAATCTACTGACAATATGTTTCCAAACTAATGATGTGAAACTGGAAAGAAGTTTGAAAAAAGGTGTAATTACAAGTGTTTCGAGAGATAGATATGCTTCGATTTTTTTTCTGGTGTGTCTGCTTTCAAAAGAACACGTTGTTTTCAGTTTAATCTCGTGCCCGGTCCCTTCGCCCGCCATCTGCCCTGTTTGCAGCTGCTTGTGTGAAGAGAGCACGTATTGTTTGGGATTCTTAAAATGGAACCCCGGATGCTTTACACATGTTTTGCACGTGACAGATGCTTTTCATGTAATGTAGCACCGTTTTCAGATCGTACCCATATAATAATACAGTGCATGCTATCCTTTATCTCGACAGGGCACGGTTGCAATTTAAAAGCAAGAATGAACTCCAGAGTTTTCTGTTAATCCCCAAAAGGTCACCTTGAACTATTTTATACATCTTTCACACACAAGGCAGCATCAGAATGTTGATACACTGCATTGGACTAACGGAAAATAATGTGCTACGAATAGGATGGCAAGTGGTCAGAGACCCACTCTTCCAGCCTTTGAGCCAGGAATTGTGCAAGTAGCCGAACTAAATAGACACTTTAGTACCTTTCTACAGGGATCTGACTGCAGAGTCTAGGTCAGGCGGAGCTGGCAAGTCAGTCTCCCGAGCACGCTGGATTCTTATTGCACCAATTGCAATAATGCTCTGAAAAGGGCTGTTGTTGCCCTGCCGGACTAATAGCGGGGGTTTGGTGGGGCACCCTGCATTTATTCTGGCAGGACGTAATGCACATAAAAATGACATGTTGTGTAACACCATATCATTTTATGTTCGTATGGGATTGTTGTCATGGTGGTAGGTACTGGGTACAAGTTCAAGCAAATATTACCCAAAAAGCCCTGAATGGATCTTTAAGGGCAATGACACACGGGGCATCTTCTCCCTCACTGTTGGAGCTGCTTGCCATTTGGAGTTGGCCTCCTACTAACCCACCAAGGGGCCGTCTGGCTGCTCCGGTCGTACGCATGCGCAGTTGCTGTGCTGGGCCTCTTGATGCTCCTCATTCCTCCGAGCCCAATCATAGCATACAGGTGATTCTTTAGAGTGACCTCCTGGGCCCTGATGAGCTGAATGAACACAGGTTACACAGCCCGGCCAGCCCAATTATCAATCAGCCCGTCTGACTGAACTGCTGCAGCGCATGCGCCGAGGAGGACAAGAGGGAGGCACGTGCGGCGGGGCCCGGACTGATGCGCAACAAATGTTGAATAGCCAAAAATCAAGTATGTGGTGCTAGCCTGGCTTCGCTGAACAGTAGCAGCAGCTAGAGCCAGGCATCACGCAGCCAGTGCCAGAGGCGCAGACAGGGTAGGACCTGAGAGGGCAAGGCCCACTCAAAATCTGTAAATGTGTGCTCCGCAAAGCTGTTTTGGCATTTGCAGATGTTAATGGCATTGCGGTGGGCCTAACTACTTTGGCTTCAGGCCCCACTTGTTAGACAATCCTGGCTATAGCTCTGGTCAGTGCTCTGCTCACTCTCAGAGTCTTATTTCGAGTAGCACTTCTTTTTACATAGATAACGTTACCTGGGCCCTGGGCGATATATGAACTTTGGGAAATTAAATGTTGCCGCAGCATCAAGCATTATGACACAGTGTGTGTTGATCCTCTTGGAGAACTCGGACTGCGCTGGTGGGCACCCCCTAGAGGCTGGCACATCAGGCAGCCACCTCCATGGCCTTATGCAAAGACTGGCCCTGTGCTCCTCCAAACACACCAACCGTGCCGTTACACAATCCCCAGGGGTGCGGGAATCCATGAGAAAAATGAATGATGGCCCTCAGAGCATTGCAAGGTCCCCCTGTCGGTAACCATACCACCATTAACCATTTTATTGCTCCCTGAAACTGGAGTCTATATTCAGCGATCAAAATGGCAGGGAATAAATACATTATGTACATATCCTAAGATAATAATTTGGAAAAACAGTGGTACGTACCTTCCTACCACAACATACAAATACATTAGACATGTTACACATAGCACAACTTTATTTTCATGTTCTTTTTCAACAGTGTGAACATATCCAGTGCCATAAGTTCGCTAAACCCACTGCATTTAAGTATCTGTGAATACTGGTTCCGAAGCAAACCCTGCCATCAGTAATGGGTTTCAGACAGGAAGAAAGGGAGGAAGAGAGTGGGAAATTAAAGGAGAGAGAGAGAGAGAGAGAGAGATAGAGAGAGAGAGAGAGAGAGAGAGAGAGAGAGACCAGAAACAGACCAGCTGCAAGCTACTTAGTTATAAAGGCCTGCTGTGTTTTATTACAGGGCCTGCGGTAGTGGCCCTGTAGTAATGATTAAGTTGCTCAGCTCATAGAAAGAGCACTTTTTGGGCAGTTTATAACTTTGCCCTTCCTGGTCGATTCCTCACCAAACTTTGTGAAGTTTGATGTGGTTTCATCTGGGGGGTGGGGGGCTACATTATAAGGGGGGTCCCAAAATGTGTGGACATCCTCATAGACGCAATGGAAATAATTTTCTGTTTACACCTACAACCCAAACTGCTGCACACTTTTTCACCATATTTGCACCAGGAGTGGTGGCCTGGTCGGAAAAGTGTGCTTTTATGACTTTGGTGTAAATCCATCCAGTAGTTTTTTTTTTCAAAATTGCCAAAATGTAGATAAAAATAAATGAGTGATATCTGGGTCCGGTCTGCAGACTCACTTCCTGATTTGGGGTCCACGGATGACTCTGGACCAATTAGAGAGCACTGTGACGTTTGTGGACATCATATGCACCCGCTGATTGGTCCATTAAACACTTGAGGTACGTCAAAACCTTTGAAAAGGACACCATGTTGGATTCACGAACAACGCCCATAGTCTGCAGACATCATGGTAAAAACATATTAAAAAACACAACATTGCACTTGTGAAACAAATGAAACTATCTCTAGGTAGGTAAGGGGTGATGAGGATGGGATGGGATATGGCCATTGAAAGCTCAAAAGTTTTTTCTCCTCCGATGTCTGTGAATATCTCACATTATCAGGGGTATCCATGCATATTTCTGCATTACCATGTTCATTGAAAAACAGTTTTTGGATGGCTTATAACTTTGCCGCCACTCAATGAAACTACATGAAATTTGTCAATATACATTTTGACTTAGCCCGAATGCTTATGCAATGTTTGGTGCTGTTTCGCCAAGAGGGGGCAAAACTACAGGGGGTCCCAAAATATTTGAAAGGCTTCTCAATTTGGTGCCGTTTGACAGATCTGCATAAAAGTTTACAAAAGATGTCATACCCGATTTGAATGTTTTTGCAAAGTTTTGTGGGATTTTGTCAAGAGGGGAAAAAAATAGAGGGGGTCTCAACATTTTTAGATGGCTTATAACTTTGTTGCCGTCTGACTAATCTTCACACAAGTATTCAGAAACATTATCGCCCCAACTTTCAATGTGTGTGCACAGTCTGAATGAATTTTGTCAAGTGGGGGTTATGTTATAGGACTATTTTTGTACGTATTTTTTGACACTTTTCAAAAAATAAAACATGGAAGTATTTGCAGTAAGCTCATGCAGGGAGTATTGGCAAGGATCCGAGAGACCGGCAATGGGGTCAAAGTGGGCATGTCCACCAGGGACCGGCTATGTGGCAAAGTTTTTCGAAATCTGGAAAGTTCTGATCGCGGCTACAACCCAAAGTCCTGGACAGGATTGCAGCAATCATTTTGCGAGGAGCATCAGCAAGGACCTCAAAGCACGATTTTGCAAATCTGTCCTGTGTTTTAAAAATACAAAAAAGGTAGCAGGCGCAACTCTCTCGAAAGAACACGGCATGATAACCTGTTCAGTGGTTTTTAACCACTTTCAGAGCTTGCAGCCATCTGCTTTTTGCTCACTGTACCTTTCACAGATGGGAAATAACCATTTGCATATCAGTCTTTGTCCCGCCCACATGAGCAGTCCAGCACCAAAATGCTATGGCAATTCCCTTCTGAACAAGAGTACCAACAGCAACCCCATACACGTGTTTCAGCCTTGTTGGGCCTCATCAGGGAGGTGGAGCTGTGCCTCTCTGAGCACAGTGAGTAGGGAGTCCATGTCTGGTTGCCCCAGGTAACTTAGGGTGACCAACCCCAAGTTCCTTCCAAAAATACAAAAAAGGCAGCAGGCACCCCTCTTTCGAAAGAACACATGATATCCTGTTCAGTGGTTTTTAACCACTTTGAGAGTTCACAACCATCTGCTTTTTGCTCACTGTACCTTTCACAGATGGGAAATATCCATTTGCATATCAGTCTTTGTCCCGCCCACATGAGCAGTCCAGCACCAAAATGCTATGGCAATTCCCTTCTGAACAAGAGTACCAACAGCAACCCCATACACATGTTTCAGCCTTTTTGGGCCTCATCAGCCATGTAGTTATGGTTAAGTTGCTAAACCCACAGGAAGATCACTTTTTGGGCAGCTAATAACTTCTCTCCCCCTGGACGAATCCTCAGCAAACTTTGCAAAGTATATGGGCCACTCTGAATTTTTTTGCAAAGTTTGGTCAGTGGGGGAAAAGTTATAGGGGGAGTCCAAAATCTATTTTTTTCCCATGGTCTGAATGGAGAGAAAAATGTGGGCATTCCTAAAGCCCAAACCGCTGGATGGATTTTCACCAAATGTGCGGCAGGAGCGGCGGTTTGGTCCCGAAAACGTGCTTTTGTAAATTTGGTGAAAATCCATCCAGTAGTTTTTTTTGAAACAACCAAAAAGTGGGTCTTAAAAAATTTGTGATATCAATGTCTGCTCTGTGGACACACTTCCCTGTTTTCTCCGCGGACAGGAAACTAATTGGATAATCGGGTTGTGTCATGTCCACGGACACATGACGTGTTCATTGATTGGTTGGGGTGAAGCGTGAGGTGCATCACATTCTTTCGATGCGCCCGCCATATTGGATCCAAGGACAGCGCAGCGTGGAAGTGAGCACAAATCCAATTTTGGGGAGTGTGTTGATGTGTAGGAGGGCTTGGAGAGGTTGGGGGAGTAAGAGATGGGTCAAATTATGTATTTGTTTAGGTGGGAGACGGCTGTGATGTGTTCGTAGAGTCCACGGTCACCACGGTTGTTCCCGGACATACTAAAAACTGGGCGCACTACTGGTTATTTTTCTTTACTATAATGTTGAAGAGTTTGTTTGTTGGTTGTAATTATTATTTTAGAATTTTAATTGAAGTGAATGTGAATACTGATTGGCAGTATTGTAATAGTGTTTATAGGATAGTGAGATGATGTGTGCTTGTTTGTTGGATTGTGTTCAGAATGTTGGTATTGAAGAATGTAGTCATTTTGAGTTGTATTTATTGGTGAGGTGTTCATTTGCATGTCTGTGTTATGTTGCAGTGTTTGTGAGTGTAATTATTATAAACTTACTGTTTCCTTTGTTGAGGCTGTATGTTGAGTTTTGGCCAGGCCATCCAGTCAGGATTATAGTGTTTGGCAACAAGCACTGCCACATAATCTACCCATGGACGCAAACATTTTGGATTGTGGTCTATGGTCAGGTGTTTGTTTGAATGGGTGTGTTATGCTGTGGTGTTTGTGAGTCCAATCATTATATACTTACTGTTTGACTTTTTGTGCTTGTATGCAGTTTTTTCATGACATGGGTAGCTGGAGCATACTTTTTTTTTAATCACTGTGATAAAAGAAAAAAAACACATGTTAGTGTAGGTAGTTTATAATGAGGATTGCATTGCATTTCTGTATTTTGTCGACACTCATAGTTGGTACTTTAGAAGTACTACAGTTCAAACCAGTGTACTGTGCAATTTGCTCAGTTTGTGTGTTTGTTCATTAAATCATTGGGTCTGTGGGAAAAAAATCCATGCTGGATTAAAACATTGTGGTACAATATATTTATTTGATAGATTTCAGTAGGAGGAATTGAATAGGTGTATGGTTTTTGTTTTGGAAGTGGTGGTATTATTGTTGCAATTAGAAAGCAGTTGGTGTATTTTATTTGTATATTTCATTTTCTATTTTAGTGGTATTCATCTATCTGTTGGCTTGTTGCAGATGTTTGGGGCAGTTAGATACCTGTTGGCGTATTCTAACTGTATATTTCTTGTATCATTTTAGTGGTATTTATTTATCTGTTTTCTTGTTGCAGAATCTTGGGGTGTTAGATACCTGTTGGTGTATTCTAACTGTTTATTTCTTGTTTCATTTTAGTGGTATTTATTTATCTGTTTGCTTGTTGAATAATCTTGGGCCAGTTAGATACCTATTGGCATATTCTAACTGTTCATAGTTTTGAAGTTGAAGTTTTGTTTATGTTCATACACGGATTAGTCATTACATTTTGGTTTTAAGAATATTAAGTAACCATTTACAAGATTTGCTGGTAATCTCTGTTTTAGCGTAATGGTAGTATCATTACATGCAAACCATCCACAATTCTATTTTTTATATGCAGTGTAGTGACCTGCATTGCTTGTGGCCCCTGCGTGGTAGATTATACCTATTATTGTGGAAGTTTTCTTACCAAGCGATACTTGACCATGTGTGAACCCAGTCAGCTTGCAGTTGTTTTTGGTACCATCTGTATTGTCATGTAAAAGCATTACTATTACGTATTTACTATGTGTCTGTATTTGTATGGTGGAGCGATTATCTGAATTGCAGGTTGTACATAATCTGCTATGGTTTGCATTTTGCACAAGTTGCTGAAATGGAATGGACTCACAGTTAGGTATGGATACATATATGAAGCATTCATTAGGAACTTCTGTCTACAAAGAGTACATGTATGTTTCCACATGTATGAAATCTGGAAGATTTCATTCATAGGTATGTTGTGGTAAGTACATAAGAAATTCTTGTGGATCTTTGTGTGTGTTTATAGTGAATTTGACCATTCCAGCACATTAGTCCAATTCCTGCCTTACTCCAGAAAGTGTTGTCAGGAATGTTGGTTGCCTTTCTATGAAGGCCTAACATTTGCAAACACAATTGGTCTGTCCCGCGTAATTAAATGTCAATAATTGGTGGCAATTGGAATAGAATATTGATAGCTACATTTGCGTAGCAATTTGCACCAGTTGTATTTGAAAACTTGAATGGACCTGACAGTTCTGTATCCAAGTCATTTGTTCAGAGTGCTCGTTGTTTCTTTGAAGCGGTAGTTGACTTAGTTTGCGTAGTAGATTCTTCTTTGGTTGTGGTCTTTGATGAAGAAGTAGCTTCTTTTAAAGGAATGGTTCGGTCAAAAAATGTTATTGCCCCTATGGGTCGGCCATGTGTTTTTAAGCCTAAATCGCTCGATTTTAGAAAAATTTCCTATGGACCTTACCCGAGTTTTCGTCCATTAAACGCACGCAAAAACAGGCATCAGGGAGCTGCCATTTTGTGATAATCCTATCATTTCCCCCATCGCCCTGGCTGACCTGCTTTTGCGGCACTAAATCATATCCCCCGCCCCTGAGCCTGTCATCAGCAGACGCGTACCGCCCATTTCACAACGCCAAAGCACGTCTCGTGTCAACATTCGCTGCGCTTCAGCTAATGACGTGTCGCCATGGAAATGGCAGGACGTCTCTTTCCTCAATAAGTATAAACAGACCGTTTCACAACACAAAGCAGCAGATTTTCGATTCCATTCCTCTCTCTGTGTTACTTTGAGTATTCTGTGATTCGTTTCTGTGCTCTGGTCAGCTACCTTCTTTGTTTGTAGCCCGTGTGAACAGATACCAGTACCACCACAATCAATTATTTTAGTTTGTTTAACACACAATGGCTACAATAATGCCCTACATGTACGAGCCCGAGTATACCGAGGAGGAACTACTGGAAACGGAAACACGCGAAAACGATGGGTCTTCGGACGGCAGTTGGGAGGACGATTCAACAGCTGAAGAGTCTGGACCTAGTCGCATGGACGGTGTTTCCACCTGGTGCACATGCAATTGGTGCGAGCTAATGCCAACCGAGGACAAGAACTGCTGCTGCTTTGAAAACTCGGGATGCGTGGCCTACATTTCTGAAGGCGAGCCACGACCGCAATGCATCACCGAGCTGCCAGACTTCAGGGCAGCCTGCCTCACACGGTCCGTGTTGAGGATAATGATGGTGGTTATGCACAAATTTAGCGCAACTGTTCGTCCTCGTAATCCGAGTAACGAGTAAGTATACTCTGCTTGTCATGCCAGTCCTATTTCATGGTCTTCTACTATATCCAAAATTACATATTCATATCATTGTAACACACAAACGTCTTTCAATAGTGTGCAGTGTCTAGATAGCATTTGTCCGAGCAGAATGCCATTAGTTACAAGAATTGTCATTGACAACAAACGTTTATTAAACTTATCTTGGTCATTTAAAAACAGTTTGTTTCATTCCTTTTCACAGGTGGTACAGGCTGGTGGCCTATCGTTCCTTTACATGGTGGCTTCACAGGAGTCTTGGACACCGCATTCGAAGAGTGATACCCGCCTGTGCCGTTCGTGCCATAAGAGAAACGTTCCCGAGTGACAACGGTCAGTACAGGGGATTTTCTCTCGCTGTACTGCAACCTGAACTGTACAATGTGTAAAGTTTTGTATTTTTGTGTCATCAAAATAAGATACAAAATAAAACACCACATATATTTTAACAACGGTTGTTTTGATTTTTGTAAATGAATCAAGTGTGTCTCCATTCAAGGATGGACGTCAGACATCTGTGCTCGGAATGGGTGAAGCTCAGGTCGCTGTGAAGCGGGGTGGTCACTTTCTAAGCTAACATAATCTATTATCAATAATGCATGCACTAAATAACACTTGTTCAAAGTCTTTCAGTCGGTTATGTCTCTATAAAAGTCACACATATATCTATACTATCAATTAACATTGGATTATACAGGCCTTAGGTCAAGGGTCTTGACCACTATAATACACTGTTTGAAGTGTGGGTCTCTGCTCACAAGAATCTCCGGTATGTGGCATTGTGATTGATAGGCAACGATATACTGCAGTAGGGGTATAATGTTAATTGGGGATCTGCTAGGTGGGCAGCATGGCGTGGTCAGTGGTCTGGCACATGAAGAGTATACCTTGCAAGGACAGAGGGTCAGAATGGCAGTAGGTTTCCACTGGCGAGGGTGCGTGGGCAAGGACACGTTTGTGGAGATGAACGAGCTATGTGCTTGGTTCAGGCCGGTTCACATGCAGGACCGTGATCTCAGAGAGTGATGTGTTACATTTATTAGCTGTTGCAAATACCTCTGGAGATTTCCAGTTAGAGTGGGAACGAGGGTGTTGGCCATGTGCTCTGCGCACTGTACTATCGCAGTGAGGCCTGGTCACTAAGATGGAGTGGAAAGGGGGTATAAAAATGGATGCCCCGTGTCCTGCTCAGTGTTCCCATCTACGCGAATGTCATCCAAAGTTAACATCACATAAGGGCAAGGGGCGAACCCACTACTGGAGGCACTTGGTACGAGTTTCTACTGAGAAGTAAAGGATGAGAGGGGCCTGATGGCCCCTCGCTCCCACACACTTGCCTGCACGCCCGAGGCCCTCTATCAAAGGCGGTTCGCACCCGGGGATGAGCTCTGGCATGGGGGGCTGTCACGGGCACAAACGGCCAAGGTGCCAAACAGCATGTACACTTCAAAAGGTATCCCACGCCCAGGGGCCATCGCTCACATGGCCTCCACACACCCTGTGTCTCCAGGCAGGCCTACCCTGAGGCAGGCCGCCCCCCTGCAATCCACATGTGTGTCTCCATTCAGCAGTCTTCCTGTGCCTTATCTGCACGCCCCAGTCCCATCCATCCCACCCCCCTCTATCAAAGGCGGTTCGCACCCGGGGATGAGGGCTGGCATGGGCGGCTGTCACGGGTGCAAACGGCCAAGGTGCCAAACAGCATGTACACTTCAAAAGGTATCCCACGCCCAGGGGCCATCGCTCACATGGCTTCCTCAGACCCCGCGTCTCCAGGCAGGCCTCCCCTGAGGCAGACCTCCCCCCTGCAATAAACATAGTACCACGACATACACATTTCATTCACAAACACACCCCTGTTTCTAATACTTTATAAACCACTTGATATGTCTCATGAGAACATCTTTGTGCTTTACAAGTCAACTCCTGAACCTTCTACTTGAGAAGCACTGAGATCTATGCTAATCTGCTCGTCGCCATGCTATCTGTGACCGCTTCGAGCAAACTCATCAGTGTGCTACCTGTGTCCATCTAGCTGTTCTCCTGCAACATACTGCTCGGCCTGCTGAATCCACCTGTTTGTTGGTCAAGATAAGGCCATGTATCCTAGTCATATTTCGGTCATGTTTACATTTCAATCTATTTGCTATTACAGTACCCAATAGAGCTATGGGCATTGGTCTCATTGCTATTGACTTGAGTTTCAATTGTTATGTTATCAATAGATCTATTTTTTTTCATCTGTGTCAATTGTCATCGAATTGCATCCTTCGGGGGTCCAGTCTATAATGTAAGCATGGTTCCTTTTCGTGCAAGACAGAACATCCAAGGGACGAGTCACATGTTCATAGTTTAGTCACATAATTTAAAAGAATTCTGTAATTTATGCAAATACTAAGCCGCACATGATGAACTGGTATAGTTCCGGCGACCAAAACAAACCTTGCATTGACCATGGTATGTTTCATTTACTTTTTTATGACATTTTTTTTCATCAAGGTTTTAGAATAATCTTGATATTTACTTTTCAGAATTTTCAACAATGCCTGCCTGTTCGATTAGCGATTGCCCTTCGAAGGCCCATGCTAAATCTGAAGGCACTACAATGCATGTATTCCCGAAAACTGTTGCTCGAATAAGAGAATGGGTCAGACATTGCGGATATCCACTGGATGAGCTGGAAAGTAGAGTCCAACAAGTCTTTGATGACAAGAGGGGTGATCAATACCGCATCTGCAGCCGGCACTTTCCCTCAAACATGTACACCAAATCTTGGGTAACAAAGAAGTATAAACGGCGATCGACACAAAAACTGCTAGCAAACGCTATTCCCACTCTATTCGTCCACAATCCGCCACTGGTGAGTCAAGTGTCTGTTTTTAGCTTTAGGCCTTGCGGTAGTGTGTAGGTAGCCAAATGGATTCATTGATATTTTAGGTGTTGTTTCCAATTTGTAATACTTTCGACATTGATATGAGTGTATAGCTTTTTGAATAATGACATTTATCAATATATTATTTTTAGATTTCATAACTCACAAACAGAAATCTATATGTGGGCACAGGGAACTGTGCTATATTGTGCATTACTCAAGTATTCTGTCTCCTTACATGGCAATTTTAAAAGTTGGCTTTTCATTATCAAACAATTTACCTTTACAACTTCTTGACTATCCCTTGAATCTGAAGCAAGAACATTCTACTTCCGTCACGTGCTCACAGTTATCCACCACTTCTAGCGCATATCAGGTAATCATACTTGGCTATTCCGCTACAGACTTGTTTTATGCATGTCAAGTAAGAGTTTGTATGTATTGTGTGATTATTTTACCAATTGTTTCGTTGGTGCTTTCCAATTGATATACACCTTAGTTGTCGTCCCCTGATGCTTGTTTTCAGTTATAATTAGTGTTATCCATACTAATGCAAGTACTCTCTTTCAGGGAGATGCTGAAGCGTCCACCACATTGACAACAGCCCTAGATGTTCTTCAGCAGCACGAGATATGGATACTGACAGCTCAATCGACCGTGATCATCAGGACTGGAACACTTGTCGTTTGATTGTTCTACACCATGTTTCATTCGTGGTTAGCCGTTGATATGTACCTGTGCGGTCGACCGCAAGCGTGTGTTGTGTTTTCAATATTATAATCCTTACTAATGCAAATACTATGTTTCAGGCAGTTGTTGAATCGTCAACCCATGCACTTGATGCGGAGCCTGACATTCAAGTAATTCCGGTGGAAGCGGGACCATGCAGACACGAATCGGCGCAACAGCTTTCGGAAGTGCGCACCACATTGACAACAGCCCTAGATATTCTTCAGCAGCACGAGGTATGGATACTGACAGCTCCATCGAGCGTGATCATATAACGTGATTCCATTTGCTATACTTTCTTCACTATTAACGCAAGTACTGTGTTTCAGGGAGACGATTGAGCTTCCACTACAATCGCAAGATCCCATTTAGATGATGCAGATGTAAAGAAATCAGAGAAATAAGTTGATTAAATCTGATCATATTTAAATATTCCTTGATTCTTTTAGACAATGCAACATTTGTGGTTATCTCTTTATATGTACCTGTGCCGTCGACCCCAAGTGTGTGTTATGTTTACAATATTGAAAACCATACTAACGCAAGTACTGTGTTTCAGGGAGTTGCTGATGCCTCCTCTCCAATACAATCATTCATGGCAGTCCATGCAGAGCCAGAGGTATGGACACTGACACTTCCATGGAACTAGGTCATCAGAGCTCGAATACTTGTTGTTTGATTGTTCTACACAATGTTTATTTCGTGTTGAGCTATTGAGATGTACCTGTGTGTTCATCCTCACGTGTGTTTTATGCTAACAATATTTTGATACACAGTAATGAAAATACTATGTTTCAGGGAGTCGATGGAGCCTCATTCCGTGCTGTCTATGCAGATACAGAAAACATAGTCGTTGCAGCACAACAGGAAGGGGAGACATGCGGATACGTATCGGAGCAACAGCGTGCAGATGTTAAAGGTCGAGTCAAAAAAGTTGCAAAGAAACAAAAATAAGGTTAGTTACAGTTCATAACTTTAGAAATGTTTTTGTGCTGTGGACTTTTTCATGTTTTTTTCAAGTCAATTGTACTATACTTTATCTTGTGTTTAAACTGAACATCCCTTTTCCAATCTGTCCTCTAGTTACCCGTGGGTCTACGAACTATACATACACAGACAGTGAAGCGAATGAGAGATGTTGCTTGCCAGACCCTTTACACTATGGAGGAACTATTAATTCAGACGCAGCGTGTTGAGACTCGGGATGCTCATGTCCAATGGCCAGAACATGAAATGAATGTGTCCGGAGAATCCAGCAAAGTTGTATTGGACCATTGCTACAGTACGACCGCACCACCGCAACAACATGATACTGGATGTACTGAAGATAGCTCTGAAGTAGTCGCAGATCAATTCACACAATCTACACCCGCCAAAAAATTGCCACCAAAAAACCTGTCAACATTGTTGTGTTCTCCCATCAATGTTGAGGTAGCAGATGTTGAAATGACAGAGAATGAACCAGCAGAAGCATTCACCGACGCATCAGAACCTGATATCGGCGATATTTCTTTCAGTTGTGGTGAAATGTCCTCAACAATGCAGTCCGAAACAAGTGTGACACCAGATGACAGTCTAATGAAAGAGGGCAAATACATATTATTCAACAGTTTGATGGATATTATAAGTATGCTGAAATGTGGGCATTCCGTCAGAGGGAAAGTATGTGGGAAGCCATTGATTCATGTGACTCGTCAAAAACAAGGCAGTAACGTCACAATACATGCCGCCTGTAGATTGCATCTTACGTTCTCATGGTCTGCACAACCGATGCTGGGGAAACTGCCAGCAGGTAATCTACTGTGTGCAGCTGCATCACTTTTTAGTCGCTCCAGTTTTAGAAAGTTAGAGTCTTTTTTTCAGTTTGTGGGACTCCATTTCATTTCAAAAACGCAGTACTACAAATACCAACATGATTATCTGTTTCCGGCCATTAGTGATGCTTGAAAAATTGAACAATTGTCTATAGCAAGTACATTCGAAGGCAAACGATTCAGGCTAGCCGGCGATGAACAGTGCGACAGCCCTGGATTTTCTGCCAAGTACTGCACCTACCACTTTCAGGACATGGATAGTAAGAAAATTGTGAGTTTGGTGGTCGTGCAGGTAACACAATGTACATCGTCAGTGGCCATGGAGAACTAGGATTTATATTCAGTGGAATATCTACAATCGAGGGGAATGCACATCGAACTCATAGCCATGGACAGACACGTTTCAATTGCCAAGACAATGAGAGAGCAGTTCCCACATATTAAACATCAATTTGACATATGGCATCTTGCTAAATCAATCAATAAGAAAATCTCGTCTGCAGGGGAAAAAAAGGTTTGGAAAGTATTTCAGAGTGGTCCCAGTCTATCAGCAGCCATCTTTGGTGGAGCTCCAAAACTTGTGAAGGGTCAGTGGAAATACTACTTGAAAAATGGCGGTCACTGATGCACCACTGTACCAATGTGCATCGCTGGTCAGAAAACCTACATTTTGACCAATGTGAACATGGCCCTTTGTCCCCAGTGGAGGCACGGAAGAAGAAGTGGTTGAATCCATCTTCACCGACACACAAAGCCATTGAGAAGATTGTCTTCGATAAAACTCTATCAAGAGATTTGAGGGGACTGACAGAATTGTGTCTCACAGTAGGTTTGGAGGTGTTCCACAATATGTGCCTAAAGTACAGGCCAAAGCGCTTGCATTTCAGCATACAGGGCATGAGACATAGGACTCTACTTGCCGTCTTGGCCCATAACGAGGATCTCGGCCGTGAACAATCTAGGACTACGGGTAATGTAAGGATGCCTCGCTACACTTAGGCCTTTTCAAAAAGAAGTAAGCAATGGGTCATCAAACCAGTCTATGAGGAAATGGAGTTTGACTTTGTCAAAAGCCTTATTGTTGCTGTATTAGAGAAGCACAGATATGGAATTTTGAACATTTCTGTGCAGAGCACTGATCCATTGCCACCCAACATGGCCACTGTGCCATGTCCACCCAAAGGAGAGCTGGTTGTGAAGTACAAATCCCGGTTTAAATAATTGTAATACGATTGCCTTTTTGTAAATAAATGTTATTGTACAGTGTGCATACAAAGTACGCTAACCCTAACCCCTACCTTCACCATCCTGGGTGCCGAACAACCTGGGTGTCATCTTTGAATTCTCTCTCTATTCAACTCATATTGCTGCCCTTGTCTATATGTGTATGTATATATTTTTGTTGATGTAACTAATTTTCCCAATCTCTTCTAAATGCTGGGCACTGTTAACCGAGGGGAGGCTTGCGTATTGCAAATAATAAAACAAACAAACAATAAATCTCACTTTCAACTCAACTCCTCGGGTACTTTATACTTTCCCTGACCGTCCCCAAAAAATTAAAAGTCTCAATAGTTATGGTTCTTTAGGGCTTCAAAGCTGGCAGACAACGAGGACAAAATTGGGGGCCTTAGAACGCGCCAAGCGAGCCATCGCAGATGGGAGAGAAGCCAGTTCGCATTTGCACATTGAGGCGCAGTACATAGATGGATTCAAACCTTCACGTTCTCACAGATGGCTTTACTACGGGATGTTTCAAAGAAAGAATGTATGCTCATTTCTAGTGAAGGTCAGCGGCTTTGATTTTCAGCTCGCGCCCTGAAGAGGCCCACAACTCGCACTGGTGGTATAAGGTTCTATTGTTTTTTGACCTTGAGAGACACGGACCATGCCAAAAGAAATTCATTTGAAGGGGGCTGGGGGGTGCAATAACGTAAGAGACGATAAGGCAGAAAATTCTTAAACTAGACCGAGTTTCATGTTCAGTATACGAAAAATCGTTTTCAAGAGCACAGTGGAATTTACGGACTGCATTACGCAGAGACACAATGGAAATTGCAAATATAATGTAAGTAACTCTTTAGACGGTTTTATACCGGAATGAAGAATTAATGAATGGATGCATGAATAAATGAATGAATGAAGAGCTTTGAAAACGTTTGTGGGATCGTCCTTGTAGCGGGCACATGGGCATGCAGGTCCACATTCCACACGCATGTAGACAAAAAGTCATTTCTCATTGTATAATAACCTCGATTTATTTAATTAGTTTTCGCATTAATTTTAGAGCCGAACATACCCCATTGCACTATCCTTGAAAGCAAATAGTTTCAGCTCGGCTGTAATAAATAAAATGAATAATATTAATAAAGATCGGCTGGAGAGACTAATTATAAATCGTATGTTTTCAAAACAGGTATATACTTCCCTTTTGCCACTGCCACCAGTTTCAAACACCGGCAGATGGTTTTTTCAACCCCCAGCTGCAGCTTAATGTAAACAACTGCACCATTCTGATGATCTTATGGGACGATCGCCAAGGGCCCATATGCCCTTACGCGAAGCAACATATCACCCTTTACGCTGGCCTAGTGCCTACTTGATGGAACAGCCTTGCGGTTCAACGTGCGACAAAAGTGCTTCTGTGAACAATAACCAACACCCTGTGTACCATAAAGGAACAGCGCGTGACTCACAAACTTTTACGGATTTGCGGATAGAGATAAAAGAAAATAAATGACTTTCGGAGTTCATATGGCAATTGCTGAATATTCTATAAACATTTAATGTCAAATAAATGTATTTTACCAAATTTACCGTGTTGATATTTGATTTTAAAGTACAGTTTCATATTCCGAATTGTGGCGCGCTGTGTTTTGAGCTGATCTGTGTTGGTTTCCGGGTTCTGTGTGAAGTCGCGTAGAAGACGACTGGGCTCGTTTGCCTACGCAGCACAGAAACGTCACGGAGAGTGGCGGGGAATATGAATGTTTTGATAATGTCAGGCTCAGGGGCGGGGGATATGATTTAGTGTCGCAAAAGCAGGTCAGCCAGGGCGATGGGGGGAAATGATAGGATTATCACAAAATGGCAGCTCCCTGATGCCTGTTTTCACGTGCGTTTAATGGACGAAAACTCGGGTAAGGTCCATAGGAATTTTTTCTAAAATCGAGCGACTTAGGCTTAAAAACACATGGCCGACCCGTAGGGGCAATAAAAATGTTTGACCAAACCATTCCTTTAATTTCTTTGGAGGAATTTCTGTGAGATCCTGCATAATTTGAGAGTGAAGTAGTTTTGTTTTACAAAGTTTTACTTTTTGCGGAACATGATAGGTTTTTAGATGGGTGCATAGAGTGAACGCAGTCTATTGTATTTTAGAATGCAAGGAATATCAGCATTTACTTTACTTGCATCAAAGTTGAATAGAAATAATCTGTCAAGTGTACGTAAGCGTGATAGTGCGACATAGCTAATGCCGTCTTTAAACACTGTGCTACCAATATCTATCAATGCTTTATCTAGGGTAATACCTTGTGATTTGTGAATGGTGACTGCTTATGCTAGATTTACAGAAAATTGTTCTCTGCGTACATACATGTCTGTGAAAAGAATGAAGCCGGCCTCTGAGCGTCCTATTGTGATGCTGGAAATGCATCGGAGGGACAGGGCCTCCGTATCCTTGTCCTTTACTGCCATTTATCATGTGTTCTGTCGTGTTTTCCACTCAGGAGTTCATGTGGGACTCCTGGTGGTGCAGCTCTCTCCTTTGGTTTTTGTGAACAGACCCATGGGATACCCTTATGGCACCCATGGATAGGGGTACAACCCTGTGCCCCTAGTGTATGATTTTGGGCACCTGTGTGTGACCCATAGAGCAGTGTACGGGCTGGTAGCAGCTCCGTGCTGAATTGACTGGTGCCCTGAGCGTCCTCCATTTTGGGATGCCCAGTCCCTGTCATGGAATCTGTAGATTCCTGATGGAGACAAGATGGCCCCCGTGGCCTCTTGCCCTCCATCGCCTGTTACCTTGATCTTCCCGAAGTCCCAGGAAGCCCTGACTCTGTCTCTGCCCCCTGACTGGCTGTTAGGTGGAAGTTCCATATATGGTAGTGTGGGGAAGTGGTGACCAGACTGGGTGGAGCCTTCCCAATGACTGTATGTTGTGGGTACGCCTGTGGGTGGGACCTGGGGGAATGGAGTGTGTGACGAATACGCATTCTGTATTGTGGGTGTCTAATATCTGGTGTTTGACACAATGACGGAGACAGCCCTGTCCAAAACTGGTATGAATGCAGTGTGGAGTGTTGAATGGCTGGGTACTTGTCCCAATACACATAACTTGTTGTGAGTGTCTGGAGAGAAGTGAATGGTCTGAATGCACTGTGTGCCTGATTGCCTGCGTGAATGCCCTTCGCCGTGATTGGATGCTTGAGTATGACACAGCGGAATGAATGGGAGATCAACAGTATATCTGGGGACCTCTCACTGCTAGGAATCATGTTCAGAAGTTGAAGTCCACTACGACGAGTAACTCGAGTGAAGGTTGACCTTGAAGCCCTGCTGGATGAGAAGAATTGCTGTTGCTCTCCCTCACAATCTGAAAGCTGCTGTGTCTCCAAGGACTGACCCAGAGAGGACCTGGTAAGGTGCCCTCTTCCTGAGCTACGAGAGACCATCGTGCACCAGCTGATCTTTGCCAAAGCTCCCTGGTAGACAGACCTTTGACAGGCTGCCGACCCGAGACGGGGACTGCTGCGGAATCCCAAAGAGAAGCGCCAGGACTGTTGTCCACCACTGTCGCCGACCGGAGCCGAGGTGCTCTCGTTTGCCTAAGAACTTTCGAATCCAAGGATGCTATCGTCCACATCGTCGCCGCTGTATCCTGCTGGAGAAGGCCTGACCGTCAACGCGCCAAGGAGCATCTGCCGGTGGGTTTCCCGCCACCCAAAGACCACAGAGAGGCTTACGACTCGACGCCCTTGCTGGGCCACAGTTCTTCAAACTCTTTGCGGTCCAGAACTATCGACACTGAGGTGCCCCACGCGCCTCTTTGCAGGACGTTTACGCTTCCCTGTCAATGAGCACCGCTAGGAACAAAGTGTCGTAGCTCATTCTGTTCTCCGTCGGACGTTCGACGACCCGTGACTCCTGCCTTAAAGGGAGGACACTCAAGAAGGGCCGTCGATTCCCCGACGAGGAACGCTTCAACGCCAGGTACTTTGGGGTTGCAGAACTATTAGGAAGTCTCTTGTGAACACTATATGGACTGGGCTTGCATCTTTATTGTACAGGTTGCCTAGGTGGGGGGGATCTCCACACAGAGCTGTGTTTAATGGTAGTGACCAGTATATCTGCCAATTGTTCATATCAACTTCTTTCCTCTTTCCTCTATTGTGGGTTTCCTTTACGACTTGATTTGTGTGCCATTTAACCGTACTGTTGATGCACTTTAAAGAGATCCAATAGTCATTTTGGTACCACGTAGAACTTTATATATTTGCATTATAGATAACCGAGTACAAAGTGCGTTATTGTGATATTGTATATAACCTTGAATATTAATTATATAAAGACTGTTTTAACTGATAACCAGTGTGCGGACATTCCTTTGTGGGTGCTTGAGGACTACAATGTACTTAAGAACCAGCCCACATCACCTTGCCGAGAAGCTAGGCCTTGATTGCTCGACCACGTACCAATACTGAGAATCTCTGCAGGGGTCCTTTGTGCCTCTCCTCTACCAAATAGAGAGCCGAAGTACAGATCCCCCCTCCAGTCCCTCACACTGGTGGCAGCGGTGGGATGCTTATGGTTTTAAGAATCAGTGAATAACCGTGCCACTTACGAAGGATATCGCACTTTGTTAAATTAAGGTTTAGTTGTGTACGAAATAACTGCATTACAAGCAATGGAATCTATTGCGAATGGTAAATTGACACGGATGAGTTTAGAGGCTCTCCAGAGTGATTGTAAAGCCAGGGAGTTAGACTTTGTGGATAAGTCTAGGGCTGAGTTTATAGCTGCCCTGCTGGACTACCAGACTGATTGTGAAACTCTTGTAGGGGGGGGATGCAACCAATGAGGACTCTACCCCGAGGGTTGTCGCCGAATCTGATTCTGGGAATGCCACCATTCCTGCTGCTTCTGTTCCAAACCCCAGCACTTCCTTGGGGCTTGAGTTATTAAGGATGAAATTGGCCTTTGAATATCGCAAGTTGGAAATAGATGCTGAGCTCAAGAAAGAGGAGTTGGCACAGCAAGTGGAACTCAAGAATAGGGATCTTGAACTCAAAGACAAGGACACTGAATGTCAGCGAATCCAGTTAGAGAAAGCTCGAGTGGAGACTTCAGCTAAACCCGCTGAGAGTTTCAGGTCCCCAGCAACCAAGTTCATGAAAGATTTGGTTGGTGTGTATGCGGAGGGTTCTGAAATCCTCCAATGGATTCAAGCATTTGAAATGGCTTGTGCAATTCACAATGTGGATTAGAGCGATTGGGATAATTGTTTGTTAAGCAGAGTGCCTCAAACAGGATATGACTGTATTCTGAAACTGAGTGTGGAAGAAAAGGGTCAGCGTGAGTGCATGAAGTCTGCTTTAATTGCCAAGTTTGGTAAAATGCCTACCCCAATACCTTAAACGGTTCAGGGAATTTCAGAAACGAGCGAATGTGTCTTGGATTGACTGGGTAAGTGCTGCACACATGAACATGATGGGGTGGATTGATGGTTACAAAGTGAAAACGTTTGTTGAATTGTCCCACCTTTTGTTTTTTGAGCATTTTTCGGAAGCCTGTTCACCAGAGCTGTGCCAGTATTTTGCTGACCAGAACATTTTGGACCCCTTTAAGATGGCTAGGTTGGCTGACAAGTGGGTCTCCCAATGGGTGTCCCCTAAGGACTCCAGTGGGAAGGACAAGGACAAAGAAAAGGGTGCCTCTCAGAAAGCTGAGAAGTCCCAAAAGCAGTCACAGTCGTGTAAACCAAAACCTTCCTCTCTGAAGACCCAAAAACCTAGTGGGGATAAGTCTGTTGTGGGTGGGAGTAAGAGTAGTGGTCCGCCTGCTGCCAAGCAGGGTCCCAGTGGCCCCAGTACCGTACCCTGCACTCCTGGCACTTGTTGGGATTGTGGGGCTCTGGATCACCGAAGGGGTGACCCCAAGTGTAAGGGTAAGGTGCTTGGAGTCCAGGCTGTCAGCCTGACCTACCCCTACTCCGTACCTGAGGTGGAGGCCAATGTCCTCCCCTCCTCTATCGGATCACCTTTGGTGCTCCTGTAGAGATTTCCTTAGGGCCTCATTACACGGATGGCGGTAGGTATTTAACGTTACCGGTAATGGAATACCGGTAACGTTAAATGCCCATGCGAATTACGACCCGGCTCCCCGCCATTAGCGGCACCGCTAATTACAGTGCCACTAATAGCGGTCAGTCCACGTGCGCGCGACCTGCCAACGCATAAATAACGACATGCCGCTAACAGCACACCATCACAAGGCTAGTGCACACGGCAAAAGCGCCATGGTAAATACCCCAAAACCCCTTACCGGCATGGCGGCACCGCCATCGCGAACCACCCGTTAAAAGAATTAAGCAGTGTCAACACCTGCCACAGGTGGCCAAAATCAGCACAGGTGGAGGCAATGGAGACTGTGGCTGCTCAAAAGAAGCACACCACACCCCTTCCCACACCCATTCCCACACCAAGATTGTTCCAATACTGGCAGCATTACATGGCCTGGAGGACCTGATTGCAGCGCTGCTAATACAACAACAGGCTGCACAGAGGAGAGGCAGGAGGAGGAGGAGGAGGGCCAGACAGACACAGCAAGCACCACCACGCCACCTAATCATACCACAGAGGCCCCACCAATTCCCCGGATCAGAGCCATTCCATTTAACTTAACACCTGAGCAGATACACACCCTGTACAGTCTGGACCGGGACACCATCACCAGCATCGTGGACATGATACACAACGACATTGTGAGCCTCATAGATATCCAAACTGCCATCCCCCCTCTACTCAAGGTGGTGACAGTGCTCCACTTCCTGGCCACAGGAACCTACCAGCATACAGTGGGGCAGATGCATGGCATCTCCCAACCAGTATTCTCACGCATACTGAACCAGGTACTCGATGCCCTCCTGAAGCATGCACCCGAACACATATCCATGCCACGGACTGCCCAGGAGATTGCAAACACCAAAGTTGGCTTCTATTCACTGGCAGGCATCCCAAGTTGCATTGGGGCCATCGACTGTACACATGTGGAATTGGTCGTCCCACATTACAATGAAGTAGTCTACCGAAACAGGAAGCAATTCCACTCCATCAATGTCCAAATGGTATGTGACGAAAACAAGATAATCACACATTGCTGTGCCCGATTTACAGGATCTACCCATGATTCCATGGTCCTGCGGAACTCAACTATCCCCCGCCACATGGAGCGACAAATGGGACAACGTTCGTGGCTACGTGGTGAGTTCCAGGCCAAGCACATGGCAGTGTGATTGGGGGGGGGATAGATAGATACTCCAACTGGGTGTGCATTGGGGGTAGATAGATACTCCAACTGGGTGTGCATTGGGGGGGTAGAAAGATACTCCAACTGGGTGTGCATTGGGGGGGTAGATAGATACTCCAACTGGGTGTGCATTGGGGGGGTAGATAGATACTCCAACTGGGTGTGCATTGGGGGGGTAGAAAGATACTCCAACTGGGTGTGCATTGGGGGGGTAGATAGATACTCCAACTGGGTGTGCATGGGGGGTGGTAGATAGATACTCCAACTGGGTGTGCATTGGGGGGGTAGATAGATACTCCAACTGGGTGTGCATTGGGAGGGGGTAGATAGATACTCCAACTGGGTGTAGCCTGTAGTCCGTCGCCCAAATGCACATAGAGATGTACGCTAATGGGCATCTGTGAGGGCAGCAACGTACTTGGGATGAACGGACATGCATGTATATGCCACACGACACAGCTGACAATCCAAATCTAGTGACATCAAACATCAATCCTCATCCACATTGCACGACACGACACGCCACGAAATACACAAATGTCATCCATGCCGTCAACATAGTCATGCAGCATTCCTACAGCCCAACTTCAACAATGCATTGTGCCCTTAGATGCATGCAAAGGGATACTCCCTAGCTATGGAAATGCACCACAAACCTATGGCACCACTGAAGTGTTGCCTCTCAGCATGGCAACAGCAATGTCAGAAGGACAGTACACCACCAGTGTGGTACCAAATGTGCCTGCCCAGAGGGATACCAATGACCTGGCCTCACCCAGGACACGGCAGTTACTGTTGGAGGCATCAATGGGGCATGTCTACTTGCATGCTTGCGCTCACCTTTGCACAAAGCAGTCACACAGACCATATTCATTGCAGTTGAATGTCTACATGAATCACAATGATAGGCCAAAGTATGTGACATGAACAGGCCACACATGTGTCAAAAAATAACAGGAACCCATTCCTCCCCCCATGTAGGTGATGCCGGCTATCCCCTGAAGAGGTGGCTCCTCACACCTGTACGGAACCCACAGAACAGGCACGAAGAAGAATACAATCGTGCACATACCAGTACCCGCCTCGTCATCGAGCAGACTTTTGGACTTCTGAAGTCACGGTTTAGGTGCATTAGCAGGTCTGGTGGCGCTCTCCTGTATGGCCATGAGAAGGTGGCAAATATCACCACGGCATGTGTCATGCTGCACAATATGTGTATGAGATGGAATGTTCCATTGCCCTCTGACGTTGAAATGGAGGCACCTGATGAGGATGATGACGGGGATGAGGATGGAGGTAAAGGGGATGCAGGTCATGCAAGAGGGGATGGCCAGGAGGGACGTGCTGTGAGACAGCATTTGATCAACCAAATATTCTGAGTAACATGTAGTCATACTGTCACCTGTATATGGCTGGTGATGCACTGGTGTCTGTTTGTTAGCTCACAATGGACCTTGGCGTCAATAAATTGATCATACACAATGAAGGAGTCAAGGCCTGTGTTTTGCTCAAACAAGAGTGTATTAATGAACAGAAACAGAAAAATGTGCAAGTCCCCAACCATCCCGCCACCCTTCCCCCCCACCCCCCACAACTGTCCCATCACACCCTTCCCCCCCAGCCCCCACAACTGTCCGATCACACCCTTCCCCCCACCTCCCACAACTGTCCCTCATGAGTCTCCAACAATGTATGTGTCCAGGCATGCACAGAGGTCAATGGACATTCACGCCCTATTGTTCATTGCCAGGGCCAGCATTTGGGGGCTGGCTGGAGGTGCGCCTGGTGGTGCGTGAAGAGCGTCTGAGTGGGCTTGTCTGCTGCGAACTGGTGGTCGAAGAGGTGGCAGACTGTTCTGGTGGAAACTGGCGCTCCATTGCATCTGCGAAGCGTGTTAGCACCTCCCGGACGTGTATCAGCTCCCCACACAGCCTGTCTGTGCACGACTCCATTCCCTCCCTGGAGTGCCTTGATGTCTCCCCGAGGTCAGCCCTGAGACGGACATCCTCCTCCACATGTTTACCTACGAGATCTGTGAGAGCCTGCTGGCGCTGGATGACGCTGGCCAGGTCAAGGGCAGTGGCAGCCTGTGGTGGTGTGTCTGCTGCGCATCCTTATGCTGGCTGGTGTGCAGATGCCGCCTCTGGGGGGCTACTGAAGGCCTCCATGGACTCGTCAACAGTGACGTGCAAGCCAGGTGTGTGTAGGGGTGATTGCTCGGGGGTTACAGCAGGGCTTGGGGTGTGCATAGGCAGATCAAGATCTGTGGGCTCATCCACTTCAGACAATGGGACAATGGCTGCCGCCTCCCCTGCCGAACTGGCAGCAGCTGAGGGTGGACCCTCGGTGGCGGTGATTTGGGGGGAGGGAGAGGACCTCCAGAGGTGGGGCAGTAGGGTTTTGCGTGGCACTGGCAGCGGCGCGCAGGAGTTGTTTTGGACGCTGTAGTAGGGGCCTTGACCTTTTTCCCCTTGATGTTGTTGGTGCGTCCTCGCTGGGCTGTGGCCTTTTCTTCTTTTGGACAGGGGGTGCCTGGGATGCTCCCTCGCTGTCTGTATGCGACCCTGTCGGGGACGAGAAGGGGGATGTCATTGGTTATGGTCGCATGTACTCAATGCAGGCTACATCATGAACTGGGGCAGTTTGAACTTCATTGTGGAGGAAGCAGGTGAGGTGTCATTTCAGTGCCTCATCCATGCAGTGTTGTGTGTGGCACTTGGTTCTGTTGATGTATGCATGTGTGTGTGTGTTGGGGTCTGGCGCTGACATGCGCAGGGTGGGATGCATGTGTGGATGCCGGGCCATCCATGCAGTGATCCAGGGCTGCCATTTGCGGGGACCTGTACATTCACATTGCATGCTTGCATCAGTGCACTTACCTCCATCAGAAGGCTCTTGCACGCCGTGCTCCATCCTGCCAACTCCCTCAATACATTCTACCCCGATGAGGTTTGCGCATGTCTCCTCCCACTCCTTCAACTTGATCGGTGACCCTGATCCTCCAGCGGTGGCAGTCTTGTGGTTCTCGGCCAGGATCATCCTGACCCGGAGTCTCAGGTCATCCCATCGTTTTCTGCACTCGCGTACAGTGCGCGTGCTAGTGCCTACAGCACTCACTTTTGTTGCCACTTCGGCCCAGATTGCTTTCTTCTTTAGGAGGGTCTCCCGCCGCATGTCATTTGCGAAGACCACTTCTGCATTGTCCTTTAAGGTCTGAGTCAGCATCACTAACTCCTCAGTGGAGAACTTCTCCTTTCGCTGGCGGTCTGTGGTTTTTTTAGTGCCTTGGGCATGGTAACAGTGTAGCAATGGATCTCAGGCAGCAAGGTAACACAAACAGGTCCAGGGGCAGAGGATGGCAATGGATTGTGTTTTTAAAGATGGCCGCCTTGCTCTTTCCCGTTCCTGTGCGATGATGCTATTTCCGGTTCTGGTATTTAACGGTCACCGCTATTAGCGGTGGCCGCTATTTGCACGATGCATCAAGGCGGAGTTGCTATCTGCACTGTCGTGGAAGGCGGTAAGTGACTTTTGGGGGAGATTAGCAGCAAGGCTGAAGGGGCATTACCGGCATGGTGCAAAGCTCATGTACTCGTAATGGTACGCTATTAGCGCCCTCCTACGAGGGCGGACACGTTAAGGGTGCCATGCCGGTAATTTGCGGATTTTACTGCACAACGTGTAATGAGGCCCTTAGTGTCCCTTTGGGCCTGGGACCAGTATGCAGAAGTACTGGCGACTATCCCACAGAACACTCATAGGTTTTTGAGAAGTGTCCTCTTGAATGGCCAGCCTTCTACTGGTTTGAGAGACACTGGGGCAAGCATGACAGTGGTGGACAGGACCCTGCTCAAGCCAGAGGACTATTTCAGAGCCCCTCTGAGAACCACCAGGTTAGCTGGTGGGCCTCCCAAATTATTGCCTGTAGCCCTAGGCAACATTACGATTGGAGACAAGACAGCGAAGTTTCCGGTCCTGGTTCAGGACAACATGCCTGCGGACATTTGGTTGGGAAACGATTTGGTCGAGTTGGGGATGATCATGGATGGTCTTCCCATGGCTGATATTGCGGTCACCCAATTGCAGGTCACACAGGGTGCGGCTGTGAGCCCGGTATCCTTGCCGACGGAGAAACCCAAGGCACGAAGGAAACGGAAGAATAAGAAGGCCACCTCTGTGGAGGGAGCCCCTGCTCTTCCTGCTGTTCCGACAGCACCCACTAGGATCCAGGCTCTGGACGGGCTGGGTCCAGTGGTGAATCCTGTCTCAACTCCTGTGGGAGAAGAGCCAGCAGACTTTCCTGTGGGAGAGGCTTTCAACCCGGAGGATTAAACCAACCTTCAATGCTTGTTAGCTTAAGCGGGACCCTCTCTGGCGGACTTCTGTAAGGGATGGAGAGAGTGCCACTCTCTCGAGGGTCTGAGGAAACCGGCCCTGTCCCAGGCACAAGGAGCAGTACCTAGGACATTCTGGATTTATTGGGAGGGTGAGCTCCTTGTTAGTGAGCCCGCTAAGCCTGAACCTGGTACCCTCAAGAGGTTGGTGGTACCCCAGGTTTATATGCCCTTCCTGCTGCAGTTGGCGCATGAGGTGCCCTTGGCTGGTCATCTTGGTACCAAAAAGACTAATCAGAGGCTCTCTGCCCATTTCTATTGGCCCCGGATGGGAGTAGAACTGGAGTCCCACTGCAGGACCTACCCAACTTTTCAGTTGTCTGGCAAGACTGGAGGCAGTGTCATTGCCCAACTGCAGCCATTGCCAGTGGTTGGCACACCGTTTGAGAGGGTGGGCATCAACATCATCAGTCCCTTTGACCCTCCCACTTCAGGTGGACATCGGTTCATCCTGGTCTTGGTCGATCATGCCACCAGGTACCCTGAGGCTATACCCCTTCGGACTACAACTGCCAAGGTGGTTGCCCGGGCTCTCCTGGGCATTTTCACCCATGTTGGATTCCCTAAGGAGGTTGTCTCTGATGGAGGATCCAGCTTCATGTCTAGTTACACGAAAACCATGTGGAAAGAGTGCGGGGTAACCTATACATTCTCCATCTCTTACCACCATCAGACCAACAGTCTGGTTAAGAGATTTAACAAAACTTTCAAAGGCTTGCTAGGTGCTTTGGAAGAGCCCCTATGGAAGAAGTGGGATCTTCTCCTGCCATGCCTGCTGTTTGCTTACAGAGAGGTACCTCAAGAGGTTGTTGGTTTCAGCACCTTTGAGTTACTCTTTGGATATCCCGTGAGGGGGCCCCTTGCCTTAATCAGAGAAGGTTTGGAAGGCACACCTCCAGGTCCCGCCAAGCAAGTGGGGGACTATGTGTTAGACCTCAGACCGAGGATTACACAGATGATGCGTCAGGCAACAGAAAATCTCAAAGCCAGCCAGGAATTGAATAAGTTCTGGCATGACCTTAAATCGTCGCAAGTGGATTGGACTCCGGGACAGGAGGTCCTTGTGGTGGAGCCTACCAAGCCTCCGGCTTTGGCAGATAAATGGACTGGACCCTTCAGGATAATCTCCAAGATGGGTGAGGTCAATTATCTGGTTGACATGGGAGCCTCTCGGGTAGCCCCTCAGGAATTCCACGTTAACAGGCTCAAGCCTTTCCACAGGCGAGCTGAAGTCTCATGTCTCTTGCTAGCTTCAGAACAAGAAGATGATGAGAGTGAGCCCTTTCCTGATTTGCTGCATAGCAACCCTCAGGATGGCTCAGTGGAGGGAGAACATCTCTCTCCTTATCTGACGACAGAGCAGCAGAAGGCCTGCAGGACTTTGCTCCCGCAGTATGCCTCTGTTCTCACTGACACCAGGCCTTACACTGTGGTGTAGGCACGAGGTTGACACTGGTGACAGTGTGCCTGTCAAAAGCAGGTGCTACCGTATGTCAGATACTGTTAAGAACCACATCCAGGCTGAGGTCACCAAGATGTTGGATCTGGGTGTTATTGAACCCTCAACCAGTACCTGGTCCAGTCCCGTGGTCCTTGTCCCCAATGCAAGTTACCGGGCAGGAACTAAGGATTGGCGGTTCTGTGTGGACTACCGAGGAGTCAATGCCGTCACCAAAACTGACGCGCACCCATTGCCCCGGGCTGATGAGCTTGTGGACACCATAGGTGCTGCCAAATTTGTGAGCACCTTTGACCTTACCTCAGGCTATTGGCAAATAGCTCTGATGGACCATGCCAAGGAAAGGACGGCATTCTCAACACCTGAGGGACTCTACCAGTTTAGTGTCTTGCCTTTTGGGTTGAAGAATGCCCCTGCCACCTTCCAGAGGTTGGTCAATCATGCGCTCAGTGGGCTGGAAGCCTTTTGTGTGGCTTACTTAGACGACATTGCCGTCTACAGTTCCACCTGGGAAGAGCATTTGACACATCTGGATAAGGTGTTGCAGGCCTTGAAAAGGGCTATCCTCACTATCCAGGCCACCAAGTGCCAGATAGCTCAGGGGAAAGTCACGTATCTTGGTCATGAGGTAGGAGGGTGTCAAATCCAACCTCTCCCCAGTAAAGTACAGGATGTACATGACTGGGAGACTCCCACTACCCAAACCCAGGTGAGAGCCTTTTTGGGCCTCACTGGGTATTATCACAATTTCCTCGCAGACTACGGAACCATAGCTGCACCCCTGACAGCTCTGACTTCACCCAAACAGCCTAGGAAGGTTAATTGGACCCAAGACTGTCAGAGGGCCTTTGATGGCTTGAAAGAAAGTCTGTGTAGGGCACTTGTGTTGTGTGCGCCTGATTACAGCAAGCCCTTTATCGTCCAAACTGACGTCTGCGACACCAGAATTGGAGCTGTCTTGTCCCAGTTAGATGTCAAAAGAAGAGAACATCGTCGCCACTGAATCCTGCTGGAGAAGGTCTCACCATCGACGTGCTGAGGAGTATTTGCCGGTGGGTTTCCTGCCACCCAAAGACCACAGAGACGTCGACGACTCAATGCCTTTGCTGGGCCACAGTTCTTCAAACTCTTTGCGGTCCAGAACTATCGACACAGAGGTGCCCAGCACGCCTCTTCCTTGCAGGATGTTTACGCTTCCTCGTCAACGAGCACTGCTAGGAACGAAGCTACCACTTCACTGTCGTATGTCACCCTGTTTTCCGCTGGACGTTCGACGACCCGTGACTCCTGCCTTAAAGGGAGGACACTCAAGAATGGCCGTTGATTCCCCGACAAGGAACGCTACGCTCCCAGGTACTTTGGGGTTGCAGAACTATTGGGAAGTCTCTTGTGAACAACATATGGACTGGGCTTGTATCTTTATTCTACAGGTTGCCCAGGTGGGGGATCTCCACACAGAACTGTGTTTAACAGCAGTGACCAGTATATCTGCCAATTGTTCATATCCACTGCTTTCCTCTTTCCTCTATTGTGGGTTTCCTTTACGACTTGATTTTTGTGCCATTTAAACATACTGTTGATGCACTTTAAAGAAATCTAATAGTAATTGTGGTACCACATAGGACTGTATATATTTGCCATTATAGATAACCGAGTACAAAGTGCATTATCATGATCTTGTATATAACCTTGAATAGTAATTATATAAAGACTGTGTTTTAACCGATACAGTGTGTGGACATTCCTTTGTGGGTGCTTGAGGACTACAATGTACTTAAGAACCTGCCCGCATCACCTTCCCGAGAAGCTAGGCCTTGCTTTCTCGACCACGTACCAATATTGAGAATCTTGGTAGGGGTCCTTTGTGCCTCTCCTCTACCAAATAGAGAGTGGAACTACAGACCCCCCTCCGGTCCCTCACACGTATCCTTTTAACTTCTGATAGTTTGTCAAAGAGAATATTGACAAACTGAATGTTGTCACGTGGGTATGTTTGAATGCCAACAACTGTACCAGGTGCTCCATTAACTAGTCCTTGGTCCACATCAGGGTTACGTTTAAGCATTACTCTACAGTTTAAAGATAATTTTAATATTTTCTACAAACGAGCATGGGTGTGCCTGGTTTTCAATATAGATTGTGCTACTTGAGATAGTACACCAACGCTAATACTTTTTTAAAATGTTGGCGTATGTGAGGTCTACAGACTACCGCATGTTTTCAGTTTATTCTCTGTATTGGAAATGTTGCCAAAGGTTGACATTTCCTATGCTGCCAAGAGTTTTATGGCATAGTTTGTGCCTTAAAGGTTTTAAAAAGAGGTCCATCTTTAACTGGTGTTAATTGAAGATCTCCAAAAACTATAATGTGTTTTCCTCCAAAGAGTTCTTCATAGTCTGTTTTCAGGACCTCTTGTAATCTGAGGTGAATGAAGGCTAACATTAGATTGGAAACCATGCTTACCTCATCTATTGGCAGAATGTTGTCATGACCACTGTGAGGGGGCACAAGTTATGCCACAAGCAGGCTCCCACCTGAACCCTGAGGGCCTTAAAACCACTGCAAAAGGGCTCCTGGAGCCAGTCCTGGCACCTTTGGCACCAGGCTCATATGTAGGAAGGAAGGTCTTTTCAAACTAGGTCCCATGTATGTACATGGGTCTTTAAATGCAACATGGAAGCACCCACACAGTCTAGTTCTATGAACCAAGCCATGCGGTCTAGTGTTTTGGGTGTGGCAGGCCTGGAACTACTTTCCCTTGTACTACTTTACCTGGGTTATATAAACCACACCCTGACTGCAGAACATGCTTCGTGTTATTCTGCAAACAGCAGCGTGGTGCTCACCATGTCCAGCTCCTTGTATTCAGCATCTTCCTGTAATCCCGCAAGAACAAGATTATTCTGTCGTACCTGAGAAAACACCATCCAGCACTCAGCATCTCAACTGGGCTGCAATCTGTGGAAACCGAGAGAAGAAGAAACACCACTCACCTGTGAGTACTAGCTTAAGGACTTCCGGCAAACCACTACCACAGCTGCTGTTCGAACTTTGCGACCTGCAATAACAAGAAAGGGAAAAAAATATTAGAATGCACGCTTCCAAAACATCTAATTCCATCAGTCTTACCTGAATTCCATCGCGCTACACCACACTTCCATCCGGAGCACCACAGCAACATCTGCAAAGGAAAGGAGACATATTCAGGTTTGCTTTCAATATTAACAACCGCACAGTGCTGTGCGACCTTAATGTATTCCGGGGCCTGTTTTTCATCGCGCTCTCATCCACTCGCAGCACCACAGTGGCCTGTGAGGAGAAGAAGAAGAAAACACAGGTTAGCTTCAAAAGACAATAAAGGCGCTGCGCTTCGCACTTTCTCTTACCTAGAAACGTGCCTCTCCATCTGGCACGCCTGCATCAAGACCTTTGCACCTGAAAAGAAGGAGATAAAGACATTAACGAATTCCCACCATAAACGGAATAAAGACTTACAATCAACAAACCTATCTGCCTACCAGCAGAGTCGGGTTCACAGCAGATCTGGGCACAAGGAAGGAATACTGCACCAGTGAAGCAACTCAGGCAGCTCGCCAACAAATGTCAAATGCCCCTGCACAAGAAACGCAGGACGGATAGCTCACCCCACAAATAACTAAGGTGAGAAAAGAACCCAGTGGGAAGGGAATCAGTCAGAGGGAGGTGGGAGATGCACCCATTAGAGACAGTTATCACAAATCCTCCCTTCTCTAATTGCAGATTCATTATTCAGCACTGGGAAACTACGCATCCAGGGTTCCAGATCTCAGAGCCTTCCAGACGCCCCTGGGGATATCAGGTGAGCGCAACAATTTTAATTTGTTTGAAAACTCTGCTTAGTTGCATTGCAGCTTATGGAGAAAGTTTGTAATAATCTAATTTGTTTTGGTGTTCTACTGGAAGGAGTAGTAATCGGTGTATAGTGACACCGCCTATGTTGTATGCAGCTAAACCTGTGGGGGCAGTTACAACAGCTGACAGTTTGTTGTTTGTCAATTGTTGGAGGAACTTGCTGATGATTTTGATTAAGAACGTTTTGCCTGAACCAGCTTGACCACTCACGTATAGCAGTATAGGTTTGTAGTCTTGGCTGGTACAATTTCTACTTTCATGCTGCACACCATGTTCAATTTGTTTTGTGATTTCTTGGAAAATGCTACGCTGCTCATTGTTTAGTTGTGATTTTAGTAGAGCAAAGTCTTCTGTAAATTGCTCATACTGACACATGATGTTTTCTACTTCTTTAATGGCTAATTCTGCCTCATTTGCTATTAGTTCCTATCCAAGTGGTTCTTGGCTTCCTGTTACAGAAGATTGACTACTGTCAGGAGTGTCCACATCTAGTTGCGCCTACAGTACTTCTTGTTGCTGTTCATTGTGCAACAACATCACTCCCTTCCTCGGCAAGCTCCTGGAGAAACTGGCCATCTCCCAGCTTAACCTCCATGCTGAATCTGTTGGCAGTATCATGACTATCAATCTGGCTTCAGAGCTGCCAGAAGCACGGAAACTGCTCTCCTGAACATCCGTGAGGACCTACTCTTGAACCTTGACTCCAACACTCCGTGTGTTCTCATTCTGCTCTTTCTCTCTTCTGCCTTTGACACTGTCAACCATGCCATCCTGCTCAACCGTCTCCGTGATAACCTGGTTATCACTGGTCAGGCTCTGGCATGGCTGACCTCTTTCCTCTCCAATCGACCCTCCCAGGTCCAACTGGGGTCCTTCCTCTCTGACATCTTTTTCTCCACCTGTGGTATCCCCAAGGGATCAAATCTCTCCCCCCGCTGTTCAACCAGTATCTGGCACTCCTTGCCCACCGCATCGGCCCTCTCTGCCCCAACTTTCAGTGCTATGCGGACGATACCCAGCTAATTTTCAGGCTACCCTCGGCCTCCTCCTCTCCTTCCCTCATCTCTGACTGTCTGTCTGCTATCCAGGAATGGTGTGCCGCCAATGACCTCTGCCTTAATGCCAGTAAGACTGAGATTCTACTCATCGGCACACCCACTCCCTCCTTCCCTGCAGCTCTCTGGCCGGCCTCTCTTGGCCCTCTTCCTGCTCCTACCTGCAATCAAAAAACCTCGGGGTTATCTTTGACTCCACACTCTCCCTCTCTCCTCATATATCTGATGTCTCCAAGAAGTCACACTACCAGCTGCACCTCCTCAGAGGTATTCTTCCCTTCCTCTCCTTCCCCCAGAAGCTCACTGTCTCAAGAGCCCTGGTTCTCTCAAAGCTGGACTACTGTAACAGCCTCTATCTTAATCTGCCTGCCTCCACTCTCCGCCCTCTGCAACTCATCCAGAACAGAACTGCGAGACTTGTCCTTGGCCTCAAGCCCAGGGACCGTATCTCTCCAGGACTGAAGTCTCTACACTGGCTCCCAGTGGCTGCGAGGATTAAGTTCAAAACCCTTTGCATTGTCCACAAGGCCTTCTGGGGCCTGGGGCCTAAATACCTTCAACTCTCTCTTCCTAAATATGAGCCCTTCGCTCATCCGTCTCCAACTCCCCCAGGGTCAGCCGCTTCTCGAAGCAACGAGCTGGGGGTAGATCTCTCTCCCCGGTAGGGGCCTCCCTCTGGAACAGCCTTCCTGCCTCCCTGAAACTTGAGGAGAACCATCTCCGGTTCCGGAAGCACCTCAAAACCTTCTGCTTTGCTTCTGCTTTCTCTCTCCCTCTCCCCTGCTAATTCTTCGCTGAATCTGCACTGAATCTGCAACTGGGCCACTCTCACCGACCTCAGTCCTGGACCCAGCCACTCTCCACCTGCACTGCCTCCCTGGCAACCCCTGCACTGCGGGACTGTCTCTGTATCCCTACAGCCCCCGTTCCCAGCACTTGTCTGCACTTACCTTGCACTTGCCACTAGCTGGCCCTTTATTTATTTGATTCTACTTACCTTGTACTGCACTTCCCCCCTCCCCTTCCCCATGCACATTCTCCATTCCCCCTACCCCTGCACTTGCACGATCTGAATGACACCTGGCCTAGTAGGATCATTGTCTGTCTTCCCTTTGTTCCCCCCTCCCTGCCTCGTCGCGCCTTGAAACACTTGTGTATAGGCGCGTTACAAATGCCATATCATATATCATAACATTGTTTTGTACTGTGTAAAGTTTTTGTCTGTTATAGTGCTTTCATTTGATTTGAACGCGTCTTCATAGGAGTCATAGGTAACTAGTAAATCTTCTTCTTTTCTCCATGGTTAAAAAGTTGTAGCAGGGATATGTAATACTATTCTTTATGTTGAGGAGTTTTTAATGACAATTTGATATGCTTAATTAAGCTTTGTTTCGTAAGTTTCACTAAACTGCCTTCACAATGTTCCCCTCTGCATCTACCTTTCTTCTCATCTGGTTTATTATTATTTTTGTATGTCGAGTTTTGGGCTATGTGGTATAGACACATGGTTTCCAAAGTGGTACTGCTGTTTGGGTAGTATGTGTCTATTAAATTGTTTTTCAAAATACCTTGGCTGTTGGGATCATTTTTGGTTGTTGTCTTCAAATGATTTCAGAATTATTTTTCTAGATTTAGCAGGACAAAGTCTTAGCCATACTATATTTTCAGATTTTTCTTACAACGGTCTGCAGCTTCATAGCAGCCACATTCTCTATGGGAGAGCATTTTTATGCCTAAGCTGTACAATTTCTGTGATAGTGTTTTGTCAGATGATATGTCATCCCAAAGGTCTTGGAGCTCTGTTTTTTCTGCTTTGGTTAAGTAGGCTGTGAAATATCGTGCAACTGCAGTGGAATTGTCTGCAATGTACTGCACATCTATATTTGCATTCCATAAGAGGGTAATGATTGCATTGTAATCATTGATGTATTTTGATCCTTCTGTACTTTTTATATAATATGTGGTCTTAGCTGATTTAACTTTAACACTATGTCTAACTGAAGACGTGAAGTTGTTTACTTGACCTGTTGTTGAAACTGGTCTAGGGAAACCAAAGCAGCATTTGGCGTAGTATTTCCCTTTGTTTTTATATTTGCGACAACAATACTTCTCACATTTGTGTCTTTGAAATTGTAAAATGTGAGCATGAAGGTCACTATGTGTTGTTTGTGAAGGGATTTCACAAGTGACATATTTTTGGATGAACTGCAAAACAGTGGCATCACTGTCCTGACCAAATGTAGGAGCATCTTTAATCCACAAAAGCATGTGGATGTGTGGAGCTCCTCTGGCTTGGTATTCTTTTCTCCAAAAGAAGGTGTTGCACTTCTCCGAGGGGAGGAACAGTTTTATTACAAATGAAGTGTAGCATAGCAATGAAGCGATGATGGAAATATCTTGATACATTTACAGGATCTAGTGAGTAGAGTTCTCCAGTGTTTTTCTATCTATATTTGTTTTGTTTTTGTTTGCCATTGGAAATTGTGTAAATCTTCCCATGCATATTCTGCACAACTTAATGTCATAAATCAAGTGGGTGGGCTAAGGTTTCTTATCATACAGAATACATCTCTGTGATGTCGGTGTAACGCTCACCTGATTCCCGCAGAGGCACGGGTCTTGACTGGGCGAATACCGTATCTTCAAAGGTGATGTGTAACACACGATTGGCTCTTTGGGCTGGACCTCTGTGCACTGTATGTCTGACTCGAAGAGTAAGATGTCTGCAGATAGAAAATATGGGATTAATGAACTGGGGTTATTGGGTGTCTCTCTCTTCTTCCCCTTCTCTTCTCCTGTAGAACCCCAAAGGTTAACGCTCTCACCTTAGGTAAGTGAACGCCGAGCTCTCCATCTGCCTCGGGGCAGGGTGCCGTAACCAGTTTCTTCACTGGATAAGGGTGCAGGCCTCTTGACCTCAGAGGACTGCTGTCCGTCGTTTACTGCACGAACGGTAAGTTCCGAGTATTTCAAATGTCTTTAAAAGTCTTTTGTAATGATGTCTCTTGTTTTGCAGGGTTCCGGCGATGGCGGATGACGGGCTGAAGTGAGTTGAGGATGGAACCCGTGTGAGGAATAGAAGCGCCTGGAAGCACGTAAGTAAGCGCTTGTTGCCTGCTTCATGATGCGCACTAACTGTCCTTTTATCTTGCAGGTACAAGTTCGGAGCTGCTGAAGGGTGCCGGAATACCCACTGGGTTCGGCGTGGGAAGGAGTAATGGCACGTGAGTAATAAAGTTACCCAATGTCTTTAAACGCACCTTCTTTTGTCTTCAGATGCGGGATGCAGCGCCGAAGGCCTCCGGAGCGTGCGAAGAGTTGGTAAGCTTTTGTCTTTCAGATGCCGGAAGGCAGTGCGAGGCGTTGGTGACAGCCGATGGACAAGGTAAGAGAAGCGCTGTCACTGAAGACCGTAATGCTAACCTGTTCTTTCTTGTCTTTATAGGTGTTGCTGAAGACTGGATTCAGGATGGTAAGCCTTTTTCCCTTAGGCCCTCGATCAGATGCAGAAGACACGATGAGCGTTCTGCTGCAGAGGATGCAGAATAACACAAAGCAAGATTCATCCATCGGGTGTGGTTTAAATAGCCTCCTGTGGTGCTTAGGTGTCTCCTTCCACAGCCACGCCTAGGTAAGAAAAGAGTTCCTGCTTTCCAGAAGAGTTCCAGTGTTCTGAACCTAGGGAGTGGCTCCTGCCCCACCCAACAGGAAAAGTAGTCCCAAAAAGAAGAGGATTAGAGGCTCAACTGGCAGGTAAGTAAGCAGCATGGTCTGCTGCAGGTAAGTCCACCCAAGCATTATGAGCCCGGCGCTTCCAGCGCTGGGACTGGGCATATTTATGAGCCTGGTGCCACTGGTGCCAGGACAGGGTCCAAAAGGTCCCAATTGGGACTGGTTGGCACTCGGAACCTGGGTTATGGGTCTGCTTCCAAGGGAGTTGGGTAAGTCCTGACCTTTTGGAAGCAGAGATCATGACAGCCGGAACCAGTATTCTTTTGTACCATGCATGTTTGCTAAAAGATTTGTAATGCTTGATGGTAAAACCTCATCTTTTTCTTGCACATTTGCAGTAATTGCATAGCTGACATATTTTAAAAATTGGTACCTGATTTCAATGTGTGTGCAACTCCGTAGCATACAGTTGCTAGTTCACTTTCAAAGAGAAGGTGGAATATGTACTCCATATTTTGTCTGAATCGGGTGTCTTCAGAATATATTTGTAAAGAGCGGTATTATGATGCTGTTATTTGTGTGGGTCTATCATCATACCTTCCTCCTCTTCCAGTAGGAAAGAGTAAAGGAAAGGCACCTGCTTCTATACTTTTTTTTCCCATATGCTGATTGGAGATCCTTTGGCTTGTCACATTTGGTACGTTTCCAGTGCATCATCGATGGTGTCTTTAGAGTGTAATGGGTGAATTGTATAATGGTCTAAAACATTGGAATCTGTAGCAGGATCTAGAAGTTGAAATTGACCAGTTTCTGGTGAGTCTTGAATTATTTCAGTGGTTTCCCTCAGGTTTTCTTCAATATTTATTTCTTTGTAGTATTCATTGGCCTTCATTACAAGTCAGGTGTTAAGGGTTTAACGGCGCCGTCAGCGCAGTTAACCCTTAACGCCTGATTCACACTTTAACGCCTGATTTTTGCAGGCGTTAAAGTCCAAGGCGCTAAGCGACCTTGGTGCTAATTACGGCACCGTAATTTACGGTGCCGTAATTAGCGCCTTCCATTATGCCCTATGGGGCAAAAATGGGAATGGGGAAGGGTAAATGGTGAATGGGGAATTACCGCCCCACTCACCTTGGAATGGGGCGGCAATTCTGCCATCCACCATGGCTAATAGCACCATGGTCCACCGCTTGACTTGTAATGACGGCCATTGTGGTCTTTTAGATATTGCAGGGCATGTCTAACTTTATGTAAGTCCACAAGTTGTGCCAACAGTTTTTGTCTTTTGTAGGTACGCCATTTACTAAGATAATTAAAGATTGATCTATTGGATGCTGCACTCCCAGAGTGTGTGCATTTTCTTTGAGATCTAATGGCGAATAAACTACTTTGCCACAAATACCCTTCAGGAATTCAGAGAGAGGTAGTTTTGCTGTTTTTGGTTGAAGGCGTATTGTTGCTTGAAATGGGTAGACTGTTTGAATTATGATGCTCTCATACAAGTTAAGTTGTTGCAGTGTTTTGGTAGTGGGAATAATTCCAAGTTATTTGTGGTAGCACGTGAAAGTGTTTGTTTGTTGTCCAGTTTTGCAGTGCAGTAACTGCAAAGTATTAAGGGGTCAGTAATTTTGTATTTGTTTTCTGCTATAAGATAGATAGCTAATTGGAACCACTTGGAATCTTCATTGTCTTCTATTTTGTACATTATGTCTACAGTTTTTGTGCTATTCTTATAAAAAGGCCTGCAGCAACACACATGCACACATGGGTTGGTATTCAGCAGATGTACTTTTCAACTTTAGTATTTCTTTTTTGTATGTGTGTAGTAGAAGTTTGCCATCTGTAACGTTGTTGATAGTCTGTTGTAAAGCAATTGCATTTTGTACGTGGCTTTCACTTCCAAAATATTTGCTCTGGATATGTTCTTTTTCTTTGAGTAGTTCTTTGGCTGTACCATGTAGAAGATTGTTATTAAAATTGGCTAGTGCTAAAGCAGGACTTTTGGCATAGTACAGTTTATGAACCAGATTTCTTATAGTTGAATGGTGTGTTGATGTCATTTTGATACGGAGGAAGATGCTTTTGCAAATAGGTCCAGAAATCCAGGCTAATGAATGTCCTTGTAGTCCTGTGTATTTGTGCACTGGACAGGAGTCAATACTTTGTAATAGTTATATTTTCAATTTGTCTTTGCCTTTCACATACTGACTGAGGAACTGGCGTAAAGATCTGAAGGATTTTTTGGCTCTGTTACACATTGATGTGCACAGCCATTTGTAGACTGAAGCATTGGTTCAGTGGAATGGAGAGTTGATACTAAGGCCCTCATTACACGGTAGGCGGTAAGGTTTTACCGGTAAAGGTAAGGGCACAGGTACTGGTAAACCCTTACCGCCTTACTACGAGGTCCCTTTGCGGGACCCGACCTTAACGGCTGGTGTAGACCAGCCGTTAAAGTTGGGACCCGCAAAGGGACCATGGTGCTAATTATGGTACCGCAATTTGCAGTACCGTAATTACCGCCTTCACATTCCCATTATGCCCTATGGGGCAAAAATGGGAATGGGGAAGGGCCATGGAGAAAGGGGGAATTACCGCCCCGCCAACCTTGGAATGGGGTGGTAATTCCTCTTTCCTCCATGGTGGTACTGGTATGCTACCGGCGGCAACCATGGTGCAAATAGCACCATGGTTTACCGCACTCCGTGTAATGAGGCCCTAAGTTTTCTGGGGATATTTTTGTTAGCAGCGTTTCTCGTTCCATAAGGGTATTATTAAGTTTTTCATCCCCTCATCCACTGCTATTTATGGCAATTGGTTTTATTTGCTTTTATTTATATGCTTCTTCATTGAAATAAGGTTCTGTGCTGGCGGTGTGAGTCCATTCACCTCCACAGCTGTTTGTAAAGTTATGTTTGTTGATATTCTGTTTATTGAGAAGTCTTTTTTTGTAGTTTAGTTAGTGGTTTCATTCTGTTTAAAACTAAAATAAATAATTTCCTTTTGAGAAATATTGCACTGTCTATGAGAGCTTCTAGGATTAATTTTCTATGGTAGGTTTTAAGGAAGTGAGTGATTTGTCTCCTGTTTTTATAAGGCTCTGAAGGACTCTCTGGCGGAATCTTTTTTGTAAAATAATGTTTTTGGTATGCTTACTTGTGTCTATATTGAGATTTATCGGCGGAGTGTTATCACTAGTGGTAGCTGTAGTCTTGTTAATCACTTTCTGTTTTGTTTTACATTTTGAAAGAGGAGGCAAAGTTTCTTTACTGGAACCTGGTTTTGTATCGCTTAGTGATTGTATTAGCTGTTTTGTTAGAACTTTTTGTACAAATTCTGCTAGAGGTGGATGCTTATTTTGGACACTTTTGTTTTGATTGTGTCTACTTCTGAGTTGCTTTCTACAGAGTTGCTTTTTGATAGGCATTCTTTGGGGTCTGTTGGAGAAACAGTGTGGGTTGGGATGTTGTGCAGTGTATGTGTGCTTTGTGCATGAATGTCTGAGTATGATGGTAAACAAGTATGTAGAGGTGTGTGATTGTGCAAAGGGCTGTTACTTCAAGTTGGGAAGGCTATGCTCATATTTCTGTGTTACTATATTGGTGTTCAGATGACAATACAAGGTATGCAGCTGCTGAGGAAAAGCAGTAATCCTGAATCTAATGCTGCAATGTTAATACAATTGTTTTTTCTACAATACTAGCATTTTACAGTGTTTGAGTAACAGTTATGGCAGAATTGAACTTACTTTTTTGGATGGAAAGAGTAGGTTTCTTCTGAGTTCTGGTTCGTACTTTAGACACTGCAGGTTATCAGGAGAGTGCTCTTCACTGCAATTGTGAAAGAAACAAGTTAGTAAATATATGTGTTAATAGCACTGTTAGTGTAGACATGCATTTGTTTTCTTTTTGCAGTAGTAGTGCTTTCTGATAACTGTGCATAACATGTAGATGCACTTTCCTTTGTCTATGTGCATTCTGTATATTTTACTTAGAATCTGTCAGTTGAACGTGCTTTAGAAATGATTACAATAGTAAGCACACAGAGGACACTTGGCTTTTTAAGGCAGTGTTATTAGATGTTAGGAGATAGGAGAAATAACCATATGATTTTCTTGCTATTTATACAGGGTAAATGGCAGGAACTATGGCGAAAAGCATGAAATGTATGCATTTGCAAAGGTGTGGGAAATAAAACAGAAGGATTTGATGGGTTCATCAGCTTACTACTCACCAGGATAGTTGTAGGAGAGAAGGTTCAAATAAGAAAATCTGGAAAAGTGGCTATGGGACAAAGCAAGTTTACCAGACTGCAGATGAGTAGCAAACTACTTCTTGATCCTGTGCTTGGAGAAGGGAGAGTCTGAGAAAAAGTAAGGGTTGCAATGAAGGGTGTGGTGCTTGTGTTGCAGACTGAAGGGAAGGGGGGAGATGTTGTATGTGTTGGTTTACTACACTGTTTATACATAGTTCTACATGATGTGATAGACAGAACTGCACCTGTGTATAGTTGAATGCTGTGGTAAATTCTAGAACGGATTTGACAACCAGCTGGAATGAGAGAGCTGTCTAGATTGGAAGAACTGTTGTAGAGGCAGTCGTGTTGTTTCAGCTGGGAGCCTTTCAAATGATATTGTCTATCTTTGTGCATGAATAAAGATGCATGCACTCATCCTGGCTGCGTGTCATTTTATAACACACTACAAAGCCTTCTACCACAATTGTACTGTAATTTCTCACATCTTTTAACATAAATGACACTTTGTTAGACAGCTGCGTGTGTTGTGTTTGATTTCTAATATAATCATTTCTAAAGGAAGTTCAAATGATAGATTGCACAGAATATCCAGAATGTATAGAAAGGAAAGTGTATGTACATCCTATGCACTATAATGCATTAAATGCTATTATAGTTGAAATGTGGATAACTAGGTGGCAGTGGTTACACAAATGATAGAATGATTGAAGAGAATAACAGTTTGCACATTACAGTTAGTAATATGGGTAAATCACATTTTGGAGAGCAGACAGCTTTGCATGCGACACTTGATCATAGCAGATGGGAGGAATGACTATAAGCTTTTTTTTACAGGTTATACAGGGTAAGTGGCAGTTACCCCGTTTATATGCATTTATACAAGAGCTGTACATGTACTGTGCGGAAAATATTCATACCTGTAGTTTGTGTTCATTCATGTGGATGTGCATGAATCTGGAAGCAGAAATCTTGGAGAGTTTTACAGTAATTGTTGCTGTACGTGCTTTACAATCACAGGCCAATTGTACTCAGAGTGATCAACAGTACATCTAAAGTGCTGATCTGTGATGATGGAGTTAGATTTAGAGTTCTTGTATGTGATTGGTGGATGGTCGTGTGACTGCTTAACAGTAGCCAATGAGGGAACGGTGCAGAGAGTGAAGTGGAAAGGGTAGAAGGGCTGCCCCAGTGTTACTTAGGCGCTCCACGTACAATGCAGCTGTTCGCGGACAGGGTGTGCCACATCCAGGGCTTCTGAGCATGAAATGGGAGTGTATTTTGGGGATTAGCTAATCAGGTGTTGAGGTTCTGCTTTGTATTGAGAGAGGCTGTGTGTAGTGAAGGTGGCAGAGGTGGAGAAATTCAGCGTGTTGGTGGTTTGAGATATGTTTGTGAAAGGTTTGGAGCAGTATACAAAATCTAGGAATGTGGCTAACAATTTTGACATAAAAGGACTGGAGCTGGTGTGGTGCACTGTGCCTGGTTTTAATTTGCAGGCAAAGCTGGAAGTTTGTCAGGATATGGCTAGGTTTAATAGTCCACATGTAGTTGTCCTGCACTGTGGTGCTTGGCATTTGGGCTATGTCAGTGCCCCTACTTTGTTGCAAGATCTGCAAAACTTGGTTCAGGCAGTCATGAAAGTCCTTCCAAATGCCAAGGTTATTTTTTCTGCTTTGGTACAGAGGGCAGTATGGGACAATAGTTCTGTTTTTTGTCCTCAGCAAAATATTGCTAATTAACCAAGGTATGTTTGATTTTATGATTAGAGTTGGCATGTTCTTTTGCAGTAATGAGAACATTGAATCTGGTAATCTTGTTTACTTTAAATCAGATGGCATGTCCGTGGACAACGTATATTACATACTGGGATTTTGAGTTGAGGCTGAGAGCCATGCAAATGAGACTTAGCAGGGCAAGGGATTGGTCAATAAGGTTTACTGGGTGTCATGTTTAAGGAGATAAAGTAGGCCGCCTGCCTGAAAGAATTGTTCCTGAGTGAAGAGCAGATAGGTATGGCTGTGAATTTCAGAAGGCAGATTGTCTGGATTTTGGGAGACTCATGGATAAATTGGTTGGAGGTGCATGCAGATCGCTGTGGAGTGGCTGCACATCTTGGATTCCCTCATGTGGAAGTGCACTGGCATGGAACGTGTGGAATGAAGTGGCTGGATTTGGTACCTCTTTGTGCTACTTTGGTGACACAGCATCATCCACACATTATTATTATTCATTGTGGAGGGGACAGTTTTTGTCTCTGGAATCTCTTTGCAATTTGCAATAAAAAAAGGACTTGGGGAAAGTAATGGACATGTTTTCAAAGTCCAGAGTAATTTTTTCTCATATTGCGCAGAGACAAATGTGGCTGCGTTCTTCTTCATTTGGTCCACAAATGGGGAAATGGAGGCGCAATGTCAACAAGGCTGTTTGTGCCTTTTTGAGAGATGTTGGCATGTCCTCTTTTCACAATGAAAATATTATGTTTCGTAGTACACATATTTTTCGCAGAGATGGGGTACATCTTACTTATGTTGGCAATTAGATTTTTCTACAAAATATACAAAATGCATTGCTACCCTTTTTAGAATTATAGCAATCCTTTTTCCAGTAGGTGCTGACCCTTTGAAGTTTTCGAAACACAAAAAAACACCACCAAAAGGCTCTTTTCAGATCCACCACTTCCTCCGGAGAAGAGTGCAATGGTTTTGATAGGGCAACGCCCTAAAAATGTCAATGCCAAGCATTTCATTGGCACTTCTATTTTTGAACTGTGAAAGGCAACTCTGAAAAGAGCCTTTTTTTTTGGTTTTTGATGTTTTGTATTTCTTTTTCTTCAGACATGACACATAAGGAAAGGAAGGGAAGGGAGGGTAAGAAATGGGCACCAATCATGGGGATAAGAAAGGGCAGGTGGAGAGAGGAAAATGTAGGGTGGGCCTTACTCAGGTAGTTGGCAGTCCTTCTCATGCTCCCGGACTACAGCCTCGAAAGCACTTAAAAGGGTCTCCCCCTGCAGAGTTCTGCCTAGCAGTACATACATAATACCGTGACCCTCGAAAGGTAAGGGTCTAAAGAATCCTGTATGGCCTGCGATGCCGCTGGAGGGATGAGCTGCCCTACCGGAGTGTCTCTTGTGGTGGCAGGAGCAGAAACAGAATATGCTGCAGAGGAACTCAACCTACTACGTTTATCGCAAGGTACAACCTTATGAATAGCCTCACCGTGAAATGACTTTAGATGTCGCTTCATTGAGGTAGTAAGGTAGCTGTACAAACCTGGTTTGCCATGACTCAGCACCAACTGGCACTGAGTGCAGCACACCTTGTTTGCCCAAGCTTTCGGTACTCCTCAAGAGTGGCAAACAACCTCCACACCATAGTCTCATGGTGAGTGCTAGTAGTAGGGACTTCCACTACCTCATCCTCATCATCCTCTTCATCCTCTTCATCCTCCTCTGCATCCTCACGCCTGTTCCCGTCTGGAGGCCCTTGGAGTGGTGGTGGTGGTGGTGGAGGGGCTGGGGGTCGTGCTGAGACAGAAGTAGCACCAGCAGCAGCTATGGATGCCATCAGGACAGCTGTCAGGAATTTTCCAAAAGGAATTAATGCAGTAGCAAAATCAGGTTCACCAAGGATCAATGTCCAGCAATGCTCTGTCTTGCTTGGAAATCCAAAAGCAGAATGAGGATCAGCTCTGGGGTGTGGCCTTTTATAGGGGTGCTGGGGCACCTTTTTAATGTCCGGGGGCCCAAACTGTGTTAGCAAACAAGAACCCACGCTTAGCGTGGGTGCGGTCACATGATGACATTGTGGATACGTTCGCGAATGTGACTGGTGTCCGTAAGACACCAAATGTGCGCGGCCAGGTTTACGCATGTGTGCAGGTGTTCTGCGGATAGTGTTTGTGTCCCCGAACTAAATAAAAGTGTGAAACATGTGCAGCGGACAGTTACGGATAGGCACGATGTTCGTAGCACCCAAGGGTTTAATACGCATGCCTGCAGGTGTTTTACGGACAGAGTTCAGGTCCCCGACCAAATTAAATATGCCTCACAACTTTGTGGACAGGCGGACAGGCTATGTGTTCTACGGACATATTCATTGTGGTTGCGGACAATGCGAACAGAGGGTATTCACTATTGTGAATTGTTGCGGACATGCGGACGGATTTAGTGTCCTGCGGACACCTTCATTTTGATTGAGGACAGTGTAAACAGGTATAGTGTCCTTAGGACCCCCCCATTTTGGTTAATTGCGGACAGGTGGAAATCCTGTGTGCTAAGGACCCCTCCATTTTGATTGCAGACAGTGCAAACAGGCATAGTGTCCTTAGGACACCCCCATTTTGGATAATTGCGGACATCCCGGACACCTGCGCTGTCCACGGACACCCTAACTGCCTTTTAGACATAATAAATAAGAATTGGACTTTGGTAAAGCAACCGGGATCGCTTGCTAAGAAACCGATGTTTGCATTTAAGAAAGGTCAAAATTTGAGGCAGAAATTGGTACCTACCTATAAGGAGGTGAAACAAGATCAAACCGTATTGAACCAATGGGGTTTATCACCCGTCATTGGACACCACAATTGTGGGAATTGCGTGGCCTGCCCACTGACTGAAACTAGACATGAATTTGTCTATGGGACCAAAGTCTGGAAACTCGAGCATCACACAAATTGTGTGACCAAGAATGTCATCTACATAATAAAATGCCCATGTAACCTTATGCATATAGGGAAGACAACCAGAGAGGTGCAACAACGTATATCGGAACACAGGTCGTGTATACGCAATAGAGTACCAGAAAAAACGTGTGTGGACCACTTTGTAAGATACAACCATAAAGATACAGTTATGAGGTGGTTTGTATTAAAAATGATCTTACCCAACACCAGAGGGGGAGACATGGGAATAAAGCTCCATCGCCTAGAACAACGATGGATCAATACCCTTGATAGAGTGCGACAAGGTCTAAATGTTTCCGTGGAATGGGACACTCTAGTGACCAAGAAATGACGATATAAGATCCACAGCAATATGAGGTGTCACCATTATAACAGTGGGGGTAGCTATACCACTGAGACACATACAGCAGTGTGCAAGACAACAGGGGATTGGAACTCCTGTTCTATGTGATATGTAAGAACCGATGGGTAGTGTTATCCCAACAGAAATTAGAAGAGTTTGCATATTATGCAGTCTCTGTAAACACAAAGTCTATCTTGGGGGTAACAACTCCAATACATCTTCGGGAGTCTGGACATATGAGATGCGAATATTGGACCATGAGCACAGTGTTGTACAATATGGATATTCAGTGGCATAGATAATGTGGATATGGACAATACCATGATGTGGGACATAGAGCCTGCTATTAGGCCAATACACTTGGTTTTTTGGAGTGATCTAGTAAGGACTATTACATTTGTGCCGAGCTAGCTTGAGAATTTGTTTATATTTTTGGGTGCATAGATGCCCAGATTTAACACTAAGACCCAATATATGCTGTTTATATTAAAAATGTATACTAGTAGATATGGCCCCTTATGGGTAAATGGTTCAGCTTATATCCCCATGAGCACGGACCATGGCAGTGCCATTTCTATTTCCACTGAATGTCCTTGTAGCGCTTGGCTGGAAATTTCTGGTTGTATCTTTGTAATTATGCATACCCAGTTCTAATCTGGTGGTATAGTTCCATTTTAGTGTGGACTTCGCCGTAAGGAGAAATTATTTAATCCTCTTTTGACATCTACACAAGCCCCTATTCCGGGTAGTCCTTTACTTATCTTGAGCACTATAGTCATATAACAACAATGCTGAGATAGGAGAGTTGCAACATACTGAGGTATGCAACCTATTAAGCCGTCGGAAAGGACGTCGGCTGCTAATTCGGATTTTGTCCGGTAAGTTATGTTTTACCATCCTCACTTGCGTCCGCCACTTAATGCATTTCTTTTGCGGGTGGGGAGCCTGCGCTCAACATGGGTCCATAAAGAGAATGTTAGAAGATAGAACACTACCCGAGTGTACACGATCTGCTCAATAAACCCAAAGAGACTTTGTTCTGCAGGTAGACTCTACCAATTATTATGAATCTCTAGGGGATGAATGCAACAGGTATAGCACCCCGGAAGGGGATGTTAAGAGGGATATGGCGATGCTAAGGTAGGACTTTCTTTTGAATAAAGAATAAAGAGGCTTTTTAACAAAGAGATTAAGATATGAAAAACAGTGAGCCAGATCAGGGGTAGCGATATGGAACGAATAACATACAGTAGACTGATATGGGGTATTTTTAATTTTTTCATTCACAGTAACATCACTTAGATATCGTAAAGATGAAAAAGCGGATTCCAGGATGTCAGTCATTACAATAAATTCTTGAATAACCATCGGCCGTGAGTGGGTAAGTGTTGGATAGACCTACTGATGAAGTAGAATGTAAGAGATGTTTTCACCAGGATCTTTGATGTTTAGAACTAGTAATACAGATATATCGATACATATATTGTGCTACTTGTAGGTAAGAACAGGAAAGAGCATATTAGTGTTGGTGAAAAACTGTGAAGAAATCGTTCTTCAGTGAAATTGTGAAAGGGTATGAGTACAGCTACCCGATACAGAACTGAAGATAACTTTTTTATGATACATGTTCAATGAGAGAACAGATGAGGCACAAACATTAATAGTATAATGAAACGGTTTCCGTTAATTTAGATTCGACAGGATCAGATTGAAGAGATAACAGTTTGGTCACAGAGAAGGATTAATTCTGCTTCACCTTTCTGCATCTCCAAAGTGCATACATGGAGGTGAGTTAAGGAGCATTCGACTATATGTAGAGTTTTCATTTACACAATTATAGTGTTATTGAAGAAATGAGGATGACAGAGTGCACACTGATGGGTTATATTGACTTTAATATATATTTATGTGTAGATGGTGTGGCTCACGCCGGTCCATATAAAGCAAGATTCAACGTGATCTTTGCTCTATGTCCTGAAGAAAGTCTGAAAAACAGAAGAGCTACAGTGTTAGAGCTCAAATCTAAGACCGAAACACGTGTCGACAGAAAGAACTGCTCAAAATTACAATGAACAGTGAGTGACACTTGTACCAAGTATTGGGTCCAAACACTTTGTAAAATGATATGTATATGATAGAAGGTTTAGTTGCACAACAAGGAGAGAGCTATTTGTGTGGTTGGTTTAAGAAGAAAGTATGATGGAGTGATGGAGAACATTGGGAGTGTGAGTATGAATTTGTGTTGGTATCTGTAATGGTATTTGATTTTATGATATTGGGATATATTGTATATATTAGATTGATAAATGATGTACACATTTATATATATATTTTTGTATTGGCTAAATAAATACAATTGTATTTGAAGTGGCCGTGTTAGAGATTCCTGTCATCCTGTATCTACTGGTTCACTTCTTGACATATTTACCTTGAAATACCTGACAAACAAGAGAGTAAGTACAGGTAACCCCTATATTTTTGTTACTGACACTAGAACAAGAATTAAGCTGATAGAATATGCACTGGTAGGGACAAATAGAGGAGAGGTTGAAGTAATGGAATATAGGTTGTTACAATGCATGAATTCTGTGGGGACAGAAATACCTGTGTGCTGGGAAAGACCCCAGTTACTAATATAAAGAGACATATTCACCTCGGAAGGCTGCGTCGAAGGGATGATGCATTGCACAGCACATGGCTCCTATCAGTACCTGTAGAGGTTGCACAGAATGCAAATCATATATGCCTCAAAGAATGGACTGAATATTCTAAATTACTAAACGCAGTTCTCCGCCCATAATACTGGTGAAGAATGTCACTTTATGCTTCAAAAATAAGGGCACAGTAAAATTAGGGGAAAATGAAAGGTGGAATGCATTTTTGATGTGCCTGGCATGAAAATAGGCACAGCTGTATTATTGGACCACTAATGGGCTTGTGGTTCAAAGGCCTATATGCAACTTCCCCCAAATTGGGAAGGCCTGTGTTCCCTGGTAGTAATGAGTACCAAAGCTTTAGTTGTACCGCAGAGTTGGTATGGATTGGTGATTTTCCCTAGATAAGCACATACATAATAAACAAAGGAGGATTGCTCTGTGGCAACACACAGGTCTTGGAAGCTGGGCCATGCTGAGCAACACAGGTTCAGATCCTGGGTCCGCGTTTGAAACCGACCTGGGGGTTAAGCTCAATATAAATAACCTGCACTTGCTCGATCTGAATGTACAAGGCCTATTAGCATTGTCCCCACACTTGCCATTTTGCGCCTTGAGACATGCATGTATAGGCACATAATAAATTACTAATAAAGTAAATAATGGGGGATACAGTAACTTTGCAGAATACATCCAACACCCTAAACCCTAAACATGCTTTAAAGTACAAACTGCAAAAGTTCCTTTAAAATAGGCTCACAGTATGGAAGCCAGCAGCCCCACAAATAGACAAATAGCAATGCTTCAGCGAGCCGTAGTGCATTCACTTTATAGTGGAACATAACCCTGTGTCCTTAATAGAAACAGCTGCATTTAACATTAGCTAGGGAAACATAGAAACATATTCATAATGATAATGAATGACAGTAACCCTTTACACTAACTGAAAAAACAGTACAAATCTGGTCTTGGGATCGTGTTAGACACCTCACAAGGATGAAAATCCTCTCCCCCTGAGCAGAAAACATTAGCCAGACCTTTGCAAAGAGACGCACATATCGCAAGTTGCAACTTCCTAGAGCAAAATAATAAATGCTGTACAGTGATTGGTTAAGGCAAGGGGGGTGCACTAATAACCAGGCCTGATTGATGATACTGAAGTCATGAAAGTGCAACAAAGAGAGATAGGGGACCCCAGAGCTAAAGGACAGAACACTGCAAACTGATTGGTCTAAACACATGGGCTTAGTCGAGTTCCCAAGCAAGAGTTCAAAAGAGATATAACAATGTATATCCTAAGCAGAACATAACAATGTATTTTAATGAAGGTCACAAGCCAGTGGGAACAGTACAATAAGCAGTGCAAAACATGCCTGTTCAGACAAAATGAATGAGGAGCAACACTGCCCTCTGTAGGATAAATGACACTAACAGAGCACCAATTGCTAAGGAAGAAGCCATGCAAGACACTATTCCCCATGAAGTAGGATTAATAAGTTATCTGTGATTTTTAATGTGGATTCATGAATAACCCTCACAGCACATATATCATAGTAGCAAGAGCCAATTGACGGAACCACACGTCACCTAGGGACATATTTATAGGTACAGTCATATCATTGCATGAGAGAGAAGTATTTGATACAGTTATGCCCCAGCTCATAAGGTCAGAAGTAGGGAAAATTAAATCATGACAAAGGAAGGAGAAGCAAGTAATGTTTTCCAATGACAAATTATGTTATAATTACAAAGTCACACTTTCACATCTCACATAGGGATTGGTCAAAATGTATGTCGTCATTCACTCCACACATACCCCTCTTGGTGCAAACAATTACAAGTTGAGTTTAAATTATACATGTTTAAAAGAGTGTCATCCAATCAGAAAATGTGTGAAGTGAAATGATCTCAATGCAAATGAACTAACAGTTTGATATGTTCTATTCAGGCAAGAGGCTAGCATAAACCAATAGAGTTAGGAAATGAATGGACGCACCTATAGTGTCAATGATGATATCCAATTGGAGACTGGGAAATCATGACTAATTAGTAAGATTTATTGTCTTTTCCTTTCTGTAGTGTGCTATAAAAGAGCCATATTATGTTTTGTAGTTCAATATATTTTAGATAATTCCCTGCCTATGTTGTTATAATACATTTTTGTTTTTCTCAAATTGCATGCATTCATTTTTGTCTCTTTTGGATTGAGTTTTGTTACTTGGAGTGGGACTTTCCTATTATATTTTGGTGGCCTGAGTACAGGGACCCAGATTTTTCCAGACAGATGTGAGCTCCTCCACCACACTTTGGGGCAAGCGATACCTGCAGAGTGTGATGAGAGGCAGCCCCGGGAGACTTCAGATAACAATAGTGAGCCATTGCACCTGATCCGAGAACTACAATGGGGAAGTCAGTATAAATGCAGAAGTTGAGTGAATGACTGTGTGAGTCATGTGGTTTGTTTGCTTTCTTTTCTTTTCTGTTTAGTAGAAATTGATGAGGGCTCCTGTATTGAGGAGTGTTGATGTCATGTAATTTGAAAACTTGGTAGGTGAAGTGTACAATCCCTCAGTAAAGAAGTTGGGCAGTGCTGCTTTATAAATAAAAATGGGAAGTCCTGCATATCCGAAAACTGTACCCTCCACCCCCTTAAGGGGTGAGAGGCAGAGAACATAAAAGTTATATGAAAAATTGTGATTTGATAATAAAGGGAAGGTGATTCCCATTAATACAGAAGAGAGTGGGAAGATCACAATGTATACCATGACCACACATGGACAATAACAATTTGATTAAGACCCTACCACCTCTCACAGAGTGATCCGGTAAGTGGATTAGTGCATTAGAAAAACATACGGCAGGGGCTACCCTAAGAAATTGGGGCTATGAAATGTTTATTAGCTAACATAATCGGAGATCAGACCAACAATATTTGGAAACGAGCAGGGTACCCTGGAGTTCGATTAGGGAGTGATGCACATGACAGGGCTCCATTTAATAACTGCCAAGCCCATTTATAGAAAGCAATAAAAAGGACATATCCTAATATACCTAATGTAGGCACCATAATGGCACGCACAGTGTAACATGATGAAGAGCCTGCATTGTGTATTTAGTTCATCCAAGAAATGTTGCGATAAGAGACATAGGAAACATGAGAAAATAATATACCACTATTCTAACATGTGTTACAAAATGTCTTCCCACTGAAGTGCAAGTAGAATTAGATAGAATTGTAGGTATGGAAGGGAAAGGATAGTGTGAGACACAAGTGCACATAGAGCATTTTTGTAAATGCAAGTGCAAGAATGAGAGAGCAGTGGTTGAAAAGGTGCAGCGCACAGAAGCCAAACTAGTGCAAAACAAACTAGCAAAAGTTAGTATGTAGGGAGCGGTAGTGACCAATCCCCACAGTTGCACAACATCAGTCAGGATCAACACAAGAATGGACAAACACACAAGATAATACTATGCGAAACAAGGGCGTGGTGCAAGGTGCAAGGGGTAACTCACAGAAGGGACGAGGGGGATGATTTCGGGGATTATGACCTGTATTTGGAGGAGTATGTTGGGCATGTGGAAAGATGTGACACAAGTCTAAGTGTGAGGAATTCGGCCATTCGCACGGTGGGTGTGCGCTTGCCTGTGCTTTTTTAAATGAAAATGAATGATGGTAGATCAACCTCCAGAAAATGTGTGGGTATAATCCACACATTTTCTTATGCTCACCACATCACATACACATAGACCTGGGTACTCTGGGTGGACACAGCCTGCAGGCACAGTCCCTATCCCTCATATTTAATTAGGATCCGAAAGCTGGAATACACAATGCCTCTCGAGAAGGGAGAGGGAAAAACCTTCCCCAAGCCATGGCCAACCCTAATTAACTAACAAAGGCTCCATGGATCTGCCTTGTCCTTTTGTTGAGCCATGTAGTTGGTAGCAGCATCCACATACTAATCAGAGATTAATTCAAACAGGCCTACATGGGGTCTGGCTGCAGAGACTAACAAAGGACACAGGAAACCACCCTTTTCATATGCACTCTGGTCAACCTGATGCCAGCTCCTGCCCTCAGTTTTGATTGACAATGAAATGTCATGTCTAGGACGGTGTGTTTACAGTAGTCATTCTAAAGGTAAGAACATGTGGTTTTCCGGAGCCAGAAAGGGAGACTTGCCACTTTGATCAGGAACCACAAAGAGTTCCATTAACTATAGAAACTCTTTGATCCACAACAGGCAGTCAGATGGGTGGGACTTAGTATTACATGTTTTCACCCCTTTACCTTTTATTTTGCAAAGCACTCTGGTTATGACCTGTGCATACACAAGATTATTGGTGGGGATCCATGATTGGTTCATTAAGCAAGGCTTAGCCTGTGGCTCCCTGTGGTCCATTTGTCTTTAAAAGAGAGCTCAGACCCTCTTTTTTTAGATCATCTGAAGACTTTGTAAGGAGTAGCAAGTAGAACTCATCATTGGACCCTGCCTGAAGGTAAACTCTGACTTACATCTTCTGCCAGAGAAGGAAGGCCAGGACCTCCAAGAGGGAAGCAAGATCCCTCTCCTAAACATCTCTCAGGGAAAAGAGGGAGATACCAAATCCAGAGAACCCCACAGCATCTACAGACTCCGTACCCAGCCAGCACACTTTGCCCTGCTAGGCTCTCCAGCAAGCTTCGCAGGTGGGTAGTGCCATAGAGTCTCTGAACCAAACCAAGGACAAGGCAGCTGCCTGCAACACACTCCTCAGCTTTGGGCCATCGGCCTTAAAGGACAACACAATCCCAGTGTAGAAGCTAGGAGAAGTGCATCAACAAGAATTGATCGACTTCCACCTTAAAAGGCATTTTCAAGCCCCTTGTGCTGCAACTGAATGCACCATTAGCTGTTGTTATGCTGCAGTCACTAACATCATCCGAGATGCCTTGACCAGTGCTTCAGAACTGCCAACCAGCACTGAAACAATGATTCCTAACCCTGGGCTGCCGAATAGGCCAGCCTGCAGCCATCCATCCAGCCACAATCGCTGAACTGCTTGTCGACTGATACCCGCAGCTGTCTCTCATCTTGAACTCTTTGCCAGAAGCTGCAAAGCATGCTGAAACCGATTGAACCCTGTCGAGCACCAAGAACACCTACAAGCACCATGTACATTGTGGTTCTGTCCACCTGGTCCTTCTCTGAAGGGCTATAGTTACATTTTATGACCCATTGCTCCCTCTGTGCTGAAACCAAGTATCCTTGAACTGTTGTGATTATTTACTATACCGACTATACTCCTGTCAGTATTGCATCCTTTTTCCGTATTTGAAACTGTCTGTCCTCTGCATTCCTTTACAGGGCTGGTTGTATTTCAGAGTATGCTAGAACTGTCTGTTGTGATAATAAAAAAGTAGATACAACCTTGACTGGGCAGTCCCTTTTATCATTGGGTAATAATTGTATTTTCGCTGTGTTGTAACAAACCAAAGATCCACAACATTATGGAGATAAACCTGCTGTTCCATCCATGCTACAAAAAGTGGACAAGGAGGTTCATAATTTGTTTGTGTTTCCATTATGTTTGTATTCCTTCTGGTGTACTAGAGGTGTGGGGCTGATTGATGGTTGAGAAACAGATATTTATTCCTGGACCACTGGTGACACAGAAGTTGATTTGTCACAATAGGTATTGTCAAAATAGACACCCCCATGCGATACCACCTAAGAGCACATCCAGATCCATATTATACACAAGGGCCAATGCAGGGATTTTATGTTCCAAATCATGCTGCCACCCCACTACCAAGTATGCCCAGTATCAGTACAACCCAGAACGTGCGGAGTACAAATGATTGTCCCCACACAGGTAATGCCCATGCAGTACCCAACCCAACATATAATGCGGAATGTTACCCAACAAGCTCCAGCACAAGCGCTACAGTACCTTGGGAATGGAATGCCCTTCCACGAGGAACAGTGACTCATTAAACTGGAGCTAGTGTTTTATTAAGTAATGCTTTCCAACTTCCAGAATCCAATGCATATATACAATAGGACACTCCACAGCAAGCCCTGGTGTTCCCAGTTCTCTCAATCACCCGGGATGCAGATAAGGAACCCAAAGTGGGGATGAAGATAGGGAACAGAATGTTTGCCTTCATGGTAGACATTGGAGCACCCCAATCTTGCATAAGGGAACAACCGTTTTGGTTGACAAACAACAGTATGAACATTCAGGGATTTTGTGGGGCAATTGTACACAGAAGACTTACCCCTCTCTATTCTACTCAAGAGATAGTTGCACCATTAATTTACAGTACAGAGACACCAGTAAACTTACTAGGGAGAGAGATCTTCAGAAACTGAACATGGCCATTTCATACACTAATAGAGGCTCGTGTTCCACACCAGGCATGCATTACAACAGAATAGCCATAGTAATACAGACACTTTGCAGAACCAACACAATACAAGCATTACCATCGCATGAGGCTCTATTTACATACGCAGTGACCATTTTGATTGGTTACCAGGTGTACAAAATGCAATATCTTGCATCCAGCAGACTTCTTATTCAGACCAGCAGTGCCACGAGGCAGTGCTCATGAGAAAAGACACAGTCATACAATCAGAAACAGATGTGGAAGGGTTGGAGTGGAGAACAGCACTATGCAGATACCCCACAATGCCTCTAAGGGCTACCTCAGGTGAATAGCTATTTGCAAACATGAATACAGATGGAGAAATAATGTTTGAAATCAGCATACCCTGCCATATGGTAACACATCATAGGGAAGTGTCACAGGCAATACTGACAGTCGTAGCAATACCATCACAGATTCACAAGGACATACCACAAGTGCCTAGTCGAATATGAACCAGCAACCTCCATAACGTAGGACAACTGACCAGCATAAGAACAGTTAAAATCAAGCTCAAACCAGGTGCCATTCTCCCTAGAGTGAAATAATACCCATTGTCCAATAAAGCAGATGAGGGAATTTATGACACAATCAAAGCACTGCTCGATCAAGGCATCATAATGTCTTCTGACTCACCGAGCAACAAGGCCATGTATCCCCTGAAGAAAGCAAAGGGCTCATCTTGGAAGTTCATCCACAATCTCCACCCTCTGAATGACATTCTTGTGCCAAACCCTGCATCAATACTGTGTAATATACCCGCTCATGCAGTTTATTTTTCTGTGATAGATCTTAAGAACGCATTCTTCACAATACCACTGCATCCCGACTCCCAATACCTGACTGTGTTTTCATACTGTGAAAAAAGATTCCAGTATACTTGTTTGCCCCAAGGGTACTGCAAATCCCCCAGTGTTTTTAACAGGGTCCTTTAGATGGGTTTAGGGAACATCAACATGACCAGTGCAGTTCTATAATATGTAGATGACTTATTATTATGCAGCATCACAGAAGAACAGTGCGGTAAAGACACATCCAACTGCTGACAATATTTGCAGGCAAAGGGTACAAGGTGGACAAAGTCAAATTAAGATAATATCAGAAATAAGTGGTGTACTTGGGACAGATAATATCCTAAGCAGGGAAAAAGATATTCCCAGACAGAGTCACAGCAGTAATGAACCACCAAAGCCTTAAACAATCAGAGAAATGCAGCAATTCCTAGGCCTGTGAAATTATTGCTGAACATGGGTATTTGATTATTCAACATATGTTAGACCCCTCCTGCACATGGGTCATCAAGCATAGATCAAGGGATTGGCCGGAGACGTAAAGGACTATTCAGTGCAAGCAACAGAACTTGTAGCACTCATAGAAGCAATAGAAATGTCAGCATACGATGATGTCACCATTTATATTGATTATGCCTATATGACATCCACAGTACATACATGATTATCAATTTTATCAGAATAGATGAACAAATGTGCTACTTAAATAGGCACAAAGGGAAGGAGGAGCAGCAATATGCCTAAATCAAAAGAAGAAATTTAGTAGCAAGTGTTTAGGAGGTAGTAATATTTCAAAGAAACAAAAGTGTTGAAGTAGGAATGTTTAGGTTTTTAGGAGGGAGTGCTGATAATAAAATGAACTTGTTTTTCAAGAAACTCACCTGTTTTTATTATATTACAGATGAACAGAGAATACCTGCACTTCAAGTGACCTATGTACCTGAGCCTGCGAGCAGGGATGAAGGCCCTAAGTGTCATAAAAAGGGCTTAGGGAACCCAGCCAGATGCAGAGTTGCCATCAAACTGAAAGGAAAACACAGCAACAATCCTCTTATGGACTCCCCCTTCCTTGTGTCCCCAATTGCAACAATGTCCCCTTGACTGACTATCTTGCTCAAGAGGTTAAAGCATTGTGCTTATATGAACTAAGGGGCCCCTAAACTTGCTACAAAGCAATGATGGACTGATGAAATGTCCTTGGATTTGATATGGAGAAGAAAAAAGAACCTGATGGAAGATGCACCGATGGAAGTTGAGCAAGCTCATTGACAGAGAATGAAGTTTAAGCAGCTGGTGAATGGGACAGGGACAAGGACCTGTGGGGTTGATAAGGAATAAAATGCATATATATATGTATTTTCGATGGACTTCTATTTATAGGACGAGTGAAAGTAAAAAAGGGCCTGGTGGGTCCCCCAAAGAATATATAAATGTTGTCTAATGATATATCCCGATTCTCGTAGTAGCAGGGTCACTCGTTAACCATGTTAATTAACATTTAATTGGGTAATAGGGGTGGGAACAAGATAGAAGTGAACAATGACACTTTCTGGGGATAGATATAAACACACACATGATAAAAAGGGAAGAATATGCCACATCTCTGACAAAAAAAAGATACATATACAATGGATGAGAAGAGTACAGCATGATTGGAGACAATATTAGTCCTTTCGGAGTGCTTTCCATGGCACCTCTCATATTGAGATCGAGCACTGAGTTGCTGGGGGTTTACTGAGATAGAAATAAACAAAAACACCTTATGTGGGGGAGGGTCGCCAATGAGAGTATGGTCGATATCTCAACTAGAGGGGGGAATGAAGATGAGAAGACCAAACAAGAGTGAGAGTTATGCACTTAAAATACTGCATTATCCAGACCGTAAACAGAAACAGTAAAAATAAACACAGTGTGAGCCAACAATGACAGAAGTAAGTAATGTCATCTCACCTATGACACATGTAGGTGCATAAGACACAAGGCAAATATGTATTTTTACAAAGTAACACAGACATTAGGTAAAACTGAATAACTGTATTAGGATATGAAGGATATTACCCACACGCAACAGACACTAGAAATAAATAATATTTTAGAAGTATATTGTGCTCAAATACATACAGAAAATAGTTCCCTGGCATAGAAATATTACAACAGACATCCATTATTTTTAAAATGGACTTTCGCAGTATGCATTACAAAGAGAATTGCAGTCAGATTTCAGCAAAATGTAACAACAGTTTTTCTTTATTTTTTAAAATAAAGAAATTTGGCAGTAAAAGAAGAAGTAGATACGGAAAGCTCACAGGCCAACATAAAAATTACAGCAGCCTTAAATGTCCATGGCAGAGTTTTGCAATAAGATGTGTCATCTCCAAGTTGATTCTATCTAGCTCTAAATTGCAACATGTACCAAATGAGTCACAGAATTTGGAAAACAACAAGTCATGCTGATGCAGTTTGCTAATAGAAAAATGACCAATTGTACAAGACATGAAGAATACCAACATGCCTAATGTATAAGGCGAATGCAACATAAATGACTTGTGAATATAGCTCACTAACTAGAGGGTAATGGGCCAGCCATCTTCTTTAAAATGGAAGCTGCAGCATGCTTTTATTTAAACAAGAGGCCTCAAGACTTTGAGAGAACTGAAAAAGGTTAAAACAAAAGAATACACATCTGTGCAGAGCTCAGACAGGAGTTGCCAACTAGTTTACAAGAAAATAAGGAACAGTCAGAGCAGAATGTTATGTTACCTGTAGTTTTAAAGTGTACCTACACCATCTGAGGCATCATGGCACTGCTGAGGGAGAAACTGTACAGAAGCCCTGTAAAGAGACAGCAAGCAGACTGAAGCTGAGAAGAGAAATGTCTTCAGGGCCCATCTGAATAATCTCACAAAGGGACAATGAGGTGGAGTTCCATAACTGAGCCGCAGCTACAGAAAAACAACAAACACCCACAGAGGAATATTTTAAACGAGGTACAAAGATCCATAAGTAGGTGGAAGAGCACAAGGGTCAGAGAGGGTCATATTGAGCAAATTTGGCTTGTAGATATTCAGCCCCTGTTCCATAGAAAGACTGGTGGACTTGAACTTGACCCATTTGGCCACTGGAAACCAATGCACAGATTTCAAAATAGGAGCAGCAGATGAATAATAAGGGGCCCCAGCGGCCAGCCTGGCTGCCGAGCATTGGTGGATTTGCAATCGGTGGAGAAGAAAGACAGGCTGAGCGAGAAATAGTGAATAGCAATTATTTAAGAATCCAGATGTAAGATAGGACACAAACAAGGGGGTAAGAGGAGAGGACACAAACAAGGGGGTAAGAGGAGATGGGAGATAAGGTAGGACCTTGCAGAGGATGCGCAGTTTGTAATAAACACACTGGCATAGTTTACTGACATGGGCCTGCATAGACAATGAAGCTGTAAGCATCATAGCCAGATCATAGCAAGGTTCTTAACTAGGGGGAAGAGGAGGGCAGGTGAAAGGGTGAAGACCACCTAGAAGATTCAGGCGCAAAGTCAACTATAAGCATTTCAATTTTTTCTCCATTTAGGCGCAGCCCATTTTTTTTCCATCTAAAGATGGACAGCAGAGAGACATGTACGACACTGCTCTCCAGTGGCCAGCAGAGAAAGATCGAGTTGCACCAGAATCTGTGTATCATCCGTGTATGAGAAACACTGAAACCCTAAGAAGTGAATCAATGTAACAAGTGGCTGAATAAAATGATTAAAAAGAAGAGGGCACAGAGCAGAGCCTTGGGGTGCACCACATGTGAGGGGTCTAGCAGCCAACATAAAAGGAGAGAGAGAAAGAGACTGAAAACGACCAGAAAGGAAAGACCCAAACCAGTCCAGTACCGTGCCCGAGACACCAGCTGATGAGATTCTCTTCATGAGGATGCCATGGTCCACAGTGTCAAATGAGCCAGAGAGGTCCAGCATGATCAAGGCCCCAATACCAACATGAACAACGATATTGGCTAAATCATCAACCACAGGACCGATTCTGTTCCCCTTCTAGGCCGAAAACTGGACTGAAAAGGGTCAAGAAAACCAGAGTCCTCAAGAAAGGAACGAAGGAGGGAAGTGACCAGAGCTTCAAGGAGCTTCATGGGAAATATAGAAGAGAGATAGGGTGGAAATTGAAAGGAATTGAAGGATCCAGATTAGGTTTTTTAAGAAGAGGAATCATCAGAACATGCTTTAGTGTAGCAAGAATGTGCACATTAGAAAGAGACAGGTTAACAGCAGAGGTCATAAGCGGTGCAATGGCAGGAATGATAGTCTGATGGATGCTGAGTGGGATAGGGTCAGCAGGAGAAGCTGATTTCATACTGAGATAACATCAGATTCCTGAAAAACTGGAAAAACAAACCAAACATGGAGAGAATGCCTAGGGGCTTCAGGATCAGCTAGGAGAAATGGCGAAGGTGCCATTCTGGTGATTTTCAATCATAGAACATGGACAGAGAGTGACAGAGTCTTTATGAGGTGATCACCTGATTGGTGGTGGGAGGGGAGGAGAGGGAATTAACCAGTTTAAATAATGCATTTGGGGAATTAATGACAACTTCACACGGGAGGCAAAGAACAAGCGTTTTACTTCTATAATAGCATATTGATATAAAGCAGTAGCTTTATACAGTGCAATACGAGCCATGGTACAATAGGTGATACACCACTTGCACTCTGCTTGCCTCTGTGCCAAGCAAAGCTTACCTCAGTCGTCTGAGAACCAAGGCTCAGACAGGTGACCACATGGCCTAGAAGCTTTAAATGGCACTAGGGAGTTAGCAATGGTAGCGAAAAGACCACAACATCACAACATCCATTAGTGAGGTATAGATTGATGATGCCAGAAGATACATCAGTGCCCTTGATCTTGCCCCAACTCTGCGAGGGAGCAGGAGAGAGCCTGAAATAGGGAAGTATGAGAAACAGGTAACCAGTGATTACGTTGCAGTAAATAATAGAGACAATAAATGAAGGGGTATAAATAATGCAATACAAAAATGAAGAGGGTGACAAATAGTGGCAGAATGAAAAAATAACTACACATTATATATTATTATATATTCATTATATATAATTATCATATATTATATTTTAATGCAGGTTTGAGTTTAAGTGTGGAAAAAAAGTCCAAATAGACTTCAGTTAAAAACAGTATGAAGGGGAGGATGAAAAAAAAGGAATGGCAGGTATAAGTGGTCTGAGCGTTATAGGGGGTGTCCCCCATAAATGGTATTAGCAAGGCAAAAGTAGGTATAAAGTAATATGGTTAGAGGGAAAAGTACTGAAAAGACCTTTAAAAGCCACAAAACCACAATTCTAAATTATTAAAAGGGCCACATGATGGCAGTCACAGACTATAGAAACAGTGTGCATGCACATAATATGCGTGATGCAAGAGGATTGTCAATATTTATTTAAAAGTTATCAATGTTGCTTTTTACATGTGTTTACATGTTTTGAGAGTGATAAAACCACAGAATTACCAGAGAAACATTGACAGAGAAGGGGATGACCACATGATCGGACCAAATAACAGACAGGTGGCAAAAAGCATAACCAGTGGAGGGCGGCGGGGCACCAAAAATAAGATCAAGTGTGTTACCAAACCAAGATCTGCAAAGGCGGAAATGAGGCAGTCTGCCTGCACATCACCACGGGTCATTCGGATGAAGATTAAAATCCCCCAGGACAATCAGAATCCCACAAAGGAGTCTTAAATTCACCACCATCTCAGATACAGCAAAAGGGAAGTCAGAGTCTGGACCGAATGGCCGATGGACCAAGAGAAGATGAAGTGCACAGGAGGAAGAAATCATCACAGAGCAGGATGGCCTACATGTTAATAGTATGCTGGAGAGGCACAATAGAGCAATCGAAAATGGAAATATATAAACGAGCAATCCCACCTCCTGAGTGAGGCAGGACCCAGTCTAATCTAAGTATGAGATACTCGGCAGGCAGGGCAAGGACCAAGAGTGGAGCAGAAGTAGCAGATGAACAAAGGCACACAATAGTAATTCACAGGATGTCGGCCGGATATTCCAACATTAATTACAATGTTATAAGGGCACAACCAGCTTTGTCGGCCACTTGCAGAAACACTGAGTTTCCCCAGTGGCAACAGAAAACACAGCACACGCATTAGTAGTAGCTGAAGTCCAAATAATTAGGAGATCATTCCATTTCATACACGGTCCCATCACAAGTGACCCATAATTGAAGAACACTGCCTATTCATTAGAAACCAATACAGATAGGGCACCTGCTGTACTCCCTACACATACACACAGACACAAGGTGCCACACAAGGGCAAATACAAAGAGATTGCCTGGTCGCATTGCTTAGGAATGATTGATGGTAACTTATTTAATGCCCAATGGACAGTCTGTTGACCTCCTACCCATGTCTGGTTCATGTCTTGATGGCCTATCAAGTATCCAAGGTTGGTTAACAGGAAGCTTCCCAATTATAAACCCCATTAAGTACGGTGCCAAACAATTACCTGTTGTAGTGATGACATACTTTAACTTTTATCAATATAGGAGTGGGATCAGGAGGAGCCGTCCTGCAAGTATTACTCAATTAGATGTTTGAGCCCTATGGAGTGTATATGCAGCCACCACCACTAAACAATCCATATTCCTTGTAGGTTTTTTAAAACTGATAACATGTGATGACATCATTTATGATGAAGTTGTACTTAAATCATTGTTTGTAATGGATGCACCAAGAGAAGCAAGATTGTAATACTTGGTATGTCGTACCTGCTTTATTTGGTTGATAATAAAGCTTGATGTTGCCCTACAGTTTGTCTACTTCATTTTTGAGTCAGGTTTGGATTGACTCCAGGTCCACTGTGTAATTTGGAACTTTCCTGGGCTGTCTTAACAACAGCTCTGTTATAATGCAAAACACAATGTTTTTTTTTTTTTTTTTTTAGGGTGACCCAGTAGCTCAGAGGGTAGAGTGTGGGTTTACTTATTGCAATGTTGGTGGTTTAAAGCTACACATTGGTTGGAAAAAAAAAACTCCCACTGGCAGATTCACCTCTTTATTAGGAAGGAGCAGGTATCATTTTAGTTTTTAACAGTTCTAAAAATATTGTACTTATCAATATTTCCATTACAAATGACTCTGAGATTGATATCAGCGCCTATGACTATCCCAACTAACATTGCTAGTTACCTGATACATCCTCATCCACCACACCTTTGACAGCGATGTCTTAATGCAAAAAGCTTTACTTTATGAAGAGAAAACCAATAGCTTGTAGGTTAGATCATGGGTTTGCCAGCACCACATTTTTAGATTGAAGTCCACACATTGGCGTGTAACTAAATAAATTCATAAGTAATTCTGTGTATTGAGAAGAGAGAGTTATGGTATTTCGATTTTACTGTTATAAAAATCATTTTTCAATCTTTTTTTCCATTACAAATTACTCTGTGGGAGAGAGAGCAGCGCCTATGTTTATCCGACCTGGCAATGTTAGTTCCCAGATGCTCCTTTATCCTCTACACCTTTGACAGCTATGGCATATTGCAAAATGATACGTTTTGTAAGGAGAGGCCCAGTAGCTCAGAGGTTTTAGCACTGGTGTACCAGTATCATGATTGTAGGTTCATGCCCCTATATTGGCTTAGGTCTATAAAAACTGAAAGAGTTGGCTGTGCCTTGTAGGAAATATGTATGCTCTTTAGTTTTTAATGATTTTCACTGTTATAAAATACATCTCTAGTCTGATTACAAATGTCCATGAGAGAGAGAGCAGCAGCACCTATATTTATCCGATCCTGAATTGTTAGATCACAGGTCCATCCTTATCCAGCATAAATTTGACAAATATGTCATAATGCAAAAAGATGTATGTTCTTTAGGGAGGCCCAGCAGCTCTGAGGTTAGAGTGTTGGCTTCATATCTGCAAGGTTGCATGTTCAAGTCCATGTACTTGCTAGGCAAACTGTAAACATGAATGTGTGCATTGAAATAGAATAAGCATCATTTTTTAGATTGTACCTTATGAGAACTTTGTTTTATCTTTATTTCCATCCCAACTGATTCTGAGGGAGCCACAGCAGCTACATTTAATCCAGCGTGCAGTGCATGTTGCCAGATGTATCTTCAACCACCACACCTTTGAGAGCTAATGGAAAAACCTAAGGGAGAATGAGCAGCTCAGATGTTAGAGCGTGGGTTTATCAGGTGCCTTGACTTAAACATATTCCAACGGACTTATTCAGCAGTGCATTGGCAGTGAATAGGCGTTGTTCATAGTCTGTGTGGGCTTGCTAATTACAAGGTTGCAGACTCAAGTCCACAAATTGCCTTGAAAAAAGAAAAACTGGAAAAGTGACCTGTGCATTGGGAGGCAATAGGTACAGTTAAAGTTTTTAACTGCTATAAAAGTAGTGTTTTATCATTATTTCTATTACAAATAACACCAAGGTAGAGTGGCAGTTGTGTTTATCCCAACCAGCATTGCTGGCTCCCAGGTGCATTGTCATCCATCACAGCTATGTCATAATGCAAAAAGGTGTACTTTTTGATGAGCGATCCTTTAGCTCAGAGGTTAAGGTGTGCTTTTACCGTAGTAATGATACAGGTTTAAAACCCTATATTGGCTGGTTAATTCTCAAACTGACAGATGTTGCTGCGCATTGTGAGGGAACAGGGATCCCTTTCGGATTTGTTCTGTTATGAAACTATTTTTTTATAATTATTTCCATGATAAATTACTCTTAGAGCGAGAGAGAGAGAGAGAGAGAGAGAGAGAGAGAGAGAGAGCAGCACCTGTTTCTCACAACCTGCATTGCTGGTTCATAGATGCACCTTCATCCACCACATCTTTGCATATCTATAGCATATTGAGAACATCAATGCTTTCTGAACAGAAAGCCCAGTAGCTCATGCGTTAGAGCATGGGTTTAACAATGTTAACTTTGCAGGTCCATGTACACACATTGGCTTGAACATATATAAACCCACAGGTAAAGTTGTGTATCGGGAGGACAGATGTAAAACTTTTGTTTTAATGTTGTTTACTGTTATAAAAATATTGCTTTAGCTTTCTTTCCTTTAGAAATCACTCAAAGAGAGAGAGAGAGAGAGTGGCACCTATTTGTATCCTGCACACCATTGTCAGTTCGCAAATGCAACTTCATCCACCGCAAATTTGACAGATATGTCATAAAGCCAAAGGTTGTACTTTATGAAGGGATTCTCAGTAGCTCAGAGGTTAGAGCATCAGTTTACCAGTGGCAGGGTTTGATGTACAAGTCCACACATTGGCTTAACATACTCACACTGGCTTATCCAACTATGTATTGGGAGGGAGTACATTCTTTTCTTAGTCTTTACCTGTTAGGGAAATAGTTGTATCATTATTTCCATTACACATGACTCAGAGAGAGAGTGAGTAGCCACTGTGTTTACCCCAACCAGCATTGCTATTACCCAGAACCTATACAAATATTGTTTTGTATGTATTTCCATTACAAATGAGAAAGAGTGAGAGAGTAGCACCTATGTTTACCCCAGCCAGCATTTCTAGTTCCAGGATGTTATACAAATATTGTTGTCTTTATAGACAAATGACTATGAGAGAGCCATCAGCCCTTATACTTATCCAAAACTGCAATGCTGGCTCCCAGATGCATCTTCGTTCATTACAACTTTGGCAAAAGCAATTTCTTTTGAGGGATGGACATGTAACTCATATGAGAGAGTGTGTGTTTACTAGTGGTATGTTTGCAGATTCAAGACCATTCATTGGCTTGAACAATCTCAATCCCATAGATTATGCTATGCATTGGCTGGAAATATGTAAACATTTAAAGATTTTTACAGCAATTAAGATATGTTGTATCTTTATTTCCATTATAATTGAAGAGAGAAAGAGGGAGGGCAACACCCATGTGTATTCCAACTTGCAGCACTAGTTCCCAGCTGCATTTGTATCCCTTACACCATTGACAGCTTTGTCATAATGTAAAAGAAGAACACTGCTGTCAGAAGAGAGGCTCAGTAGCTCAGAGAGTAGCATTTGGATTTACCTCTGCAAGGGACAGTTTCAAGTCATCTCATAGGCTTGAATATACATTGGGGCAACATGGGTTTACATGTAAGTTATAGTTTTTTACTGTTAAAATGATGTTATTGCATCATTATTTTCCAGACAAATATCTCAGAGTACAAACAATGTCTGCCCCAACCAGCATTGCATGTTCCCAGACGTAATAACACATTGTTTTATATTTATTTCCATTACAAATTACTCTGAGGGAGAGAGTGGTACCTATCTTTATCCCAACCATAATTGCAGTTTCCCAGATCCACATTAATCTATCACATCTTGGACAGCTATGTCATAATTCAAATCACTATTCTAGTTGAAAGGACACCCAGTATATCAGTGGTTACAGCATGGGTTTACCACTGGCAAGCCTGCAAGTACAAGTCCACACAATTGGCATCATTACGGGTCCGGCGGTAACTGTACCAGGGGTACCGGCCGGTTGCTGCCAAACCCATAAATATGTATCGGCACCTGACCTCCTGGTGCCACCGGGAGATTACCACCCCGGTGGCCTGGAAAGTCAGGTGCCGGTAAAATGTTGTTCCCTATTCCCATTGAGCCCCATAGGACTCTAAGGGAATGGAGACACGGAAGCACCAGCACCGTTGTTAACGGTGCCAGTGCTTATGTGACGGGTCTGCCTACTGTGGCTGCTGTGCCCGGCAGGGTCAGACCTGTCGGGCTCGGCAGCTCCCGCAGGCATACCTCTAATATGCTGGTCCAGAAAGAACGGTGCTGCTAAACTTACCGGCACCCTTGTTTCCAGACCAGCAGGGTCAAAATGAGGCCCATTGTCTTGCAAATAACCAAACTGGTAATTTCAGCTGTCCATTGAAAGTAGGTGGCATGTTTAGTTGTTAATGTTTTTCTTTACCGTTATACAAATAGTGTTTCATCTTTATTTCCATTAGAAATGACTCTGAGATAGAGAGAGCGGCACCTATGCTAATCCCAACCGGCATTGCTAGTTCACAGATTCATTTTTATCCATCACACCTTTCACAGCTATATCATACAACGGAAAGCTAGATTTTCAGAAGAGGAACGCAGTAGCTCAGAGGTTACACCGTGGGTTTACACACAGGCTTGAAACTACTCAATCTGGTAGGTTGAGCGGTTCATTGGGAGAACATAGTTCACATTTTTTAATGGTTTTTACTGTTAGATCAATATCATTTTACCGTTGTTTCCATTACAAATGACACAGAGAGTAAAAGCAGAACCCATGTTTATCCCAACCACCTTTGCTGCTAGTTTCCAGACGCATCTTCATCCAGTACACCTTTGACAGCCATAGCATAATGCAAAAAGTGATCTTTTTTTAAAGGAGACCCAGCAGCTGAGAGGCGGTAGCATGGGTTTACTAATGACAAAGTTGCATGTTCAGGTGTACTCTTGCAAGAGATATTGCTTAGCCTTATAGCTACAGGTTTATTTTATGTGTTTACTGTTATAAAAATTGTGTTTGTATCTTTGTTTCCATTACAAATGATTCAGAGAGAGTAGCACCTATCTTTCTCCCATTCAGCTTTTCAAGATCCCAGATGTTAGAAAGATATTGTATTATCTTTAATTCCACTACGAGAGAGAGAGAGAGAGAGAGAGAGAGAGAGAGAGAGAGAGAGAGACGTCTAATAGTATGGTAGTATGGGACCTTTTTTTTTTTTTTTTTTTTACCATAGTCACACTAGTTTTGAACAATGTTACTAAGCAAGTAAGTTTTTTTTAATGTTTTGCAACATATCATTTTACCAAAAACACCTTCTTGGGTAGTAGTTAATCTGTTATGAAAAGTAACTCATTTTAATTGATGTCGCCCAGCTAGTTAGCTGAACTTCCGCCACAGATCATGGCTGATTGACTCTGTGTTTGCTGCTGTTCTGCTCATTTGTTTGGGACCACTGCGGCGCAGTCCTTGAACACTTCACTGGGAAGCAACGTGTCAGTTCCGTGCTGTAAACCCCTCTGCTCTGCTACTCTTTGCTGTCCGTCCGCCTCCCCTCCCCTCCCCCCCCATCCCCCCCCATGATCTGGTGCCCTGTATTCAGCTCGTACAAGGAGCGTCCTTCTTCTCTGCTAGAGCAGAACCCGCTGCGTCTTATCTCCAGGCAGTCGCTATTCATAGTCCTGCCAGGCCTCCCTGTCACTGTGGCATGCGCCTCTTCGGGGAAGGTTAGTGTACTGTTACAGAATGAAGACTCCAACACACGTGCAGGCACAAGTTCATGTGATAACAGGAAGAAGAAGAGAAGCAGTCCCCCAAGCCATTCCATCATCCATTTCACCTTTCCCCCAGGAGCTGTGTACATCTCATGCAAAATACAACCATTTAATTCCACGGGCATTTTGGGGTGAGGGAAGACGCTTTCTCTCCCTGGTGCGCTTGCTCAAAGTGCATTACAATCCAGACACTTGATTTTCCATGTGCCTGGTTTTAAAAGTGTCTCTGGTCCAGTGTAAATACTTGTATATTCCAGCTTGACTGACATTGATAGCTTGTGAAATTCGGTATAACAATTTTGCAGCTTTGCAGCCAGGGACATCATTTCACCAAAATTCCACGGGTGGGGGAAGTGACATCACACGACCCATAACCTCTGATGACATCACAGGAAGTGATGTCATTTGACCCCACCCCAAAGTGACATCATGGGAAGCTATGGAACACAACCTTTCACCCCTTGACAAAACAGGAATTGGCATCACATAACATTGTTCCTAAATACACTACAAACAAATATGTTTATGATATCACTATAATGTGATATTCATTTCATACAAGAATGAGTCACCATATGTATCGTTAATATTAGTGTGTATAGGCCCATATTGTCAAATTAATGTGAATGCAAGCAGACGTCCAAGGCCAAATGATAATGACGTGTTATTATATAGCACTTAAGCTTAAGCGCTTTAAATAGAACACATACACATGCAATATCACCGACCTGTGCTGGTACTCATTTAGCGACGTCAGAAGAATGAAAGGCCGAGTTCAGTTGTTTAAGAACGGAATAAATCAGTGAATCACCTGCTGAAATGTGCCTGAAACAAACCTTTGATGAGTCTAGCAATTATTGTATTGAATTCCAAAAACACACATTATTTTCGTATTCCTATTCTTTCTTATTTAGGGTCACTGCTCAAAGTGTTACACTTTTGGAAACCCCATATTTTTTTAAGAGGACTGAGCAAGAAAGCCAGCCAGTACAAAATCAAAGAGCCTGCCGCAGCCCAGGAGCTAACATTTAAAAAAAATAAAAAGATGTTTTCAAAAAAATAATTTTATTTAGGGGTAGCAAGGGAGACCAGAGGGATAGCAAGGGAGACCGCAGGAGTCGCAGTTGCGACCCCTGGTGATCCCTGTTTGCAGCTCTCTGAGGATTTAAACTCCAGTAGACAGGGGCCCTGGCAGGGCAATACACATCGCTGATATTTAAAAGTTGTTGATGTTATCTGTCGCTGGCCAAAACGAATAGAACACAGTGCTGGAAGTGCTTGCAAGGAAACGCAGCTCTGCACTTGTACTTGAACTGCCAAATCAGTCTAGTGGTTGTGGTTTTTCAAAGCGGGTGTTTTTCTTGTTTCAGTGGAGAAAACCTTTGATTTGTATCCAAAGAAAGTGGCATGTGTGTCTGAAGAACCATGAAGAAAAGTTCTGTCATAATATGTCACAAATGCAGTGCCGCGTAGCAGGGTAGGAGCCAGCCTCAACATTTGGCGGAGGAGGGGGGGCTGCATGGCAGTTTTGAAAGCTGGTAGTGAGTTTGACCATTAAACCCATTGCTCTGTTGACCCCCACTTCCTTTGATCTCAGGAGGCTGAATAGCTATTTCCACTTCCTTTGGCCCATTAGTTGCATCTTTCACACCAATTCAGAGACTATTTAGTTTCACCAAGAGGCTAATCATGCGTGGCGTGGGCCATCTAAAAGTTGAGCCCAATAGTTAAGCCTTTAGCTTCATCATAGGGCAGTGCGCAGTGGTTTTCACACATTTCTTTATGCCAAACCTCCCTTGAAAGAACATTTTTAGAGGTGCCCCGGCAGCCACCTAGTCATGGTGTTAGCAGGCATGTGGAGAGGGAGGCACGTGACATGCCGAGCAACCCCTTTCCTAGTGGTTGACTCTGGGTGATGGCTTGCCAAGATGCCACCTTCACCCAATCTAATACATACTATTAAACACATTTAGTCTTGAAGGGGAGGACACACTTGGATGTTTTTGAGGGGTATCCATCCAGATGACATTGGTTTGCTAGGGTGGTGGAAATGCGTAACAAGGAGGACAACACCACAAGAAGTGAATAGTATACTTCTGCAGCAGGAGGATTGAGGAGGGGCTGAAGCCAGCTAATCAAACCAATTGTCTCAGATTGTTTCATTGCAGCTGGATGGCAGGGGGCGCATGTTTCCAATATAAAAGATCCAAAGACTCATCACGGAGGATGGAATTTACACAGCATGGAAAATACTCGCTCTGAACATATGTCTTTTTCGTTTTGAATTCTTAATTTACACTGCCTTCTATTTTCCCTTATCACTTGCCTTCCCCTGCTCACTCTCTTAACTATTTCTAAATTCTTAACACTCCTTCCACTGTGCTTTCTGTCCCCCCCTGTTCTGTCACCCTTCCCTCTCTCCCTCCTTTGGATGTCCTTTTTCTACTCTAACTCACTCTTTTACACTCGCTTGTGTGTTCTCACATTCCCTCTTGCTTACTTGAAACATGTTCTCCTTCATTCTTTTACTGTTTAGTGTCCGTTGTCTTTGTCACTCCTTCTTGATCCTTCTGTATCACTTTGTTTCCTCTCATCCTGACTTTACATTTTGTTTAGTTTCTTACCTTCAGTCCTACTAATCTCTTTGCTCTCCCTCTTATGCAGTCACCTGGTTCTCCATCACTTCCGTTCAGTCGCTTCACTCGCTCTTTCTTTGGTTCAGTCGGCTGGAACGTCCTCCCTCATATTCTCTTTCTTTCCATCTCTCATGTTCTTGATCTTTCACTCCCTTTTAATCTTTCTTTTCTCTGCCTCCCACACTGTATCTCCTTTCTCCTCCTTTCGGTCTGCTCTTTTTTCACCTCCAGTTTTGTATTTTGTCTCTCTTACTCCCCTTCTCCAGAGCACTGAAGTTGCCCCATGCCATCCATGAGTAGGTCGTCCAGTCCTAGTGTTTCCTTCCAAGCCAGACTAAAAGTCCCTTGGACTGTATGGCCCAGTTATATACCACATGGGCAAATTCTATAGCTCTGTGTCTGTCTCTCTCTCTATCTCCCTCTCTGGTGATACATCCTGCTATATGCCCATTTCTCTCTATCTTTCCCTTTCTCTCTATCGCCCCATCTGCCTCCCCTTCACTCATTCAATCTCTTGCTTCCCTCATACTCAGATTCTCTTGCCTTGTACTCGTTTTTACACATTATATCTGCTCTATTATTCTTTAATTCCCTCCTTTTCAGTTCCATCTGTTTCTCTCTCTCTCTTTGTCTATCTCACTCCTTTCTTAGGGTCTCATCACAAGTCTGGCAGTAACCCTTAAATGCGGCAGTAGCGCTATTACCGCCGCATTTAAGGGTCCGCCAGATCATGGCTTTGGCGTATTTCCCCCCAGCTCTGGAGCTGGGGGGAAATCCGCAACAAAATTGCTGATTTTCGGCGCGATTACCGCCGGCAGGAAATCCACCGGCAGTAATAGCGTGAATTTTCCCCATTGGGCCCAATGGGGAATGAGGAATTCCAGAATGGGCCCAATGGGGAATGGGCAATAACCCTTCCGCAAAAACCGTGATCCGGCGCTAATAGCGCCGGGGGTTTGACGGTAGGACTATTAGCGCCGGCGTTACCACCCAACTCGTGATGAGACCCTTAGTCTTGCTCTCAGTATCCCTTGAACTCCCATCCTGTCTCTCTTTACCTCTATCTCGATCTCTCTCACACCTGTCCTTCGCCCCTTATGTGTTTGTGGCTGTCGTGTTTCAACCTTTTGATTCTATTTCTCCCTTTAGCTCTGTATGCGCTACTCAGTGCTTTAAGTGGCATGAGAAATTAGAAGGGGGCTGTGAAAAGGGCTGTGGCCTGAAGAGTGCCGGCTTGAGAGAGACCTGTATAATGCACACTAGACCTGGTGCAGTTTTCATTTGTCAAAACACTCAATCACACCGTGAAAGGTTTGCAAACCATGACCCATATAAAATCATTTGGCCAGCTTCAGCTATTGTTTTTGAGGATTGAGCTGTCCTGGGTGAGCAGAGGATCACTTCTAGTTTCCCTAAATATGTCCTTTCATTGGTTGTAATTGATTGCTTTTCTGTCCTTTCACACGTATGCCCTCACTATGGTACATGACTTGTTCCTGCTGTCACTGCTTTAGTACCAGCAAACGGATTTGCTTTTGTGTGCGAGTGTTGAGATGGGCTAAATAAACACTTAACTTTTGTCTGACCAATCAAAGCCCACATGGTTCATTATAGCTTTATCTGGTACTTAGGTATGTGTCTCTATCATTGCTATTAAACTCTTATGAAAAGATGTGGTAGACGTGACATGGTAGAGCCTAGCCAATTATAGTGCTCAAGATCAAATATATGCTAATTAAAGCTATTGCTAGACAGCCACACAGGCATTTCCACAGACCGGACTCATAGCCCCACCAGGGCATTATACAACATTAAACAGGTGTGTGTTCTTTATGCACAGTTGAACTTGATTTAAAGAATAGTTAAAGGTTGCTGGTGTTAGTTACTTCGGGTAGAGAGGATTTGAAGAAAGGTTAGTTTCTCCAGAGCAGCCTCTCTGTTTCTCTTGTTCTCTTTGCCAGCCGCCCATGAGCTTGTTTAGTAGCCATGAAAGATACAAGGAACCAGCACCCTCTTTTTACATGTGTTGTATCTAAAGTGTGTCAAGGACGCAAGTCATGCTGGCCAATATCCAAAAAGAACACTATTATAACTGATGCACCCCTTCATGCAGGGAAGTCAGATCATTCTATAAGTTGCAAACAAATAAAGAACTGTGACCCTGTTATTCTCAACTTCAGCAGGTACAGCACTTCAATGGCTAAAATACTGGATTATGGGTCCAAAAGAGCAAATTCCTATACTGGCCAACTTGCCCAAAAATGTGTGATCCTGGGCGTGAACATTTCACAACAAGTTTAAAGCCAACACTGAGAACTCTGGAGGTCTATATAACTACACATGTCTGTCAGAACAAATGATTGCAGTGCCCGCTTAGCCACTTTCATGACTTTAAAAGAAAGTGTATCATGCTTTAAAGTTCCGTTTTACAATGTAAATTACCAAGGAGTTATGAAAGCAGCCTTACAGTCAACTAATATGGAAGTGTTGTGTTACCCACAGGAACAAAGTGTTTCTTTTCACACTTCAAAGGCCGAGGCAGTCACTCTAACGCAAAGACATTTGCAAACCCTGGACACACTGCTGACTGAGAGCCCACCAGTTCTCCCAGTGGAAGATCAGCACTGGGGTTTCTACTGCCTGCAGGCACACTGTGCAGCTCTTCCCGAGGAGAGTATGGGCTTCTCTAAACAGATCTTGCAAGAGAGCCATAACAGGGCACAGATCTGGCAGCTAGCCCACGAGAACAAGACACATGGGGAAAGGAGTATGAGTTCGCTGTAAGAAACTATCCAGACGAAATGCAAAGACCTTAAGCATAATGCCAACTGCCTATTGAGTCTCACAGCATGCTGCTTGCACCCCTCTTCTTCTAATTACACATCATTCACACTTCCCTTCAATGTCGTGTCTGCAGCAATCAGGAACACATCACTGGTTTTAAATATTTTTCTGATAAACCTGTCTTCTGTTGCCCTAGAAACACAAAGGGCAGAAAGCAGGTCATCAGAAGCACTGGCTGGGAACAGTTCGATCCAGCACCCTTTTCCGTTCACGAGCCTCTGTGCCTTTCATGCCTGAAGGGGTTAAAACTGTAGAAGGTTGGTGTTAGGTTTTTGAGGCAGACTCCTGCCCTGCCATTTCAGGACTGCTTAGGCACCCGCTATTGTATGGGTTTTTGCTTCCTGAATCGTGTCTCACATTTTCCTGGTAGCTGAGACCAGAGGGGAGCCTTGCAAAGCCCTGGCTCCACAGGTGTCGCAGCAAGGGTGCCCCTTTCAGGGGACCCTGCTGTTGACTTCAGTAACCAAGAAATAAAAGTGGCCCAACACTTTCTTTCAGGCTGTGCTTATTTCTATTATTGTGCCCATTCACTGGAGGTAATGCCTCAGTTGAAATGCAAATAAGCCTACATGGTTTAGGTGGTGCTTCATGCTGTGGGATTCATGCCCCCTTGAGAAGGTGTCAGGCCCCCTCTCCCTCTAAAGCCCCAGACTTTGAAGACCACAGGGGGTCTATTGATAAATTCGCAGGCTTCTTTCTGTCCTCTGCCACTGTGTTTTTCTGCTGCTGCCTGCGGGCTTCACGTTAATGATTGTCAAATCTCTCACGTCTGCGAACTTTAACAATCTCTTGGCTTTGGAGAGGGCTGGGCATCGCATCAGAGTAACCCCTGGCCTTCTGCCTCAAAGTGGGAGGGCTGAAGCCCTCCCAAGCCAAACGCTGGAGCTGCCCATGCTGCACAGCCCTGGCTGTCTCCAAGCCACAGTCATTACAAGGCTCTAATCATAGTCTCTAATCATTGCCTCTAAACAAGCGTCCCTGAAATGCAGTCAGTGGAATCTTGTCCCTCTGAACCTGTTCGATAAAAACACCCCCCTGATTTGCATACAACCTTGCTGTGCAATTCAGTTGGTCAGTTGCAAATGGTTTCCAATTAATTCGCTTTCAGCGAATAAGGTTTTGAAACTGGGCCAAGACAACAAAACATGGGGGAATTCTACATATTAAATAGTACAAACTGAAAAATGTGCAACACTTTATAACAACATAACAGACCACGATTTGTCTGCCTCTGCCTCCCTCTGCTGCATTTTGTCAAAAAAATACCTGCAAGGCTCGCCTCACCCAAATGTAAAGACTGCAAACAAGAAATATGTATTAAAAACAGGAACAAATCTAAAAGGTTCACAAAACGCACGTAGGTAAAATGATATGCCGCACCTAAAATGTATTTTGAAGATGCATGAAAATTAAGAGTACTTATACGAAATAAGTACAAGGACATCATAACCTTTTATTGTGGAAGCACATTTAGGGATATGAACTCATGTAGGTTTAGTGTTTATTTAAAGTGTGAATGTGATGGTGCATACAAGGGGTGCCTATTTATGTTCTGCCATTTGTATTAGATACCTATTGTCTAAATTAATTATATGTCAGTTACGGGATCCTCTAGAAGTCAAGTCAGAAATGGAATCCATGCTGTAAATACATTCCCTGTCTGATGTTTTTCAAGTGAAAACACAGTGGGCCTCATTAAGAGTTTGGAGGTAGCCATGGTGCTATTAGCGCCCTGGCTGCCTCCAAACCTGGGTCAGCGTCCGGGTTCCTTGAATGAGGAATTACTGGGTCATTCCAACCTTGGAGGACCTGGTAATTCCTCATTCAAAAAACCCATCCCCATTTCCATTTGAGCCCCCATAGGGCTCAATGGGAATGGGGAGGGAGCTAATAACGGGCCCATTAATAACAGGCCCGTTATTAGCTCCCTGGTTCCCTTGCGGGACCCGCAAAGGAGGTCTGGTCTGACCAGACGTTCTGAGCGGGTCCCGCAAGGGAACCTCGTAATAAGGCGGAATGGGTTTACCGGTGCTGTTAAACCCATTCCGCCCACCTCGTAATGAGACCCAGTATCTTGGTATGAATTTCAGTTAACTTTTTCCACGTCTCCAATTGATCCAGTTGCTCGCAGATAGATGTCTTGAGTTGGTATCAAAAAAGAACCAAGTGGGATTTTATTTTGTAGAGATGGGCCCAATTTGCCACACTAATAAAAACAATACTCAATAACAGAGTACTCAAAGTGCAAGGAAAAACCGAGCTTCATTCAAAGCATTGAAACATGGTTGGACTGCATTCAATCAGCATTCAACGTTACAATAGATTTGAGTGTTATTTTAAGAAAGAGAAACATCAACCGCCTTGTCAGAACACAGCATCAATTATAAAACATATGAATACATTTGACTGGTTAGCATCACAACTTACATACAGAGTACATAGGTGTTAACTCTATAATTGGGTTAAACATATCTAAACTAATCATAGAACTGCCCACTTAAGATAATGCTTTCACTATATCATCGCATTGATAATTAATAAGCTGGTGCTGTTCATTATAGGCGGTGTGGCATACAAGATTTCTATTTGTTGGCAATTTGCCAACCAACCTTGGACATCCTAACAGATGTGAAGATATGAGAGAAACATAGGGTGGGGGAGAGAAGCTCATGGTCTGCAATTATTCCAATAGAAGAAAAAAAAACTCCCTGTCATTCCCAGGTGATGAGGCCTATCCTTCCCTTTATACATGACCTTGTATATCATCTGGTGTCTGGCTTTGTGCTAGGGAGTTCAGCAGGTGTCTTATCTGTGCTCGTCTCATAATGAATAGCCTGTGTCCTCAGTGTCTTCTTCACGTGTTAGGGGACTTTGTTGGATAATGTATTTCTTCCTATTTATTGACCTTTTTGCTACTTCTAACATTCATGTTGTACTCTTTGTAACCACTTGAGAAACCCTTCATATATTCTGTGGGATGTTTTTATCCACGCATCCAAGCCCTACCTCAAAACTGTGCAGTACTGACATGGAAAACATCATGATGGCCAGAGATTCCCAGAAAATGCCCAGGGAAGTGCATGAAGAATAGGCCGCCACCCATTTTGCCGATGTTATGGGCACAGAAGGGCACTGCCTAAAACCACCATTGGACTACCCACACAGTAGCCTGAAACCATTGGGAATGGCAATGCTGATTGCCAAAAGCAACCTAGAATTGTGGGGAATTCATTTTCTTAAATCCCAAAAATGGGTGCATTACCAGTACTCACCACTATCAGAAAGCCGGCGTTTTTAAACAACACCAGACTTTTTTTTTTTTGTGTAAAACAGAATAAATGAACCCAAAGCAGGCCAAAGAAAGACTTACTGAGAGGTGGATACAATGTAAAGTTATATTCTGAAGTGACTTGAAGGTTTATAACAAGACTGGCTGAGCTGTGGATTTCAGCAGTTTAAGTAAATTTGGACTGAAAGACACTAAAAATCTAAATGTTTAAAAGAAATGAGTGACCTACTTTTGAGTGTCACATAGGTTGCAATTGTTTAAATGTCATAGTTTTAAACTTAGAATCAGAATTCTAGCTGCATATGTAAAAATGGTTAGTTTTATTTGAATGCAGAAAACTGGGTAACTAAAAGTGACATTAACTGGGGCCTGGCTTAAGGAACTGAATTCTGCCCACCAGCTACCCCCGACAGGAGTTGAGACTTGCACAACTGCTGTGTTCCGAGGCCTAGCTGCCTTTTGCTGTTTCCACCAAAAGGGATATGACACTTCTCTGATTGGATTACCAAGGGACTGCTAGAGACAAAACATAGGACCCAGGCAGAGGGTTTATTGAAGTGGCCATAAATGGCTTCCTCTTGAACAATGGGCCTTCCAGGGCCCAGGCAAATGTTTTATTATGGGGGCCGTAAAAGTGGCTTCCTCCTGGAAGGAAAGGGGAGGAGCACTGCATGTGAGAGCAAGCTGGCTTGGCAGAACTGGAAAAACCAGAAATTCAACCTTGTGCTGGGGGGAAACCACACCCCTTTGGAGCCAGAATATGGTTTTAGAAAAAGATGAATAACTCATAGTACGGACTTGTCATAATTATTTAAATGATACCATAATTCTTGTGATTTTTCTGCCCACATTTTAAGAGGTTTTTAGAACTGGTGGCATGATCTGGGGGCAAGCTAGCAGTTAAGAGGGTATTACTTAAAATGTATGCATGTTAAAAATCTGATACTTCATCAATTAATGCCTGCATGCCTTGCACACATTTGGGTAAATTTGAGTAAGAATCTGATATTGGTAACCTGACCAAAAAGTGAAATATGTTGCCATTTCTCAATGCAAGCTCTCAGGAAGAGCAGATTTGGACAGGGTATACCTCCTGTGATATGTGATGGGTGCATGTAATTTTAAACAAATGTGTACCTGTGCAAATATGTCTTTTGGGTCAAAATATAGATTGTGTCTAATTTGACAGGGGTGGGTTCTCTGTACCATAAACAGACCTCATCATGATGACACTTCATTTCATTCCCCCAATCAAGGGGAAGAGGAGGAAGTGGCCAATGACAAGTGGAGAGGGGTAGGGCATAGGAAGCTAGCCTTTCCACCCACTTTCAAAACACATAAAAGCAGACAGTCAGGAAAGATAGGGACATTCAATTCCGTTTGCTGCGGAGCATGCTGCCGGACCATACCACATCCAGAGATCCAGACTTCAAATCCATCAATCTCCAGAGAAAGCTGTGCAGAAAGATCCAGAAGCAGTGCTGTACCCAGAGAGAGCAGAGCTGACCCAGACCACTGTTAGCAGAACCAGAGAGCTGACCCAGATCACTGTGAAGTGCCGAGACCAGACCAGAGTCCAGTCTAAAACCTGACCAGATTTGTGGCGAGGCCCATTCTATTTCTAAATATATTGTGAGTACCTAGCAGAACTGTGCAGAACCAATCTCTTAGTAAAAATAATATAATTCAATCTATTTTAATCTAAGTAGAACTGCCTCCTAACTGTCACCTGTCATTTTGTAAAGCTGTCACCTGTCATTTCTAGTTGCTAGCTGTCACTTGTCACTTTGAACTTTAAAATTTCAAATCTGAAAAACGACCTTTACCATATCGCTCATATCTCCGTGACCGTTTGTCTTAGAGACTTGCAGTAACTTTCCTCTGAAAGCTGGGAATCTTGGCATTTCAACGAACCTAGAATCGCATACACTTTTGCCGCAATCGCGAAAAACGCACTCGCGAATTTTGCCGCGATTTGCAAATTTCTCCACGTGTGAAAACAGCAGTTTCCTTGCTTTCCTTGCTAAAAATTTGTTCGCCTCTTAAGAACCATCCCTGAATCATTGCTAGAGTGAGCCTGGACTAATATTAACTAGATACCACTCACCCTGAACCTTTAGAGGGAATTAAAAGCATTTTAGCATATTTTTCACTTCATTGCCAGCACATATTAAAGCATTTTAGCACATTTTCCAATATAGTGCTATCACATATAAAAGCATTTTGGGCCTGTGTTTCAAACTTCTGTAGTCTAAGCTTGCTGGGGTGAACTGAATTACATTTGATTGCATTTCTGAGAACTGTGTGCTTTCCTTCCATTTCCTTGCATTGCATAAAGGGGGGGAGGGGATTGCCAGAGAAAAGTGATTACATTGTTTTGTTGAAATCATATTGAGTATTTTCTGTACTGCATTTCATTCATTCAACCTTGCATTTCCTTGAACCCTATAAAGCATTCTCTACCACATTATTCTTCTGTCCCTATTTACCAGTGTTGCTATTTTATCCATCCTATAACCACTCATCATTGATTATAAAGAAGTGTGCTAGTGCCGGACTATCCATTATTGATTACCGCTCAGATTAAGTGTGATATTCAATTATTAATTTATTATAAAGTGTGATATATATATCTATTGTTTAAATTATCAAATACACCTTTTAAACTTGCAAAACAGAACTACTTCTTGGCTCAGTGGGGTCAGGGGGATTCCAAGAGAGGGGTGTTATATAGGGGTAGTCATCCAGAACGCATGAACTGGACATAAGGATATATCAATAAGGGTTTCCATTCAGTATCCCAGACTAGGCATTGACTTAGCTGTAGTGTTGAATTGAATCCTCTTACAATTCTCTATAGAGTCTTTTGACATACTATTCTCATGCACCTGAAAATCAGTAGCTGTATGTGCTCTTATTAATTTGATTAACTTGGGAGACCACTGCTTTGCATCCTGGAACTGTTATCTTCCCTCTAAGTTCTGCTCACCCACTACTCCCTTCCTGGCTTTCTGACCTTGGCACTCACTGTGAACTGCTGTCTGGACAGTTTGAAAAGCTTCTAAAATGTGCTTTTGTTAAGGAATTCAGCATCTTGGTTGCTAATGCTTTGCTAATTCTTGGGCCTGCTGTGGCATCCATTTTAACAAAATGGCTGTATTTCTGCTCTCTCACCTCCATGCTGGTCACTTATATTCACATCTGTTCATGTTCCATTTGTCTTGTACATCTCCCATTCAATGGTTTCCCTGCCCATGTATGCTGCACCCTTACCTACCTTTAATGTTATCTGCCCTTCCAAGGTAGTGAGTCCCTCTCTTGGTATGCAGGAACCTATGCTACCGATAGCACACTACTTGTGCATTCCACGGCCTAGTTTAACTCCCTACTAGTGTCACTCAGCCTAACTACGTCTTTATGGCAGATGTATGTACTTTAATTGTTTGACTGTTTTTATGGATTCCGCCTCAGCTTGTATGGTTTCTCACCCCATGCTCACGGGTTGGCATGGCCTTTTTGTGCTCTCTCTCACCTTTAGAGTAAGAAGGAGGAGAAGGGGCAGAGGTTTGTACTAGAACATTTATCTGGACCATTACTATTTAATTTGGGGAATTTCATTGGTCAAATTCATGTGCTTCATGTGAGTCCTGTAAAACCCATTGTCTTTATTAAAATCCCTTTACTTAATGTCAAATAAACAAAAGGTTCATGTTCACATGCCAAGTCACAAATAATTCACAGTCCTCACAAAGTACCTTACATAACAACATTCAGATACTGAAAGCAAAATTCAACTGACAAATGAGAAATCCAGTAACTCATGTCCTTACTTTGTCTTTTAGTTCAGAGGGCATCACTAAATATTTTGAGTCCAAAAATAACTAACTGATATGTGCCTTGTTTTTCTTGCAGATTTCATTTAGGTGAGAACCAAAGCCTCGCCAATAGGGAAAGAATAGCATAAAGGAGAAAAATAAACTAAGCACCCCAACCAATTTCTCTCCAATGCAATTAGTAAGGAGAAATGTAACCACAGCACTAGTTATCATTTAGCTCAAAACATCTTTCCGTAGGGCATACAGAGAAGTCATCTGCCTCTTTCAATAAGTGATAACCCACAGGACCAGACCCCTACCAAATATCCATCCTACATATTTATGTATATCAACTATTTCCAAAGCATATCCTCAAATCATGAATCCAGGTCCTTTCCTCTGCTGTCCTTCTATTATTCTTCTCCATTGATATGTGCTCCAGTTACTGTGTATATAATCCTGCTCATGCATTTCAATCAACAAAGAGGTCTCTGCATAACATTTTGGTGGGTACTTATCTGAGGGGACATATCATGCATTAAGGAGAACACTCCCTCCCCCCGCACCTGAGAGTGGCAACACCTCTCAGATCAGTAGGTCTCATTGTCTCCGGATTCTGCCAACCCTGCCTTGGACCATGCACGTCTTTCAAACCTTATCTCATCTGATGGGCCTCTACTTGATTACCAGTTTTTGACAATTTAGCGAGGATCTTCTCTGCGTTTTTCAGCTCAGTAATCCAAATAGGAAAGCAAAGGCATTTCCTATTGCCTGTGACGTCCGAGATTAGTTGCAACACTTCCCCCCGAAAACACTGTATAACTGGACAATTCAGACTAGACGGAAAAAGGAGTGGCCTGCGCTAGGGCACATGAATCAAACACTGTCAAATGTACTCATAATATTTATTGTAAGATATGAGCAATGTAGATACGAAGAAGAACATCTTTATTTTGGGCAACTAGCCCATAAAAGAACAATAAAATCACAATATATACAAAAAATGTAAACATAATACAATACATACATCTACACTAAATTAGTGCTAAAATACTACTTAAAATTATTTATACTGCAATAAACACACTCTCAGTTCCAAGGTACGCTCAAAAAAAGTATACATTTTTGATACACAACTTATGCTTGGAGGACATAAAATTATATTAAGAGCTATGGCTTAGCTTCTTATCTCCAAACATTTGAACAGCGGGAAAATATATTTACGCTTTAACTCTTGTAAATAATGGCAGCCAAATCACACGCTCAGGCCTAGAAAAGGTGATCGGAACCAGGTTGGTGCCATCCGTTTTTCCATTAGACAAATTTTGTTTTACACAATGTCAAGATCTTCTATAGAAAAGTTAAGGAAGTCACCTTGGTCAGAGTTATGTGTTGCCTCAGTGCCCACATTTGGCATCAACCATTTTACCACAACCGCAGATTGGCCTGTGGGATTATACAATCTCAAATAATGTTCGAGCCAATTGGCTACAATAATCTCTATGGTTCTTACAATGCCAGTATAAGGGTTATCACTTACTTAAGTCAGCGGCAATCGTCTTCGAGTATAATTACCAATTGCCAGAGGCAGAAGCCTTTTCCATGTCCCTCTCTTTCTTTTCATCCCATCTTGCTTTCCCCCTGGTAACTGCATTTTTATTTGCTGATCTGGCTTCTATGATTTCCCTGCTGCACTTAATTGGGCATTGTAGATCTATAAAAAGTAAATGCTTAATAAGCTAGCAACCAGTGACAAACCAATCTGATTGTTGTAATTCCTACATTTTCTTTTAGGGCGCATAAAGGCCTTGCTTGCAGTCCTCATTGTATGCCCCCATTCTGCCAGCACCCTGTTTGGCTCAGTAAGAGAATTCAGACACAGCTCTAGGCTGGGCATCAGAACTAAAATTCGACATTATGTTTTCCTGATGACCATTTGATATATATGTGCTTTTTAAATACCCAATAAATAAATAAATAACTGGCATTGGGATCACAATGACGGTTTACAGATACTACTGCCACCAACTTCCATTTTCTCTTGATAGGAATGCATAGTAGTAGAAATGGGCCGAGGTCAGTAGTTCAGATCAGTGGGTCATGATCATTTTCTAAGCGGGAATCACTTCACACTTTCTACCTCGATTACTAGCGGTAGCACTGACATAAACAGAAAGGTAATTCACTAACTGAGGCGGGCCGGTAGACCAAGTTTCTTGCAGCATAACACCAAATTGGCACAACATGTGAACCATTTCTTGCTCTCCAAGTCTACTTTATAAACCTGCAGTATTCTAGGACACGGTTTTTAAGCGAGCTAAACTTTTATAGGCACTGGGAAGAATGAGGCCGTGTATGCTTTACACAACCAAACACGTATGAGACTGCAAATAAAGCCGGTGATTTTTAGAGAATGACCTACTCAAGCTGTCAAGGGTTCAAATCAATCACATTATACCAATTCTACTGGATATCTCTAATTTAAAGTTGTGTACCATCTTGTATATTGTCAGCAGAGTTACGCAACTGAATGGCCTTTATAGGAGCCAAGTGTAGTGCAAGTGGCAGATATCATGTTTAGAATCGGGATGGACATCAATGCGTCTCCCCGACAAGGCTGCACCACAATTCAAATTGCATGACCGTATAAACTTATCTGACAAGCCAAAACTGATGTTAGATCCACTATAGACCATGCAAACAGAAAGAGTTTGTGTTACAGTGAACGTTCTAAAAGTTATATCCGAAAACCCCCAGACTTTCTCTGAAGGCTTCGACCAGTGCTCTCTTGTATGGGTTTTTATTTCCATGAGTCAGGCCCTTAAAACAGCAAATGATGTTCTGCTCATGCCGCTGTGCTGGCACATCTCCCCTCTAACCTTTCATCAGCTCAGGTAGTGTGGGAGCTCCAGAGATTACATGTATGGGTTTATAGGTTCAAGCCCTACTACAAGGCTCCCCAATGTCACAGTTAGAGGCAGGCAAACAAGACACAACTTCCGTCTCGGTGTTTACCGCCATGTGGCTCGAGCAGTCGACGAAATACGTGACCAACCAGCGTCTAAGGTGACTGGATGGTGATGGCGCTGCTTCGAGCCGCCGTGTAGTCATTGCTGGAGAGCTACACTTGTCCCACCAGGGGCCACAGCAGTGTCATTCACCACACTTGTTACCCGTGACACATACGTGCATTCCAGTTCATGATCACAATGACCTTTCCCAGGCAAAATGCTGTTCAAAGGCTTAGGAAAAGTTGTATCAGTTTCTGAGAATACATCTTTCATTTCCAAATGTGCATGTGGCTGGGGTACAAATTTTGCCCCGCCCCCTTCCACACGCTGAAGTACCACATACAAGCATTTATTCAACAGAGCCATACAGCAGTCAGTTTTATTCCAAGATGATTTCAAGTCATGTCATACAGATTTTTGGGCGTCAATGGTCTCATCGATATGACTAAGCCATTTTAGCAATATTCCCTCCAGTATGTTTGCCTGCAAGCGGTTTGAACCATTGACCATTCCTCCTGGGCTCCCGCCTACAGTTGGCAAGTACATATGGCCATTTTGGTCTGGTGTAAAAGGTGAACCTATTTTGGAATTTGAGGCACCTGAATTTTCCAATGTATTTAAAGACTCCAACCGGCCCGGCGAAAGTATTTGATCAAACACCAAACCAAACAGTAATTGCCGAACCTGTGGGACTATTCCTTAATAGTAGAACAAACTGGTCGATAACATCAGCGACTTTAGTGAATCATTATTTACATTGATTACAGATGCACACATTGGATCGAGAATTATTCCATTCGACGCTGGGATCGCTCAAAATTCAATACCTTTTCTTTTAGTTCTACCTTCTTGTGCATTATTGACCACCGGGGAGGAGGTTGAAAAAAATCCTTCCGGAGCTGGTTCCTCGGCAGATGGCATCAAAGTGGAAAAAAGTGAAGAGGGTATTGAAATAATACCATCATTAGCGCCAACATTAAAGATAGATTGTACCATCTCTGCTGGCGCCAATAGCTATGATGGTGATGCCAACTTCAATGCTCCATTTTGATCAGTTTCGGCATTATTAAAACCCATACAGTTCTCCAAGTACAAGCAAGCTATGGAACGCTCCAGGGCCGGCAATATGGACTAGTTTGAGGGCAAGCCATCACTGTGTGTACTTTTGAGTATGAAATGATCTCTTCATGAGCGTATCCCTGAGACACCACAGAACATGTTATATGACCAGCCCTTTAACCTGTTGGAGCAGGAGTTTCCATATGTTCCTAAGCTTGAGGCAAGGGGAAAACACCCAGCCAATTGAGTGGATAAGGAGTTTCTAATTGGCGGGTAGACTGTTCTGCGAGATCAGGTCCACAGCGATCATCCAGCTGCTTAAACAAGGCATTGCAATTCTCTTTGATAGCAAGTCGACTCCTCTTCTTTGATAGCAAGTCGACTCCTCTATGCCCACTTAATAGTGGACTGAGTTGACTTGGCAGGGTGTGCAGAGGGGGCGCAGGGAAGCAAAGCTGATGTAGTTTTGCTTCAGGAGACTCATCTCTTAAATATAGACTGGCCTCACGTATGTAACACATGGTCCCCACATCAATTGTTTGGATCATCTACTGCTAGAAATGCAGGAGTAGTGATTTTTCTTCACAGGTTGTTAGAATTTGAGAAATTAGGAGAAGTCTGAGATAAACAAGGAAGATTTTAAACTCTGCATATACACTTGGGAGAAAAGATGTATCCATGTTCTCAGTGGTTGGCCCTAATCATCACCAGGAGGAGTTTAACAGTAGACTTTTCCCTCAGATTATGCACTTTCAAAGGGGACAGTTGATTATCGGGGTGGGGTGGTATTTCCATGTGGTGTTAAGGGGGGCCCTAGATAGGTTGGGGTAAGCCTCCACCTCTGTCACAGGGGTATCAGATTCCCTGTGGAAGGCCATAGAGGATCTCCATTTGGTAGACGTGTGGTAGCACTTTCACCCTCGGATGAGGGATTATCCATACCTTTCCTACGTTTGTCATAATTGCTCTAGGCTCAATTTCATTTTTAGTGTCCAGGTCTTTTCTTACATCTATTTCAGCATACATAATAAAATTGGCCGTGGTCTCTGACTATGAACCAGTCACGCTGCTAGTTTATTTTCAAATTTGTTTATTGGCATTTTCAATAATATCAAACAAGTTGTGTGTGATAGAGCCATTCTCAAATAGCAATAGTCTTATGTTTAACTTAACGTCAAGAAAATACAAATACAAAACAAAACAACCATAACTGTCTCCATATTCTGTCCGTTTCATATATCGTCAACTGCTACGGGGGAGGGTGGGAGCGAAGGGGAACCATCTGGCAACTTCAAAAGGGGGAGGGCTTCCGAAAGGTCTCTATCCTCTGCAGCACTTCCGCTGCTGCTGGCTTTATGATAGGTCCCACATGGGCATAGATTGAATTCCAATTCAGAGGGGTTTATCATTTGAGGGGTGGAACATGTGTCTGGTGAGTTCCTTCCATGCCTCGAGTGACATGCTGGAGTCATCCGTGGATCTGGCCACACAGTCCTCCCATGCCACGGTCTCGGCTAGCACCCACCGTTCAGTCTCTTTGTGCCATAGTTTGAACTGTGGGCCGATGGGTTTTTTCCAGGCCATTGCGATAGTTCTTTTGGCCAGTATGCACGATATGTCCATGAGTCTTGTCGCGTGCTTGAGTTTAGTTGGTCTGGGGTAGGTTCACAGGAGGCACTCATCGGGTGTCCAGTTATATTTGCTCAGGCCTGCTTTTTCGCAGGTTTGTTGAACCTTCTCCCACAGAGCCCTCGTTCTGGGGCATTCCCATAACATGTGGATCAGATCCGCTTTTTCCCCCCTGCACCAGTTGCAGGTCGGTTGTGCCTGGGGATTGAAGGTGGCTATGCGGCACGGGGTCAGGTAAGTTCTTTGCAGAATGTTCAACTGAATCTGCCTGAATCTATGGTTTCTGGACACCGTTTTGGGGAATGTAAGAGCTCTGTTCCACTCGCCTTCAGACATTTCCCGGCCTATGTCCACCTCCCATTTGCTTTTCATTTCCATGCTTCGAGGATTTGACATGTCGATCAGGTGGCAAAATGGGTCTACCGCCCTCTCCTAAGTTGTACATCAGAGTGAGGAGTGGGTCTGTAGCTGGTTCTTCCGGCCATGAGTCCCATTTGCGTCGGGCCACAGCACAGGTTCTTTGATAACATAGAAATTGGCCGGTTTGTATGCCTTCTGTCTCCTGTAGCGAGATGAATTCCCTGAAAGTGCCCTCATCATACAGATCTCCCCAGGTGTAGACCCCTTGCCTCTCCCAGAGCCTGATGTGTTTGAAGTCAGAAAGTGTTGTGCATAAGTCTGTGATTAGGGGAACTTCCGGGGCATAGGGGTTCCGTGAGTTAGTGAGCATTTTCACCCTGTGCCAAATTTTCCTCCCTTGATCAGCCAAAAAGGGTAAAGTTCCCAGCAGTTTGGACGGCGCCCAGACCAGTTCTTTCAGATGGAATTGGGCCAGCATGGCCTGTAGCAATGTTGTTTCAGATGTGGGTTCATCATCTAGCCATTTGGTCACAAAACTAAGCTGTGCTGCTAGGTAATATCTTTCTAGATTTGAAAGTTGAATACCGCCTTGGCTATATGGTAGGGTTAGCAACTGCAAAGCTATCCTATGCCTGCCTTTCCCCCATAAGAACTCTCGTAGTATGGTCTCCAGCAGTCGGAAGAAGGGTTTGTGTATATAGTAGTGTACATTTTGAAACCCATAAAGGAATCGCGGGAGAACGATCATTTTGATTATCGAAGCCCTGCCCATCACCGAAAGGGGGAGTTTCGCCCAGAACGTCATTGATTTGCATAGAGCTGGGAGTGCTGTGTTTGTGTTGCGTTCGTGCATTAACTCAGGGGTATGCATTATGTGCACTCCAAGGTAGCGGAATGACGTATTCTGCCACTGAATCCCCACCTCAGGGAGTGCTTCTAAATTCTCTGCTTTCAGGGCCGCTAGGGGGAACATACAAGACTTCGACCTGCTAAAGCTTATCCCAGAGACCTTGGAATAATTCTAGCATGGTTGGTACGTTGAGGTGTGGGTTCCTGACGTATATGAGAACGTCATCCGCGTAGAGCGAGATGATGTGATCCACGTCTCCCAGTCTTATGCCTGCATCGAAGAACTGCTTTCTAAAGTAGACAGCTATGGGTTCTAGTCTCAATATATAAAGCATTGGGGATAGTGGACAGCCCTGTCTAGTCCCCCTGCATATATCTCAGGCCTTCGACTCATACTTCCCAGATTTCACCCTTGCCTTAGGTTTAGCCTACACGATGTTAATCCACCTGATAAACCCGGGGCCAAAGCCAAACTCCCTGAGCACTGCTACAAGCCACTCCCAGTAGATGGAGTCAAATGCTTTGACTGCGTCCAGAGACAGCAGTGCATATGAGTCCTTGTCTTTATCGGTTTGCGCTATGATATGTTGTAGCCTGCGTAGGTTCATGGACGTATTGCGGCCCGGCACAAAGCAGCACTGGTCTGGGTGAACTATATCTCCTATTATTCTAGACAGCCGCTTTGCTAAAATCGTAGTCAGGATTTTAACATCATAATTTAACATTGCAATCGGGCGATATTAGTCACATTGGTCTGCCGGCTTGTTGGGCTTGAGGATCGGAGTCACAAGCGTCTCCCTCATGCTTTCGGGTAGCATTCCTTCTTCGTATGCCTCCTGGTATACTGCGTGTAATAGGGGGGTCAGGGAGGACTCATACATTTTAAAAAACTCTGTGGGCAACCCGTCTGTACCAGGTACCTTGCCTGTGGCCAGGGACCTAATTGCATCGGTAATGTCTTCGGGCGTGATTTCTGTTTAAAGGGAGTCTGCTTGCTCAGTGGAAAGCCTAGGGAGCCCTATCTCCACCAATGTTTCTATCAACCGTTGATGGGGGACCAGCTCCTCATGTGAGTAAAGGTGGGTGTAAAAGCGAGTGAAAATATAATTTATGCCCTGCTGTGTGTAGTGTGTGTTTCCATCCTCATCTTGTAGTGAGGTGGTGGGGTGTTTGGAGTGTTCTTTTCGGCAGAGCCAGACGAGTAATCTGCCCGGTTTGTCCACCTCAACATGTGCTCTGTTTTTTCTGGCAGTATAGTCGAACTTTTCCAGCCTGTTCCACGCAGTTATGTTCCTCTCTCTAAGTTTTACAAGCTCCTCTTTCTCTGTTGGGTATCTACGGGGGTCGTTTCGAGTCGCTCAATTTGCCGTTCTACTAGGTCTACTTCTTTCCTGAGCAGCTTCTTGGTACCTCCCGCCTTTGCAATAATTTCTCCCCTGGTTACCACCTTTAGAGCCTCCCACACTGTGCTATTGTAAGCTACACTACCGGTGTTAACCTCTGGGTAGGCATCAATAGAATCGCGTAATTCCTCTTGGAAGGCTGGGTCCTTCAGGGCGTCTGTGGGCATTTTCCAAATGGGATGGGGGGTCTGGGTCCTTTGTGATTCCATGTCATCAGGAGCGGGGAGTGATCAGAGATAGTCCTCCCCAGGTATTGTGCTCCCTCCACCTGTCTATTAGTATATAATCTAGTCTTGTGTGTAGCTTATGTGGAGATGAGTAGAATGAGTATTCGCGTGCTTCAGGATGCTTTTCCCGCCACACATCCGTCATGTCCAGCCTCCCCAACATGGCGGACAGTGCTGCCGTAGTGGTCGACGGGCCTCCCAGCTGTGGTGTGGACCTGTCCAGCCTTGGGTCGTGTACACAGTTAAAATCTCCCCCCCAAATAAAGAGATTGTTCCTATACTGTGCAACTCTGGGGTACAGTGTGTTCAGGTAGGACGGTATGTTATTATTAGGGAGATAGGAGTTCATGATGCATACTGCTTCTTGTTCAATGAATCCCCAAATTACAACGAACCTACCTCCTGGGTCTATCTCTCTTTTGTCCACCCGGAATGGGACCTGTGGGTGGATCCAGGTGTAGACCCCTATTGCGTAAGTGGTGCCAAATCCCTGTCCTCCCCAATGTGTTTGTAGCTTGGTCACCAAGTCCACCATGCAGTGGGTATCCTGTAGTAATGCTATCATTACCCATTTTCTGTGCAGGTAGGTTTTAATCCTGTTTCTTCGGAGATAAGTCCTCAGACCCCTTACATTCCATGTCATTATTTTTATGGTGGTCGCAGCCATAGGGGTTCAGTAACGGATCCGTTGTCCCCCCCTTTCCCCACCTCTGCCGCCCCTGGGCTTGGGCCTGCTATCCAGGGGTCGGTCTGTGTTGGGGTTGGGGCGCAAGCCACCTCCTTTCCTCCTTCCCTTCCTTCTCCCCTATCAGTGTCACTTGGAGACCTATTAACATTAACGATCCTCATTCTAGTGAATGAGTGCAACAAACCTTTCAACTCAGAACTGCCCCCAGCAGTTGCCTCAAACTTGCAGCACTCGGGGGCACTTTTCGGGCCTCCTGGCGTGGGTGGTGTGTCGGCAGTTGGCCTCCATGTGTTTCAGGGAGTTGCGTCGCCTTCATTGCTATACGCATGGGTCGGTGCGCTCCTACCTGTCGTAGCGTTCATAGAGTTGTAAATCTCAAGCGGTCCGGTATTCATTCGGCAGTTGTGCAAACCTTTATTCTTCCTGTTGCTTGGTGCATTCAATGGACTGTGACTTCATGCGCAGTGCTTTCCTTTTCATCTGCTAGGTTGTTGTCCTCAAGCCACATATTTGCCGCTGCCGGGGTCTCAAGAAAGATAGCTTTCCCCTTGTATAGTACCTTAAGGTGGGACGGGTACATTAGCATGTACTTGAGGTTTAGCTTGCGTAACCTAGCTTTCACCGGCACAAATGAGTTCCGTGCTCGCTGCACCACGGTTGTATGGTCTGGATAAATTACTATTTTGGCGCCATGTTTCTCAATTTCCCCTCCTTCTCTTGAGAATCTCAATATATTCTCTCTGTCGCAAACGTTCAAGACTTTTGCAATTATTGGGCGCGGTCAGGGGCCGGGGGGGCCTTTTCTGAAGTGACCTGTGGGCCCGTTCTATCGAGAAGCCCTGGGTCAGTTTGCCGGCCCCAATTTCTTGCAATAGCATTGTTTCTACGAATTCAGTCGGGTCTGGGCCCTCCGTGTCTTCCGGTACCCCCAGGATTCGAATGTTGCCACGGCGGGTGCGCCCTTCTGCGTCTTCTGATCGCGCCTCTAGCCGCGCTACTTGCAATTCAAAGTCTTGGACGTTAGATTTAAGTTCTGTGGTGTCGTTAACATTGTCTTGCAGCGTTGCCTCCACTGTAGTCACCCTTTCAGTAAGGTTACGGGCATCCTGTCTCATCAGCTGCATGTCCGACTTCATTTCATCGATTGTGGTTTCGATGGACGTTCGTAGCGCTGCTATAGCTTGTAGCACTTGCATATTTGTTGGATCGTCCTCCTTGGTCGTCCGGTCATCTGCTGCTTCTGTTCCCTGTTGTTGTTTCGCCCTGACCGTGGTGAAGAAGTCCATGGTCGCAGTTTTTAGTTTGCTTTTGGGGGGTGACATCGCTTGTCTTTGGGTGTGCTCCGCGGCCTTTTCCTGTTCTGCAGGGACGTGTATGTAGGGTTGATTGCGAGGGCGGTCGCCGCAGATGGGGAGCCATCAGCTCGTGGATGTTCCGGAGGGAGCCGCCCGTCGCCTTCTCCCTTCTCCGTGTCTCTCGTGGTCTCCCGCCAACTGGCACCGCTCGGGGCCCCTCTTCCACACCGCGTGCGCGGGGTCCTGGGAGACGGCGCACCCAGCGGTCTCGCATGGAGGGTCCTCTCCTTCATCTCCTCCCCTTGGCTCGCGGTCTCGGAGTCAGAGACCAGGGCTGCAGCTAGCAACAGGGGTCTGTCCCCCCCGGGGTGTCGCCGGATCGCTGGGTTGGATGCGGCGGGCCCCTCTCTCCCACTTCCGGAGGCTACCCGCTCTCCAAAAGTGCGCCTCAGATAGGAACCGCGGGCGCCGCCTTTTTATTGGGCGGGGGCCTCCTCTCTGTTCGCCTCGAATCTCGGTCCAATTTTCATGTAGACACTTCGTTGAGGGTAGAGAAACGGTTCTTCTTCCCGTAGCTACTTCAAGTGTGCTTGTTCAACTTCAGTAGGCCGAACGATTCGGTCCGTTGTAGGATCTCGGGCAGGAGCGCGAGGAAAGCATGTCCACACTCCATGCGCGCTGACCACGCTCCCTCACGCTGCTAGTTGACACATATATGCCCCAGTCCAGGAAATTGGTGATTTGGAAAATAAATGATTCACTCCTGGCAGAGGTAGTGTACTGTTCTTTGGTTTCTGAGAGGATTGAGCTGTACCTCCAGCCAGGAGAATGGTATAGAGGATAATTCGAACGCTACAGTCTGGGAGGCTTTTAAGCCTACAATCAGGGGGAACCTAACAGTTTAGCAACAGCAAGGAAGAAGTTACTGGCTGCTTAGAGATTAGAGGTTGAGGGGAAAGTGCAGGAGTTCGACCTACAGTACAAGGGGGGGTTCACAGAGAGTGTTTTGGCAGATACAGGAAGCTAGGGCCGAGCTAAAGGCACTCTGGGATACAGACACATCGTATAAGCTATTGAAGACCAAGCTATTTTATTTCAGTACCTGCAATAAAGCTTCACGGTTGCTGGCAAATAAGCTTCGGACTTAACAGGGTGGGAATGTGATCAAGAAACTTCGAGATGAGAGGGGACAGTTGCATGAGGAAGAATCTGAAAAGATGGAGATTCTTAATTGCTATTATTCACAGTTGTTCTAAGGTGAGCAATTGGATGTGGAGGATCAGCTGGATTTTGTCTGGGATGCAAATCTTCCAAACATTTCTGAGCTACATTGGGCTGGCTAGAGGCCCCAATATCAGCAGAAGAGGTTTCTCAGGTGATACGGTCACTCCCTAATAATAAAGCTCCTTGTCCAGAAGGGCTTTCAGCTCTTTTCTATAAGCGGTTTGTAGGAGTGTTGGCTCTGCACTTATCCTTACTGTTCAAAAGCTTTGTGGAGACAGGGTGTATCACCCGCATAATGGGTGAATCCACGCTGACATTGTTGGGGAAATCAAGGAAGGACACAACTAGGAGTGAATCATGTACCCTGATTGGTGTTCTCTATTATGATCCCTGAAAATACTCAAAGATTTTGGCTATCAGGTTAGCAGGCATTCTCCCGGGTGTCATTCATAGGGATCAGACAGGATTTATCCCTGGTAGGCAGACTCGGGACAATATGCGTAGAGAAATCTACGTGCTAACATGGTTGCATCACAAGAGAGTGCTCCTAACGCTTTTATCGGTCGACGGAGAAAAAACATTCAACATGATCAACTTGCACTATATTGCTGAAGTTCTGAAGGGGTTAGGGTTTGGACTTATTTTTATTAAGATGGTGATGGCCAATTCTGTTAATCCACTATGAAGATTAAACTGAATGGAGCGATCTCTAACCTGCTTCCTTAGACTGGGGGGACTCGTCAAGTGTGCCCACAGTCAACCTTATTGTTCGCTTTATCTATGGAATCATTGACACAGAAGGTCCAGTTACTGGAACTTATTCAAGGAGTCAACTTGGCTGATTATCAACATAAAGTGTCATTGTATGCAGATGATCTCCTTTTTTATGCAGAAAAACAACCACTATATCACCTAATATTATCTCTCTGTTAGAATAATTTCAAAGGGTGTCTGGATTTAAAATAAACTATATCAACTCATAGATACTTAAAATATCAGAACCACCTGAATTGGTTGCCAAGCTGCAGAGGGCTTTTGAGTTTCAGTGGCCTCCTGACCGATTGAAATATCTCAGGGTCTATCTTTCCAAGAAAGTTGTATGTTCCTGCCCATCGTAGTTTGAAGAAAAGTATACTAGATCTTCAATAACAGATTTTTACATTTATTTGGCTAAGTGATTCCCTAGCGTTGCCTGACACACAAACACACATTCATGGCAGCTAGAGGAAGGGGGGGCTTTGAGTACCGGATTTAGAGATCTATCTTTAAACGGTTCAACTAGCACCCCTTCTAGGCAGCAAAGATCAACTCAATCAGGTAAACATTGATAGATATTGAGCAAGTGGGGGCGGGGGTTCCACTGCATGACTGGTGATGGCACTCATGTAAAAGTCAGTGGGTGCAGTAAGGCTGCTTCCATCACACGATGGTGGATTGGGAAAGAGCGGTGAAGAAATACGCAATTACTACTTCTCCATCTCCCTTGTCTCTGTTCTGGAATAATCCTGAGTTCCCTCCAGGGCTACATCCTTACTGATTTTATTTCTTTGAAGATGTATTTCAGGGGGACCCACTGGCTAGGAATATCTCTTCAGTGTATAAGGTTCTCAATGTAAGCAATTTTACATGGAGCATGGCATGGTGCAAGAAGTGGTGGTGAAGTGTTTTTTGGTGGTTGAGTAACTTTACCCTTTCCATTTGAGGAGGAGGAGCCCTTGCCTGCACTAACAGGATTTTCTACTAAAGCCACTCATTTGCGGAGCAAAAAGCGGTGGTGAAGTGGTGTTTTGATGGTTGAGTAACTTTACCCTTTCCATTCGAGGAGGAGAAGACCCTGCCTGCACTAACTTGATTTGCTACTAAAGCCACTCATTTGTACGGAGCGCGGCGCAGAGCAAGAAGTGGTGGCAAAGTGATTTTTGGTGGTTCGTGTCGGGCACAGGGGGCGCTATTTCAGTCACGTTAAAAACCCTATTTGCAACAAACGGCGTGCAACCAGCGTTCTTCTTCCCTCTTTAAAGACTGCACGGCACCGCCGTGGATAACATTGCAGGTATCATTGTGTGCGGCTCTTAAGGTTTGTGACAGCACTACTTCTATCGGTCTGGAAGAGTACACTGCATTGTGCAACCTGAGTAACTATTTGCCACGACCAGTTGCTGGGAGGTGCAGTCACTTGTCAGCTTGTCAGCTTTCACCTCTGTTTCTCATCTCATTTTACGGTCGGCATAGACGGCATTAGACTGCATTGGCGGTTTGTGGCCACCGTCACTGTTATCCTTGCTGGCCTTCTTTAGAAGTAAAGTGCTCAGAGGTAAACAAACAAAGGGGGCTGTGGCTAATGGAATTGTGATCACCTGTTTAGTTATTTATACTTTGGTTCTGCATTTCTTTTTCATTTTTCTTTTGGAAATGGTTAATTCTTTACTGTGTTTATCCTCTTCAGATGGATTGTACAGACTTGAGCTTTCCTGCATACTGTTTGTTTTGGCTTTTGGAATGTTCTTTGAAACTTAGAGGAGCAGGGGGTGAGAGACGGACTAAGGCTGCTCCTCTCTGAGTCGTGGAAGGATCCTATTAAGTGGCCATAGTTTGTTAACTTCGGCTTTTTCTCTCTGTGTGGGGAAAGTTTGGACACTTGGACATGCTAATGTTTACATAACATTTGAATATTTTTTTTTTCCCTTCTCTTCCCTTCCCAATGTTATTTGTTTTTGCGGGTTTGTTATCAATTTTGTTTTGATTTTTAAGTATCCTTTAGGGATTTTAAATCTCGCAGAAGACTCAGCTTTTTTGTTTTTTAAATATTGTAGTGATTTGTATTGTGTATTGGTATTGTGTGTAGCTAGTCTAACCTGTTTTTATTCTCCTTTTACTGTTTGATTTATAACTTTGTATATCATTTACAAATTTTACTCATTCCTTAGTATGGGGAAAGGAAAGCAGGGGATGAGGGGAGATTGGGCGGATTAGGAAAAGGTGCAAAAAAAACATGAAAAACTGTGCCTAGAGCCTCCTAAATGTAAGTCGAACCTTCTACAACGGTCACTGGACTCCGATCTGAATGTAATGGCTAGTAAAATAGTGAGTTGCATCAATGCGGCGGAAAAGGTTACCAGGGAGGGTGTCGCTACTATAGGAGAGAGACCCATATCCCTTCTAGTGGCCAGATGTGTTTTAATAGCGTGGGCATTATTATCTTTTTTTAAAAGAGCCATGCACTACAGGAAGTGGCTGTTAGGCGAATTAACCTACATGGCTACCTGCACTGCTATAGGACTTTTTCTGAAGAATTGGGGTTTTTGATTATTGGATTTTTGTCATCCATATGGGTGCCGTTGCAAATGTAATTTTGTACTTAGCATTATGTTTTTAGTATTGGACGTTTTGTAATTATATTTTATGTATTGTAATTTGATATGTTATATGAAGTGATTTAATGTATGTGGAATCTTTAGGGGAGGGGTTTTTGTTGACTGTGATTGATTCTGTGTTATCTATATATATATATATATATAAATATATATATATATATATATATATTCGGTGAAAAAACTTTGTTAAAGGGACATTATGGTTAAGTTGCGCTACTAAAAACCTATGAATTTCAGTGAAAAAACTTTGTTAAAGGGACGTTATGGTTCCAAGTAAAACCGAAAAACCCTTGAAATTCACCAGTTATGGAAAGCTAAGCAACCATAATTCGCGCCACCACCGTGCACTGCTAAGACTATCACCCAGGACATCAAAGATGACATCACAACTGTTATGGATAACACGCTTGACAACATAAAAGAAAAAATTGATTTATTGTTGACCAATTTTAATAATTTGAAAACTTTTGTTGAAGATCATTTTAAAACAAAAAGCTCATACCATTGCCCCACATGTACTTGTCCCCCCTCACCATATCCCAGTCAATTATCCCCAAACCCTCTCCATAACCCAAAACATTTTGATGAGACTTCCATCCTTTCTTCACCTGATAGCAATCATGTTGAAACCCCTATTTCTCCTGTTTTTGTTTCCGTTTCTGCCTCACCTTCTCTGTCATAAATTATTAATATATGTTGAATAAAGTTACATTTTTATATTGAGTTATAAGTTTCCATTTAAAAAAAAACAAAAAACAATGTAGGTGTCCACGGACAGCGCAGGTGTTCTGAAATGTTCGTAAATAAACTAAAATTGAGGTGTCCTGAAGAACACTATAGCTGTCCGTACTGTTCGCTTGCAAGTTGAAACTGTTCTAAGAACACACGCGGTGTCCTGAAATGTTCGTAAAGAAACGAAAATTAAAGTGTCCTGAAGAACACTATACCTGTCCGTAGTGTTGGCTAGCAAGTTGAAACTGTTCTAAGAACACAATTGGTGTCCTGAAATGTTTGTAAATAAACAAAAATGGAGGTGTCCTGAAGAACACTATACCTGTCCGTACTGTTCGCTAGCAAGTTGAAACTGTTCTAAGAACACACGTGATGTCCTGAAATGTTTGTAAAGAAACGAAAATTAAAGTGTCCTAAAGAACACTATACCTGTCCGCAGTGTTAGCTAGCAAGTTGAAACTGTTCTAGAACACACTCAGTCTCCACAAATGTTCTTTTGACGTGTGACGCACTTTTAATTACTTCAGGACCCGAACAGTGTCCATAGAACATCAACGCGCATGCGCAAACCAATGTCCGTGAATTTGGTGTCCTGCGGACAGGCGCTTCCTTCGCGGACATGTTCGCGAAGGGATCATGTGACCGCGCCCACACTAATCGCGTGTTCTGAATGCGGACACTGTTCGTGTCCCTGAACAATTTAAAAGTACATTTTCAAGTAATCCACAATATTTTTCAATAAAAACTCACCATAGCACAAGTCCCACATACTAATCATGAGTTTCTACATACTTTTTGAAACTTTTTGAACCTTTTTTTGGTGTTCGATCTGTCCGCGGACAGTGCGCATGTCCGCGAACCGCGTACAAGCACCCCTGTAAAAGACCACGCCCTAGAGCTTATTCTCATTGTGTTTCTGGCTATTCTTCAGAGCACAGCAATTTCTCCTGCAACTTGCAGATTACACCATCGAGATGGCATCCCTGGCTGCACTACTGCCACCTGGTGCTGCACCTGCTTCAGCACCACCCCCACCCCAACAACCACCACCTTCCCAAGGGCCTGAAGAGGGGGACAGGAGTGAGGATGCAGAGGAGGAAGAAGAGGATGACGAGAATGAGGTAGAGGAAATCCCTACTACCCGCACTAGGCGTGAGTCTTGGGTGTGGCGGTTGTTTACCATTCATGGGAATGGTCCTAAGGCTTGTGCGAACCGTGTCACCTGCAATGAGTGCAAAATGATACTCAGTCGTGGGAGGCACCGTTTGTACAGCTTTGGGACCACTACCATGAAGCGACACCTGAGGTCATTTCACTCTGGGGCTATTCGCAAGGTTGTACCTTGCAAAGAACGTAGTAGGTTGATTTCCTCTACTTCATCCTCCGTTTCTGATCCTGTCACCACAAGGACCACCTCTGTGGGACAGCGTCTTCCTCGAGCTGCCTCACAGGCCATACAGAATTCTGATGACCCTTACCTTTTGAAGGTCACAGTTGTATGTATGTACTGTGACACAGTACTCTGCAGGGGGGAGCGACTTTGCAGTGCTTTTGAGACTATCGTCTCAGAGCACGAGAAGACCTGCTCACTACCCAAATAAAACCCACTCTACATCTTCCTCTCTCAGATCACCCTTTCTTATCCCTGTGGTTGGTGTCCCCCCCTTTACCCTCCTTTGCCCTGCTCTCCTAGTGTGTTGTGTATAAAAAAACAAAAAAAATACAAAATAACAAAAATCAACAAAAAAATAAGGCTCTTTTCAGAGCCGCCTTTCACAGTTAAAAAATAGAAGTGAAAATAAATGAAGCAGGGCCCTTTGTATTTTTAGAAGTCCGCGGACAGTCCGCGAACATCTAAAAAAATTAGTTTGCTACCCTATCATAACCATTGCAATTTTCTCTGGGAGGAAGTGGTGGCCCTCAAAAGAGCCTTTGGGAGGTGTTTGTATGTAAGTAAGATGGACTCCATCTCTGCGAAAAATATATGTACTACGAAACATAATATTTTCATTGTGGAAAGAGGACATGCCAAAATCTCTTAGAAAGGCACAAACAGCCTTATTGACATTGCGCCTTGCTTTTTCCATTTGTAGACCAAATGAAGAAGAACAAAGCCACATTTGTCTCTGTGCAATCCGTGAAAATAATATTACTTGAGAATTAGGAAGCATGTCCATAACCTTCCCAAGTCCATCTTTCATAGCAAATTGCAAAGACATTCTCGACACATGTCCTAAACTATTCCCTCCACAATGAATAACAATTATGTCTGGATGTTTCTCTGTCTCCAAAGTAGCACAGAGAGGTAGCAAGTCCAACCACTTCATTCCATATACTTCATGCCAATGTACTTCCACATGTGGAAATCCAAGATCTACAGCTACTCCACAGCTTTCTGCATGCACCTTCAACCAATGTATCCACGAATCACCCAAAATCCAAACAATCTGTTTTCTGAAACACACAGCCATAGCTATCTGTTGTCCTCTCAGCAAAAAGAGTATCTGAGAAACTCTCTATTGGCACAACACACCCACTAAATTTTCCAGACCAATCCCTTTCAGTGCTCACTCTTATTTGCATGACTTCTGAACCCAAAAATCCCTGGATGTAACACCCGATGTCCGCGAACTACCGCCATGTCCGCGGACATATCGTAACATGAACAGCCCTTCTACCATTTCCAGTTCACTCTCTGTGCCATTCGCTCATTGGATGTAGCTAAGAAGTCACATGACCATCCACCAATCACATTCAAGACCTCTACATCTAACTGCATCATCATAGATCAGCACTGCAAATGTATTGTGAATCTCTCTGAGTACAAGTGTCACATCATTGGCAAGCAACATCTACAAGAAATACTATACAAGTCTCCTAGATTTCTACTTGCAGCTCCATGCATATCCATATGCATGAACACAAACTACAGGTATGCATATTTTCTGTACAGTACATGAACACATTTTGAAACTGACTTAATATTTTATTTATTTATTTATTTAATTAATTACTTTAATTTAAGCATGACATTGAGGCACTATTACCTGGAAGAGCTTAGTTATAGAAATAGTGTTATTCAGTGTTACATTATGAATTTCACAAGACATAGTAAAGATATTTTGTTTGCTACAGTTAGTCATTGCAATACAATTTGTTCATTAAGAACATATCATATGTATTGAATTGGTGCGACGTATCTTATATAAATAAGATAGTTTTAATGGTTTTGAGGAAGGCGCTGAGGATTTCAAAAAAAAAAATCAATGTCTAAATTAAAAACAGTGCTATATACAAACAAAATTACTAATTTGTTTCTTTTACAATTGCAGTGAAGACCATTCTCCTGAAAAGAAGTAGCCAAATTTGAAGAACAAAGAAGAACTAAGAAACCTGTTCATTTTAGAAAAAAAGTAAGTAGAATATCACCATAATATTTGTATTATTACTGAAACACACTGTAAATTTAATTCATACTATTTCTATGCCCAAAAATAGAGATTGTGCACCATTCTGTCCAAAAATCCCCATGTTTTAAACAGCAATTTGCAGCCAGAATGGCCCACAAATTCCTATTTTTGGACACACAAATTACCCAACTCAACCGCTAGAATTTTTATATTATAGAACAAACAACTGTTTTAATTGTATACATTAGATTTACTATGTGTACTTCCCCACACCACTAGCTTACTTTTTTCTGTCATCTAAACCCCGGTTTAGTAGCACACAAATTCAAGAATACCCATCCCTACTAGTTGTAGTTCCCAATGCACAATCACACACCATTACATACATCTTTATCATCTTACTCAAACAATCATGCACACAGCACACATACATTACAGAACACCCCAACCCATACCTTCATTATTTTTTTCAACAGACCCTAAAGAATGCCTACGAAATGTCAAGTCTGTAGAAAGCAACGCAAAAGTAGAGCAAATGAAAATAAGTGTCCCACATAAGCATCCATCTCTAGCAGAATTTGTAAAAAAAGTTGAAACAAAACAGCTAATACAGTCATTTAGTGAAACACAAGAAGTTTCAAGTACAAAAACTTTTCCTCCTCTATCAAAATGTAAAACAAACCCAAGAACAATTAACATAAAATCAGCTATTACTACAGATAAAACTGATTCTTTAAATTTTGATATAGTGCAAAGTAAGCATACCAAGAAAAGTATTTTAGCCAAAATATACCGTCACAAAGTCTTTCAAAATCTTATAAAAACAGGAGAGAAATCAGGTTCAAAGCTAAAAACCTATCGTAGGAAATTAATCTTAGAAGCGTTGATAGACAGTTCAATTCTTCTCAAAAGAAAGTTATTTATTTTAGTGTTAAACAAAATGAAACCACTAACAAAATGAATAACTAAATTACAAAAAAGACTTCTCAATAAACAAAATGTCAACAGAAAGAACTTCTTAAGTATCTGCGGAGGTGAAATGAATCACACTACGAACACAGAACCATACTTTAATGAAGAAGCGTACAAACAAAAGCAAACAAATACAAATGCCATACATAGCAGTGGTCGAGGTTATGAAAAAGTGAATAATACCATAATGGAACAAGAAGTACTCCTTACAAAAATCAAAATCAAAATGAAACTACTGCAAAATATGGATACCTGTCCAGTTCGCAAGTACACAGGACTACAAGGACATTCATTGGCCTGCATTACAGGACAGTAACGCTCACCTGATTCCCGTAGAGGCGCCGGTCTTGACTGGCCGTATACCGTATCTTCAAAGGTGATGTGTAACACACGGCTGGCTCTTTGGGCTGGACCTCTGTGCACTGTATGTCTGACTCGAAGGGTAAGATGTCTGCAGATAGAAAATATGGGATTAAGGAACTGGGTTATTGAATGTCTCTCTCTTCTTCCCTTTCTCTTCTCCTGTAGAACCCCAAAGGTTAACGCTCTCACCTTAGGTAAGTGAACGCCGTGCTCTCCATCTGCCTCGGGGCAGGGTGCTGTAACCAGTTTCTTCACTGGATAAGGGGAGCAGGCCTCTTGACTTCAGAGGACTGCTGTCCGTCGTTTACTGCACGAACGGTAAGTTTCGAGTAATTCTAATGCCTTTAAAGTCTTTAGTAATGATGTTTCTTGTTTTGCAGGGTTCCGGCGACGGCGGATGACGGGCTGAAGTGAGTTGAAGATGGAGCCCGTGTGATGAATAGAAGCGCCTGGAAGCACGTAAGTAAGCGCTTGTTGCCTGCTTCACGATGCGCTCTAACTGTCTTTTTATTTTGCAGGTATAAGTTCGGAGAGGCTGCAGGGTGCCGGAATATCCACTGGGTTAGATGTGGAAAGGAGTAATGGCACGTGAGTATTAAAGTTCCCCAATGTCTTTAAACACACCTTGTTTTGTCTTTCAGATGCGGGATGCAGCGCCGAAGGCCTCCGGAGCGTGCAAAGAGTTGGTAAGCTTTTGTCTTTCAGATGCCAGAATGCAGTGTGAAGACCTCCGGAGCGCACGAAGAGTAGGTAAGCCTTTGTCTTTCAGATGCCGGAATGCAGCGCGAGGCGTTGGTGACAGCCGATGGACCAGGTAAGTGAAGAGCTGTCACTGAAGACCGTAATGCTAACCTGTTCTTTCTTGTCTTTATAGGTGTTGCTGAAGACTGGATTCAGGATGGTAAGCCTTTTTCCTTAGGCCCAGGATCAGATGCAGAAGACACGATGAGCGTTCTGCTGCAGAGGATGCAGAATAACGCAAAGCAAGATTCATCCATCGGGTGTGGTTTAAATAGCCTCCTGTAGTGCTTAGGTGTCTCCTTCCACAGCCACGCCTAGGTAAGAAAAGAGTTCCTGCTTTCCAGAAGAGTTCCAGTGTTCTCAATCTAGGGAGTGGCTCCTGCCCCACCCAACAGGAAAAGTAGTTCCAAACAGAAGAGGATCAGAGGCTCAACTGGCAGGCAAGTAAGCAGCATGGTCTGCTGCAGGTAAGTCCACCCAAGCATTATGAGCCCGGCGCTTCCAGCGCTGGGACTGGGCATATTTATGAGCCTGGTGCCACTGGCGCCAGGACTGGGTCCAAAAGGTCCCAATTGGGACTGGTTGGCACTCGGAACCTGGGTTATGGATCTGCTTCCAAGGGAGTTGGGAAAACCCTGACCTTTTGGAAGCAGAGATCATGACAGTACCCCCCCTCAAGGCCCCTCCCAAACCGGGCTTCTCCGGGGGTTTTGGCTTGTCAGGAAATGTTCGGTGAAATCTTTTGATTAGGCGAGGAGCGTGGACATATTCAGCAGGTTCCCAGGATCTCTCTTGGGGGCCGTAGCCTTTCCAGTCAATTAGGTAAAATATTTTAGATTTGGAGATCTTGGAGTCCAGAATGCTTTTGACTTCAAACTCGAGTTCTCCATCAACTAGGATAGGTTTTGGAGATTTAGTTAGTCGGGTTTGAGGTTGCACGGGTTTTAATAGCGAGACGTGGAAGACCGGATGTATCTTCATGTGCGGGGGCAAGTCCAACTTGACCGCTACTGGGTTTACTATGGTAGTGATGGAATAGGGACCAAGGTATCTTGGGTTGAATGTGCGTGGCCCTTTTAGAGGTAGATATTTGGTGGATAACCAGACTTGATCCCCTACTTGATATTGAGGGGCTGCCTTCCGATGTTGATCTGCTCCTTTCTTGTATTGTTCTTTAGCCCTTTGAAGGTGAGAAACAGCTTCCTTAAAGGCTTGGGTGATTGGAGAATGCAGGTAGTCTACTGCTGGTGTTTCAAGATCTTGGAGGGGATCCAACTCCGAGGTTCGAGGGTGACTGCCGTACAAAAGAAAAAATGGGGTTTTCCCAGTTCCCGAATGGACAGAGTTATTGTAGGCATATTCGGCTATCCAAAGGATGTCTTTCCAAGTTTTTTCAGTTTGTTGCAGCATGCAGCGTAAATACTATTCCAGAGTTTGATTGGTCCTCTCGGTTTGTCCGTCGGTCTGAGGGTGGTGACTGGTCGATAGTCTCACATCAATTTGAGCCGACCGACAGCAACTTCGCCAAAAATGAGAAATAAATTGACTACCTCGATCCGAAATTAGAACCGAAGGAAAACCGTGCAGTCGGACGATGTTTTCGAGAAATTCTCGGGCCAGAGTTGCTGCTGTTGGCAAGCCTTTGAGTGGAATGAAATGCGCCATCTTGGAGAATAAGTCCACGATTACTAGAATCATATTGTATCCGGAGCATGGAGGTAGATCGGTGATGAAGTCCATAGAAAGCGTATGCCAAGGGCGAGGTGGGATGTCAATAGGGCGTAAGAGGCCTGCTGGTCTTTCCTTTTGACTCTTGTTTTGGGCGCATACTCCACAGGACATTATAAAGTCTCTGATATCTTTTTTCCAAGACGGCCACCAGAAGTAGCGCTTGATCTTTTCTGAGGTCTTGGCCATACCGGGATGTCCTTCCATTAAAGAATCGTGATAACAAGAGATTACTTTTTTCTGTAAATCTGTGCTGGGTAGGTATAATCGTTCTTGGAAATACAATAAGTTGTCCTTTACTGCAAAGTCCTTTCCCTGCAGATGCCAATTCTGTATGTCTGCTGGAGTTACAAGTTGCCTGGCTTTATCCTTAACTTCCTCTATGGATTCTGTGGCGATTACACCCAGAATTCTTTGTTCGGGAATGATTGGTACAGGTTTAGGGTTGATCAAGTGTTCTTCCACTCCCATCCGAGAAAGGGCATCAGCTTTACCGTTCTTTGTACCAGGTCGATAGGTAATTATGAAGTCAAACTCGGCAAAGAATAATGCCCAACGGAGTTGTCTAGAGGATTGGGCTTTTGCGGTTTTCAAATATTGCAGGTTTCGGTGATCCGTAATCACAGTAACTGTGTGTCGGGCCCCCAGCAGATAATGCCGCCAAGCCTTAAAGGCAGACTTGATAGCCAGAAGTTCCTTGTCAGTAATCGTGTAATTGATTTCAGGAGGCGAGAATTTGCGGGACCAAAATGCCACGGGATGCAACTGATTGGTTACCGGGTCCTTTTGTGATAGAACTGCCCCCATGGCAAGGCTTGAAGCATCAGTTTCCACGATGTAGGGGAGTTCGGGGCGAGGGTGTTTTAAGATTGGTGCAGAGATAAATTTAGTCTTCAAATCCTGGAAAGCTTGTTCTGCCTCGGTAGACCATTCAAAACTTTTGTTTTTCTTTAACAAGGCAGTGATGGGCTGGACTATTCGAGAGAATTCGGGGATAAACCTGCGGTAAATGTTAGCGAAGCCTAACATGCTTTGCACACCTTTTACGGAGGATGGTGATGGCCATTTGAGAACTGCATCGACCTTCTTTGAATCCATACGCACTCCGCCAGGTGATAATATGAATCCCAAGAATTCAACTTCAGTCACGTTGAAAACACATTTTTCCAACTTAGCGAAAAGTTTGTGTTGACGCAATCTTTCGAGGACCATTTTCACGTGTTTCCGATGTTCAGATTCCGATGAAGAATAAACGAGGATGTCGTCAATGTAAACAACAACACACAAATCTATGAGCTCTCTGAGGACATCGTTCATAAAATATTGAAAGGCGGCCGTGGCATTGCAAAGTCCGAAGGGCATGACCTGATATTCAAATAGCCCATACTTGGTGCGGAAGGCCGTCTTCCATTCATCGCCCTCTTTTACTCGTACCAAGTGGTAAGCTCCTCTAAGATCCAGCTTTGTATATATGCATGCTTTTCTGACTTGGTCCAGGAGTTCAGGGATCAAAGGTAACGGATATCTATTCTTAACGGTGATCTGGTTCAGGGAGCGATAATCTATACAAGTTCTAAGGTCTCCTTCCTTTTTTGGAGCGAAGAACAAAGCTGAAGAAGCAGGGGACTTGGAAGTACGAATAAACCCATTTGCCAGGTATTGATCCAGGTATTGTCGAAGGTGAAGGTTCTCAGGCTCGGTGAGGGCATAAATTCTACTACAAGGAGGAGTAGATCCAGGTATCAGGTCTATCTGGCAGTCATAAGACCTATGAGGAGGTAGAGAGTTAGCCTGATCCTTCCGGAAAACATCTTGGTATTCTAGGTATTCGGGAGGTAACTGGGGAGTCTCTGAAGAAATTGCTGCCAGTGCAACACCAGGTGGAGGGTGACAAGTAGAGACACATTCTGGAAACTGGACCGTTCTTGCTCGCCAATCGATCAGAGGATTGTGTTTCTCTAACCAAGGTATTCCTAGAATAATCTGAAACTGAGGGGCCTTGATCATATCGAACACGATCTTCTCATGGTTTCCATCTTGACTTACTAGCGTCACCTCTTGAGTGGTATGCGTTACTGGCCCGGAGGATATCTCCGTACCATCCACCATAGTAATGACGTCCTTTACAGCCTTGGGACAAAGAGTTAGATTCATCCTCAAAACCATTTCATGATCCACATAATTGCCGATGGCACCGCTGTTGACGTAAGCTTCAATTTCATGTAATCGATCCGGATTATCAGGGCTAATGAGGACCATAGGTATCACGAAATGCGAGGTCACGGAACTGGTTTTCACGCTCGGCAAGAGGACCTCTATTCTTGTCGGGCGAGGTCGTTTCCCTGCTCAGAGTTTGTAACTTTGGTAACTGCAGCTCCTACTGCCTTCTTGGCAGGTTTCACCCGACAGTCTCGAAGAAAGTGCCCTGAGTTTCCGCAATAGAGGCATAATTGCAACTGTTTTCTCCTTTCCCGCTCCTTTTGTGTTAGAGGACCTTTCAGACCCCCTATTTGCATGGGTTCCCCGGAGTCTACTCCTTTGGAAGGAGTTGGCGGTTTGGAAAATACTCGAGCATCAAACTTGGAACGATCGGCCTTCCTGTTCTGCAGTCTGTGATCTATTTGAACGACTAAGTCTATATAGTCCGAACAATCTTGTGGGGGATTCACTACTTGGGCTAACACATCTTTGAGCTCTCCACTTAGACCTCTATAAAACAGCGTAATCCTTTTGTCCTCAGGCCATTGAGTTTCCACTATCAGTCTGTTGAAAGACGCAATATAAGCCAAAAGGTCTTGATTACCTTGTCACAACGAAAGAAGCTCATTGCCAAGGCCTGCCCCTGTGAATGTCTTGCGAACAGTTTTTCCATACTGAGCTGAAAAGCTTGAAAATCATGGAGGACCGGATCATCTTGATTTACTAGAGCGATCGACCAGTCTGCCGCATTGCCACTAAGGTACGAAAGCACGAAAGCTACTTTAGCTTGATCAGTTGGAAAGGCTGCTGGCCGGCATAAGAAATGCAACCGGCACTGATTGATAAATACTGCAAACCTCTTTGGGTCACCAGAAAATCGTTCGGGCGGAGCCAGAGGTACATTCCCAGGTAGGTTGATCTGCACTGGATTCATAGAGGATGTAGAAGGAAGATTTCCCCCAGATGCGGAAAACGGGGTCTGTCCGGCTTGTGACTGTAGCAATTGTCTAGCGAGATCATCTGTTCGCTCCTTGGAAATAATCAGTTCCCTTCTTAGAGCGTTCGTTTCCTGACGGGCTGCATGCACTTCTGCCCTTAGTTCCCCAAGTAACTGGGCTAGCTGGTCGGTATCCGAGGTTTCCATAGCGCCTGGACGGGAGTTTTGTGGTAGGCTTTGCGTTCTGTAACGCTCACCTGATTCCCGTACAGGCGCCAGTCTTGACTGGGCATATACCGTATCTTCAAAGGTGATGTGTAACACACGGCTGGCTCTTTGGGCTGGACCTCTGTGCACTGTATGTCTGACTCGAAGGGTAAGATGTCTGCAGATAGAAAATATGGGATTAAGGAACTGGGTTATTGAATGTCTCTCTCTTCTTCCCTTTCTCTTCTCCTGTAGAACCCCAAAGGTTAACGCTCTCACTTTAGGTAAGTGAACGCCGTGCTCTCCATCTGCCTCGGGGCAGGGTGCTGTAACCAGTTTCTTCACTGGATAAGGGGAGCAGGCCTCTTGACTTCAGAGGACAGCTGTCCGTCGTTTACTGCACGAACGGTAAGTTTCGAGTAATTCTAATGTCTTTAAAGTCTTTAGTAATGATGTTTCTTGTTTTGCAGGGTTCCGGCGATGGCGGATGACGGGCTGAAGTGAGTTGAAGATGGAGCCCGTGTGATGAATAGAAGCGCCTGGAAGCACGTAAGTAAGCGCTTGTTGCCTGCTTCACGATGCGCTCTAACTGTCTTTTTATTTTGCAGGTACAAGTTCGGAGCGGCTGCAGGGTGCCGGAATATCCACTGGGTTAGATGTGGAAAGGAGTAATGGCACGTGAGTATTAAAGTTCCCCAATGTCTTTAAACGCACCTTGTTTTGTCTTTCAGATGCGGGATGCAGCGCCGAAGGCCTCCGGAGCGTGCGAAGAGTTGGTAAGCTTTTGTCTTTCAGATGCCGGAATGCAGTGTGAAGACCTCCGGAGTGCACGAAGAGTAGGTAAGCCTTTGTCTTTCAGATGCCGGAATGCAGCGCAAGGCGTTGGTGACAGCCGATGGACCAGGTAAGTGAAGAGCTGTCACTGAAGACCGTAATGCTAACCTGTTCTTTCTTGTCTTTATAGGTGTTGCTGAAGACTGGATTCAGGATGGTAAGCCTTTTTCCTTAGGCCCAGGATCAGATGCAGAAGACACGATGAGCGTTCTGCTGCAGAGGATGCAGAATAACGCAAAGCAAGATTCATCCATCGGGTGTGGTTTAAATAGCCTCCTGTAGTGCTTAGGTGTCTCCTTCCACAGCCACGCCTAGGTATGAAAAGAGTTCCTGCTTTCCAGAAGAGTTCCAGTGTTCTCAATCTAGGGAGTGGCTCCTGCCCCACCCAACAGGAAAAGTAGTTCCAAACAGAAGAGGATCAGAGGCTCAACTGGCAGGCAAGTAAGCAGCATGGTCTGCTGCAGGTAAGTCCACCCAAGCATTATGAGCCCGGCGCTTCCAGTGCTGGGACTGGGCATATTTATGAGCCTGGTGCCACTGGTGCCAGGACTGGGTCCAAAAGGTCCCAATTGGGACTGGTTGGCACTCGGAACCTGGGTTATGGATCTGCTTCCAAGGGAGTTGGGAAAACCCTGACCTTTTGGAAGCAGAGATCATGACAAGGACCTACTTGTAAAACCACCTTCCATGATATCAAAAGACATCAACACATCATTCAACTATAAGAAATCTAGTCTATAAACTGTACTATGCTAAAAGTCTTGCTTTAGCACTAGCAAATTTAAACAACATTCTTCTACATGGTACAGCAAAAGACCTACTTGAAGAAATTGACTATATCCAGAAAAGATATTTTGGAAGTGAAAGCCACTTACAGAATGAAATAGCTTTACACCAAATTAGCAACAATTCTAAACACATACCAAAAAGAAATACTAGAATTTAAAAGTACATCAGCTGAAGTACCAAACCATGTGTGTGTATGTTGCTGCAGAACTTTTTATAAAAGTAACACAAAAACTGTGGCGCTATCATACAAAATAGAAGACAATGAAGATTCTAAATGGTTTGAATTAGCTCTCTACCTTGTAGCAGAAAACAAATACGAAATAACTGACCCCTTAATACTTTGCAGTTACTGCATACAAAACTTGACAAAAATTGCCACCTGCTCTAGACACCCTTTGATGATTGTAACTAGATTAATTGGTTTCTGGTCAACTAGCCTTAACTGTATTTCCGCATTTGCTTGTACATGCACCTTTGTTATTAATGTTAACTGTATAACTGTATTTTTCTGTAACCAAGTTCTCAAGTATTCTTGTATTGTCTGCGCCCAGCTACCCTTTGGGTTTGGTTTTGCGCTATACCAAATAAACAAACAAACAAACAACAACCAAACTCCTTCACGTCCTATCACAAATAATTTGGAATTATACCCACTACCAAAACCCCTACAATAACTTAATTTATATGAGAGCATCATAATTCAAACAGTGCACTCATTTCAAGCAATAATACGCCTTCAACCAAAAACAGCAAAATTACCTCCCTCTGAATTGGTAAAAGGCATTCATGGAAAAGTAGTTTATTTAACATTAGATTTAAAAGAAAATGTGCATACTCTAGGAGTGCAACGTCCAATGCAGCAATCTTTAATTATCTTAGTAAATGGAGTACCTACAAAAGACAAAAAAATATGGCAACAGCTTGTAGATTTACATAAAGTTAGACATGCCCTACAATATCTTAAAGAGAATAATGAATATTACAAAGAAATTAATATTGAAGAAAACTTGAAGGATACAACTGAAATAATTCAAGAAACACAAGAAGCTGGTCAATTTGAGCTCTTAGATCCTTCTGCAATATCAAATACTTTAGACCATTATACAATTCATCCTTTGCACTCTAATGACACCATAGACGATGCATTGGAAACGTACCAAATGTGTCAAACAAAAGGATCACCAATCAGCATATGGGAAAAAAGTATAGAAGCACGTGCTTTTCCTCTACTCTTTCCTACTGGCAAAGGAGGAAGGTACGGTGATAGACCTATTCAAATATCAGCTTCAGAATAACGTTCATTACGGATGTATTCTGAAGATCCCAGATTTAGACAAAATGTGGAATACATATTCCACCTACTCTTTGAAGTGAACTAGCAACTTTATGTTACGGAGTTGCACACATATTAAAATCAGGATCACACTTTCAAAATATGACAGCTACACAATTATTACAAAAAGTGCAACAAAAGGATGAGTGAGGTTTTACAATCAAATATTACAAATCTATTAGCAAATATGCGTGGTACTAAAGAGTACTGGTTTCGACATCATGGAGATGTACGTTGTATGATCAGAAACCTTGGCCCACCCACTTGGTTTGTTACATTAAGTTGTGCAGAATATGCATGGGAAGATTTACATGATTTCCTACGCATATCAAACAAAAACAAAACAAACATAGATATACTAACACCTGGAGAACTTTTTTCTTTGGATCCTGTTAATGTTTCAAGATATTTTCACCATCGCTTCATTGCTATGCTACATTTTATTTGTAATAAAACTGTTCCTCCCCTTGGAGAAGTGCAACACTTCTTTTGGAGAAAAGAATACCAAGCCAGAGGAGCACCACATATCCACGTGCTTTTATGAATTAAAGATGCTCCTAAATTTGGTCAAGACAGTGATGCCACTGTTTTACAGTTTATTGAAAAATGTGTCACTTGTAAAATGTCATTAGAAGCAACATATAGTGATCTTCATGCACACATTTTACAATTTCAAAGACACAAATGTGGAAAATATTGTTGTCGCAAATACTAAAACAAAGGGAAATACTACACCAAATGCCGATTTGGTTTTCCTAGACCAGTTACAAATACAGGTCAACTGAACAACCTCATGTCTTCAGTTAGACATAATGTTAAAGGTAAGTCACCTAAAAATACATATTACATAAAAATAAAAGAAGAAGAAAAATATATCAATGATTATAATGCAATCATTGCCCACTTATGGAATGCAAACATAGATGTGCAGTACATTGCAGACAATTCTACTGCAGTTGCACAATATGTCACAGCATACTTAACCAAAGCAGAAAAGACAGAGCTCCAAGACCTCTGGAATGACCTGTCATCAGATAAAACAGTGTCTCAGAAATTATACAGCTTGGGCATAAAAATGCTCTCCCATAGAGAATGTGGATCATATGAAGCAGCTGATCGTTTAACCGGTACTGCATTGTATGGTAAATCTGAAAATATAGTATGGCTAAGTCTTGGTCCAGCTAAATCTAGAAAAAGAGTTCTAAAATCCTACAAAGATATAGAAACAATACCCAAACATGATCCCAACAGCCAAGACATTTTAAAAAAACAATTTATTGGACACATACTACCCAAACAGAAGTAATACTTTGGAAACCATGTGTCTATACCAAGTAGCCCAAAACTACACATACAAAAATAATATAAAACCTGATGAAAAAAAGGTAAATACAGAGTGACAAACTGTGAAGACAGCTTAGTTAAACTCACTAAACCAAATTTAATTAATCATATCAAATTGTCATTAAAGACTCCTCAACATAAAGAAGTATATTACATGTCCCTGCTACAACTCTTTAAACCATGTTGAAAAGAAGAAGAAATACTAGATAACTATGACTCATATGAAGATGCTTTCAAAGCAAATGAAAGCACTATAACTGATGAAAACTTTACACAGTACAAAACAATGTTGCACAATGAACAGCAACACGAAGAACTCCAGGCCCAACTAGATAAAGAAACTCCTGACAGTAGTCAACCTTCTGTAACAGGAAGCCAAGAACCACTAGGAGAACCTCTAATAATAAATGAGGCAGAATTAGCTATGACAGAAGTAGAAAACACTGAGGGGGTAATTAATAGAATCCAGCGCACAAGTGGCGCACGCGGCTGGCGCACAGTGTGCGCTTGCGAATCCCTGCGCCAGCCGCGTGTGCTAAAATCCATTTCCGCGCACAGCGTATTCATGGATTCCAGCCACCAAAACCAGCCGTGGCGCACAGTGGCGCAGCGACCCTGCAGCAGCGCCAGTTACGCCCCCAAGAACGCCTCTCGCGCAGGGAAAAGCCATCAATATACCCAATCCAGCGCAAAGGGCTGCGCTAACCCTGTACCAGCACAGCAAGCGGGCTACGTGTATCACTGGGGTGCGCGGGAAGTACCTCACGCGATTCCATCAGGGTACGTGTATTTCGGGGTGTGCGTGAAGTTCCACGCGCGATATCAGCAGGGTACGTGTATTTCAGGGTGCAGGGGAAGTTACACACGCGATTTCCGCAGGGTACGTGTATTTCAGGGGTCCGTGTGAAGTTCTACACGCGATTGGGCTGCGTGCATGTATTTCAGGGGTGCACGGGAAGTACTACACGCGATTGGCCTGGGCGCGTTTATTTCAGGGGTGCACGGGGAGTTCCACACGCGATTGGCCTGGGTGCGTGTATTTCAGGGGTGCGCGGGAAGTTCCACACGCGATTGGCCTGGGCGCGTGTATTTCAGGGGTGCGCGGGAAGTTCCACACGCGATTGCCCTGGGCGCGTGTATTTCAGGGGTGCGCGGGAAGTTCCACACGCGATTGGCCTGGGCGCGTGTATTTCAGGGGTGCGCGGGAAGTTCCACACGCGAATGGCCTGGGTGCGTGTATTTCAGGGGTGCGTGGGAAGTTCTACACGCGAATGGCCTGGGCGTGTGTATTTCAGGGGTGCGCGGGAAGTTCCACACGCGAATGGCCTTGGTGCGTGTATTTCACGGGTGCGCGGGACGTTCCACACGCGATTGCCCTGGGCGCGTGTATTTCAAGGGTGCGCGGGAAGTTCCACACGCGATTGGCCTGGGCGCGTGTATTTCAGGGGTGCGCGGGAAGTTCCACACGCGATTGCCCTGGGTGCGTGTATTTCAGGGGTGCGCGGGAAGTTCCACACGCGATTGGCCTGGGCGCATGTATTTCAGGGGTGCATGGGAAGATCCACACGCGATTGGCCTGGGCGCGTGTATTTCAGGGGTGCGCGGGAAGTTCCACACGCGATCTGGCCTGGGGGAGCGTGTGGGTGTATACCAGGGGTGCACGGAAAGTTTTACCCGCGATTTCAGCAGGGTATGTGTATTTCAGGGGTGCTGGGGAGTCCTACATGTGATTTGCCAGTGTGGGTCCTCCCAGGTGTTCCCTGTACACCCTCCACGGCCCCTGCAGGCAGCCCACACCACAGGGGACTACCCTGCATCCCTGGTCATGTCCTGCAGGCAGCCCACCCAACATGGGCAAGCCCCCCAGCAAAGGCACATGTCTCCTTGCACTAATGATCACCAACTCATGTCCCCTTGCACCCCCACCCCCAGAATTGCGGGGCACCTGCCAGCAGGCCCCCACCCATGTCCAACTCATGTTCCCCACCACCCCCACCCCCCAGCACTGTGGGGCACCTGCCAGCAGGCCCCCACCCATGTCCAACTCATGTCCCCTTGCACCCCCACCCCCAGAATTGCGGGGCACCTGCCAGCAGGCCCCCACCCATGTCCAACTCATGTTCCCCACCACCCCCACCCCCCAGCAGTGCAGGGGCACCCTCCACCAGGCCCCCACCCATGTCTCCCACCACCCCCACCCCCAGCATTGCGGGACACCTGCCAGCAGGCCCCCACCCATGTCCAACTCATGTCCCCTTGCACCCCCATCCCCAGAATTGCGGGGCACCTGCCAGCAGGCCCCCACCCATGTCCAACTCATGTTCCCCACCCTCCTACCCCCCGGCAGTGCAGGGGCACCCTCCACCAGGCCCTCGCCCATGTCCCATCCATGCCCCCTTGCACCTGGGTCCCAACAATCCCCAATCATGTCCGTAATGGCCATCCACCCAAGCCAAAAGGCCCAACCAACTATCACATCCACCTACATATCAAAGGCAATTACATGTTACACACCCAATGTAAATAATGCAAATGAACACATGTCTGTCACACACAATGGCTGAAAGTGAATGTTAAAACACCCAACATGACATGCATGAAAGTAATGAGATGATACGACACATTGAAGGATGAAAATAAAAATGTATTGAAAATCAACTTGAATGGAAATGAAATGAGAAAAACCACAAAGCAAAACAACCAAAAGAAGATGAATGTCCGTGAAAAAAATCCAAAAAATAAAAAAATCCAACTATCCAACTAACAAACTAAGAACTATTTACAAGATAATCCCGGGTCCATGAGCCCAACCAAATGAAACCTAACTATGACAACTAACTAAAAACTGAACAATATACAAAAATGTGGCGCATTGTCCAATCGCAACCAAATAAAAAAAAAATATCAAAGGAAACCTACCACTAACTATATAACTATATACAAAGGCAGCGGGCTAGTTCGACGGCTCACTGGTTGTTGTCATGGGCCAGGGCATCATCGAACTCCCGTTCAATGGCTTGGAGGCGGGCATGTTCCCTGGCCCCGAGGTCCCGCAGGGATAATGCAGTGTCCAGCTCCAACTCCCTGCGAAGACCCTCGAGGCACTCAGCCCGCCTCAGCGCCCTCCGCGTGGAGTCCTCCGCCCTGTCCATTGTAAGCCATTCCTCCTCTGCCCGCTGCCGCTCCGCACCTATCTGCTGGCCCAACCGCTCCCACACGGAAGCCACTCCCATACCAGGGTTCTCCTGCCCTCCGGCCGATGTCTGCACCCCTGATGTTGATGGCCCCAAGCCATGATGCCTCCCACGTTGAGCCTGCTGCTGCCTCCGACGCAACTGCCTGTGCCAGCACGACGGCATCCAGGCTGATGGAAACCACCGACGCCGTCGTGCACGTGCCCTGCCTGATGATGCCGTCACATTCTCCATCTACTGGGGTCCGGCTGCTGTGGTGTCCACCCCTGCTGGACCTCTGATTCCCGACTGTGGCAGGGATGGGATCCCCACCGAGCTGGCTGCATTGGTCAGGGCAGGTCCACAGGGGGCCCTGGTGGCATCTGGGCCGGAAGACGGCAAGGAGAAAGACTGGCGTGTAGTCTCCGCAGAGGAGGAGAGGGCCGCCAGATTGGCCGACACATGCAGGAAACCCCCGAACATGGACGATCCCAATTGGGCCACGTCGGCACGGTGCTCTTCGTGATGATGTGCGTGCTCCTCCTGGGAAGCACGCACGGCATCACGAATCACAGCCGTGCGCATCGCGACCCCAATCAGGACCTTCTCCATACGGCCAGGGGTCCCCTCTTCCGCAGGTGGAGGGGAGTCAGATGAAATGGACATCCCCTCTACCTGCGGACGGGCCTGGGACGGGGCATCCCTGCTGGTGCATGGTGGTGCACCCACAGGGTCAGGGACAGCGACATGCACAGGCCCCTCCACGGTGACCTGTACTGCCTCCTTCCCCTGCCCCTGGACTGCACCACTTGCACCAGCAGGGATGCCACCACCAAGCCCCATGTGCCCCTCAGTGGCGGCCTCCTTCTCCTCTGTGGAAACCACAAACCTGGATGGCTCCTCACCGTCTTCCGCCGTAGCAGGCCCCTGTGGGGGCTCACCCACCCCTTCCGCTGTAGCCGTAGTGGCAGACGCAGCACCAGTCCCCTCACTACTGGACGATGGTAAATTCTGGGAGGGTGACTGGGCCTTGCGTCACCGGCAGGTGGGGGCATCCCCGCCGCTTTGCTCCACAGCGCTGTCTCCGCCCTCCTTATCACTTGCCGCTTTGTAGAGGGAGACATAGAACACAAGCATCAGGGTACTGTACAATGGTCCCCTAGACAGGAAGCAATAGCAGATGAGTGCCACTGTCAAAGTACACTTCCATCATGTCCCTCCACAACACATGTGTCAGTGCAGGCAAAACACACACAGTGACAGTCATGGTGCATGCCATGGACATTTCCATACATGTCCAATGGACTCTCGAAACATACAATGTAAAGGTACTCACATGCATCATGGGTCATGCCTATCACATGCACACACTTCACCTCAGTCACATCCATCTGGCCCCGTACACCCCAATCACAGTGGATACAAGGATGACTAGGCTGCATCAGTGAATCTGTACATTGTCACAGACATGTGTCATGCATCATGGCATTCACAAGTCACAGACACGCAGGTCAGGCACACAGACATGGATACCATATATGTACCTGGCATCAGCACCCATCCCTCACCCCCACCCATGTCCAGGAACAGAGACTGCCATGCTCTCATGTGTACAATCTGCATAGGACTCCCCATGTCACATTTAAACACATGCAACAACCGTGCGGTTCACACATTACTGGTTGCACATGCATTACCATGATGTCCCTGCACACATACATGCGTACATGGCCTATGTCACACATACAGGCAAGTATCAGACAACCAGTACACTGCAACATGCCCTGTCTCACACAGCAATGCTTGGCCACTTACCACTCAACTCCAGACGGGTCTCCCTCTCAAGGACCTGGGTGTGGAGCGCTGGGTGTACACGTTCCAGGACCCTCATCTGGATGGAACTCATGCGGCCCCAGCCCCCCTCCACGAGGTGCCGGGCCTTTATGAGGGTCCTGGACCTCAAGTCTCCCCAGCGCTTCTTGACCTTCTGGATGGTGCGGGTTGCCACCCCCTCCGCATTGATGGCAACCACACAGTCGGCCCAGATCCTCTCCCGTCCTTCCTTGTTGGCGCGGGACGATCCGAAGAGGGCATCATACTGCCCCAGGACTTGCTCCACCAGGACACCAACTTCGGTGGCAGTGAAGCTGGTGCCCCTCTGCCCCTCTGGCCGGGGGTTGCCACTGGTGCCAGATGTGGATGTGCCCGATATGGCAACCCCAGGGGCAGGAGTGGGTGGGCAACTGGGTCCTGGGGCTGGGCTGTGGAGCGATGTTATCTGAGTTGGGAGTCTTCTGTTCTAGCAGGGGTGGACACAGCAACTGGACCCCTGCAGATGGTTGATGGGCAGGCACCAAATGGCAGGGCACGGTGGCAGCAGGCAGGCAGGCAGGCAGGCAGCAGCAGATGGCACGTGGGAGGCTGCTCAGGGCACTGGAGGGCAGTAATTCGGCCTTCTGGGCAGGAGCGTGGTGTTCCGTGTGTTTTTGCGTGGCCAGCTTGATACGGAGTGATTTGGCACGTGAAAATCCTGCACGTCAGCGTGAAAATCGAGGAAAGGCCCTTAGCGCGTAAGCGCGTCAGCACGCGTACGCGATTTCATTGGACCAAAGGCCCTTACAGCGTAAGCGTGTCTGTGATGTTTTGCGCACGGGCGTTGCCCTGGCAGGGCTTGGAGATCCCGGGTGCCTTTATGTTCTGTACGTGCTTTTCGTGCGGTGCGTGTGTTTTCCATCCGTTGGGGTTCACACGCTATTACTTCACAGCGGGTGTTGGCTACGCGTTCTTCTACACGCAAGGCAGACGGTGAGTGGTACCCCGCTCCCCCAGGCCTGATCGCGTGAAAAAGTTCATGCGAACCCCGTGAAAAAGTTCACGCTAACCCCTGAAATACACGTAGCCCGCTCCCCCAGGCCCAATCGCGTGAAAATGTTCACGCGAACCCCTGAAATACACGTAGCCCGCTCCCTCAGGCCCGATCGCGTGAAAAGGTTCACGCGAACCACCGAGATACACGTAGCCCGCTCCCCCAGACCAGATCGCGTGTGTGACTTCCCGCAAACCCCCGGAATACACGTACCCGGCTCAATCGCGTGTATAACTTCCCACGCAACCCCGAAATCCTTAAATTGCAGAGTAATGCTTAAACATAACCTTGACGTGGATCAAGGACTAGTTAATGGAGCACTGGGTACAGTTGTTGGCTTTCAAACATACCCACGTGACAACAAAATTCAGTTTGTCAATATTCTCTTTGACAAACTTTCAGAAGTAAAAAGGATAGGACACTCAACAGCTCGATTCCTTCTCTTCAAAGACATGTATGTACGCAGAGAACAATTTTCTCTAACTCTTGCATACTCAGTCACAATTCATAAATCACAAGGTCTTACCCTAGACAAAGCAATGATAGATATTGGTAACACAATCTTTAAAGAAGGCATGAGCTACGTAGCACTATCACCCTTACGTACACTTGACGGTCTATTTCTAATCAATGTTGATGCAAGTGAAGTAAACGCTGATATTCCTTGCATTTTAGAATACAATAGACTTCGCACACTATACACCCCCCATCTAAACACATATTCTGTTCCACAAAAAGTAAAACGTTATAAAAGAAAAATAAATCAAACAGAAATGCAACAGGATGTCACTGCAAATCCTCCAAAGAGAGTAAAAGAAACTAATACTTCATCAAGTACCACAAGCAAAAAAGAATCAATTAGGGAAAGTAAACCAGGTCCTTCTTCAAAGAAGGAAGACAAACTCCAAAAAAAGCAGTCAGATACAGAACTACCTGGTCCATCTAAACTCTCAAATATAGTTGGTGTAAGTTGCTACGCAAATGTAGCAATGAATATTCTATTTCAATTACCACCAATTGTTGACAACATTTACTTACACAGTACAGACCCATTGTGTTTGCAAATGTTAGTACTTCACAGAAATGCAGCAAACAATCGTGATAACACATATGGTGTTTATGGAATAAGACAACAATTGGACTACTGTGCTGGAAGGGTGAAATTCACTATAAACTCACAAGAATTTCTAATGTACTTACTACAATTACTGGAAAACAAAAACATACCTATAAATGAAATCTTCCAGATTTCATACATGTGAAAACATACATGCACTCTCTACAACAATGTGGCACAAGAACAAATCCCCAATGAACGCTTTGTATATATATCAATACCTAATTGTGAATCCATTCCATTTCAGCAACTTGTACAAAATGCAAACCTATATAGATTATGTTCAACCTGCAATTCGGATAATTGCTCCACGTTACTAATGCAAACACATAGTAAATACGTAATACTAATGCTTCTACGTTACAATGCAGATGGTACCAAAAACAACTGCAAGCTGACTGGATTCACACATGGTCAAATATCACTTGGTAAGAAAACCTTCACAACAATAGGTATAATCTACCACGCAGGAGCACAACCAATTTAGGGCACTACACTGCATATATAAAAAGAAATGTGGATGGTTTGAATGTAATGATAGTACCATTACTCTAAAGCAGAGATTACCAAATCTTACAAACGCTTATTTAATGTTCTTAAAGCCAAAATTTGATAACTAAACTGTACTTAAACCCTAATTAAACTTGAAGTAAAAAAAGTGTAAACTGTTAGAATATTCCAAAAGCTATCTAACTGCCCAAAGATTCTACAACAACTAATCAGATAAATGAATACCACTAAATTAGGGCAAAAAATAGACAGTTAGAATATGCCAATTGGTATCTAACCGTCCCAAAATGTAACAATATCCAAACAGATAAATGAATACCACTAAAATATATTAAAAAAAATAGACAGTTGGAATACGCCAATTGGTATCTAACTGTCCCAAAATTTAACAATATCCAAACAGATAAATGAATACCACTAAAATATATCAAACAATAGACAGTTAGAATACGCCTACTGGTATCTAACTGCTCCAAAATTTTATAATATCAAAACAAATAATATGTTACTGCTTCAAAAAAAAATGCAACAAGCCAATGTATAAAACATTAGCCAGAAGCAACAAGTGAACACTGAAAACAAACAAACAAATAAACTGTAGCATAACAGAAAAAGTTTTTTTTTTTTTAAATCCATCATGGATTTTTTTTTCTCCCACAGACCCAATGATTTTAGCAACAAACACAGAAACTGAGCAAACTGCACAGTACTCTGGTTTGTAATCTACTAAATATGAGGGTAAAAAAAAATGTTGATTATACAATGTAATAAGTCATTACAAAATACTAATACTAACATGCTATTTTCTTTTATCACAGAAATTAACAAGAAATACATGTACTCCAGTTACTAAACCAAACAGTAAGTATATTATACATTCTATGCCCTGGCCACAACCATCGCAGCACATCACACCCACAGTATCTTATAACTTTGTTCCTTATACATTTGTTTTTGACCCAAAGTTATAAGCAACTATAAGTGTGATATGCTGCGGTGGTTGTGGCCAGGGGATAGAGTGTTGGGTGCATGCACCCAACACTCTATCCCCTGGCCACAACCACCGCAGCATATCACACCCATAGAGTCAAACATTTCAACTATGGACTAGGGAAACTTTTAATGTCCGCAGACATTATGAGTGTTCTTAGAACACTTTCAACTTGCCAGCGAACAATACGGACAGGGTCTTCAGGACACCCCCTACGAATATTTCAGGACAACGCAAGAGTTCTTAGAACACTTCCAACTTGACAAAGTACAATACGGACAGTGTCCTCAGAACACCTCCATTTTGTTTATTTATGAACATTTCAGAACACCGCGAGAGTTCTTAGAACACTTTCAACTAGACAACAAATTCAGGACACCGCGAGAGCTCTTAGAACACTTTCAACTTGACAACGAACAATACAGACAGCGTCCTCAGAACACCCCCATTTTGTTTATTTACGAACATTTCAGGGCACCGCGAGAGTTCTTAGAACATTTTCAACTTGACAACGAACAATACGGACAGCGTCTTCAGGACGCCCCCTACGAACATTTCAGGACACCACAAGTGTTCTTGGAACACATTCAACTTACCATCGAACAATACGGACAGCGTCCACAGAACACCCCCATTTTGTTTATTTGCAAACATTTCAGGACACCACGAGTGTTCTTAGAACACAATCAACTTGACAAAGAACACTATGGACAGCGTCCTCAGAACACCCCCATTTTGTTTATTTGCGAACATTTCAGGACACCATGAGTGTTCTTAGAACACATTCAACTTGCCAGAGAACAATACGAACAGCGTCCTCAGAACACCCCATATTTTGTTTATTTACAAACATTTCAGGACACCGCGAGAGTTCTTATAACCCATTCAGCTTGCCAGAGAATGATACGGACATCATCCTCAGGACGGACAGCGTCATCAGAACACCCCCTACGAACATTTCATGACACCACGAGTGTTCTTAGAACACATTCAACTTGCTATCGAACAATACGGACAGCGTCTTCAGAACACCCCCTACAAACATTTCAGGACAACACCAGAGTTCTTAGAACACTTTCAGCATCACAATGAACAATACGGACAGCATCCTCAGGACACCCCCATTTTGTTTATTTGCGAACATTTCAGGACACCGCGAGTGTTCTTAGAACACATTCAACTTGGCAGAGAACAATACAGACAGCGTCCTCAGGACGGACAGTGTCATCAGAACACCCCCTACAAACATTTCAGGACACCACGAGTGTTCTTAGAACACATTCAACTTGATATCGAACAATACGGACAGCATCTTCAGAACACCCCCTAGGAACATTTCAGGACAACACGAAAGTTCTTAGAACACTTTCAACTTCACAACGAACAATACGGACAGCGTCCTCAGGACACCCCTATTTTGTTTATTTGCGAACATTTCAGCACACCGCGAGTGTTCTTAGAACACATTCAACTTGCCATCGAACAATACGGACAGCGTCTTCAGGACACCCCCTATGAACATTTCAGGACAACGCAAAAGTTCTTAGAACACTTTCAACTTCACAACGAACAATACAGACAGCGTCCTCAGGACACCCCTATTTTGTTTATTTGCAAACATTTCAGGACACCGCGAGTGTTCTTAAAACACATTGAACTTGCCATCGAACAATACGGACAGCGTCTTCAGGACACCCCCTATGATCATTTCAGGACAACGCAAGAGTTCTGAGAAAATGTTCAACTTGACAACGAACAATACGGACAGCGTCCTCAGAACACCCCCATTTTGTTTATTTACGAACATTTGAGGACACCGTGAGAGTTCTTAGAACATTTTCAACTTGACAACAAACAATACGGACAGCGTCCTCAGGACACCCCCATTTTGTTTATTTGCAAACATTTCAGGACACCGAGAGTGTTCTTAGAACAGTTTCAGCTAGCTTCCGAACAGAACGGACACATTTTGAGTCCTCAGAACACCCCCCATTCAGTTTATTTAGAACATTTCAGAACACCCGTGATGTCCACAGACAACTTTCAACCTATCTCATACTCTCCCACCCTCCCCAAACACTCCTACACACCAACACACTCTACTAAATACAAATTTTGAACCATGTTTCACTGCGCTGTCCACAAACGTCCGCAAATCCAAGATGGCGGGCGGCACTGAAAATCCGACGCGCTTCATGCTCCAAACTGTCCAATCAGCGAACACGTCGCATGTCCGCGGACATGACATAAGCCGATCGGCCAATCAGAACACTGTCCGCTGAGCGAACAGGGATGTGTGTCCGCGCACCGAACACAGATATCACTAATTTTTTATGACCCACTTTTTGGTCATATTTTAAAAAACTACTGGATGGATTTTCGCCAAATCTGCAAAAGCACGCTTTCGGGACCACGCCGCTGCTCCTGGTCCAAATTTGGTGAAAATCCATACAGCGGTTTGGGCTGTAGACGCAAGCAAAGTTTTTTTCCCATTCAGTCTATGGGAAAAAAGAAATTTTGGGACCGCTCCCTATGACTTTTTCCCCCTGGACGAATCCTCACCAAACTTTGCAAAAAAAATCAGAGTGGGCCATAAACTTTTTTGCAAAGTATGGTGATGCTTCGTCCAGGGGGAGCAAAGTTATAAGCCACCCAAAAGGTGCTCTTCCTATGGAAACACCAACTTAACCATAACTACATGGCCAAGTTGGTCAACACCAACTTAACCATAACTACTACCGTGGCCATTCAATGTGTTTGATGTATTTTGTATCGAATAAACATATTGACTGACTGTAAGCCATTTCAAATCTCCACATGCATATATGAAAAAATATGATGTTTCCCGATTAACACAATATCCTTGTATAATATCTGGACCAGAGCTGCAAAATCATCAAACGGTATTCAATTGAAGGAAAATAGTTATAAAATATGATATCAGTGGTATCTCACCCCAGAACGGCTGCATACAATTAATCCAGGCAACTCCTCCATATGTTCGAGATATGCCCAGGGCCCAGGCAAGAATGTTCATAAATGGTGGACATGCAATCGTATCCAGCCATATTGGAAGGAAATGCTTACCAAATTAAATGAATATCAGTGCAGGGGTTGAGAGACCGCCCCCTTGCCCGACTAGTGATATGATTGATATTTATAACTCTATGCGCAACCCGGGGATTGAACCTGAGTTGTTCCGTGTAGTTGTGTTTCCAAGGCGAGCACGTTGCCCCTGAGTTATCCTCCAGAGTGATTCTATTAGGTGACGAAGATCCAGGAAGTCACAACAAAATGACAGCAAACGGGTCGAAGCTGATCACGCACTTTTCAGTGTCAACTCGGACAGTGTCACGAAACTGGAAATTGACAACCAAGCCAGACATAAGGGAATGGTGGTTGCGTTTGTGGATGGTGGCGGCAGTGAGTAAAATAGAGGCCTCATTTAAGGGTGAGATGCTATGTTATTTAGAGGAATTGCGGCCTTTTATACATTACGCTGCCATGATTATGTGGCTGTACACTACAAGCCTCAGGATATACCGTCCTTTACTCTGCCATGATTATGTGGCTGTACACTACAAGCCTCAGGATATACCGTCCTTTACTCTGGTGTAACAGCATGGTTTACAACAAACTGTTTATGTTTATATTGTAGTTGATATCAATAGTTTTACTGTAACTACAATGCCTTGGAAGTCAGTTTTGAGTTGGTCGGTGAATCAAATTGTCATTGAATTGTAAATGATGTAAGGTAAAGGAAGTTCTTGAGGTATGCATGTAAATTGGGTGGAGGTTCGGTTGTCCAAATGTTGATGTACATTTCTATGATTAATAAAATGTGAATGGCAAAAAAAATAAAGAAATGCATATGTGTTAAACGGCTTTGTGGAATGTCAAATGCAAAGAAAGGAACAATACTGTGAATTAAGAAATGTGAAAGGGGCAACATTGCATGACAAACATACCTTTACATAGCAATGGAGGTGATAACCTGCTGAATTGGAAAAGAAAATGAGACCACGTGTGAAAAAGCTTGAGGTCCTAGGTTGTAAGGACGTACGCAGCTGCTAACATTTGTGGCTCGACTAGTGTCTTGTGCTCTCTAGTTTGATGTTCATGAGGTGAAACTGGCAGGAGCCCCACACGTTAAAAGTAACAAGCAGCAGAGAGAAAGGACAACACCTTCAAGCACCCTGGGTGTACCCTCCAGCAAAAATAAATGCTCACTGCAAAGCGAGGCTGCGCTTAGAGCGGTCTGGGGCAAACTGTTCCCCCGGATCCCCCCCCCCCCCCCCGCCCACGACGGCACTGTTCTGAAACCTGGTGGTATACACATGTCATCATTCCAAGCCATCCAAAGAAATCGTGAGGGAATCATGAGAGTCAAAGTCCAAAACATTTGGCTCGTCACAGGTTATAGACATATGCCTTGCAATCTGGCTAGATTAGCAAGCAATGAAAAGTATGTTGCTGGTTCCCATTGGAGATAATCATTATTTAAAACCCTGCGATGGGACGCCATATTGCTGAGGGATCCGTGGCCAGTGGAGAACATTAATAATAATAATACTTTGCATTTATATAGCGGTATGAGCACTCATGCATCTGAGCGCTGTTTACAGTGCTCAGGTGTCCACCACGGAAGGATGAAAGGCTGAGTTTGGCCCTGCCGAAATTTCAACCAGCATCAGCAGGTTTGAATGTCAAATTGAGTGCTCTACTGGCTGTGCTATCTGACCAGCTTAATTATATAAACATGCATGTGCTGGCTATTTTTTGTTGAATTGCATAAAGGAATTGAGGAAAGATCACTGTATGAGTGCTATTCGAAGGACTTTAGGCAAAAAAATAAAGTTTTTGCAGGTACAGAGTAAAATTCTGTCGGACAGTAAAGGGACAGCTTACACTGTACCGTGAATGTGGCAGAGGGGATAGGTAGGTTCACAACAGCAAATGGTAAAGTAAAAAAACTGACTGCAATTTGAAAGACTTCTTTTCACAATGATTTTGATTTCCCAGTGACAACATGATATTTTACATAAAAGAAAACAATTCTTTGAAACTAAAAACGAGTTTTTACAAATTTGAAATTGAAGAAAACATTTCCTGACGAACATTAAGCAAATAAGGAATTTCAAGAGCTGAAGTCAAAAAGTCAAAGCAAAACAAAAACGTGCGTGCACGTGTGCCTTGGTGGGCACTGCATGGACTTGTGGCGAAAGACAGGGCGCTACAACCTGATTCTTGAGCGAGAATTGTTCCAGGAGGCTGGCCTACTGAGAGCCATCTAGCAATCAAGAAGGTTCGACAACTGGTCATGAGCAGGGTGTACCCCACCTACTCCACCACTTAGCGGGAGCAAACCCACCCAAACATGCCCTGCAGGACTCTCAAACTTTTGTGGGAAAAGCTCTGTATTTTCGAGGTTTCCCGCGTGGTGTCTACAAGAACTTTGAATCATGTTGAATTGCCAACTAAGAGGGTAATTCATAGAATTTCGCAGAAAAGTGTCGCAAGCGGCTGGCGCAGAGTGCCGCGTGCGATTGTCTGCGCCAGGCACGTGCGCTAAAACCGATTTCCGCGCACAGCGCATTCATGGATTTTAGGCTCCCAAACAAGCCGTGGTGCAGAGAATCGCAGCGACCCTGCAGCAGCGCCAGTAACGCCCCGAAGAACGCCCTCGCGCAAGGAAAAGCCATCAAAATCGCTAAATCATCGCAAAGGGCTGCGCTAACCCTGGACCAGTTCACCGGGCTGGCAAACAGCAAACGGCAAGCTGGGAACGTGTATTTCAGGGGTGCGCGGGAAGTTCCACACGCGATTGGGCCAGTGCGAGCAAGGTATGTGAATTTCAGGAGTGCGCGGGAAGTTCCACACGCGATTTCAGCAGGGTACGTGTATTTCAGGGGTTCGCGTGAAGTTTCTCACGCGATCGGGCCTGGGGGAGCGTGCTACGTGTATTACAGGGGTTCGCGTGAATTTTTTCACGCGATCGGGCCTCGGGGAGCGGGCTGTGTGTATTACAGGGGTTCGCGTGAACTTTCTCACGCGATCCGGCCTGGGGGAGCGGGCTATGTGTATTTCAGGGGTTCGCGTGAACTTTCTCACGCGATCGGGCCTGGGGGAGCGGGCTACGTGTATTTCAGGGGTTAGCGTGAACTTTCTCACTCGATCGGGCCTGGGGGAGCGTGCTACGTGTATTACAGGGGTTCGCGTGAAGTTGCACACGCGATTGTCCCAGTGCGAGCAGGGTACGTGTATTTCAGGGGTGCGTGGGAAGTTCCACACGCGATAGTCCCAGTGCGAGCAGGGTACGTGTATTTCAGGGGTGCGCGGGAAGTTCCACACGCGATAGTCCCAGTGCGAGCAGGGTACGTGTATTTCAGGGGTGCGCGGGAAGTTCCACACGCGATACCAGCAGGGAATGTGTATTTCAGGGGTTCTGGGGAGTACTACACGTGAATTGGCCGTGTGGGTCCTCCCAGGTGTACGCTCCACAACCTCCACGGCCCCTGCAGGCAGCCCACACCACGGGGGACTACCCTGCACCCCTGCCCATGTCCCGCAGGCAGCCCATTCACCATGGGCATGCCCCCCAGCCAACCCACATGTCACCTTGCACTACTGATCAACAATGCATGTCTCCCACCACCCCCACCCCCCAGCAGTGCAGGGGCAGCCTCCACCAGGCCCACACTCATGTCCCCCTGCGCCCCCACCCCCCAGCATCCAGGGTCACCCTCCACCAGGCCCACACTCATGTCTCCCACCACCCCCACCCCCCAGCCACCATGGGCAGCCTCCACCAGGCCCCCACTCATGTCTCCCACCACCCCCACCCCCCGGCAGTGCAGGGTCACCCTCCACCAGGCCCCCACTCATGTCTCCCACCACCCCCACCCCCCGGCAGTGCAGGGGCAGCCTCCACCAGGCCCCCACTCATGTCTCCCACCACCCCCACCCCCATGCCACCATGGGCAGCCCCCACCAGGCCCCCACTCATGTCTCCCACCACCCCCACCCCCCGGCTGTGCAGGGTCACCCTCCACCAGGCCCCCACTCATGTCTCCCACCACCCCCACCCCCCTGCCACCATGGGCAGCCCCCACCAGGCCCCCACTCATGTCTCCCACCACCCCCACCCCCCGGAAGTGCAGGGTCACCCTCCACCAGGCCCCCACTCATGTCTCCCACCACCCCCCCCGGCAGGGCAGGGTCACCCTCCACCAGGCCCCCACTCATGTCTCCCACCACCCCCACCCCCTTGCCACCATGGGCAGCCCCCACCAGGCCCCCACTCATGTCTCCCACCACCCCCACCCCCCAGCAGTGCAGGGGCAGCCTCCACCAGGCCCCCACTCATGTCCCCCTGCACCCCCACCCCCCAGCATCCAGGGTCACCCTCCACCAGGCCCCCACTCATGTCTCCCACCACCCCCACCCCCCTGCCACCATGGGCAGCCCCCACCAGGCCCCCACTCATGTCTCCCACCACCCCCACCCCCCGGCAGTGCAGGGGCAGCCTCCACCAGGCCCCCACTCATGTCCCCCTGCACCCCCACCCCCCAGCATCCAGGGTCACCCTTCACCAGGCCCCCACTCATGTCTCCCACCACCCCCACCCCCCTGCCACCATGGGCAGCCCCCACCAGGCCCCCACTCATGTCTCCCACCACCCCCACCCCCCGGCAGTGCAGGGTCACCCTGCACCAGGCCCCCACTCATGTCTCCCACCACCCCCACCCCCCAGCATCCAGGGTCACCCTCCACCAGGCCCCCACTCATGTCTCCCACCACCCCCACCCCCCAGCCACCATGCACCCCTGCCCATGTCCCGCAGGCAGCCCATTCACCATGGGCATGCCCCCCAGCCAACCCACATGTCACCTTGCACTACTGATCAACAATGCATGTCTCCCACCACCCCCACCCCCCGGCAGTGCAGGGGCAGCCTCCACCAGGCCCCCACTCATGTCTCCCACCACCCCCACCCCCCTGCCACCATGGGCAGCCCCCACCAGGCCCCCACTCATGTCTCCCACCACCCCCACCCCCCCGGCAGTGCAGGGTCACCCTCCACCAGGCCCCCACTCATGTCTCCCACCACCCCCACCCCCCAGCATCCAGGGTCACCCTCCACCAGACCCCCACTCATGTCTCCCACCACCCCCACCCCCCAGCCACCATGGGCAGCCTCCACCAGGCCCCCACTCATGTCTCCCACCACCCCCACCCCCTGCCACCATGGGCAGCCCCCACCAGGCCCCCACTCATGTCTCCCACCACCCCCACCCCCCTGCCACCATGGGCAGCCCCCACCAGGCCCCCACTCATGTCTCCCACCACCCCCACCCCCCGGCAGTGCAGGGTCACCCTCCACCAGGCCCCCACTCATGTCTCCCACCACCCCCAACCCCCAGCATCCAGGGTCACCCTCCACCAGGCCCCCACTCATGTCTCCCACCACCCCCACCCCCGGCAGTGCAGGGGCAGCCTCCACCAGGCCCCCACTCATGTCTCCCACCACCCCCACCCCCCGGCAGTGCAGGGTCACCCTCCACCAGGCCCCCACTCATGTCTCCCACCACCCCCACCCCCCTGCCACCATGTGCAGCCCCCACCAGGTCCTCACAATCCCCAATCATGTGCGTAATGGTCAGCCTCCACAGCCAAAAAGCCCTACCAAGTAACCCATTCACCCACATGGAAATGGAAATCACATGTTACACCCCCAATGTTCATGAAGCTAATGAACCCATGTCCGTCACACACATTTTTTGCAATTAAATGGAAAAACACACAACATGACATGCATGAAACCAATGAGATGATACCACACAGTGAACTATGCCAACAAAATTGTATTGAAAAAAATAAATAATGCTAAAGAAAGAAAACTAACTACAATGTAAATGTGAAAAAATAAGCTGCATGTCCGCATAAAAACACAAAACTGGAAATCCAAATCCTAAAAATTTTTGTCCAAAGTCAAATGTAAAAAATTCTCCATGCAATAAAGAACTATGTACAAAAATAACAAGGGTCCATGAGCCCAACTGAACTAAGGAAACCTCCTAAAAAACCTACCTAAATATCAACTATATACAAAAAGTGGAGCAGTGTCCGTCGACTCCAAATCATAATAAGAACGAAAGGAAACCTAAAACTAAAGAACTATATACAAAGGCGGCGGGCAAGTCCAGCGGCTCACTCTGTGGTGTCCCGGGCCAGGGCATCATCGAACTCCTGTTCGATGTCCCGGAGGCGGTCCAGTTCCATGGCCCCGAGGGTCCGCAGGGACGACGCTGTGTCCTCCTCCAACCCCCTGCGGATTGCCTCGAGGCACTCGGCCCGCCTCAGGGCCCTCCGCATGGAGTTCTCCGCCCTGACCATTGTGAGCCGCGCCTCTTCCGCCCACCGCCGCTCCGCACCTATGGCGTGGCCCAACCGCTGCCAAACGGAAGACACTCTCTGTCCTGGGTCCCCCTGCCATCCGGCCGATGCCTGCCCCTCCGATGTCGAAAGCCCCGAGCCTTCATGTCTCCCACCATGTTGCTGCTACTGCTCTGCCTCTGCCCGTGCACTGCCTCCTGCTGCCTGTACATCCTCCGCAGGCTGGGGTGAACTTGTTGATGTGGCCACCCCTGCTGGACCTCCGACTCCCGACTGTGGCAGGGATGCCTCCTCCACCAGCCTGGCCGCACCGTCAGAGGCAGCTCCACAGGGCACCCAGGTGACTGATGGGTGGGAAGATGGCACAGAGGACGACTGGCGCGTAGGGGGTCCAGTTGAGGAGGGGTTCGGAGCAAGCCCCATCAGACAGCGGAATCCGGCCTGGGTGACCTGTCCCAGCAGGCTGACGTGGTCAACGAGCCATTCGAGATGACGTGCAGTCTCTCCATGAAAAGACTGCAGGTCACCTCGCATGGCCCGTTGACGCAACGCCACACCAGCCAGGACAGGCTCAACCCGGACCTGGATGGCCACGTCCGCAGGCAGAGGAAGGCCAGTTGACGTCAGCTCATCCCCTGCATGAAATCGGGTCTGGACGTAGGCATCCCTGCTGGTGCAAGATGATGCAGGGACAGGATCGGGGACAGGATTGCACACAGGCACCTCCGCGGCCGCCTGTGTTGCCTCCTGTCCCTGGTCCTGCACTGCACCACTAGCACCAGTGGGATCCCCAGCTACAGACCCCGTCTCTGGTGCTTGCGCGGCCCCCTCCTCCACCAAACCCCCCACCAACCTGGATGACTCCGTGCCATCTTCCGCTGTTGGGCCCTGTGGGGTCCCAGCTGCCCCTTCTGCTGCCGAGGAGTCCAACTGCAACCTCCGCCTCTTGGACCTCCCCCCGGCAGCTGCGGCCTGGGACGCGGCTCCGGACTCCTCACTCCCCGACGAGATGACAACACGGGAGGGGAGCCGGGCCTTGCGTCTCCAGCTGGCGGTCGGATCCCCGCCGCTGTGCTCCACAGCACCTTCTCCGCCCTCTTCATCAGTTGACGCTGCAGACAGGGAGAAACAAAACACAGGCATCAGGGCACTGTACAATGGACAAATACAGGCATGACAGTTGCACATGAGTGGCATTGGCAAACCTCAGACATGTCATCACAATCCCCAACACACATGTCATTGCAACTGGCACACATGAGCCATACCACAGCCATATCGCAACTGCCAGCACCATCCCTACACATACAACAGCATCAGCAGCCAAAGGGGAGCCAGACATCACATGCAACACAGGAAGTGCACCACACATGTACACACACCACCACACTTGCATGCATGTCTACACCTCAGCCAAGTGTCGCACTGTTCAGACGGGCATCCATGTCACATCTGCCAATCAGGCTTCCACATACCGCTGTCACATGCATCCATGTAGCATCACTGTTGCACCCTTGTCAAATACACACACATGCACATGTACACAGTGCTCATACATGCAGCCGAAAACAACATACATGCCTGACATCACGGACATGTCTACTTACATACACATTCATCCAAACATGTGTGCACGCACAACTGCATTTGCCATGCAAGCCCACACACACAAGCACCATCCATGTCTCACACATTACAGCCCTCGCATGTGTCAGCCCCACGGCCCTGTACACCCCCACCCATACTCGACCCCATACAAACAGATGTGCAACCGGCACAATGGCGAATGATCACCACACGCACTGCTCACAACCAGGATGCATGTACACTCACCGCTCGACTCCAGACGGGTCTGCTTCTCTAGGACCTGGACGTGGAGCGCTGGGGATATGCGTTCCAGGACCCCCATCTGTTCTTCCGACAAGTGGCCCCGGCGCCCCTTGGCATCCGCTGCCTTCAAGAGGCGCCGGGCCTTGTTCAGGGTCCTGGACCTGAAGTCCTCCCAGCGCTTCCTGACATGTTGCAAGTCCCGGACTGCCACCCCCTCCGCGTTGATGGCAGTCACGATGTCAGTCCAGATCCGAGTCCATCCTTCCTTGTCGGCGTGGGAACTTCCAAAGAGGGCATCATACTGCCCCAGGACTTGCTCCACCAGGACACCAACTTCGGTGGCACTGAAGCTGGTGCCCCTCTGCCTCTCTGGCCGGGGGTTGTCAGTGGTCACAGATGGTGTATGCCCCGACATGACAACCCCAGAGGCAGGAGTGGGTGGGCAACTGGGTCCTGGGGCTGGGCTGTGGAGCGATGGAATTCCAGTCGGGAGTCTTCAGTTCCAGCAGGGGTGGTCACAGCAACAGCACCCCTGGCTGATGTGCAGGCAGCAAATGGCAGTGCACGTGGGCAGCAGGCAGTCAGGCAGCAGCAGATGGCAGGTGGGAGCGTGCTCGGGGCTCTGGGGGGCAGTAGTTCGGCCTTCTGGGCAGGAGCGTGGTCTTCCGTGTGCTTACGCGTGGCCAGCTTGGTACGGAGTGATTTGGCACGTGAAAATCCTGCACATCAGCGTGAAAACCGAGGAAAGGCCCTTAACGCGTAAGCGCGTCAGCACGCATACGCGAATCCATCGGACCAAAGGCCCTCAGCGCGTAAGCGCGTCTGTGACGTGACCCGCACGGGTGTTTCCCACACAGCACGTGATGACAGAGCACACGTGGAAAGACTGCACGTCAGAGTGTAATCGCGTGTGATTGGTGGAAATGGCCGTACACGCAGAAGTGACAAAGCGTGTAATTGGTGGAAATGGCCATACACGCATAAGTCACAAAGCGTGTAATTGGTGGAAATGGCACTAGCGCGTACACGCCGCGTAAGTGACGTTGGACGTGTGGGCCTGTATAAAAGGTACGCGTAGAACACCATTTCCTTGTACGTGCTTTTCGTGGAGAGCGAGTGGGTGAATTCTGTACTTCTTGTCGGTTCACACGCGATTTACTTCACGGCGTTTCAAGTTCGTATTCCCTGTTACCTCTGACAGATTTTTCTCTTTTTTCTCTTTTACTGGTTTACCTGGGCCTGTTCCCTCAAACAGTGTTCCCTTCTACTGTTGTCCTGTCTCCTCAGACAGCGTACAAATCTTCTTTTGGCGGGGGTGTTGCCAACCAAACGCGCTCCTTTTTCACACTCTTTTACCTGGCAGACGGTGAGTCACGCACGTATCTAACATCTGTGCTTGCCCCGTGTGTAGCCTACCCCTTCAGAGGTCATTCTAGGCTGCATGTGATACGCATACGTTCATTCTTGTGTTACTGGGTGCCACAGCGTAGTGCAGGTTTTTCTTTCTGCACACGTGGTCTAGGAGGGGTTGCGTACACGTCATCTCCCTTTTTTGGGGCTCCTGTGTGTAGCGTGACCCGTCATCTTTCCCCAGGGGTTACAATCAGCCTTGCAAGAGCACTAGGGTACAATTACCATCTGGTACCCAACCCCTTTGACCCCCAATTGCCCAGGACAATATTTTACAGCCACTCCCATACGCACATCAACATCAGTGCCATGGTTGGGAGGCGAGGATTCCGTAAGGGTGGCAAAGGTAGAAGAGCCACAAGTGGTGGCCGTGGTGGATCCGGTAGGGGACGTGGTCGTTACTTGCAGGGTGAGCCTGTCCCCCCATGTGTGGAGGACCAGTCAAGGGCACCCATTATCCCCCCCCTCCCGTTGAGGCTGATGTGGCTGACACCAACCATGCTCAGCCCTTGTTGGACCAGCCCATTGTGGCACCAGACCTGGCTGACTCCATGGCTGACTTCCAGGTCAGCAGGCCTATGACACGTGCGCTGGTGCACGTTGATGTCACCATGCCACGTGCATCTGGGGCAGCAAGGTCATCTGCTGCACCAAGTAGGCAGGGCGGAGAGGCTGCAGGGGCAGCTGTGGCTCCATCCACCCCAGCCCTCACACACCCAGCCCGGACAGTGTTGGTCCTAGTCCATGCTGCTGATATTCCCCCTGACACCATCACACTAGAGCCAATGCCTGCACCAACTCCCATGCTGAGTGTGCAATCCCACACTCCTGATACAGAGTCCACCAGGGCTCCTGCCCCTAGTGTCCAGAGCGGCGCAGGACACTCAGGATCACCACCACCTTCCAAGCGGAAGAGGAAGAGGAAGAGTGCTCGTCCGGCACAGGCTGATGCCCCAGACACGGCTACACAGTCCGGCCCGTCCAGGAAGCCCAGCTTCACAGATGACGAACTGAATGCACTTGTCGAGTATGTGTCCGCACATGACACCGAGATGGTCATTGTTGCAGGATCCAAGACCACACCTGCACAACGCCAGGCACACTGGCAAACCGTTGCGGACATCATAAGTGCCCTTGGAATCGTGAGGCGCACAGCCAATGATTGCTATAAGCGCTGGAATGACCTAAAGCGCAGGGCAAAGAGTAAGCTGGCCTCAAGTCATGCCGCAACTCTAGTGACTGGAGGTGGGTCTCCAGTAGTAGACATGGAACTCACTCCACATGAGTCAGTCGCTGGGACCTACGTCACGGAGGAACAGATCCAAGGCGTGGGAGATCTCCCTGATTACGAGGCATTGTCCGGTGAGTGCACATGCATGTGTGTGTCATCCATGTGCATGGTGTGTGTGAGGGCTTCTGTTTGTGTGCCAGGTGAGAGTGTGTGCGCCTGCGTCGTATGGGTCAGCCATGTGCTTCATGCAATACATCCTGCGCAGCTGCATTTGGCCATAGCTGTATCCCTTCTGCCAACAGTAGACATGTAGTCCAACTGCACGCCAGTTTCCCTTGAAGTGTCACCTTGCCACAACATTGTTGCAAAATTTAGCACTGTTCATTTAGTCAGATATTTTCCATTCCACCACTTTTACTAGGCATGTCGCAGTCCTCTAGTCACATGTCTGACATGGCTATGGTAAAGTTGAGTGACTTTGTTACCTGGATATCATTTGTTCAAACATGTCCCTGTGCAATTGCACCATTTCGGACTGGCAGCTCCAGGGGAAGAATCTGACCTGTTTGAATTAGAAAAGCTATTACATGCGGGAACTGGACAGAATGAATAGGTGCTGCCTTCCTCTCCATCTTCACTCAATAGCAATGGTACATGCCATCTGTGTGATGGCATGTGTGTTTCACCTGGCAATCACAGGCCAATGTGTGATGCCACTGCCAGGCAGCATGCAGAAAATTTGTTCATCTTCAATCTTGGTGTCATCAGTGTGTGCCATTTGCCTGCCCTTCATACGCAGTGAGGGTGCATGCATGGGAGGGTTTTAGTCATGTGGGACATGTGTCAAACACGTACTGGTTCTCTTGCTTCTCAGCCCTCATTGTGTGCCATGGTGCTAATGCCTGTTTCCATTTCTTTGTTTTTATGTCTTTGCAGGGGAAGACGCCCCTGATACTGCTGGGGTTGTGGAGATGGTGCAGACCCAGGAGGGGTCCGAGGGCCGACCAACCACCAGTGAGGGACGTGGTGTGGTGGTGGGTGAGAACCCACAAGTGCTGCAGGTCGTGCTCTCAAGGGGTGTCTCTGGCTGCACCTCCCCCGAGCTGTACTCAGGTGTTGATTCGGATGAGACCTACGTGCCGTCGCAGGTGAGTGTTCCAGGGAGGGATTCTGTTCTGTCTCACCCACCTGCACCAGGGTCAGAACCCTCAATGGGGATGTCAGTGTTGGCAGCTACGCCTTTGGTGGTTACGGATGCAGGGTCACACTCCGTGACATCTGATCCTGTTCCTGGGCCAGCAGATCAGAGGGGGAATGCAGTCCTGCAGCCTCAGGCAGTGCCGGCACAGCAAGGCGCAGTTCGCCTTGCCCCAGACAGGTGTGGTGCCCGCCGACGTGGTGGCCGTACGCCACCTGGCAATACTGCATGGGAGCAATCCGTTTATGGTATGGCAACCCAACAGGCAGCATCATCCGAGATGATGGCTCAGGCCATGGATAGGGTGGCCACTTCCATTGTCCCCCCTGAAAGGCTGATGGAGCGACTAGAGCAGGCAACCGACTCCATCTGCCAGTCACACAGGGAGGACATGTTGGGGTCCAACAGGGACAGGCGGGCGGCACTGGCGACTCTGCAGGAGGCCATCTCCATTGAGTCCCAGGGCCACAGGGAAGCCCTGAGGCAGAGCTCCTTCACCTCAGGACGACTCTTGTTGAGCTTGAGGCTTCTACACACCAAAGGACAGAACAGCAGCTGGAGCGTCTCACCCGTACGCTCTCAGCTGAGATGCAGGCAATGAGGGCGGAGGTCCGGGCATCCCGTGAGTTGTTGCATGGGGACCTCCGCACACTCATCCTCCAGAACCAGACCTACCACACCCGCATGCTTGCAGCCATGGAGGAGCAGACTAGGGCCTTGCGTGGGCTGCCTCCCATAGTGCAACCACCTCCCGATGCAGCTGCACAGGGTGATAATAGCGACAGCAGTGATACTCCCACAATAGGGTAGCCGTGTGGGCCATGAGCCCATGGAGGTGTTTTTTTTCCCAGGATCCACGCAGGTGGGTTCTTGTGCGCATCCTGTCCTCGGACCTCCTGGGTGGCCTCCCCAACCCCCCCGGTTCCTTCAATGGCCATTATTATTTTGTTTTTATTTTTATTTTTGTTTTTATTTTTATTTCTTTTATTCCCAATTTTTTTGGGACGATTTGTTGGTTTCCGTGGTTCCTGTGGGCATATGCTGCATTGTGGCTGGGCACATGCAGGCTTGTAATGTATTTGGTTCAGATGCTTGGGTTTGAGTCACACACACCCCTCCTGCTTCCCGTTTCCATGGGCTTGCAAAGGGTGTGCCCAAGTGACAGTGAATTACACAGTGACGTTGGACTCCCATGAGCTGTGTGGGCAGTCTGTAGTCAATACTGTGTATACATTCCTAGTGCATATTGCTGTTGTGTTGTACACTGCATGTTGCATTGATGTGTAACTCATCTTCTGTGTCTACCTCCCAATTTGCAGGTCCCTTCCTCATGTCTACACAAGGACCTCTAGTCTGGAGATGTGGTCCATGTTGGCAGAAGTGCACCTACAACTCTACAGGCGCCAACACTGCACAGTTGGTAGTGGTGGGAGTGCAGGCATTTCCAGGTGGTGAGACTACTAATATTATACATTAGTGATGTCATGTTAATGGTAGTATGTGCTCAAGTTTGTTGTTGGTCCGGCATTACTGTGAGCATTTCAGGTGTTGCAAGTTTCTAATAGGGACACTGTACATTGTGACACTAGTGTCATGTTGTGGGGATTACTTTGTTTACGTGCAAATAGCATGACATGGCACGGTGTGTCGTGTGGCGGTGCTGGGGTTGGGTTGGCTGACATGGCACTGTCCTCTTGTTGCATTTTGCAAGTGGGTATTCATTTCAGCTGCTTGAATGTGTAACTTCACAAAACTGCATTGGTGGTGTCAGTGTGGGTAGGGATGCACACATTGTGCACTTCCAGGTGGACAATCTCAGGCTGATATGGTTTTCACGGTTCTTTCTCCAGACATTCAGGATCAGTGTCAGGTTGAGTCATCATTGATTGTCAGATGGAATGTGCCAGGGCAGTGTGCACTCCACAGGGGTGTGATTTCTATGTGAAGTAATTAGCCACTAGCTGTGTACGGGCTGCCTCCCCCCGTGCCTTTTCCCCTCCCATGCGCAGCGGCTGTGCATGTGGTTGGGGATGGGGGGGCACCACCATGTCCACGGCCAGGCCCCGGCGTGTTGCAACGTTGTGCAGGACACATGCTGCCACTATGATCCTGCACACTACTGGGGGAGCGTACAACAGCTGCCCGCCAGAACGGTCAAGGGAGCGAAAGCATGACTTCAGCACTCCAAATTTGCGCTCCACTATGCCCCGGGTTGTAATGTGGGCTGCGTTATATCTTACCTGGGGTGGCGTGGTGGGGTTCCGGATTGGCGTCATCATGTGGGGGCTGAGAGGGTAGGCACTGTCTCCTGTGGAGGTGGTGATTGGTATCATTGGTGGGGTTGTGACCTTGCTCAGTATCTAACATGCATGCATGTGCAGTGGCATTCATACTCACCAAGCAGCCATGTATCGCCATGCCGGCCAGCTTCTAGGTCCCGGCTTAGGGTGGACATTCGGTAAATGAAGTTGTCGTGGGTTGACCCAGGATAGTTGGCATATACTGAGGTGATGATTCCCTTGGCATTACATACTACCTGCACGTTGATGGGATGCCAGTGCTTGCGGTTCCTATAGATGTGCTCAGATGCCCTGGGGGGACGTAGAGCCACATGAGTGCAGTCAATGGCACCTAGCACTTTGGGGAATCGTGCCACAGCGTAGAAATCCAGGGCGGCAGCATGCCTTTCTGCAGGGGTTCTGGGCAGGTATATGTGCCTGCGGACTGATGGGCGTGCAGTGATGATGTTCAAGACCTGGTGTAGGCAGCGTGACTGGGTGGCCTGTGATACACCACCCACAATGGCACTTGTCCGCTGAAATGATCCAGTGGCTAGGAAGTGCAGTACATTGAGGACCTTCTCCAGGGGGCTGAGTGCTTGGGAGCACAGGGTGGGTGATGTGAGGTCGTCCTCCCACTCACTCACCAGGTCCAGTATGATGTGTGGTGGAAACCTGTACCTCCCATGCACCTGGTCATCAGGCATCCCGAAAAGGCTGGTTCTGGGTGTGAATATTCTGGCCCTGACTATCCTCCTCCTCCTCCTTTGGTAGGCCACGCCCACTGCTGCTAGGAACGGTATGTTCATCCTGGGTCTGAGCTAGTTATTTTGTTAGCGCGCAAATTAATGCGTTGCGCGTGTTGTAGGCGAGCGTGTGACCCGCGCACCCCTCAAATCCAGTGCCCAGTCCAATAGCGTGTGGAAATTGGCGCGCACACCGGGATACAGGTGCACTGACGTACTAGCGTGTGTAAGTGTCCGCGCACACCTGATATACACGTACATAGGCCAATCGCGTGTACACGCACTTTTGTCCAATTACACGCGATGAGACTCTGACGTGCAGTCTTTCCACGTGTGCTCTGTCATCACGTGCTGTGTGGGAAACACCCGTGCGGGTCACGTCACAGACGCGCTTACGCGCTGAGGGCCTTTGGTCCAATGGATTCGCGTATGCGTGCCGACGCGCTTACGCGCCAAGGGCCTTTACTTGGTTTTCACGCTGATGTGCAGGATTTTCACGTGCCAAATCACTCCGTACCAAGCTGGCCACGCGTAAGCACACGGAAGACCACGCTCCTGTCCAGAATGCCGAACTACTGCTGCTGCCTGACTGCCTGCTGGCCACGTGCACTGCCATTTGCTGCCTGCACATCAGCCAGGGGTGCTGTTGCTGTGACCAACCCTGCTGGAACTGAAGACTCCCGACTGGAATTCCATCGCTCCACAGCCCAGCCCCAGGACCCAGTTGTCCACACACTCCTGCCTCTGGGGTTGTCATGTCGGGGCATACACCATCTGTGACCACTGACAACCCCCGGCCAGAGAGGCAGAGGGGCACCAGCTTCAGTGCCACCGAAGTTGGTGTCCTGGTGGAGCAAGTCCTGGGGCAGTATGATGCCCTCTTTGGAAGTCCCCACGCCGACAAGGAAGGACGGACTCGGATCTGGACTGACATCGTGACTGCCATCAACGCGGAGGGGGTGGCAGTCCGGGACTTACAACATGTCAGGAAGCGCTGGGAGGACTTCAGGTCCAGGACCCTGAACAAGGCCCGGCGCCTCTTGAAGGCAGCGGATGCCAATGGGCGCCGGGGCCACTTGTCGGAAGAACAGATGGGGGTCCTGGAACGCATATCCCCAGCGCTCCACGTCCAGGTCCTAGAGAAGCAGACCCGTCTGGAGTCGAGCGGTGTGTGTACATGCATCCTGGTTGTGAGCAGTGCGTGTGGTGATCATTCGCCATTGTGCCGGTTGCACATCTGTTTGTATGGGGTCGAGTATGGGTGGGGGTGTACAGGGCCGTGGGGCTGACACATGCGAGGGCTGTAATGTGTGAGACATGGATGGTGCTTGTGTGTGTGGGCTTGCATGGCAAATGCAGTTGTGCGTGCACACATGTTTGGATGAATGTGTATGTAAGTAGACATGTCCGTGATGTCAGGCATGTATGTTGTTTTCGGCTGCATGTATGAGCACTGTGTACATGTGCATGTGTGTGTATTTGTCAAGGGTGCAACAGTGATGCAACATGGATGCATGTGACAGCGGTATGTGGAAGCCTGATTGGCAGATGTGACATGGATGCCCGTCTGAACAGTGCGACACTTGGCAGAGGTGTAGACATGCATGCAAGTGTGGTGGTGTGTGTACATGTGTTGTGCACTTCCTGTGTTGCATGTGATGTCTGGCTCCCCTTTGGCTGCTGATGCTGTTGTATGTGTAGGGATGGTGGTGGCAGTTGCAAAATGGCTGTGGTATGGCTCATGTGTGCCAGTTGCAATGACATGTGTGTTGGGGATTGTGATGACATGTCTGAGGTTTGCAAATGCCACTCATGTGCAACTGTCATGCGTGTATGTGTCCATTGTACAGTGCCCTGATGCCTGTGTTTTGTTTCTCCCTGTCTGCAGCGTCAACTGATGAAGAGGGCGGAGAAGGTGCTGTGGAGCACAGCGGCGGGGATCCGACCGCCAGCCGGAGACGCAAGGCCCGGCTCCCCTCCCGTGTTGTCATCTCGTCGGGGAGTGAGGAGTCCGGTGCCGCGTCCCAGGCCGCAGCTGCCGGGGGGAGGTCCAAGAGGCGGAGGTTGCAGTTGGACTCCTCGGCAGCAGAAGGGGCAGCTGGGACCCCACAGGGCCCAACAGGAGAAGATGGCACGGAGTCATCCAGGTTGGTGGGGGGTTTGGTGGAGGAGGGGGCCGCGCAAGCACCAGAGACGGGGTCTGGAGGTGGGGATCCCACTGGTGCTAGTGGTGCAGTGCAGGACCAGGGACAGGAGGCAGCACAGGCGGCCGTGGAGGTGCCTGTGTGCAATCCTGTCCCCGATCCTGTCCCTGCATCATCTTGCACCAGCAGGGATGCCTACGTCCAGACCCGTTTTCAGGCAGGGGATGAGCTGACATCAACTGGCCTTCCTCTGCCTGCGGACGTAGCCATCCAGGTCCGGGTTGAGCCTGTCCTGGCTGGTGTGGCGTTGCGTCAACGGGCCATGCGAGGTGACCTGCAGTCTTTTCATGGAGAGACTGCACGTCATCTCGAATGGCTCGTTGACCACTTCAGCCTGCTGGGACAGGTCACCCAGGCCTGATTCCTCCGTCTGATGGGGCTTGCTCCGACCCCCTCCTCAACTGGACCCCCTACGCGCCAGTCGTCCTCTGTGCCATCTTCCCACCCATCAGTCACCTGGGTGCCCTGTGGAGCTGCCTCTGACGGTGCGGCCAGGCTGGTGGAGGAGGCATCCCTGCCACAGTCGGGAGTCGGAGGTCCAGCAGGGGTGGCCACATAAACAAGTGCACCCCAGCCGGCGGAGGATGTACAGGCAGCAGGAGGCAGTGCACGGGCAGAGGCAGAGCAGCAGCAGCAACATGGTGGGAGACATGAAGGCTCGGGGCTTTCGACATCGGAGGGGCGGCCATCGGCCGGAGGGCAGGGGGACCCAGGACAGAGAGTGTCTTCCGTGTGGCAGCGGTTGGGCCACGCCATAGGTGCGGAGCGGCGGCGGGCGGAAGATGCGCGGCTCACAATGGTCAGGGCGGAGAACTCCATGCGGAGGGCCCTGAGGCGGGCCGAGTGCCTCGAGGCAATCCGCAGGGGGTTGGAGGAGGACACAGCGTCGTCCCTGCGGACCCTCGGGGCCATGGAACTGGACCGCCTCCGGGACATCGAACAGGAGTTCGATGATGCCCTGGCCCGGGACACCACGGAGTGAGCCGCTGGACTTGCCCGCCACCTTTGTATATAGTTCTTTAGTTTTAGGTTTCCTTTCTTTCTAATTATGATTTGGAGTCGACGGACACTGCTCCAATTTTTGTATATAGTTGATTTTTAGGTATGTTTTTTAGTAGGTTTCCTTTGTTCAGTTGGGCTCATGGACCCTTGGTAGTTTTTTATACGGACATGCATGTTTTTTTTTCGCATTCACATTGTAGTTAGTTTTCTTTCTTTAGCATTCTTAATTTTTTTTAATACAATTTTGTTAGCATACTTCACTGTGTGGTATCATCTCATTGGTTTCATGCATGTCATGTTGTGTGTTTTCCCATTATATTGCAACCATTGTGTGTGACGGACATGGGTTCATTAGTTTCATGAACATTGGGGGTGTAACATGTGATTTCCATTTCCATGTGGGTGAATGGGTTACTTGGTAGGGCTTTTTGGATGTTGAGGCTGTCCATTACGCACATGATTGGGGATTGTGAGCACCTGGTGGAGGCTGCCCCTGCACTGCTGCGGGGTGGGGGTGGTGGGAGACATGAGTGGGGGCCTGGTGGAGGGTGACCCTGCACTGCCGGGGGGTGGGGGTGGTGGGAGACATGAGTGGGGGCCTGGTGGAGGGTGACCCTGGATGCTGGGGGGTGGGGGTGCAGGGGGACATGAGTGGGGGCCTGGTGGAGGCTGCTCCTGCACAGCCGGGGGGTGGGGGTGGTGGGAGACATGAGTGGGGGCCTGGTGGAGGGTGACCCTGCACTGCCGGGGGGTGGGGTGGTGGGAGACATGAGTGGGGGCCTGGTGGGGGCTGCCCATGGTGGCTGGGGGGTGGGGGTGGTGGGAGACATGAGTGGGGGCCTGGTGGAGGGTGACCCTGCACTGCCGGAGGGTGGGGGTGGTGGGAAACATGAGTGGGGGCCTGGTGGAGGGTGACCCTGCACTGCCAGGGGGTGGGGGTGGTGGGAGACATGAGTAGGGCCCTGGTGGAGGCTGCCCCTGCACTGCTGGGTGGTGGGGGTGGTGGGAAACATGAGTGGGGGCCTGGTGGAGGGTGACCCTGCACTGCCGGGGGGTGGGGGTGGTGGGAGACATGAGTGGGGCCCTGGTGGAGGCTGCCCCTGCACTGCTGGGTGGTGGGGGTGGTGGGAGACATGGGTGGGGGCCTGGTGGAGGCTGCCCATGGTGGCAGGGGGGTGGGGGTGGTGGTAGACATGAGTGGGGGCCTGGTGGAGGCTGCCCCTGCACTGCTGGGGGGTGGGGGTGGTGGGAGACATGGGTGGGGGCCTGGTGGAGGCTGCCCCTGCACTGCTGGGGGGTGGGGGTGGTGGTAGACATGAGTGGGGGCCTGGTGGAGGCTGCCCCTGCACTGCTGGGGGTTGGGGGTGGTGGAGACATGAGTGGGGGCCTGGTGGGGGGTGACCCTGCACTGCCGGGGGGTGGGGGTGGTGGGAGACATGAGTGGCTGCCTGGTGGAGGCTGCCCCTGCACTGCTGGGGGGTGGGGGTGGTGGGAGACATGAGTGGGGGCCTGGTGGAGGCTGCCCATGGTGGCAGGGGGGTGGGGGTGGTGGGAGACATGAGTGGGGGCCTGGTGGAGGCTGCCCATGGTGGCAGGGGGGTGGGGGTGGTGGGAGACATGAGTGGGGGCCTGGTGGAGGCTGCCCCTGCACTGCTGGGGGGTGGGGGTGGTGGGAGACATGCATTGTTGATCAGTAGTGCAAGGTGACATGTGGGTTGGCTGGGGGCATGCCCATGGTGGATGGGCTGCCTGCGGGACATGAGCAGGGGTGCAGGGTAGTCCCCCGTGGTGTGGGCTGCCTGCAGGGGCCGTGGAGGTTGTGGAGCGTACACCTGGGAGGACCCACAAGGCCAATTCACGTGTAGTACTCCCCAGAACCCCTGAAATACACGTACCCTGATGGGATCGCGTGTGGAACTTCCCGCGCACCCATCTAATACACGTACCCTGCTCGCACTGGCCCATTCGCGTGTGTAACTTCCCGCGCACCCCTGAAATGCACGTACCCTGCAGAATTCGCGTGTGTAACTTCCCGCGCACCCCTGAAATACACGTACCCTGCTGAAATCGCGTGTGGAACTTCCCACGCACCCCAGAAATACACATACCTTGCTGAAATCACGTGTGGAACTTCCCGCGCACCCCTGTAATACACGTACCCTGCTCGCACTGGGCCAATCGCGTGTGGAACTTCCCGCGCACCCCTGAAATACACGTACCCTGCTCGCACTGGTCCAATCGCGTGTGGAACTTCCCGCGCACCCCTGAAATGCACGTACCCTGCAGAATTTGCGTGTGTAACTTCCCGCGCACCCCTGAAATACACGTACCCTGCTGAAATCGCGTGTGGAACTTCCCGCGCACCCCTGAAATACACATACCTTGCTGAAATCACGTGTGGAACTTCCCGCGCACCCCTGTAATACACGTACCCTGCTCGCACTGGGCCAATCGCGTGTGGAACTTCCCGCGCACCCCTGAAATGCACGTACCCTGCAGAATTTGCGTGTGTAACTTCCCGCGCACCCCTGAAATACACATACCTTGCTGAAATCACGTGTGGAACTTCCCGCGCACCCCTGTAATACACGTACCCTGCTCGCACTGGGCCAATCGCGTGTGGAACTTCCTGCGCACCCCTGAAATACACGTACCCTGCTCGCACTGGGCCAATCGCGTGTGGAACTTCCCGCGCACCCCTGAAATACACGTACCCTGATGGAATCGCGTGTTTAACTTCCCACGCACCCCTGTAATACACGTACCCTGCTCGCACTGGGCCAATCGCGTGTGGAACTTCCCGCGCACCCCTGAAATACACATACCCTGCTCGCACTGGGCCAATCACGTGTGGAACTTCCCGCGCACCCCTGAAATACACGTACCCTGATGGAATCGCGTGTGGAACTTCCCGCGCACCCATGTAATACACGTACCCTGCTTGCACTGGCCCATTCGCGTGTGGAACTTCCCGCACACCCCTGAAATGCACGTACCCTGCAGAATTCGCATGTGGAACTTCCCGCGCACCCCGGAAATACACGTACCCTGCTCGCACTGGGCCAATCGCGTGTGGAACTTCCCGCGCACCCCTGAAATACACGTACCCTGCTCGCACTGGGACTATCGCGTGTGTAACTTCCCGCGCACCCCTGAAATACACATACCCTGATGGAATCGCGTGTGGAACTTCCTGCGCACCCATGTAATACACGTACCCTGCTCGCACTGGCCCATTCGCGTGTGGAACTTCCCGCGCACCCCTGAAATGCACGTACCCTGCAGAATTCGCGTGTGGAACTTCCCGCGCACCCCTGAAATACACGTACCCTGCTCGCACTGGGCCAATCGCGTGGGGAACTTCCCGCGCACCCCTGAAATGCACGTACCCTGCAGAATTCGCATGTGGAACTTCCCGCGCACCCCTGAAATACACGTACCCTGCTCGCACTGGGCCAATCGCATGTGACACTTCCCACGCACCCCGGTATACACGCACACATATTTTTTGTCAGCAGGTCCGTGTTTGTGGGTACCCCTTTGCACGTCATTTGTCCTGGAGGGCCACAGTATAGGACATTCATCATGGCAGTATATAGGTGCTATTTGTTGGCGCACATTTCTTACAGCCGCAGAGACGCTACCGCCTGCTTTCTTGTGGCGGTCGTGTTTGTGCCTGTGCGCTGGTTTGAGCGTGCGCTTTTTTGCCCTATTCTATTCCATGAATACGTGTTGTAGGCGAGCGTGTGGGCGTTCCGCGCACTTGTGCCCTCTACTTCCCCCGTGATGCCCACGTTTTGGCAAGTTGTTCCCCATTCCGAGTGTTACGCCCGTGTTCCGCCTACTTTTGTTGCGTGCGCCGCGCTATGTGCGATTTTCGCTCTGGCCTGTGGGATTTTCGCTGTGACCTGGCGCACGCTGTTAGATGGCCTGTGCGCCAACGTGCGCCGCGCACTTTTTTATCGCACATCCGCTGGTTTTCTCGCGCACGGACTTCCCTGAATCGATGTGCGCTGCTTTTCGTGCGATTTTCGCACTTGCACTGCGATTTTCGCTATTCCACTGCGATTCGCACGTTTTTGCCCACTTGCGCCGCGCCAATTATTCCATGAATCGGCCTGTAAGCCTCTCTGAAACCTCAACGGTTTGCTGGTAATAGATACTAAAAGGTAAGGTGATACGCTATAACTGAAAAATAAATTACAAATACATTACTATAACATGTAGAAAAAAGTAAACACTAATTAAAATATGTAGTTTTCATTTTCAAATATTTAACACAATCACAATATTAACAATGTATAATTAAAATGTGACAGTTCTAAGGCAAAAGCTCAATAAAGTAACACGATGTAATAAAGCGTGGACACATATCATAAATAGGTCGCCTCCTCCAGACCCATTGCTCACTGATGTTATCATTGATAACCAATTACTATGATTATCCAAATAAGTGTGACTGTGCAGTCATGCTTTGACCAAATGAGTCAATTAATCTATAAAACAGCATGCCTTCACTCAGGGTAATTCATAGAATTTCGCACAAAAGTGGCACATCCGGCTGGTGCACAGTGTGCACGTGCGAATGTCTGCGCCAGCCGTGTGCGCTAAAATCGATTTCCGCGCACAGCGTATTCATGGATTTTCACCTCCAAAACCAGCCGTGGCGTAGAGTGGCGCAGCGACCCTGCAGCAGCGCCAGTTACGCCCCAAAGAGCGCCCCTAGCGCAGGGAAAAGCCATCAAAATCCAATCCAGCGCAAAGGGCTGCGCTAACCCTGGACCAGTTTACAGGGCTGCCAAACAGCAAATGCCAAGCGGGGAATGTGTATTACTGGGGTTCGCGTGAAGTTTCACACTTGAAAGGGCCTGTGCGAGTGGGGTACGTGTATAACTGGGGTTCGCGGGAAGTTTCACACGCGATTTCAGCAGGGTACGTGTATTACGGGGTTTCGCAGGAAGTTTCACACACGAAAGGGCCTGTGCGAGTGGGGTACGTGTATAACTGGGGTTTGCGGGAAGTTTCACACGCGATTTCAGCAGGGTACGTGTATGACAGGGTTTCGCAGGAAGTTTCACACGCAAAAGATCCTGTGCGAGTGGGGTACGTGTATAACTGGGGTTCTCGGGAAGTTTCATACGCGATTTCAGCAGGGTACGTGTATTTCTGGGGTTCGCAGGAAGTTTCACACGTGATTTTGCTGTCAGAGCGGGGTACGAGAATTTCAGGGGTGCATGGTGAGTCCTACACGTGAATTGGCAGTGTGGGTCCTCCCAGGTGTTCCCTCTACACCCCCCACGGCACCTGCAGGCAGCCCACACCACAGGGGACTACCCCCCACCCCTGGTAATGTCCCGCAGGCAGCCCATCCACCATGGGCATGCCCCCCAGCCAAGCCACATGTCAGCTTGCACTCCCACCCCCCAGCAGTCAGGGGCACCTGCCAGCAGGCCCCCACACATGTCCCCGTGCACCCCCACCCCCCAGCAGTCAGGGGCACTTGCCAGCAGGCCCCCACACATGTCCCCCTGCACCCCAATCCACCAGCAGTCAGGGGCACCTGCCAGCAGGCCCCCACTCATGTCCCACACATGTCCCCCTGCACCCCCACCCCCCAGCAGTCAGGGGCACCTGCCAGCAGGCCCCCACACATGTCCTCCTGCACCCCCACCCCAGCATTCAGGGGCAACTGCCAGCAGGCCCCCACACATGTCCCCCTGCAACCCCACACCCCAGCAGTCAGGGGCATCTGCCAGCAGGCCCCCACTCATGTCCCACACATGTCCCCCTGCACCCCCACCTCCAGCAGTCAGGGGCACCTGCCAGCAGGCCCCCACACATGTCCCCCTGTACCCCCACCCCACAGCAGTCAGGGGCACCTGCCAGCAGGCCCCCACACATGTCCCCCTGCACCCCCACCCCCCAGCAGTCAGAGGCACCTGCCAGCAGGCCCCCACTCATGTCCCACACATGTCCCCCTGCACCCCCACCTCCCAGCAGTCAGGGGCACCTGCCAGCAGGCCCCCACACATTTCCCCCCCGACAGGTCATCACACTCCAGACCCATGCCCCTCATGGCCACCCAAATCCCACCCCAGTCCAAACACCCCACATTGAATTCCCAAAGTCATGATAGAAAATACATAACCAGCATGGCCATGAATCAATGTCCCTCAGACCCACGCAATGGTGACAAATGACTGTGAAAAGATCAACATTGTGACATGCACAAAACAAATGAGATAAGACCATATCAGTAAAGTATATAATAAATGTATGGAAATAATGAAGCAAAATCTGCATGTCCAAAATATTTTTAAAAAATGTGTGAAAGCATAATCCAAATCAATCCAAAAGCAAATGGGTACAAAGAGTCTGTCCGCCAACCAAATCCAAAGTGTAAAAATAAGACATATCCATTGATCCATGGTAAAAAAGAAACTTAAATGAAGTGAAATCCAGTGTAGAACTATATACAAAGTACAAATTCAGGGTCCATGAGCCCAACCATTGAAAGGAAACCTACAAAAACTCTACCTAATGAACAACTATATACAAAAAGGTGGTGCATTGTCCAAGCGCCCCAAATGAAATGAAAACCGAAAGAAACCTAACAGTAATTAACTATATACAATGGCAGCGGGCTAGTCCGACGGCTCACTTCCTGATATCCTGGGCCAGGGCATCATCGAACTCCTGCTCGATGTCCCGGAGGCAGTCCTCTTCTAAGGCCCCGAGGGTTCGCAGGGATGATGACATCTGGACCTCCAGGTCCCTGCGAATTGCCTTGAGGCACTCGGCCCGACTCAGAGCCCTTTGCATGGAGTTCTCTGCCCTGACCATCGTGAGCTGTGCTTCTTCCGCCCGCTGCCGCTCCACATCTATAGCATGGCCTAACCGCTGCCACACGGAAGACATTTCCCGTCCTGGGTCCTCCTGCCCTCCGGCCGAGCCATCATGGCTCCCACCTTGTTGCTGCTGCTGCTGTGCCTGTACCCGTGCCCTGGCTCCTGCTGCCTGCACATCCTCCTCCGGCTGGGGTGCAGTTGTTGAGGTGGCCACCCCTGCTGGACTTCTGACTCCCGATTGTGGCAGGGATGTGTCCTCCACCAGCCTGGCCGCACGGTCAGAAGCAGCTCCACAGGGTACCCAGGTGATACATGGGTGGGAAGATGGCACGGAGGACGACTGGCACATAGGGGGTTCAGGTGAGGAGGGGGTCGAAGCAAGGTTCAGCAAACGGAGGAATCCGGCCTGGGTGACCTGTCCCAGTAGGCTGACGTGGTCAACGAGCCATTCGAGATGACGTGCAGTCTCCCCATGAAAAGACTGCAGGTCACCTTGCATGTTCCGTTGACACAACGCCACCCCACCCCACCCAGGACAGGCTATACCCGGTCCGGGATAGCCACGTCTGCAGGGAGAGGAAGGCCAGTTGTTGTAAGTGGATCCCCTCCCTGAAAACGGGTCTGGACGTAGGCATCCCTGCTGGTGCGGGATGATGCAGTCACAGGATCGGGGACAGGATTACACAAAGGCACCTCCGCGGCGGCCTGTGCTGCCTCCTGTCCCTGCCGCTGCACTGCACCACTGGCACCAGTGGAATCCGCACCTCCAGACCCCGTCTCTGTCCCTTGCGTGGCCTCCTCCTCCACCAAACCTCCCACCAACCTGGATGACTCCCTGCCATCTTCCTTTGTCAGACCCTGTGGGGTCTCAGCTGCCCCTTCTTCTGCCGAGGAGTCCAACTCCGACCTCTGCCTCTTGGACCTACCCTCGGCAGCTGAGGCCTGGGATGCGGCGCCGGACTCCTCACTCCCTGACGAGATCACAACCTGGGAGGGGAGCCGGGCCTTGCGTCTCCGGCTGGTGGTGTGATCCCCGCCGCTGTGCTCCACAGCACCCTCTCCGCCCTCTTCATCAGTTGACACTGCAGACAGGGAGAGATAGGAGACAGGCATCAGGACACTGTACAATGGACTGATACACACATGCCAGTTGCACATGAGTGGCAGTGTCAAACTTCAGACATGGCATCACAATCACCAACACACATGGCATGTCAACTCACACACATGAGCAATTCCACAGCCATATGGCAACAGCCAGCACCATCCATACACATACAACAGCATGAGCAGCCAAAGGTGAGCCAGACATCACATGAAACACAGAGAGTGCACTAGACATGCACACACGCCACCACACTTACATGCATGTGTACACCTCCACCAACTGTTGCAGTGATGAGATCGGCATCCATGTCACATCTGGCAATCAGTCTTCTACATATCAGTGTCCCAAGCATCCATGTTGCATCACTGTTGCACCCTTGTAAAATACACACACATGCACATGTACACGGGGCAGATACATGCAGCTGGAACCGACATCCATGTGTGACACCACAACCATGCCAACTTACATACACAGTCATTCAAACATATGTGCTCACGCATCTGCATTTGGCATGCAAGCTTACACACACATGCACCATCCATGTGTCTCACACATGAGAGGACTCGCATGTGTTAGCCTCACGGCCCTGTACATACACATCCATACATGGCCCTACAAAACCACATGTGCAACCTGCACACTACTGGCACACCACCACACACACAGCTTACAATCAGTATGCATGTACACTTACCGCTCGACTCCAGACGGGTCTGCCTCTCAAGGACCTGGATGTGGAGCGCTGGGGATATGCATTCCAGGACTCTCATTTGATGTTCTGACAGGTGGCCCCAGGGGCCCCTTAGCATCCGCTGCCATCAAGAGGTGCCGGGCCTTGTTGAGGGTCCTGGACCTGAAGTCCTCCCAGCGCTTCTTGACATGTTTTAATTTGCGGACTGCCACCCCCTCCGCGTTGATGGCAGTCACGATGTCCATCCAGATCCTCGTCCGTCCTTCCTTGTCGGCGCGCAAACTTCCGAAGAGGGCATTATACTGCCCCAGGACTTGCTCCACCAGGACACCAACTTCGGTAGCAGTGAAGCTGGTGGCCCTCTGCCTCTCTGGCTGGGGGTTGCCAGTGGTCTCAGATGGTGGGGTGCCCGACATGGCAACTCCAGAGGCAGGTGTGGGTGGGCAACTGGGTCCTGGGCTGTGGAGCGGTGGTATCCCAGTCGGGAGTCTTCAGTTCCAGCAGGGGTGGTCACAGCAACTGCACCCCTGGGTGATGTGCAGGCAGCAAATAGCAGAGCACGTGGGCAGCAGGCAGGCAGGCAGCAGCAGACGGCAGGTGGGAGCGTGCTCGGGGCTCTTGGGGGCAGTAAAATGGCCTTCAGGGCAGGAGCGTGGTCTTCCGTGTGTTTTCGCGTGGCCAGCTTGATACGGAGTGATTTGGCATGTGAAAAAATTGCACGTCAGTGTGTAATTCGGGGAAAGGCCCTTAGCACGTGAGTGCATCAGCGCACGCACGCGATTCCATTGGACCAAAGGCCCTTAGCGCGTAAGCGCGTCTGTGACGTATCACGCACAGGCATTGCGCTGGCAGGACTTGAAGATCCCACGTGGATTTCCATTGCTCTGTATGTGATTTTCGTGGGGTTTGGTGCGTGTGTTTTCCAGGCGTTGGGGTTCACACGCTATTACTTCACAGGGGGTGGGTGTTGGCTACGCGTTCTTCTACAAGCAAGGCAGACGGTGAGTGGTAGCCCGCTCCCCCAGGCCCAATCGCGTGTAAAACTTCCCACGCAGCCCTGAAATACACATACCCTGCTGAAATCGCGTGTAAAACTTCCTGCGCACCCCGTAATACACGTACCCCGCTCGCACATGGCCCTTTCGCGTGTGAGACTTCCCGCGAACCCCATAATACACGTACCCTGCTGAAATGGCGTGTGAGACTTCCCGCGCACCCCAGGAATATTGCCCCTGTGCGAGCGGGGTACGTGTATTTCAGGGGTACGCGGGAAGTTTTACACACGATTTCAGCAGGGTACGTGTATTTCAGGGGTGCGCGGTAAGTTTTACATGCGATTTCAGCAGGGTACGTGTATTTCAGGGGTGCGCGGGAAGTTTTACACGTGATTTCGGCAGGGTACGTGTATTTCATGGGTGCAGGGGAGTCCTACATGTGATTTGGCAGTGTGGGTCCTCCCAGGTGTTCCCTCTACACCCTCTACGGACCCTGCAGGCAGCCCACACCAGAGGGGACTACCCCCACCCCTGGTCATGTCCCGCAGGCAGCCCATCCACCATGGGCATGCCCCCAGCCAAGCCACATGTCACCTTGCACTACTGATCAGCAGCGCATGACCCCCTGCACCCCCACCTCCCAGAAGTGCAGGGCACCTGCCGGCAGGCCCCCACCCATGTCCCACTCATGATCCCCTGCACCCGCACCTCCAGCAGTTCAGGGCACCTGCCAGCAGGCCCCCACTCATGTCCCACTCATGACCCCCTGCACCCTCAGCAGTGCAGGGCACCTGCCAGCAGGCCCCCACTCATGTCCCACTCATGACCCCCTGCACCCCACCCCCCCATCATTCACAGGCACCTGCCAGCAGGCCCCGACACATTTCCCCCAGCCAACACGTCATCACAATCCAGATCCCTGGCTCTTATGGCCACACAAATCCCACCCCACAGCACCCCAGTCCAAACACCCAACCAAGCTTTACATCCACTCCAAATTGAAATCACCATTACATGATGGATCACAAATAAGCAGCATGCGCATGAGTACAAGTCTGTCAGACCCACACAATGACAACACATGACTGAGAAAACCCACATTGTGACATGCATAAAACCAATGATTGAAGTAAGAAACAAAAATGTATTAAAGTCAAAATGAAGGGAATGAAATAAAAACACACAATAATGCCAATAATAATCAAAATGCAGCATGTCCCAAAAAATGATAAATAAAAAAATTGAGAATCCAAATTAATCCAAATGAAAATGTGTCCAAAGTCACTGTCCAACAAAGCAAATCCAAAGGGAAAGAAAAGCGTAATATCCAATGCTCCATGGTGAAGAAAAATAAAGATTAAGGAGAAAAATCCACTGTAAAACTATGTACAAATAGCAAATCCAGGGTCCATGAGCCCAACGACATAAATGAAACCTACAATGAAACCTACCTAATTACTAACTATATACAAAAATGTTGGGCATAGTCCATGCCCCTCAAATGAAAGAAAAAAGAAATGAAACTTAACACTAATGAACTCTATACAATAGCGGCGGGCAAGTCCAATGGCTCACTTGTTGATGGCATGGGCCAGGGCATCATCGAACTCCTGTTCAATGTCTTGGAGGCGGGCCTGTTCTCTGGCCCCGAGGTTTCACAGGGATAACGCCATGTCCACCTCCAACTCCCTGCGAATTCCCTCGAGGCACTCAGCCCGCCTCAGCGCCCTGCGCATGGAGTTCTCCGCCCTGACCATTGTGAGCCGTGCCTCCTCTGCCCGCTGCCGCTCCGCACCTATCTGCTAGCCCAACCGCTGCCACATGGAAGACACTTCCATTCCAGGGTCCTCTTGCCCTCCGGCCGATGCCTGCCCCTCTGATGTAGATGGCCCCGAGCCATGATGCCTCCCACGTTGAGCCTGCCGCTGCCTCCGACGCAACTGCCTCTGCCAGCACTACGGCATCCAGGCTGATGGAATCCACTGACGCCGTTGTGCACGTGCCCTGCTCGATGATGCCGGCACATCCTCCATCTGCTGGGGTCCAGTTGCTGTGGTGTCCATCCCTGCTGGACCTCCGACTCCCGACTGTGGCAGGGATGGGATCCCCACCGAGCTGGCTGCGTTGGTCAGGGCAGATCCACAGGGGGCCCTCGTGGCATCTGGGCGGGAAGACGGCATGGAGAACGACTGGCGCATAGTCTCCACAGAGGAGGAGAGGGCCGCCAGAGTGGCCGACACATGTACAAAACTCCCGACCATGGACACTCCCAACTGGGGAATGTCGAATGTCACGCGTGCGCAATGCGACACGAATCAGGAGCTTATCCACACGGCCAGTGATCCCATCGTCCGCAGGTAGAGGAGTGTCAGATGACATGGACATCCCCCCTACCTGTGGACGGGCCTGGGATGGGGCATCCCTGCTGGTGCATGGTGGTGCAGTCACAGGGACAGGGACAGCGACATGCACAGGCACCTCCGCGGTGACCTGTGCTGCCTCTGGCCCTGGACTGCACCACTTGCACCAGTGGTAGCACCCCCACCAGGCCCCATGTGCGGCTCAGTAGTGGCCTCCTCCTCCTCTGTGGAAACCACCAACCTGGATGGCTCCACACCATCTCCTGCCTTTGCAAGCCCCTGTGGGGGCTCACCCACCCCTTCCGCTGTAGCCGTAGTGGCAGACGCAGCACCAGTCCCCTCACTCCCGGACGATGGTAAATTCTGGGAGGGTGACTGGGCATTGCGTCGCCGGCAGGTGGGGGCATCCCCATCTCCGCCCTCTTTATCACTTGCCGCTTTGTAGAGGGAGACATAGAACACAAGCATCAGGGTACTGTACAATGGTCCCCTAGACAGAAAGCAATAGCAGATGAGTGGCACTGTCAAACATCACTTCCATCATGTCCCTCCACAACACATTGGTCAGTGCAGGCAAAACACATGCAGTAACAGGCATGGCACATGCTATGAATATTAGCATACATGTCCAAGGGACTCTTGAAACATACAATGCTGCTTTGAAACTCACATGCATCACATGCATCATGCGTCATGCCTATCACATGCACACTCTTCACCGTAGTTTCATCCATCTGGCCTCGTACACCCCAGACACAGTGGATACAAGGATGAGTAGGCTGCATCAGTGAATCTGAACATTGTCACAGACATGTGTCATGCATCCATGGCATTTACAAGTCACAGACAAGCAAGTCAGACACACAGACATGGACACCATACATGTCCATGACAGCAGCACCCATCTCTCACACCCCATCCATGTCCAACAGAGACAGGCATGCATTAATGTGTGCATTCCCCATGCTGCTCCGCATGTTGCATTGTAACACATGCAACAACCATGTGGTTCACACATTACTGGTCTCACATGCATGACCATGATGTCCCTGCACACACACATAGGTACATGGCCTATGTCACACATACAGGCAAGTATCAGACAACCAGCACCCTGCAACATGCCATGTCTCACACAGCAATGCTTGGCCACTTACCGCTCAACTCCGGACGGGTCTGCCTCCGAAGGATCTGGATGTGGAGCGCTGGGCCGACGCGTTCCATGACCCTCATCTGGATGGTACTCATGCTGCCCCAGCCCCCCTCCATGAGGCGCCGGGCCTTGTTGAGGGTCCTGGACCTCAAGTCCTCCCAGAGCTTCTTGACTTGCTTGATGTTGCGGGTTGCCACCCCCTCCGTGTTGATGGCAACCACAAAGTCGTCCCAGATCCTATCCCGTCCTTCCTTGTTGGCGCGTGATGTTCCGAAGAGGGCATCATAATGCCCCAGGACATGCTCCACCAGGACACCAACTTCCTTCTGACTGAAGCTGGTGGTCCTCTGCCCCTCTGGCTGGGGGTTGCCAGTGGTCTCAGATGGTGTTTACCCCGACATGGCGACCCCCGAGGCAGGCGTGGGTGGGCAACTGGGTCCTGGGGCTGGGCTGTGGAGCGATGGTATCCCATTTGGGAGTCTTCAGTTCCAGCAGGGTTGGACACAGTAACTGGACCCCTGCAGATGGCTGATGTGCAGGCACCAAATAGCAGAGCATGTGGGCAGCAGCCAGTCAGGCAGCAGCAGATGGCAGGTGGGAGCGTGTTCGGGGCTCTGGGGGGGCAGAAAAATGGCCTTCAGGGCAGGAGCGTGGTCTTCCATGTGTTTTTGCATGGCCAGCTTGATACGGAGTGATTTGGCACGTGAAAACATTACACGTCAGCGTGTAATTCGAGGAAAGGGCCTTAGCACGTAAGCGCGTCAGCGCACGCACATGATTCCATTGGAACAAAGGCCCTTAGCGCGTAGGAACGTAGGCGCGTAAGTTACATTACGCGCGCGGGCGTTTCCCTCACAGCAAGTGATGACAGAGCAGACGTGGAAAAACTGCACGTCTTAGTGTCATCGTTTGTAATTGGATGAAAACGCCCGCATACACGCGTCTCTGACGTGTACGTGTGTGACGGTTTAAAAGCTGCCTGTGGACGCCATTTCCTTGTACGTGCTTTTCGTGGAGAGCGAGTGGGTGAAATCTGTACTTCTTGTCGGTTCACACGCGATTACTTCACAGCGTTTCTAGTTCGTAGTCCCTGTTACCTCTGACAGCTCTTTTCTGATTTTTTGTTGGGCCTGTTTCCTCAAACAGAGTTCACTTCTCCTTTTGTCCTGTCTCCTCAGACATCGTACAATTCTTCTTTTGGTGGGGGTGTTGCCAACGCGCTCACGCGCATATTTTTCACGTTCTTTTTCCTGGCAGACGGTGAGTTCCGCACGTACTTAGCAACTGTGCTTGCCCCGTGTGTCGCGTTCCCCTTCAGAGGTCATTGTAGGCTGCGTGTATTATGCGTACGCTTATTTTTGTGCTTCTGGGTGCCACAGCGTAGTGCGAGTTCATTTTTTCATGCACATGATCTACGAGGGGTTGCGTGCACGTTTATTTTTGATTTTGGGCTGCCTGTGCGTTGTGTGACCCGCCATCTTCCCCCAGGGGTCACAGACAGCCTTTGTTAGAGCACTAGGGTACAAATTCCATCTGGTATCCTACCCCTTTCACCCCCAATTGCCCAGGACAATAGTTTACTGCAACTCCCATACGCACAACAACACAAGTGCCATGGCTGGGAGGCGACCAAGCGGTAAGGGAGGCAAAGGTGGCCGACCCTCAAAACTTGGGCGTGGTGGGCGCGGTAGGGGACGTGGCCGGGATTTGCAGGGTGCCCCTATGCCCCCATGTGTGGAGGAACAATCAGGGACACCCATGCCCCCCCACATGGTTGAGGGAAACGTGGCTGACACCATCCAAGCTCAGCCCCTGTTGGACCAGCCCATTGTGGCACCGGACCTGGCACAGGATGACTACCTGGCTGACTTCCAGGTCAGCAACTCTAGGCCACGTGTGGTGGTGCAAGTTGTTGTCACCAATCCACGTGGATCTGGGGCAGCTTTGTCATCTGCTGCCCCAAGTATGCAGGGTGGGGAGGCTGCAGGGGCAGCTGCAGCTCCATCCGCCCCAGCTCTGACTCTCCCAGCCAGGACAGTGTCAGTCCCAGTCCATCAAACTGACGGTCCCCCTGCCAACATTACCCTTCAACCAATGCCTGCATCAAGACCTATGGTCATTGTGCATTTCCACACTCCTACTACCCAGTCCACCAGCGATTCTGCCCCTACTGACCAGAGCGGCGTAAGCCACTCTGGCTCTGCTCCACCTTTAAAGAAGAGGAGGAAGAGTGCTCTGGCATGACAGGCTGAGACCCCAGACACGGCTACACACTCCGGTACCTCAAAGAAGCCTTGCTTCAATGAGACGGAACTTGATGCACTTGTGGGCTATGTGTCGGCACATAGCCAAGAAATGGTGGTGACTGCAGGGTGCAAGACCAGACCTGGTCAACGTAAGGCACACTGGCAGACCATCGCCGACCGCATAAGTGCCCTTGGATTTGTGAGGCGCTCAGCTGATGATTGCTACAAGCGGTGGAATGACCTGAAACGCAGAGCAAAGAACAAGCTGGCCTCAAATGATGTCGCTACTCTGGTGACTGGCGGTGGGTCTCCACAAGAGGACAACAAACTCACTGAACATGAGTCTGTTGCTGGGGCCTTCGTCACAGAGGAACAGATCCAAGGTGTGGAAGGAGTACCTGATTATTTAGCATTGTCCGGTGAGTGCCCATGCATGTGTGTGTAATGCATGTGTATGTTGTTTGGGTGACGGGTTCTGATTGAGTTCCAGGTGAGGGTGTGTGTGCCTGTGTGGTATGGGTCACCCATGTGCTTCATCCAAAACATTCAGCGGCCTTGGATTTGGGTGTGACAGTATCCCTTCTGCCCACATTAGTAATTTGGATCAACATTACGGCAGTTGCCCTTGAAGTGGCATCTTGCAACAACATTGTTTGTATTTTTCAGTGTTCGTTCAGGCTGATTGTTTCAATTCTCCCACTTTGGCTACGCATTCCTCAGCCCTATTGTCACATTTGTGACATGCTTCTGTCATTGATGAACCCCACATTGGACCACATGTGTTACCTCGTTAGATGAATGATTTGACCATTCAGGCTAATTGAGTATTGGCCTGATCACAGGAATTTATGGGGCCTGTTTGAATGTGGAACATGATAGTTGTTTCCTGTCATGTTGAAGTGACAATCCATTGATGTGTACATCGGCCTGCAATCACTGTATTTTTGTACACTGGATGTGTTGCAGTGTGTGGCACGTGCCTATTTTGTCACACTATGTAGCATTTTTCATCTCATCATGTCCATCTCACATGGATGGCTGACAGTATTCATTCACTGACATGTGGAATTTACCATGGCTATGGTACATGCCATCTGTGTGATGGCATGTGTCATGTATGTGTATTGGAAATGCCACTCACAGGCCAATGTGTGATGGCAGTGCTACCCAGCATGCAGCAAATGTGTTGCTCTTCCATGTAAGTGTCATCAGTGTCTGCCTTTTGGGTCCCCTTCAAACTCAGTGACAGTGCATGCATGGGAGGGTTATAGTCATGTGGGACATGTGTAAATCATGTACTGGTTATGTAGCTTGTCAGGCCTATTTGTGTGCTATGGTGCTAATGCCTGTTTCCATTTTTTGTCTTTCATGTTTTTGCAGGGGATGACGCACTTGATGCTGTTGAGGTTGAGGAGATGGTGCAGACCCAGGAGGAATGTCAGGCACTACCGGGCACCAGTGGGGGACGTGGTGTGGTGGTGGGTGAGAACCCAATCTTGCTGCAGAACATTCTGTCGAGGGGTGCCTCTGGGTGCACCTCCCCAGACCTCTATTCAGGTGCTGATTCGGATGATGAGACCTATGTGTCGTAGCAGGTAAGTGTTTTTGGCAGGGATTCTGTTCTGTCCAACCCACCTGTACCAGTGGTAGAACCCTCTATGGGGATGTCAGTGTTGGTAAGTCCACCTTTGGCGGTTACGGAGGGAGGGTCACACTCCACAACATCTGATCCTGTTCCTGGGCCAGCAGATCAGAGGGGGAATGCAGTTCTGCAGCTTCAGGCAGTGCCAGCACAGCAAGGTGCAGATCGCCTTGCCCCAAACAGGTGTGGTGCCCTCGACGCGGTGGCCGTACGCCACCAGGCAATACCGCATGGGAACAATCCATTTAGAGTATGGCAACCCAACAGGCAGCATCAGTTGAGATGATGGCTCAAGCAATGGAGAGGGTGGCCACTTCCATTGTCTCCCCTGATGGAGCTACTACGGCAGGCAACAGACTCCATTTGCCAATCACACAGGGAGGACATGTTGGCGTCCAACAGGGACAGACGGGCGGCACTGGAGACTCTATGCCAATCAATATCAATAGAGTCCCAGGGCCACAGGGAAGCCCTGAGGGTAGAACTCCATCACCTCAGGGAGACTCTTGTTGACCTTGAGGCTTCCACTAACTTGAGGACAGAACAGCAGCTGGAGCGGCTCACACGTTCGCTCTCAGCTGAGATGCAGGCAACTCGGGAGATCCGTGCATCACGTCAGGTGCTACATGGGGATCTCTGCACTATAATCCTCCAAAACGAGACCTTCCACACCTGCATGCTTGCTGCCATGGAGGACCATACCAGGGCTTTGCGTGGGCTGCCTCCCATTGCACCCATTGCACCACCACCTCCTGTGGCAGCACCACCTCCTGTGGCAGCAGCAGAGGGTGATGATAGCGACAGCAGCAGTTCTCCCACATTGGCATAGCCGTGCAGGCCATGAGCCCATGGAGGTGTTTTTTTTCCAAACATCCACACAGGTGGGTGTTGGTGCGCACCCTGTCCTCGGACCTCCTGGGTGGCCTCCCCCCCTCTGGTCCCCACATGGGCATTTTTGATTTTTGATTTCTGATTTTTGATTTTATTTTGTTTTTTTGCAGTGTGTTGCCTTGTGTGGCTCCCGTGGGCATCCACTGTATTCTGGCTGGGCACATGCAGGCTTGTCCTGAGTTTGTGTTAGATGCTTGGGTTTGTGAGACACACACCCCTCGTGCTTCCCGTTTCCATGTGCTTGCAAAGGGTGTGCCCAAGTGACATTGACTTACACGGTGACGTAGGACTCCCATGAGCTGTGTGGGCAGTCTGTAGTCAATACTGTGCATTCATTCCTAGTGGATATTGTTGTTGAATTGTACACTGCATGGTGTATTGCTATGTGCTTGTGCATCCATGTCTTTCGCCTAATTTGCAGATGAATTCCTCATTTCTTCACAAGGCCACCTACTTTGGAGATGGAGTTCATGTTGTAAGCAGTGCACTTGGACATTTGCGTGGCAGCAGCACTGTAAAGTTGGAAGTGGCCGATGTGCTGGCATGATCAAGTTGTAAGACTACCACTACTTTAACTTACTACTGTCATGTTTATGCTATGTTTGAGGTTATGTAGCTGCATTGTATTGTTGGTAAGTATTTGGTCATGTGTGTTGTTAGTTCTACATTACTGGAAGCATTTTGTGTGTGGGCAGTTTCCATTGAGGACACTGTACTTTGACACTTGTGTGATGTTTTGGGGATTGCTTTGTTTGCTCTCACCTAGCATGACATGCCATAGTGTGTTGGGTGGCGGTGCTGGGGAGGGGTTGGGTGACATGGCACTGTTGTCATGTTGTATTTTGCAAGGGGGTAATGATTTTTGCAGCATAGAAGTGTGTCTTTTGATGACACAACATTGGTGGTGTTTGTGTAGGTAGGGCACACAATGTAACACTTCCAGGTGACCAATCTCAGGCTGGTATGGTTGTGACAGTTGACTGTCCCTTATGTCATCATCATTGATTGTCAGCTGGTATGTGCCAGGGCTGTGTGCACTCCACAGGGATGTGATTTTAGGTGAAGTTATTATCCACCAGCTGTGTACGGGCTGCCTCACCCCGTCCCCTTTCCCCTCCCATGCGCAGCGCCGTGCTTGTGGTTGGGGATGTGGGGGCACCACCATGTCCACCGGCAGGCCCCGGCGTGTTGCAACGTTGTCCAGGATACATGCTGCCACTATGATCCTACACACTACTGGGGGAGCGTATAACAGCTGCCCGCCAGAACAGTCAAGGGAGCGAAAGCATGACTTGAGCACTCCGAATATGCGCTCCACTATGCCCCGTGTTGTAATGTGGGCTGTGTTGTATCTTACCTCGGGTGGCGTGGTGGGGTTCCAAATTGGTGTCATCATGTGGGTGCTCAGAGGGTAGGCACTGTCCCCTGGGGAGGTGATGATGGGTATCATTAGTGGGGTTGTGACATTGCTCAGTATCTGACATGCATGCATGTGCTGTGGCATTTATACTCACCGAGCAGCCATGTTTCGCCATGCTGCCCAGCTTCTAGGTCCCGGTTTAGTATTGACATTCTGTAAATAAAACTATCTTGGGTGGACCCTGGATAGTTAGCATATACTGAGGTGATGATTCCCTTGGCATCACATACTACCTGGACATTGATGGAATGCCAGTGCTTGTGGTTTCTGTAGATGTGCTCTGATGCCCTGGGGGGACGTAGAGCCAGCACTTTGGGGAAGTGTGCCACCCCGTAAAAATCCTGGACAACAGCCTGCCTTTCTGCAGGTGTTCTGGGCAGGTATATGTGCCTGCGGACTGATGGCCGTGCAGTCATGATGGCCAAGACCTGGTGTAGGCAGCATGACTGCGTGGCCTGTGACACCCCCCCCCCCCACTATAGCAGTTGTCCGTTGAAATGATCCAGTGGCCAAGAAGTGCAGTACATTGAGGACCTTATGCAGGGGGCTGAGTGCTTGGGAGCACAGGGTGGGTGATGTGAGGTCATCCTCCAACTCACTGACCAGGTCGGGTATTATGTGAGGTGGAAACCTGTACCTCCCATACACCTGGTCATCAGGCATCCCAAAAAGGCTGGTTCTGGGTGTAAAAATTCTGGGCCTGACTATCCTCCTCCTACTCCTCCTGCGGTATCCCACGACCACTGCTGCTAGGAACGGTATATTCATCCTGGCGTCTGTGCTTGTTTGTTGTTTGCGCGCACTTTTATGCTGCGAAGGTCCACGTACGCCTGCTTCCTGCTGCCGTACGTGTTTCCGGATTAGCGCGTCTTTTTTGGCACACGCGTTAGCCCTGTTCGATTCCATGAATACGTCTTTTGAACGTGCGTGTGGGCGTTCCGCGCACTTGCCTTCTGTACTTCCCCCGTGACACCCACATTTTCACGAGTTGTTCCCCATTCCGTGTGTCACGCCCCCTGTTCCTCCTACTTTTGTTGTGTGCGCCGTGCTATGTGAAATTTCGTTGTGCGCTTAGCGCACGCTGTTAGGAGACGTGTGCGCCAGCGTGCGCCACACAGAATTTTGGCGCACATCCTGGAACTTGCTCGCGCACGGACTTCCATGAATCGCTGTGCGCGGGTTTCGCTGCGATTTTTGCACTGGCACTGCGATTCACACGCTTGCGCTGAAAATTTCAGCGCACATTAATTCCATGAATCGGCTCGTTAATTTGCTCATCGGGTTCCTGTGGTGAATGCATTTGCCTCGTCCAGGTTGGGCTACCGCTGTTCTGTCTATTTGGGCTTAGCAGGGTGCACAGTTAAATAATTGGGAAGATTCCAGAATGTTTGCGCTCACCTGTTTAACTCAAATTGAAGAGCACACATTTCCCCCTCACTGTGCTGGCAGCACTAGCTCCCGGTAGTCCATTAAATATAGATGTAAGGCACTGTGCATGGTCCATGATGCATTTCTCTTGAATTCCATTCAATTGAAACTAGGGCAACTGGAGAACGAGCTTATCTTTGAGGAAATGTCCAGAAACATAACGTTTCGCTCATTGGTACCTTCATAAATCTTACCTACACTTCTCTGCACCATTTTGCATATTGCAGCATAAGCTGCAATGTATAAATATTAGGTAGAGAGCTAGAGATAGCTACAGGTAAATAGAAGGTGGTCAGGCGGTTGTAAGAGAAAATGGAGGCAAATAGGCCAGGTTAGGGAACAGTTGGCCAATAGGACAAATTAGGGGAGTTTTTAAGTCTTTGGGCTTAACTTGGTTGATGCCAGTACCTTACCGATTCCGCCATGGTGAATGGCGGAATTGCCACCCCATTCCAAGGTTGGCAGGGCGGTAATTCCCCATTCACCATTGGCCCTTCCCCATTCCCATTTTTGCCCCCATAGGGCTCAATGGAAATGGGGAAGGCGGTAATTACGGTACCGCATATTGCGGTACCGTAATTACATCCTAGGTCCTTTTGCGGGTCCCGTCCTTAACGGCTGGTAAAACCAGCCGTTAAGGGAGGACCCGCAAAGGGACCTCGGAATTGGGCGGTAAGGGATTACCGGCACCAGTGCTCTTACCGGTACCAGTAATCCCTAACCTCCCGGGTCGTAATGAGGCCCTTTGTCTGTAAGCGTGAGGAGCCTACAAGGCATCTAAATTGTATGTGGATTTTACGTATTAAGTAGAGATATGTGGGGTGACCAGAAAAGGCACGCTGAGGCTGGAAAATTAATGGAATAAAGTTATCGAGTAACGGTGAATGTTGCGGTTAATATGGAACTTTAGGTTACCCCAACTTAATTTCAAACAAGAAAACAAACTGGTGTTCCATAAACATGCTCTCTCACATGATGTATTGTAATGAGTCCAGTAAAACATGATGACATTGATATTTTATTCCATGATCAATGGTGCATCTGCCTGCCAACAGGTATTTAGACCGATTTGGTCTTTTTGCCAAGCCGATGGACATCTGTAACTCTGTTTTGTGCAGTTTGCTTCAAAAATATATTTAGAAAAGGTCAGTGGAGATCATGCCGAGTTTGCGCATTAAAGGTCCGAATCATGGAATTATCTGCAAGGAAAAAAGGGTACTTGAGCGCCAAACTGCATGCAAATCTGCGTTCGTCGAATCATGTAATCAAATGCACTGTACTTTTCCTGGATTTTGTGGAGTTTGCGCAGGCTTGGCATGTCTCTTCGAGCCATCGAGGGCTTTTTGAGAGACTCCATGCAGAGAGTGGGCACTACCTGCGCATAGGGCTGGGAAGGTGGTGGGACACCAGAAATGGGGAATAATTTGTGAAAAGTGGGTGATCCGAGGGATGGCTTGCAGGCAGTCCCTTGCACACCCACAACTGTGCGGCACGAGACATATTCATAGATTTGATCGCGCAACTTTTTGTCCGAGAAATATCCATGTTATTCCTTCATATTAACTGCTAAGCAAAGGCAGGTGTAAGTACACTTGCTCTAAGGAATGGGAGTGCAGAGGTGGGTTTGCATGTCAGATTTCAGGGTGCGTGTAGACAACCCGGGTTCCAATCCAACTTAGAAGTGCGTGTACACAGTGTGGCGGGTGCGGAAACAGTTTACTGGGGTTCGCACGCAGATTTTTCAAGATTACAATCGAGTTATGATTTTTCATATGCATGTTGTTGGGGTGCCGGCTACAGTTACGGAGGACGCTGCGCAGAACCCCATGCACTGTTCTAAGGGTGCAAGTATTTGTGCTCGTGGGAGCATGCAAAGGTAGCTGTACAGGCTGTTTTTGCATTGCATGGGGGCATGTTGGGGGCGTTCCGAGTACGATTTGAGAATACGGTTAATTTGCACAGTAAATTCCATGAATACATGGGGCATTTATTATCTGAACGCAGGCTCGCGCATTGTCATTCTCGGCACGTGGCCCTTATGGGATTTCTGGGCACGTACACATTAATTGGGCCCTAAGCCACTTAAGTAGCTTACAGCATCATGCAAGCGTGAAACACACTTAAATATATACCGAGTAGGACATCAGTTTTATGGCACTGTATTTCTTCCAGCATCAGTGGAGGCAGAATGGTAAATAGGTGTCTGGCACAACATGGCACCTCTGGGCTTCTCCACACCTTCTAGCCACTATATGAGTTCATCAGGTAAAACATGACTTGCATTATTATCATTATTATTATTATTATTATTATTATTATTATTAATAATAATAAAAGAAGGCAGATAGAGAGTGATCGCTGAGCCAGCTATGAAATGTGTCCGCACAAAAGACTTACGCAAAGTTAATTTAAATAAACGTTTTCCTTGTACTATATCAAACATTAAATGAACACATGGTAATATACACCAATGTTCCGGCTGTTTCAGGAGAGAACATCAGGTCTGTCAGGATTGATTACACCCACATTCATTGAGTGGAAGATAAGAAACGAGATCCAGACACAGTTTACAAGGAAAGCAGGAGGCAGCAAGCCCCTGAACACATTCCTGTAGATTCTTTTAAGTAATAGAGAAAGGAAAGATGTTGGGTGTATGAAGTGTGAATTGTATGAGAGGGTAACATTGAGTTTTTTGAATGAATGAGTAGTGATGCGTAACTGACCATACTTTAGTCTATAGCATGAAGCACTTTACTAATTCTAACGTGTTGTATTGCTGTGGCCACTTTACTGTTTGTAAGGCGTGACCTGACTCTTCTGAAATGATTTCAACTCAGTAGCACTGTTGTTTGGGTAAGGTTAGGAACCTGTAGAGGGGTTGCTCAACTGGGTCGGTAAACTACCCTCCAGTCTCAATTCTGTTGTAGAGTGGCACACAAAGGCACCTCTGGGCTTCTTCACCCCTCTTGGCCACTATATGAGTTTATCAGGCAAAAAGTGAACTGTGTTATTATTATTAGTATTATTTATTATTATTATTATTATTATTATTATTATTATTATTATTAATAATAATAATAATAATAATAATAATAATAACTATTATTATTAATAATGGAAGGCAGAACGAGAGGGATCGCTGAGACAGTTATGAAATGTATCCACGCAAAAGACTTAAGTAAAGTTAATTGAAATAAAGGGTTTCCTTGTGGTGCAGTTGCCACTGAGCATACCAGCACCTGCCGCCGGGTTGTGGCGTTGTGGCAAGAGAGCAATTAAGAGTTGGCTGGTTTTGGAGCACGTCTAACCAGAAACCTTTGAATGTAAGGAGGGGACATCTGTGGGCCCTAAGTGTTTATATTTCTTAGGATGTGAAATTATATGGTTTAAGAGGATTATGACTATCAGTTTTAGAGGAACAAAAACAGCTTTTTCAGAAATCCTCCAGAATAGACTGGATAATAATTATTACCTTGAAAATCTGATGTTATTTAGCAGCAATACCTGTTCCAGCTGGCTGGATAAGGTGGAACAGCCCGGGGCCCAAGGCGCCGGGGACTTACTGATTTTCCCTGGTGCTGTCACCACCCAATCCGGGCGGCCAAACCAGTATTATTGCTATTAGCCCCCGGGAAAGAAGTATAAGGTGATTACATAGTAATTCTAGTAACAGCCACTCAAAAGAAACAGGTAGATTAAAGAGGACAATGTGGAGAAAATGTCATACCTCAGTGTCAGGTGCAGTGAAATTTAAGAGAAAAATGTAATCTGCAATTGGAGTAGTTTAGCATTTTCCCCGTGATTTGCAGAAAACATCTTTCCCTATTCTGCTCTTTCTCCCACACCATGTTGTATGTTGGCTGCATTACTGTGCTCTTTTAATGTTAACGCCAGCAACAGGATACAGAGGCCTATACTTTTATGGGGGTAATTCATGGATTGTTTGCGCTGAAAAAAATGGGATTTGGGCGCCATTCTGCCCGCAAATCCCTATTTAACAAATGGGGATTTGCGGGCAGAATGGCGCACAAATCCCGTTTTTTTCGGCGCAAATAATTCATGAATTACTTGTAAATCATGGATAATCGAAGAGGTCGTAATACCTAAAAAAAATAATTTGGTACAGTGTGGGCTCGTGTGATGAAAAAAAAAAAAAAGTCCCATTGAAACGTAACAACACCAGCTGTTATTTTATTCCAGGTACGAGGAGTGCTATGGTTTTGCCACCAGTTATATAAATGGTTGATACATGTAATGTTATTTGATATTTGTTTAGCAGCAACTGCAATTGTTATAGCTTCGAAGCTCTGTGCGGTGGAAGGTCTTTCGGCAGAATGTAGTCTGTGCAAACATGGAAATAAAAAGAGCATTACATTGCATGCAAATAGTAATTAGAATGAGGCATTGGTAGAAGTGGGTGGGGGTGGTTGGGAGTGGTGCTTCTCTACTTTTTTAAATAACATTTTACTGTTCCTATACTTTTATTTTTTAAAAGAAACCATTCCGGAATGGTTTCATTTTAAAATAAAAGTGTAGGAAGAAGTTGAAACGTACACTGTCAGTGCACTGCACTGAACGTTCCCTTAAACAGCAGGGGCATGTGTTTGGGGGTTTGTATTGTTTGTGGGAGGGGGTGTCAATGGGGTTTGTGGTAGGCCATTAGTGAACATAGTTCCACTACTTCTTTTTGTACACTTCGTCCACTGGAATGAGGTGACTATTCGATTACTACCAGAGATGATTAGTTTAAAACATCATAGAAATCATGCAGAGCAAAGTGTTTAGGCGCTCAATGAGAAAAGAGAACGTTTTGTCACCTATGGTTACCCCTAAACGTGGTTCCTGGTTTAGTTCTGGTGTAACAGATAGGATTGAACACATCAAGTCAATCTGTGGGCTGTCCTATTGTGGGTATAAAGTAATCCCTGTCCCCATATAAGGATTCCCTGCCACTACGGTGCACCCCTCAGCCTCTGTGTGGGAGTCTGCACCATAGTGTCCATGTGTCTCATGGCTACAGTATTCTGCTTTGCCGGTGCTTGGAACGCTCTCTGTGGTGTCTGTGTCTACACCCGAGCTTAGGCTGCATGCATCATGGGCTGTTGTGATTGGGCTGGTGAATGTTGTGCTGGCACTATTTGTGGCGCATATGTCTGAATCTGCGTGTCATCTTGGGCATAACAATCGGGTTGCTCAGTGTTGTACGCTGGCGGGTATGTCACACCCCTCCATTCTGTTGCATTCCCCCTCTGTTTCTACATACTCATGATATGTGGCTGGTCTTTCCACATACCCAACATTGTAGCTTCTTCTTCCTGTTAACTCTCCTTGTGCTTCTTTCTTGCATTCTCCTGCGTTAGCTTTCTTTCTTGTATCTCCTAAATATACTGAAGTTAGTCTTCATCCTCACACATTTTGCATGCCATAATTGCACTTATGTCTCATGTGCCTGGGTCTGCACCCCCAGAGCCTGCCATACAGCAGCCCTGCAATTATTTATATTGTGCTCCATTGTCCACTATGTTCTGTGCTGTCACTCCAAAGTATCCTGCCCATTTCCAAACAACATCAGCTTCCTCCCCAAGAATGGTGGAGAGTAAGCTCTTCATGTCATCCACTGCTAGCATGGTCCCTGCTGTCAATCTTTCTAGTTCATAAATCTGCTTCCCTGCTCCTGCAGATAATGATGGTAAAATACACCTCAAGTTATCCTTGTCGATCTGTTGCAACAGTATATATTGTGGTCATCCGCCACGCTTCTTTAACAGCAGAATCTTCTGTGTTATCCCCACACCCTTGTTGGAGTTCCCTATGTCTATCGTGTCTGTAAATGCTGTCATTATGCTAATCCTCTTCCATCCTTGTAGCGCTCTTAGCCTCTGCACTTACGGAGTGACTTTGTCCCTACTATTTGTTCTGCCTTCGGAGTGCTTATGGCTTCCCTCAAGTTCTAGGATTCTCCTTTCTATATCTTTCTCTTTGTCCCATTGTGTCTCCTGCTCTGGGCTTATCCCCTCAAAGGAGCATTGCAGCCTTCCCTCTTCTTCATCAATGCCCTCCCCTATTCTTCATATGACCCCATTGTCCCTAAACTGTCATCACTTCCTTCATCCCCTCCGTCCTCAAAGTTTAGTCGCCTCAGCCTATTTTTCACATGTTGTCTCCCCACTGCTCTGTCCAGTAAGTCACATCCCATTTGTAGAGATAGGGTCATTTGTAGAGAAGGAGCCAAGTACCCCCATCTCATTCACCTTGACATATTGCCTCTATGTTTGGAGCCAGAGTATGAGACATGTATAGAGCCATTGAAACTATATATACCAAGGAGAATCATGGAGGCAAGGTTCCCATTGAGAAAACCATACCTTCGTACGAGACAATGTGACGATCATTCGAATTAAATGCTGAAAAAATCAGGACAAATAACTGAACGAAAAAAGTGATGACATCATATAGAATAGAGCTGACGCGTATAGAAGAGATGCAGAGATGAGAGAATGCAGGCAATTTTATAAGGCATCAAGAAAGTATCAAAGATAAGTGACATTTTGGGATCAAGATGAAGAAGCTTATGCAACGAGATAGATGAAAATGTTAAGCTGTTTTACACGTGTACAGATGCACACAAAGTATTCTTGGGGCTAGCTTTATAGTGAATAGATTGCGGCATGAGCCAATATATACATACATATGAGTCAGTAAAGAATGAATGTTTCCACGACGTACAATAGCAGAGCTAAAGGCAAAAGAAGTAAGGCCACTTTTCCAGTATGTCACAGTTAGAAAAACAAGTGAAATTACAGGCAAATCTCAGAAAGGCAAGGCTGGATGAGCCAAGAAGCCAAGGCCTCATCATGCTGGGATGAGGTAGCATTGGATACTAATTGTGTGAAAGAATGAAGCTCCTGTTCAGAAGGCATGGACGAAGACAAGAAGACATCTGAGGTCTATTAGAAAATAGTATTTTAATACACTAGAAGCTCAATTTCATGGTCTTAGGTTACGTGGGGAGAAGAATTTGGTCGAGCATGATGGTTACACCTACGCAGAGCAGAGCGTGTCTTCACTCCCATAAATTTCCCAGAGCAAGGAACACTCCCTAGGACAAGTTCAAAGTCCTAATTGACAGCAGACCACTGAGGTGATGATGGATGGATATACTAATTGGTGGGAAGCTATGGTTAAGACAAGCTCACCAACAGCTGGACGCCCAGCCTGTGTGCTGCTCTATGTAGGTAGGAAGGTACTGACAGAGGTTAGAAGCCAACCAATGATAGGGGACCACACGATCAAGGGTCCTATAGTTATTTAGCCAATAGAAACGTTGTATATTTAGTGACATTCATAGTGACCTGTTTGAAGGGAAGGCTTAGTTGCCCAACCTGATGTTAAGAAGGTTATCACTTTATTCTACTGCCTAAACGAGTATGGATCATATACTTAGATGTTTTCATAGTCCCTATCACACTTACCATTAGGTTTTTGTATTTTGCCACGTAGGATGACGTTAGTAATATGCAGGTTAACGTCACCTATAACGATTTTCTGTTATATAAATAAGCTTTTTTTCTAAAATGCATTGAGAGATTTTGTACTGAGACGTCCGTTGATGTCCGTTGTACTCCCTGTTTTAGATAATTGATATTAAAATAGTTATCCTTTTGCCATCTACGTGAGTTGTTTTGATTATTGATGTTTGAATCATTTCTGCATCCCCATCCATCTCAAGGGTATTGCTATCTCATCTTAAAGGGCTGGGACCTCCAGTTCACATTCCTCAGACATAGCCCAATGCATCCAGCCTTGGAAGTAAACACATAATGTGCAAGAAAGAGACATGTATTTATCTTCCACACGGCCAAACGTGTTCAATTAACCATGGTACGAGCTGAAGAGAAGAAAGTCTCAAAGTCCTTCTATATCTAACATATATTTATAGAAAGAAAAGCAACACACATCAGTTCTATTCGAACATGAATCTTACAACCTAATTGGTCAGTTTTCTATGAGTAAAATGCATTGCCCTCTTTTATTAGCTACATATACTTCCTGACATGCATCATTATTTCCTTTTCCAATGACCTCATACTCTGCTGACCAGCAAAAAAACCTGTTATTCCCATTTTCACTGAATTAGGGAACTTGTTTTGCCACTTAGAGGTTTGATGGGAGTGGTTCTGAGATGATGCAGGCTCTAGCTGACTCTGCCATGGACATAAACACGTGTATTCAGGCGCACTATAAATGACATATCATAACATAATGCTTGCTGTTACATTCTCATTGGTCCATTTGTCTAGCTTATTTATTTCTCACTTTACTGCCAATTTCATTTATAAAAAAAAAAACTCTTGAGCAACACTGGCAGAAAAAAACAGCCTATTCTACTATTTATTACTGCCAAAGTTTTGTACCTGGCTCTGCTTAAGCAAACCATCCTCTTTTCTGCTTTCTCAACCCTGCCTGATTAATTTGTAATGCATGATATGATGTTCATTTTAAATAATATGGTTACCTTTTGCTGTAGCATTTCTATGGTAATTAAACATATACATATGTTATTCATGTTGTACGCAAATGTATGCATTTCTTTCTATATGTGTTTTCCTAAATGAATGTGTACATATACCCCTGTCCACTTTCAATTTACATTATATCCATTCCCTAATGTACCTGCCCGGGATAAGGGCAATATGACTGCCTCTTATGAATATTGCTTCTCACTTTTACAATGTTAGACAGGAGGGTGGGGCACAGGTCCAGAGTAACATGTTCACCTGTCCATCGCCTGAAGGGGAGAGGTAGTCACTTTTGGTCTACTCATCTTCATTAACCCCTCTGGTTGTGATATTGACCATACCCACATTGGTTTACACTCCGACGCATGAGGAGTACTGTGAGAATCCACAAGGTGTCTCACCCACTAGTCCTCTGGGATCTGTCATCCAGGTGGCCAGGACATGACCATCGCTTTTGGAACCAGTTCCTGGGGGTGGAGCAGTGCGGGAAGATCACCTGGGTGAGTGGTCTTCATGGACTGCAGACCACCGCAGGGTGAGACACGGTATCCCCTTCCTTGAACACCTTTATCCCGTCCTACCAGGTAGGCTATTTAGGAACTCTACCCCACACTTTACAACATAAGCACTTTCTCACGGACAGCCCGCTATGAGAGAAAACAGACTAATGCCCGAGCAGTATACCTGATGTGTCCCAATACAATGATCAGGTGACGTCAGGCAATAACTGACCATCACACACACCAGACTTCTGTTGAATGCCCCCACACTGATAAAAGGCAGAGCACAAGAGCACACTGAGTGAGGCAAAGCACACAAGGAAACATCTGTTTCGACACGGCAGCTGGACAAAAGATGAAAGATGGCAAAACGGAAGGGGATCACAAGGATAGAAATTCCCTTGACCTTTTTGACAAGGAACTGTTACTTTCCAGAGACCTCAAGAATAGAAAGTGTAAGACCAGGAAACCAGGCTGAAGAATACTCCCATGTCAATAATCAAGGCAGGGAGAACCACCAGCCGCTGTGGTAACCTCCTTGGCTCCAAGAACAAAGCAGCTTCAGTGAAGTCACCACAGCCGTTGAGTTGGTGTAGACCGATACAAGACCATCTGTGTTGAAGCCAAGGTTGCAAGTGCCAACATTGTATGGCGAGTGCGGGAACAAACATTGTTAAAACATGTGTTATAAGATACAGAAGTGAAGTTGAACTGCTGTTGAGTGATTGAATTTTAAAGCAAGCTACAATACTTTTGACAGAGAGCTCCGGCACCGCATGAGTGCTCAATCGAAGGTCTATGTAAAGTATCTACCTGAGAAGTGACACAAGTAGATACATTTGGTCTGAGCTCGACAGAAGGAGACCAATTGAAAGAAATCGAATAAATGTGAATCAAAGTGGTCCTGCAACAGGTCAAGCAAAATCGTGCATGGAGTCAAAAGTCTTTGATTTTGATGAACTAGAGAAAGTTTAAAAAAGTACTTGAATTTGGTCCAAGCCCAGCAGAGGGAGACCAATTGAAGCTTTTTGTGTTAAAGTGGGTCTGAGTCCAGCAGAGTGGGACGTGGGGTGAACAATAAATCAACCGAGAAGCTGTATAAGTGAAAATCCTGAGAAGAAAGGAACTTTTCATGTTTTGTCATGTTGCATTAGGCCCTCTGAAATGAGAGACTTTGGGCCTCATTATAAGTTTGCCGGTCCGAAAACAAGGGCGCCAGTAAGCTCACAGTACCCTTGTTTCTGGACCGGCAAACTATGACCTGCCGGAGCTGCTGTGCCCGACAGGTCTGACCCTACTAGGCGTAGCGGCCACGGCGGGCAGACGGGTCATGGGAGGACCGGCAACATTAGCAACGTTGCTTCCGTGTCCCCACTCCAATAGAGTCCTGGGGACTTATATTTTACAGGCACCTGACATTCCCAGGCCACCAGACTTGGAATCTCCCATCGGCACCGGGAAGGGAGGCGCAGATAAACCTTTCCAAGTCTGGATAAAACCCGCTGGTAGCACAGTCTGGGTTACCAACATGCTTGTAATGTGGCCCTTCGAATGGCAAAGAGACTTTGGCACAGAAGGCCCTGAAGTTGAAGTTTTGCACTGCATCCTCATGCTAGAGAAGCCAGAGAGTGTGCTAAGCTTGAGTGTTCCACCTTGTCCTGTGATGAAAACATGGGGAAGAGAAGCCACAGCCTTGAATATCCTGAGATATAGTTTCTTGAACACTTTTCTTTTGCATACAATTGTTTCCCACACTCTTTGTATTTAGAAATAAGGATTGGCAATAGGTTAATTAGTAGAAGCCCTATTATTTTGACAGACTCGAATAGGACTGCGTTATTATTTGATGGTCGTAGCTTGCTCCCATAATTAGGTTTGTGATCACTTGTATCTGTCTTGCTGATTGATACCATCTTCCTTACAGTATATATGCATCCCTATCTCAGTCAACCCCCCGCCCCCCTTAACTCAATGCTCTTCTCAATATGGGAGGTGTCATGGAACACACTCCTAGAGGATCAATAGTATATTCAACCATGTTGTATTCTTCATAGTTTATGTATCTTTTTTGTCACAGGTGTACATATTTTGCCCTTTTTATTATTTAAGTTTATATATGTATCCCCAGAAAGTGTCATGTTTTACTTCTATATTGTTCTCAGCCTTACCCAATTAAATATTAACTAACATGCACAACCAGTGACCTTTCCAGTATGAGAATCACGTTATATATCGTTAGACGACATTCATGTACTTTTCTGAGGGCACCATGCAGCCCATTTCTACTTTCACACCTCTTTCTCTTTTCTTCTTGTGAAAGGTAGTTCATCGCAAATTCATACACACACATTTTTCTTTCTCTCTCAACCCCATAGCATTTCCTTGTCCCTGTCCCATTCACCAGCTGCGTTTCTTCACCTACCTGGCAAACAACTCACTCAACTTTAGTCAACACATCTTCCACCTGGTTCTTTGTTTTTCTTCATATCAAGTCCAAAGACCTTTCATCAGTCCATTATCTTTCCTGCTGCTTTGTAACAAGTTCAGGGGCCCCTTAGTTCATATAAAAGGCCATGATTTTGAACTCTTCAGTCAGTCAAAGGGGACATTGTTGTAATTGGGGACACAAGGACGGGGAAGTCCATAAAGAGGATTGTTGTTTGTTTCTTTCAACTCGGGGGAAACTGGGCATCTGGCTGGGTCCCCTAAACCATTTTTATTGCAGTTAGGGCCTTCATCCCTACTCGTCTCTGATGCATAGGGCACGTGACGTGCAGGTATTCCTTGTCCATCTGTAACATATAGAAATTGGGTGAGTTTCTTAAAAGATAAGTGCATTGTGTTATCATCACTTCCTCCTAAAACCTTAACATTACTACAATGCTTTTGTTTCTTTTAAATATTAGTTCCTCCTAAATACTTACTGCTAAAAATGTCCTATTTTTGTATTTAATTGCATGCCTGCTCCTCCTCCCTCTTATGCCTATCTTAGTATATACTTTGTTCATCTATGCTGTACCTGGGTGTGCCTGGTGTAGGACAAGAGAGCACACCCAAAACAAGTTGCTTTGCCCTTTGTTGCACCACACCTTGTCCAACTTGGGATAAGCTCAAATGCTGTCTCCAAGGGCTTCTCTTAATTGGAAAAGGAACAATCTCTCCTCTGTCTTTTGATAAAAATTCATTGTAAGTTGTTACATCATTAATACTATTAGGGATAAACTATCCCCTTTCCTTCATAACTATAACATAAAAAACTAAACATACAACAAGACAAAACAAAAATAATAAAAAAGGAACAATTTTCTTTTCTTCTTCTGCTGCTCTTTTTCTTTCTTCTTGGCGCATCCATAGATAAGTGTTATTAACTTCCTATAGGGACGAAATGGAAGTAAAAGTCACGATATACTAGCAAATGTAAATCATATTGTCCTTTTAGTAAGTCTATTCCTTCTTTGCATGTAGGGCATTGGTCTTGTCACTGTGTAGTTCCTTGACATGACATTGTTGGTGTCATCTCTGTTTGTCCAGGGCCAGGTAGAGAGTGACCTCATCTTTGTAGAGTGGTGGCTGTAGTGCACTGCTCTTTATCTTTCTTGTGTAAACGCGATTGCAGGCCTACTTTTAGCTTTCTTTATTTTGGTGCAGATCTTCTCTGTGTTATCATTGTGTAGTCCTTCTTCTTTCTTTACCGTGTTTATTCTGACAAGCTAGAATTTAAACTTTTTATTGCCTATTTTACTCTAATTTACCTACCCTTAACGCTGAAAATAAGCACATATTCTATATAAGTGCAGGCAAGCATGGCATATGTAAATACAATGTTTACCTATCACTTCTTTTTTTAAAATACAATATTTCTCTGTTCCTTTACTAAAACATAAAACATACCCAATACATATTTTAACTCATTAAACATTTATACATTTTCAATACTTTACATGAGATTCTGGAATGTTGGTGAACAAGGCAGCAGCTTAAACCAACTGCTCCTGCTCCCTCCCAGCCTATGGATAATAATAATATTGGAAATTGAGAAAAATGAATCCTGCGCTGATATCAAAGAAGAAGATTGAGATCCCTGACAATCCCAACTCCAAAAAAGCTAAACAAGGGGAGAAGATGGGTGAGAGTTCAGAGAATGGTGACATGTATGCACTGCTTCTCCAGATTGCCCAGGATGTGAAGGAAATGAAGTTTACCCTCAGTGAATTGTCCTCTCAAGTCGGTCACCTGGAGAATAGAGTCACCAAAGTGGAAGCAGAAAATACAGCCTTGGCCACGGAGGTTGCAGGGAGTTATAGGGCCTACAAGGAGTTGAGATATGAAGTTTCTGATTTGAAGAGGAGGAACCTGATGTTGGAGGCTGATCAAAGGAACTTGAACTTGCGCTTGCTGGGTGTGAGTGAAGACCCTGCTTTGGACAAAAACCTCAATCACAGAGTCAGAGGAGTACTGGAGGCAACTTTGGGTAACAACATCCTAAAAGAAATGGACATGGATTACTCCTTTAGAGCTGGTAAACTGGTCCAGGCCGGAAAACCAAGACAGATCATCATGGTGATGTCCAGAGTGAGTGCAAAGGAAAGGATTTTAAAGGCTGCGAGAGAAAAAGGAAAACTTCTGCTAAATGGAGATCAATTGGCGATCTATCCAGATTTCCCTAAGGAAATAGTGGAAATGAGGAAGGCGTTCAAACGTGCAAAAGCTTTGGCACAAGAAAAGGGGATTAAAACTCTGCTGGTGAAACCAGCGTCACTGAAGATATTTTTTGGATCAGGTGTCAAAACCACAGAGGATCCAGTTGAAGCTGAAAAGTGGCTGAGGGCTGGGGGCTTAAACTTGGATAATAGTATTGCAGATTGATGTGATGCATGATGTATGAAGCTGTGAAGATGTAAGGTTACTTTTCTTTTTATTGATTCATTTTTTCCTGAATTTGTTAGATGGGAATTGGTTTGTTTAGGTATCAGAGCGTTATTAATGTTTCAAATATGCTGTAACGGTTTTTCGCTCGAGCGTAGGCTTGATGTGGGCTCGGATAATGGGTGCTTTACTCTACGGCAGTACGCGCTCTATAGATTTTTTATAGGTGATGGTGCTTGTTTTTGTTTGGACGGAGTGCGGGAGGTGTCGTGTTGTCCGGAAATGTCGGCCGTGCGACACCCTTCGGAGTCTTGCCGGCAGTGGTGTGTTGGATTGGTGGATGCGTGTGACCGGCCACTGTTGACGCACATTTGAGGTAAGGCGTAGTGGCGCGTTCTCCTTTGGGGCCGCAGCACGCGTGTTCCGGGCAATGTGCCTTGCTGCATGCTCAGGTGTTTGGGGGGCACAGTGGGTGTAGAGGCTGGGGTGCATGTGTTGTGGCTGAGGGGAGGGGAATGCTCTTTGCACGGCTTTATCCCGGACTGCTGTGGTACGTTGATCACATTGTAATGTGTTTCCATAGCCAGAATTAGATGAAGGAATGCCACGTTTGCGAGTATGCTGCCCAATGCAAATCCCCTGCATATGTAACAGTTGTTCTTGTCCTGGTTGCACACCCCTGACATGCTGAGTGGGGTATATTTGACATGTACTTGTACTGTAATAACGAAGCCAACTGTATGCCATTACCATCACTGCATAAAGAAGGTGAGAGTTGTCACTATTGGGTACCTGGGGTTCCACTGTAGTCTACACCTTTTACTTTGCATGGGTACGTTTCCTTTCGTGCAGCAACAAAATCAGCTGTGAGAATGTAATAGTGCTGTCATCTAATGTGAACACTGACGAGGCCTATGGTTAAGATATGATTGTGCACCTCTGTCTACTTACCAAATCACAGACAGAATTTTCGATTAGGTTTTTTTTTGCAGTAACGCTTACGTTGGAGAGGGTTTGATTCCATTCTCAAAGCGCAATGAGTGATGTGCCAACACGTTATATCTGGAGTGCCCAGTTATACAGTACATTTGGATTAACACGGTGGGGGTTGCAGTTTTGTGCCATGGAAGTCACATGGGGGAATGTAGTGTCCAGGAAATACCGGAGATTCTGATTTTTATGCTTGGCAAGGTGAGTGGTAAGGCCACCGGGATAGTCATGGATTGGTGTGTGAATGCCATGGAAAAGTTTAATGCTGTATCTGGCTTCTAATCTCATTTGGTAGGGTGCAGGGACACAGGTATGTTGCAACTCTCTGTACACTTGCTCACACTTTCTAGTGATGATTCACGCTCAATTTGCTCAGCATGCCCGCAGTAGTTGGGATTTGTGATGTTTACACTGATGGTTGTGACGGTAGGTGGATTACTGTGATTCGTTGATGGTTATAATAAGAGAATTCAGGTTTTGTCTAGGCATGTGATTGACACTTGGTGTGGTATTTAGCGTTTTTGAGTAGGGGATGTTGCATCTATTCAGGAATGCTCTTATTTGTGCTTTCATTTGCTGGAGAGTTGTGGGAATTCCTTTAGACCAAATTGTATTTTCAACTTCATTTGAATTTGATCAAATGTGGTCTGCGACACCCTTTATGGGCTTTCTATAGGCTGACCTAAGAGAGGGAGGGGGTTAGTCCCTTTCAGCGTGTAGCTGGAAGGGATGTTCTGGATGGTTGGGTGGTTCAAGCCCAGGAGTGTTTTTTTTATTTTTTATTTTATTTCTTTACTTGACTATAGGTTTAGGTAGTATTGTATCTTGTGAATTCATTGCAAGGATTGGGAAACGGGATCTAGCAATGTCTTACACTTATCAGAGGAATTTCAGAGTGGTATCTTGGAATGTGAATGGTGCACATTGTGCTGTCAAGAGGAAGGTGATTTTGAGTAAACTAGGGGAGATGGGGGTGGATGTCGCGATGCTTCAGGAGACTCATTTGTTAGATGCGGATATAGATAAGTGGAAAAAGGAGTGGGTTGGTGATGTTTATGGTTCATCGTTCACTACTGGTTCTAGGGGTGTGTGTATTCTTTTTAGGAAGAATCTCCAGATCACTGGGGTGAAGTGTGTGAAGGATGGGGATGGAAGGATAGTATGTGTCACTGCACATATTCAGGATGCTCAGTATTGTTTCTGCAATATATATGCTCCGAATGGGGGTGATGGTAGTTTTTTTGTAGCTTTAACGCAAATGTTGCAGAATGTAAATGCGATTAATGTGATTTTGGGAGGGGACTTCAATGTGGTTTTAGAACCTGGACTTGATAAAAGTGTGGGGGGTGTGGACAATGCCAACGCTCTGAAAAGAACAGCATTAAAGAGACTAATTGATGAATGGAACCTCACAGATGTTTGGAGATTGCAAAACCCTTCTACAAGACAATATACTTTCTTCTCTGCAAGGCATAATGCTTATTCGAGAATTGACCTCTTTATGACCTCTGGCCTCTGTACACAATCATTCCAAAGGGGCAACATCGGATCACTACTTGTTTCGGACCATGCTCCAATCTCCATAGACTTGCGATTGACCTTCCTGGTTCCTGGATCTAACACCTGGCAGATGAATGTCTCCCTCTTGGACGACGATGAAATTGTGGACAAAATTGTTCAAGAAGCGAGATTCTTTATATCTGTGAATTGGACTGGTGAAGTCAGGGTGGAGTTTGTGGGGGAAGCCTTCAAATCATATATGCGAGGATTGTTGATTGGTTTGTCCAGCAAAAAGAAAAAAATGAGAGATGCAGAAGTGAAAAAGCTTATTGTGGACATTCAGGATCTTGAGAGAAATAATATGCAAAACTTTTCAGATGAGACTATTAAAATATTGAAGCAGAAAAGGAGACGATTGGAAGATTTGTATTCTTCGAAGGCTGAGTGGTTGCTTTTTAGAACCAAAAGCAACTACTATGAAAAAGGAGAAAAATGTGATCGACTTCTGGCACATCGGTTGAGGGTTATGGACAGTGGCAGATCTGTCAATGCAGTGGAAAGACAGGATGGGTTGGTGACTTTTGATCCTGTGGAGATTAATGCAGCATTTCTGTCATATTATAAAACCATGTACTCTTCAGAGATCAACTTATCTGAGCGTACAATTGGTCAATTCATTGATGACTGCCATCTGAAGAAAGTGAGTTTGGAATCCTTGGAGTGTATGGAAAGAGATTTGAACGTGGAGGATCTCAGGTTGGCTGCTTATGCGCTGAATTCTGGGAAGTGTCCAGGCCCGGATGGGCTACCAGCTGAACTTTTCAAAATGTTCCCAGAAGAGGTGTTTGCTTTGATGCTAGAGATGCTGCGCGCCTCTTTGAGGAATGGGTGCCTTCCAAGTTCAACAAGACATGCTTCAATCTCCGTTTTTCTGAAGGAGGGATGATCACCAGTGAAAACTGGCAGCTATAGGCCGATCAGTTTATTGAACATGGACAACAAGATTTTCACCAAGGCGTTAGCTTTGAGGATTGAGAATGCGCTGATGGATATCATAGATGTAGGCCAATCTGGATTTGTAAAAGGCAGACATGTTTCAGAAAATGTGAGAAGATTGTTGCTGACACTGTATGAAAGCAAAGAACACCATAATGATGTGGTGACGTTGTCCTTGGATGCTGAGAAAGCTTTCGACCGTATTGAATGGACATATCTTTTAAGTACATTGAAAGGCTTTGGTTTTGGAGATCCCATGATCGGATGGATAAGACTGCTGTATTCCCGGCCGACTGCTTGTGTTCGGACTAATGGCATGGACTTGGGCATTTTTGAACTTGGGAGAGGGACGAGGCAAGGCTGTCCACTGTCGCCAATTCTGTTTGTGATCGCCATGGAATTGCTGGCTGTGAGGATAAGAGAAGAGGATAGAATTGAGGGCGTACGCTTTGGTGCAGCCTCCCAGAAAGTTTGGTTGTATGCGGATGACATGCTGGTGGTGGTTCAGAATGTGGAGAGCTCCATTCCTGTGCTGATGGAGTTGATGGATGTGTTCAACAAGGTTTCTGGATACAAGATCAATTGGACCAAGTCGGAAGCGCTGCCGGCATCAACCACTTGCACCGTTTTGAAGATGCAGGGTTTTCCCTTTAAGTGGTGTCCGAATAAGATGAGATACCTTGGGATTTGGCTAACGAATGATGTCTCGAAAATAATGGATGTCAATATTACACATGTGATTCAATCTTTGGAGATGGACCTGAAGAGATGGAATGCACTTAAATTGAGTCTCTGGGGGAGAGTGAATGCCATCAAAATGACATCAACACCGCGAATCAACTATGTGCTCAGTGTGCTTCCCCTGGACGTAAAGAAGGGCCATTGGCGGAAAATTGAGAGTTTAATCCAGTCTTTTCTCTGGGGGAACAAACAGCCACGCCTCAGCTTCTGGAAATTGCAGCTGCCCCAAGACTGTGGAGGTTTGGGGGTTCCTGACTTTGAGAATTATCATTTGGCCTTTGGAGCCAGGCATCTGGTTCCATTTATTGAAGATTCGGAGGATGTTTGGACGCTGGCGGAATCAAGTAGTTCTTCTCCGTTGCCGCCTAGGGCCATACTGTCCACGGTGGATGGATCTGGTTATCGCTCATTTCCGCCGACAAGATTCCTGAAAACTTGTTGGAGGGAACTATGGAAGAAAAGTAAGCGTAAGGTATGTGATAATGATTACATCCCTATCTGGTTGAATCCAGGTATTTTGCTGAATGGGAGGCCGCTATTGTGGTTGAACTGGCTCCTGAGTGGTGTACTATGGTTGAGTGATCTGATGGAAGACGGCAAATTGATCAGCTATAGAAGACTTTCACAAATTAAAGATCTCAGAGACTGTACAGTGGGTGAATACAGAAAATTGAGAGGTTTGCTGTGGAACCAGAGAACTGTTGATGGCAGTGGTTGGCAGTTATGGCTACCTGAATATAAGACATTAGGTGGTATTGCGTCCAAAGTATATAGAAATCTGAGCCAACAGTACACGCCAGCAGAGGGGTTGTTAACTAAGTGGTCTGAGGTCCTTGGCTCTGATATGACTGTGGAGAGGTGGAGGTTTCTTTGTAAAAACGTAACTCTGACATCCATTAATCTTGGAGAACAATGCCGCCAAATCAAAATTCTTAATAGAGTGTTTTGGACTCCCCAGAGACTTTATGCGAGAGGGATGATTGACTCAGAGTCCTGTTGGAGGTGTAAGCATGATGTCGGCTCCTTTGAACACTTGATCTGGGACTGTTATGAACTGAGGACATTTTGGAGGAGTGTCACTGAAAAGATTAATGAGGTTCTATTACTGCAAGAGGATTTTGATTATAACACTATCATCTTGGGTGAGGATGATAAAGTGGAAGATCTCACTTATCCACAGAAATGCTGGTTTTTTAGGGCTACAAATTCTGCGAAAAAAATTGTTTTGAGAAAATGGAAATGTGATGAGAGACCGACCTGTTCAGAATGGGTGGAGGACTTGAGGCAAGTGGCCAGAATTGAGAAGGTTATCCTTCGCAGGAACAAAAAGTTGAAATTGTTTGATGATATGTGGGGTGGGTTTTTGGATGACATGTGATAATAAGTTGGCCTGTTTTGCTTTTTAGATTCTGTGAAGGTTGGGGATGGATATGGGGTGTGGATTCTATGCAATGAGTTCTACGATTACAATGCTGATAAGTTTGTTGCTTGTATGTTTTCTATAAAATTCAATAAACTTAATAATAAAAAAAAATATACTTTACATTGATATAATCATAACAAATGTATTCCACCTTCTTTTGTCCAGGGGTTTCCTTTATCTTCTTCAACGGATATGGCCATACTTATATATACACTATACTTTACCTATACCTACTACACTCTAGTTAGGAGAAATGCTATTAGTTTGAAACCACTGTATCCCTCATTACCTTTCACTTGTACTCACCTGTGTCCTCTTGCCTTTAATAATAATCAATTAGGAGATTCACACATTCCCTGTGTCCACAGGTACCTACCTTTTCTCTCTTTGTTCATCTCCCTCTTTCATCCACTTGTACTTAACTTTTCTTATAGTGTTCTTTCCAATTCTATAACTACACTATACTCCACTAAGCACATACAAAAATACCTATTGTTCTCCAAGAAATGGCAATGTTTTTTTCTATAACATAGATCAATATTTTTACTCACACATATATACAATATATTTTCATGTTACTTACTCATACCTCGTTCCATGTACTGGCAGGAGTTCTCTCATTGTGTTTTTCGTCACAGCCACTCATTCCTGGCCCTGATCGTTGCATGTTACTGTGTGTCATTTTATATCTTGTAGTCCCTCCCTTATAATTTTCAAAATGTTCCAAATATACTACATATATTACATGCACTCTATGTTGTCTTATGTTGTGCTAGCAGGACATGAGGTTATTGTTGCTTAAGTTGGTGCTATGCTTGATTTGTGGGAATATTGTCTACTATTGTGGGGGTGTGTATATATATTTTCTGTATGTGTTTTGCTTCCCCCTCTTTGTGGCCATAACTTAACAAAATCATAATGTAATATACATATGTTTTTCCATATATTGTACATGATGCCTTCTCTTTCCACATCACCAACTTTCCTTTTCTTCACTCCTTCAAATAAACTAATCATCATAGGTACAACTTGTCCACAGCATTCTCTATACTTGTGCCAAATCCTCCTTGTTTCTGTTTGCAATCCTTAACTGCTAAAAACACATACATTAAACATGTATTGTTTTGTCAAATTAATCGGTCTGCGTTCCTCACCAAGAGCTATCACTGTGTGGCGTCCTTCTTTCTCATCCATGGATACCTCTTATCTAAATACAATTATGTGGTCAATCTGAACAATCTGCCCTTTATTCTTAAAAACTATGCTAGTCAGTGTATGTACTCAATAAGCAATGCTTCTTACTCTAATGGCACATCCCTTTATATTCTTGGGCCTTAAAATGCTAATAGCAATTCTTGTGTATTTACATAATTAATAAAAATACACTTGGGGACTACTGATGGGTAACTGACCTGGCGGTATACCCTAACGTGTTTCGCACATATAACACGCATGTCTGTTGTTACATTTATTTACATGTTAATGTTTCCCTTATGTGCAACCTAACTTGCCCTCCAACTGTTCTATCTCCGCCCTCCTGTGGTGTTTATGCCCTAGATGGCACTGGTTTGCTGCTTATCTAGGGTTAGGGGACAGATAAGAGAGGCTTGCCCTTTCATATCCAGGCAATACAATGGTTTGTTCAATACCAAATACACACTTTCCTATGGGCAGTGAAAAATAGGCCCAGGGTGTGCTTGATGCCATACAGGGTAATAATATCTTTTTCATTTTCCCTGTTTAGCGACCCCCCATTCAGACTAGAAAACACTATTTTTAATGTATACACAATGTAACACATCAACAAACGTGCAAAATAGAAGCTCAGGTATAACTACTCTGAGGTGTCTCTTTACATATGGTACTTAACCACTTATTTTCCTACAGGCAGTGGTACATAGCCCCCGGTACAAAAGAATGGGCCAACCGGTTTCAGTGGCTTTATGCAATATGCCACTTTCTTCAGGGCCTCGGCACCGACAGAAAGAGAAGGCTTGGCTAGAGATAGTCACTGCATACAAATTGCAGTGTCTGCCAGGTCACAGTCTCGTGAGGCTTGGTAGTACCTCGTCTGAGAGTGGGGGCTGAATGATTCCCCCCACGTGCCTTCTTGATGTGCTTAATGTATCCGGAATGTCTCAGAACCTGCAGAACTCGCTTCTGGCTCTGTGCCATAATTACATAATTAATCCCTGAAGTGGTGCATATTATCCCCTAGTCAGTAATTCAAATCTTTCCCCAATATGTCTACTGAAATGTTGCAAAAAATGCAATAATGGTATGAAAAGGTCATGCTCCCCTATCCTATGGTGTGTGTGTGTACATTCAGTCCTGTGCTGGTAAAAGTGTTCCCCTCCATTAATATTGCTCCCCCTATTCTGGGTATAGGTGCTGGTGTCAGTGCATGCTCATTTCATGACACTTCTAGGTTTTGCTGCAAGTTGCTTATGATTGTGCTAGTACCGGCTGTACTTGTGTGGGGCTTATTGTGTTTGATCTGGTGCCACTTGCTGTTGTATTAGCCTTCTCTGTCGTGTAAGTTGCATTTATACTTGTACTTGTATTCACTGTGCATGTTCGACAGTGTGTGTGATCTTGGGCATAATATTCCAATGGCTCTACGCTATACAGTGCAGGATATGCTGTGTCCCCTCTTTCTGTCCTCAGTTACCTTTCTGACCAGTGTCCTCACTGTGTGTCTACCTGCAGCACTCTCTTGTCCCATTACTACAGCCCCTGTCTCACCCTTGCTCTTTTCCTCCATTTCTTTCTCTGTGCCTCCCATGCCTGTTTGTTTCTCACCACAGTCTCTCTCTCTTCTTTCTTTCCTCAATCTCTTTCTCATGTGCCTCTTCTTATTACTTCCGTGCCTTCTATTGTTACAATTCTATAAAATAATAAGCTGTGTGCATTTGCTCTATTTTTTAATAATGTACTAGCACATCCAAGAGCACTTCCTGTTGTTAGTCATTTCTGTGCTATTTAACACAAGGGTATGTGCTCATTCATTGTGTTTGTTGGGAAACCATTGGGCAAGGCACCATCCCTTTTTCAAATGACTATCCAACAATATAACTATACTTAAAAAAAAAATGATTCCCTTTTATTGATCAACATGCCTTTCTCCTTTTTTCTGTATGACAGCCCTATGCACACTTATAGTGTGCCTTTAAAAAATGAACCTCTATTGTTAATTAAGATACCTACTATTTTAAATGGGATAACACATTGGGGTTCTATTGTGTGGTACTAATATAAAGTCTGTGATGCCTGAAAAGTGTCTGGAATAGCCCTAAAATCCAAAATAGCTAATAAAACCTTAAAAAGGGGAGTAGTCTGTGTAATAAAATAAAAATGATCTAATGAGCCCAATCCAATTTATATATGTGCAATGAAAATGTACAGATTCTGTTATTACGAGGGCTGCAGATTTCACAGCTCAATCTCTGCATGGCAAAAACACTAGGAGCCTTATTAGGACCCTGGTGGTCCCGTAATGAACGGTGCCGGTACGGGACCGGCACCGTTCATTACGGGCTGCCCTATTACGAGGACGGCTGTGGGACCTGCTAAGGAACGCCTGGTCAGATCAGGTGTCCTTAGCGGGTCCAGCAAGCAGTCCTGGATGCTAACAACGGGCCTGTAATTAACAGGCCCGTTGTTAGCATCCTCCCAATTCCCGGGGAGCCCTATGGGGGCTCAAATGAGATTGAGGATGTACCAGGTCTGTGTCCCGCGAAAGTGATTTACCGGGCCCTCCTAGGTCGGAATGGCCCGGTAAGTCCCCTTTGGCGGGACCCGGACCTGGAACCCGGTATGGAGGCATACTCGTAATGAGGCCCTATGTCTCTTCTAAACTCTTTCATTTTTAGCTGAGAATAGGCTCATACTACACATAGGTTAAATACAATTATGAAAATTAGCTTCTTTAACTTGTAAAGTGTTATCCCTTCTGCTCCTATACATTATCGCAATTCTCCTTCATATTCCCGCTTCTTCACCATCATCTAAACATCTGGATCCCGTCATCATATCTTCTACTACCTTAAGGGGTCTCTCTATGCTTCTCTCTCTTTCCCACTCATTTGTCTCTCTCTGTTCTTCCTCCCTGCGCTGACATTCTCTAACAATCTTCTCAATCTCCATTTTCCTCTTCTCCCTTCTCAATTGCAACTGCCTCACCTTTTCCTCCTTAGTCTTTCTCATAGCCTCCTCCTCTATTTCTTTCAATCTTCTCCTCTTTTCTCTTTCCTCTCTCTTCTACTTTCTTTGACTCTTTTCTCAATTGTTCCTGTTCTTTCCTCTCCTCCCTTTCCCTTCTGTTCACTTCCTCCATGATCTCTGCCCATTTTCTGTCCCCTACCTCCTTTCTTTTTCTCTTCGTTTCTTAGCCTCCTCCTCTAGGTCTTTGGGCATCTAGTTTGAGCAGCATTTGTCTTCCTAGCCACACATTTGGAAGAACTGTCGCCTCATTGTACCTTTCATGTCCCTGAGTCAGTTCACCCCACGCCCCTCCCCGTTCAATTTCACTTGCAGGTTGCTGCACTCTTTGTGTACATTAATGATGGTCCCTGTTCTCTTATTTATCATCTTAGCACCACTAAGTGTGTCTTCGCTACTATACGCAGAAGGTGCATGCACAGGGTTAGTGAACCTTGCCGCTGCTTTTAACCCCTTCAAGGGACAAAGTTACTGGCCCCCTGTCGGAAGGTCTATGATCTGCATTATACTGGTTGGGCATCCATTCTCCCTTGGTGGGTCCTCTTCCTTGTCCTCAAACATTTTCCATGACTCCAGTTTTACTAATCTACTGCTCAGTTTCTTTCCCTTATATGCAGCATGTAAATATTTGGTCATGTGTTGCAGCACACATTTCAAATTCGCCCTCAGCATTGCAAGTCCATTCTGTGCTATTCTTGTGGATTTTGTCCTGATACGGCAGAAGGGATTTGCACAAATGTTTAAGGGCTGTATCCCCCATGGTGGCACATCACTTTCTGACTACCGATACTTATTTAACCTCAATTTGGGATTTATTTTTATACACTTTGAACAATGCCGAATTCAAATATACAATCATTATGAACAATTAACCAACTTCCCCACAACAAAAGAAACTTTAGTTTGCTCCACCAGCCTCTCCAGCTTACCTCCACCAATTAGGACGTGTTATGTACACTGCACTCGCTCTAGTCTTGCCCTCAAAGGCCAGCCACAACCTTCCAGGTGCTATTTGCTCCCAATCCAAATGGTACAACAACCAACCTTCACCAGCCCTTTGACCCGTTACAAAACAAGGCCTTTTTTCATTTTCCTTCACCAACAACACTGTGCCGCACTGTGGGACATCATTCTTACGTCAATGCTTTATCTCCCATTAACAACCTTTTTCTGTGTGACATCACCAATCACTGGGCATGTCAAACAATTAGAGTGCACTCTTAAATCTCTCAATACACAAAAACACCACAAATACACAAATATAGTCGTCTTCCTGGTTTTTTCATTCAAAGGGAATCTGCCTCTTAAGCCCACTCAAGGGCACGTTGTCCTTCTTCTACACTGCAATAGCACAGGATAATCTTTAATCTGTTTTTTTTTTCCTTTTTTTTTTCTTTTTGCTATAAAATTCAATAAGGTACCACCTTCCGCAACCTAAGCTAATGCCAGCAACAGGGAATCATCTCAACATCCGTAACCTAACTAACTCCTTGTCAAATTGTTAGACTCATGCTAACAGTCCATGGATCCACTGAAGCCCTAAGACACTGCCACTCCCACAATCTGCCACTCTGCCTTCCGGTCAACCATGGGGAGCGGGCAGGAATTTAAACAAGGGGGTTCTTAAAGGCTGTCTCAGTTTCCACACGTGGTCAATGTTCCAGTACTCACTGGTTGTGATGCATCCCTTCAGACATGCATTGGGAAAATATGGTATTTGCCGGGGGTCTTAGTGACGATCCTCTGCTACCACCTGAAGTAAGGCGAGGTATTGTTAATCTGCATAATTACACTCCCCTGCACTCAAAAATGGAAGATAATTGTTTTGTTTTATTGAGAGCTTGTGTAACAAGGATCAAGTTATGGACAACACATCATACTTCAATACTTTATTGTCGTTTACAGGCTCATTCTGGGGGTTTTGCTGGTGTGACATCACAACATAATGATATATTGAAAAAACCTAAGGTGGAATGGGATTTGAATAGGCTTTGTCTCTCAGGTTCAAGTAACATGAATAGGGACCACATACTTGATTGTCCAGCCCGCATTTATGAGGATTGTCAGCTTTTACACATGCAGTTCTTCTATCTCATCTTCAACTAAGGTGAAACTTACTCTTCTTCTGTGTCCTTGGCAATAAATGCTGAACCCATATGCATGCATTAGTAATGGCCGAACCCCAAACCCTCACCCATAATGATAGGCTCACAACTTGTTTCAAGTGTTGGCAATAAAAAGGCTGTAGGATTTTATTGTACAGATATGGTTTATGACAGTAACAATATCACATATCATGATGGTGTCATACTTTTGGGCACCGGGTCCTGAGATTACCCCCTCGGACCCGTGCCACCTTCTTGTGTCCCACGACTTGTTGTGGGCAGCGTACAGTGCCTTGTACTTCTTTTTGTTCTTCTCCCCTTTTGTAGGGTGGGTGGGTTCTGTGGTAAAGAAGCAAAAAGATTTGGAAGACACTGAGTAAACAGTGAACCTCCTGTTTGCTTGGGTCCCCGTTCAGGGTCCATAAACAGATTGTGTTCACTCTCAGCATGCTGCTCTCATTTATAGGACCCAGGGAGGCCCCGGGGTCTTTGTTGTGTATGTGATGAGGGCTGCTGTTGTCGCAGCCCCCGGCCGGATAGCCGACTGTCTGGCCCCCTGGTGGGGGCAGATCTTTGAACCTGGGCCCTGCCTGATGGTTGTTTCCTTGAGGCGCTTTAGCACCTTGCTGCTTGGAGGAAGGGTGCGATGACTGTTCGCACCTTACCCTTCCGTGGCTTTTGTGCTGCTGAGACTGCGTGTCTCCGTAGCTGGGGGGAAGGAGAGGAGCAGGCGCGGGGGGTTGGGGCTGCCCCTCTCCCAGCTGCTGATGGTTACAGCAGTTACCCTGCCTCGCTTGTGGGATGCCCATGCAGCATTGCCCATAACTGCTGAACCCATATGCATGCATTAGTAATGGCCGAATTGTTGGCAATAAAAAGGCTGTAGGATTTTATTGTACAGATATGGGTTATGACAATAACAATATCACATATCATGATGGTATCATACTTTTGGGCACCGGGTCCTGAGGTTACCCCCTCGGACCCGTGCCGCCACACACAGGCACACACAGGCTGACCGTGTTCCCCCAAGAGTATGCCCTAGAGACAGCCCATGTGAGCAAGCGTTGTATTGATTTCCCAAAAGAAATGCTCCATGCCCAGGTTAGACAGATGGGTGCCGTCATGGAGAAAAAGGTCTGGGTTGCCTAGTGTAATGGCTGGGTGTTTTATGAAACTGAGTCCTCTTGTCATACAGAATCTCTCTATCGTCCTGTTCAGTTTTCTTCTAGATATGTCTATAGATTTGTAGCACTTGGCCCCTAGCCCTATCTTTCCTGGTAAGATGGCTGGGAAGTATATTTCCGTCCCCCTCCAGTTGTGTGAAATGCCTGCTAGCGAGGAGCAGATTTCTTCGCATAGGATGCTTCTAGCTGTGTTAACTAGATCGTTGCCCCCTAGATTGATAATCAGGAATTCTGGGGGGGTCCCTGTATGCCACCAGTTCTGCTAGTGTTTCGTGGACGTCAGCCCAGCATAGGCCTCTGTAACCCCACCATGAAGTAATGGTGTTTCTGAACGGTGGCCCTTCTTTGGTCTCTTCAGCCCATCTGCTTGTCCTGAAAACGAAAGAGTGGCCAACTATCCATGCTGATCGTAGTGTGGTCCTCGATTCGCCTGTTGTTTCTGTGGTGGTGGGAGGAGGGGAAAAGAAAGAAAAATTTTAGGGCGGAAGGCTATATCAATTTTGGTCTGATATATCTTTTATAACAGTCTGACTTCCATACCCCTATGTTTTTTAGTAGTTGCGGTGCTAAACCTCCTTGCCATGCTGCAGTGGTGGCACCTATCCTGAGTGCCAAATTGTTTGGGATCCCACCCTGCTCTGCTGACTGCTTTTATCAGCACTCCTTTAAATTGGTAGCGGCTTAGGGCTGACGTATCCTTGTGGATTAAAAAGCTCCCCCCTACTTTGGGTCGTTGCGCGTAATAGAGGTTGGTGATACAAACTGGGCAGTTTGTTGCCTCGTTGATGCAACAAATATTGATGGTTCTTTTCGCACCCGTTTTCGACTGTTGCATTTCTATGTTAACACTCTCTTGCCTCACCCTAATTTCCATGACACATAGGCGGTTTGTTGCGTTGGTGCTGGAAGCGATGAGTTCCCCCACCCGGAAAGCCCCGAAGTAGGCTAGGAAAAAAGCTGTTTTAAATTACGTTATCTCGTATGGGTGCCAACATATGGCTTCCAAATGGCTTGCTATCTGCACCAGTTTGCTGAAATCAAGGGGTCGGCGGGTGTCCACTATGGACCCTCTATTCTGCCCCATCCCTTCATTGCGTAAGAGATGAGGGCGTTCTGGGTGGGGTCTGAATCGCCTCGAATTTTTGTAAAGTATGAAATTGCCACCAGGTGTCTTTTTGCCCAATCCCTTTTGAAACCTTGTTCCCGGGCCCATTTTAAAAATACTTCTATATCTTTAATCGTTATAAGTTCTACGTGGTTTACACCTGTGGCCTTAAATACTGTTTGCAAACACTTACTGTACTGTGTTGCAGTGGTGCTTGCCACCGCCCTCTCTGCCATCTCTGTTAGGAAGCCTGTGAGGTTGTTGGCACCCGTTGTTGATGTGCCTGATTCTTGTTGGGCATCCCGGCCTGGGCACCCTGGCGCAAACGTTGATGCCAATGTGTTGTTGGCACCCGTTTTAGAGGTGCCTGCTTTGTATTGGTCATCCCGGCCGGCACTCTCTGGTGCTGGCGTTGATGCCAATGTGTTGTTGGCACCCGTTTTAGAGGTGCCTGGTTTTCGTTGGGCATCCCGGCCTGTGCTCTCTGGCGTTGGCGTTGATGCCGTTATTCTTGTCTTCCCATTATTGTCCAGCATTCTGCTGGTATTGGCATCATCTGTTCTTTAGCGTGCGCGCTAGCTCTCGGAATCTTGTCCACTGGAAACGAGATAAGGCATCAGCAATGTTATTATCTGCCCCTGAAATGTGCTTAACTTTGAGTACAACGTTTACTTGTAGTGTGACTGTTGTAATGGCTCGTAGTACTTTTAGTACTAGAGGGCATTTTGTAGACCTTCTGTTTATGGAGCCCACTACAGCCATGTTATTGCACCAAATCAAAAGTTCCGTATTCGCTAGTCGCCTGCCCCAGATGTGTGATGTTAGCCAGATTTCTAGTAGGCTGATGTTTCTTGTCCACCCTGCTGTTTGCCATGAATTGAGGCCAGTGTCCTGCCACCCATTCGGAGTCTAGTATGGCTCCAAACCCCTTGCTCCCAGCTGTGTCGGTGTATAGGACCCTGTTTGACCGGGTATTTAGAGGCGTTCGCCAAAGTAAAACCCTGTTGAAATCTCTGAGGAATTTTCCCCATGTTTCCAGGTCTTGTTTCACCTCTCTGCCTAGCCGGATATGCAAGTGTGGTTTGGTGAGTGATTTGATTTTGAACTCCAATCTTCTGGCAAATATCCTTCCTTGAGAAATTGAGGCTGCCTGCCAAGGATTGTATTTCCTTTACGGTCCCCTTTTCTCTCATTATCAGGTTTTGTATTTTTGCCAGGAGTTCTGATATTTTTGTTTTGGGTATTCTGCAGAGTCCCTTTGCTGAATCTATTTCGATGCCCAGAAAAATTATGTGTGTGTCTGGTTTGGTGTTTTTTTCCCTCACTGGGGGAACTCCCCACTGTGCGGCCATGTGCTCGGGTTTTGCTAAAGCCCGGCCGCATTCCTCGGAGTTTGGTGGCCCTATGACCATGACATCGTCTAGGTAGTGCACTATTTTTGTCCCTGGTCTCTGTTTTAGGAAAGCCCATTGAAAATAGGAACTGAATTGCTCAAATAGTGCACAGGATACTGCACACCATATGGGGAGGCATCTATCTACGTAGAATTTGTTGTTAAAGGTGAAACCTAACCACTGCTGTGACTCTGGATGGACTGGCAAGAGTCTGAAAGCAGATTTGATGTCCAGTTTGGCCATCAGCGCGTTTCTGCCGCACTCTTGTATGAGCCTTACCACCTCTTGAAAATGCATGTAAGATACCGCAGATTCTGTGTGTGGGATGCCGTTGTTTACAGACTGGCCTTTAGGGTAGGAGAGGTGATGAATTAGTCTCATTTTTCTGGGTTCTTTTTTGGGGACCAGGCCTAGTGGAGATATTAAATAGTCTTTTAAAGGCATGAAATCCTAGGGACCTGCTACCCTTCCAAGTTGCAGTTCTTTCTTGATTTTGGTTTCTACTATCTGGGGGTTGACCCTGGCTGACTTTAGGTTCATCGGGATGTGTTGTGACCCAGTGCCCTTAAATGGGATGAAAAACCCCTCAGTGAAACCTTACGATATTATCCTGCAGGTTTCCTTGTCAGGGTAGCTGTTTAGGGCATCCCTAAAATTGCCCGGGTTGATGGCCGTTAGTCCTGGTTCTAAAACTGGGATATCATTCTTTCTTGGCTGGTAGTCTGGTGCAGTTGCTTGCTGCATGGTCGCCGTTGCAGTTTGTGCAGACGTATTTGTACCAGCATTCTTTGCCTCTTGTACACTGGTTTTTCCCAAAATTTCTGCATGGGATGTTGGATTTGACAGCCTGCTGTTTGTTCTGTCTGTGGGCATTATTTTTAGCCGGCCAAGGCTGGTTCCTCCGAAATGGCTGCTCCCCTTTTTTGGATTTATCATTTTCATGGGATTTGCTTACTTGGGAATTTTTGCTATTTTTGGAAGAAGACTGCATGGTATCTTCTTCCTAGGGAGGTTCCGCGCTGAGGGTATGTAAATCGTTCTGGACTTCATCCCACTCAATGGCCGGCCTTTCTGACATGCTCCTCCTAAATCTAATGTCGTATGCAAGCCATGTCTTCCCCCTCTGTGTTACTTTTACTTCCCTTATTTTATCAACGTATGCCCAGATCTTCCTGCCATCCAAAGGGAATTTTTCTTCGTATATTGTTGCTAAAATGGCAAAAGCCTGTAACCAGTTGTCCCAGTTTTGTTCGACCTGGGCATTTCTGGCAAAAGCTTTTTCTTCTATTTTTTTTGGGGTCTCTGAAAGCGTCTTTTCCTTTGCGCTGGGCTTCTATTAGGGAAAGTATTTCTATAAATTCTTTGGCCCATATGGCTTCTTTGATTGTGGTATCAATGTTCCATGCCAGGCATCTTTTGTATCTATTTAATATCTCTGTTTGGAAGGATTTAATTTTCTGGTCTAATTGTGCATTATAAATTGTTACAATGTCAGTTGTATTGCTGCCGGGTGTCCCTGTCGCGCCCGTGTTGTCTGTGCCTGAGGTTGTCCAAGCTTTTAGGGCACCTGCTGGATCAGTTGCTGGAGTTGTGGAGGCTGTTGCATTTATAGCTGTAGGGGCTATTGGCAACTGCTGTGCTTGTTGTGGCGGGATTGCTATAGGTGGTGTTATGGGTGGGTTGACAACCGTTATTGTAGGTTCTATTGCGATGGTGGGGTTTGAGGCCCCAGGTTCCCTTGTGGGCGGTGTGTGCTTCCCCCTTATTGCTACCATTAGATGCTGTAATTCCGCTACATTCTCGCATAGTTCTGACAATTTTTTGGTACCTTTTCTGGCGCCTTCGGATATTTTTCTCTTTTTTAATGGTGCAGAAACCTCCTCCTGGCTGGGTGGGCTGGTAATTCCTTCCCTGGGTAGGCCGTACATGTTTTCTCTAACCCACGCCCATCCGTAGTGCTCTGCCACTTCAATGGCTGCTAGCAGTTGTGGAGATTTGGGCTTCTGAGCCGGTGTTGGGGGTGCCCGTGTTTTCCGTTTGGGCCCCATGTTTTTCTATGCCTGCTATAGGAAAAAGAAAAAAGGGGTTTTATCAAGGAGTTAAACCGTTGTTATCGGCGAGTTCTTTGCGCCAGTTCTATTTGTTGCCCGTGCTGGGTAACTGTTGACTGGTGCCTTCTTGTCCGGTTTCAGAAAATTGGGCAGCCCCCAGGTTTGATTTAAATTGGTTTCGCTGTGAGGTCGCCCTGCAATATTACAGAAATTATTTTAAATCTGCAGTCTTTGGGCCCGCTGCGCTTGGAACTGCGTTCGCTAACTCTGTGTGGTTGCAAAGCAAAGACAAGGTCCCAAGCTGGCTTGTAACTCTGCCGAACTTTAAAACTGCCTTGTGTTATCTTGCCCCGTCTGCCTATTAACGCGGGGGTTCCGGTCCACTGTAATCAAAACTTCCGGACATAAATGTCTATTTATCCTCCCTCATAACCCCAGCGTGGTGGCTCACTTTAAAAGTGTTGAATCGTGCGCCGTCCGTGCCGTGCTTGTTCGTGTGCAGCTTCTCCCTCGTTCGCACTGGTTTTGGAGATGATTCCACGGCACATGTCTTTGTTTGCTTTGTTTCGGACACGCTCGCCGCTCGCTTTTCGTTCTATGCCGAAAATGTTGAAATTGACAGAGACAGCGCTGGCCATTCGGTTGCCGCTCCTTCCTTCGTTAAAGCTGTATTGCAAATGCTTTGAACAGTACAATGTTCGGGAAGGAAAAAGACACTGCGATGTACATCGAAACTTCAAGAATTGCTAAAGAAGCACGAAGATTTGGAAGACACTGAGTAAACAGTGAACCTCCTGTTTGCTTGGGTCCCCGTTCAGGGTCCACAAACAGATTGTGTTTACTCTGAGCATGCTGCTCTCATTTATAGGACCCAGGGAGGCCCCTGGGTCTTTGTTGTGTATGTGATGGGGGCCGCTGTTGTCGCAGCCCCCGGCCGGATAGCCGACTGTCTGACCCCCTGGTGGGGGCAGATCTTTGAACCTGGGCCTACCTGATGGTTGTTTCCTTGTGGTGCATTAGCACCTTGCTTTTTGGAGGAACGGTGCGATGACTGTTCGCACCTGGTTGCCAGACATTTAGTCGAAAAAAATTGGTCGACCAGACAAATGGTCGAACCAATTTGGTCGAAAACCAAATGGTCGAAATTTTTTTTTTTTATTTTAACCCTTTTTTTTATTTTTTTTGGGGGGGGTCCCCCCCATCCCCCTTTTTTTCTTTTTTACTAAACGAAAACCCGAAAAATAAATATATAAATAAAAAAAAAATTCGACCATTTGGTTTTCGACCAAATTGCGTCGACCAAATTGCAGTCGACCAGTTTTTTTTTGACCAATTGACTGGACACCTTCGCACCTTACCCTTCCGTGGCTTTTATGCTGCCGAGACTGCGTGTCTCTGAAGCTGGGGGGAAGGAGAGGAGCAGGCACGGTGTTGGGGCTGCCCTTCTCGCAGCTGCCGATGGTAACAGCAGTTACCCTGCCTCGCTTGTGGGATGCCCATGCAGCACTGCCCAGAATATGCACACTGGCTGCACTGACAGCCTGGTCTGCGCATCACTGCAAAATCAGCATGTCAGGTCTCTGTATCCTCGAGCCCTCTTTAAGTGTTTTACATTCATTTCAATGCAGCAGTGACTTCCTTCTTGATTTACATGGCCGCTAATGCTAGTTGTGTTCAGTGGCAGCAAGCCGTTTATATGTCTTCTTGTGCAACTTGCGGTTACTGCATAGCGAAAGTGTGTCTGTCCTTTATATAAGTGGGCCATAAGCATGTTCTTCGTGTCTGCAAGCAATTTAATCTACATCTCTGCATAGCTTCATGCAGGAATGCATATGTGCTTCATGTCTAACGCATCTATGTCATAGGGGGTCATTACGACCCTGGCGTTAAGGGTTAAGCCCTTAACGCCTGATTTTGAGGTCCCTTTGCGGGACCTCGGTGCTAATTACAGTACCGCAATTTGCGGTACCGTACTTATCGCCTTCCCCAGTCCCATTGAGCCCTATGGGGCGAAAATGGGAATGGGGAAGGGCCATGGTGAAATGGGGAAATACCGCCCCGCCAACCTTGGAATGGGGCGGTATTTCCCCATTCCACCATGGCGGACTCGTTACAACACCGGCACCAACCATGGTGCTAATAGCGCCATGGATTAGCACCGGGGGTGTAATGAGGGCCATAGTCTCAGTCGTGACATCATCAGCTTTTGCATGGTCAGAGTCAGTCTGCTTGCTCCATTGACTGCAAACTTGTTTCTTCAGTATCATCATAAGGATAGGGTTCCGGGAGGATAGCTCAGTGGCAACGTGCTCACTTTGAAAGCAAAACGACACGAAGCAACAACAGGTTCGATCCCCCGGTCCGCGCATAGAAACCTCTGGGTATTTAAGCGCGTTATAAATATGCAACTAAGACAAAAACAATTACACACTAAAAGAATTCCTGTAACAATGCCTCGATGCATGCGGGCTGTGTGAGCGCTTTAAAAATGCAAAATAAATAAGGGTCTAAATGGCTGTGTGTGTGAATAGGGATTTTCACATCTTCGGTACATCGACATTGGGGAAGATGGGGCCCGGAACGATGCACACCTTTCATTTCTCTGCCGTCAAGATAAGGGTGAGATAGATGCAATGAGGACTACATACATGTCTCCCTCTAAACAAGTTTTTAAATTATGGAAAGTAATTCAGCCTATCGCACACAAGGTTCAAAGTCATTTTCCTTCTCTGTGTCTTAAAGGACCTTGCACTTAAAGAGTTGTTTGTAGGTGAAGTGTGTGTGTGATTTCAGCACAAATTACATTTTAAGGATAATGCATAAACTAGTTGTTTTAAAATTATTTAGCAAATGTGTTAATGCTAGATTGAACAGTCTTGAGGAATGTTAGGAATATGTAGCTACCTGCTACAAGGACTATTAGGCATTCCTAATGGTAATGGATTAGAGTAATGGTGGCCAGGAATTCTTGTTTTCCATACGACCTTGTTCTGGGTGAATGTGTCTGAATGTGAATGTGTTCCTGTAATGCACCATCTTAGAATAAGTCACTGTAGCATCTAACCCTTTGAGGATTTTCAGGGATATTTGGCGGCTAGACAAGGATTTTAAACTAATGTTAACTTAGGCATATGTTTTTTGCTTCCAGCTGTACGCATTTGTTTTCATAGGTTTGGGATGCACTTCAGCAGATTGTAAAAGTACCAAAGTGTGCCTTACACCCGCTATTTGAAATGCTCGCTGAGTGCTTTCAGCGAGTAGAGTGTCCTCCTTCATCAGTGACGTTTGGTGTGAGCCCATTGTACAACACACAACGCAATTGGTGCCTGTTGTTTGTCTAGCCTTGCATATATGTGCGAGTGTATTGTTGGGGTGAGTGTTTATATTTTTTACTGTATAGATAGTGAAAGTTTAGTGTGGATATCATCAGCACCCGCATTTAAGGTTATGATGGTATAGATTCAACATCTCTCTAGCGAAATTGTCAGTGGTGTTTGGCGCATCCTTGCAGGTTGTCTGCAGAACCTCGTATGTTAAGTGATGTCTGATGCCTGTATTTGGCTAGAGTTTAGTCTGCATTTTTGTAGACAAGGTGTACAGGTATGTTTATTTTAGCCTATTTACAAGTTCACTCCTATCTAGTGTTAGTATTTTATTACTATCACTTAGGTGAACTTTAGATATTGCAGGGATATAGGAAGTTTGTTCAACCATATTGGATTTCCCAACCTATGTTTAGCTTAACTTAGCTAATGGTTTAGTCTGTGGTTGAGGCCCTGTTTGTTTTTTTTTGTTCCATCTACTTTTGCTCTCTTTTGTCACAACGTTTATGGTAATGTTGGATCTGGAGGGTTGGCCTTTGGTGGTTTAAGGAAGGTTAGAGTAGGGTGTATTCTGTTATGAACTGCCCTGAACATTTTGAGCTGTGATTGAAGTACACTATGCGAGCATCCTGGAATTTAATTTGGGGTTAGGGTATCTTTTCGGACTGTTCATTGTGGGCTGAGCTTCATGGCCAGTGGTTCAGTGTGGATTGTAGTTTGGGGTTGTGATAGTGTTTCTTGGTGTGGGTATTTGCCATTTCACCTGTACTTTTGGGTGCTTCTGAATTATTTCCTGTGCACCTGTTTATTATCAGGGGGAGCTGTGCGTGTGGTGAGATTCGTTTGGTATGAATGTTGTGTGGCTGTGATGACTGTTCTCCTGTTTCACTTTTTCAATAGATATTGGGATTTTGTATTGTTATCTTGGCCTTGTCTGTGTCCATCTTTTGAACTATCCTCTATTTTCTGTTATTTGTACCTCTCCTTGTTTGTTAGGACCCAAGTTTGGACTGTGTTTGGCTGTCACACTTAATGTTAGGCTTTGTGTGCAGAAGTGGCAGTCTTGAGACCTGGGGTGGTGGACCCATGTAAGAGGTGTTTATTTTCAATGTAGAGTGTTGTGTTTGGGTCTGTTTTTAGCCTTTGTATGTGGTGGGTGTGTTCTTGATTGTGGCAGGATCAATGTCCAGGGATGGCAGCTCTGGACAGGAGGAGTATGTTTTTTTAGATTGTCCTTAAGTGTTGCAATGTTATTTGGCATGCTTGCAATGTTAGGGTGCATGTGCTGAGTGTGTGTTTGTGCTTATTCCAGCCATGTTCGTTTATTGATTGAGGAAGGGAGATGTGTTATATCTTCTTATCTATGTGGATTGAGAGCATTATGTCATCGCTAGAATTCTTCTGAGTGTCTGGATTGTTTGCCTGCGAATGAGTGTTCTAACTCAGTCAGTTGGTGTCAGCTAGCCTGGGTGTTGGGAGCCAGTGGGTCCTCCTTGGGGCTCAGGTCCCCTCTTGGGCCCTGCCCCTCAACTCAGTCTTCTACGTGTGTCATCTTGAAATAGAGGAACCTGTATGAATGTACCTGCTGCCTCCAGATAACTTACATCACAACATATTCTATATGTTGCATCATAAAAGGGGAATGGGTATTATAAATACTCTATCAAGCCCTGGGGCAACTGTCTACAGTTGAGGAATCTGCTATAGTTTGACTAAAAATAACATGCACATTGAATAACCTGCAGTCACATGCACATTAAATGCACAATTGTCAGAAATGTTAACGATGCATTCAGTGCATGTCTTCTTGTCTACACCATCGGGTTATTGCAGCACACATGTTTTATATTGGATACAAACAATGGCAGTAATACAAAGCCATCTGTAGAGAAATAAACTGCACCGTCCTCCATGACATCACCAATCTCCAAGACTCCTGGTGCTCTATAGAAAAACAACTCATTCCCCCCAAATGAGTCCCTGAATATCCATTCCTCACCCAGAGAGTCATGTGTGCCTGACCTTGGGCAAGAGGGAATTCAGGTTGCCTAATATACTCCTGTTCTGACCCTGAAATCTCCCTTGGGCCACCGCAAACCTAATGCTAAACTAAACACACTATTTATTTATTTATTTATTTCATTTGTTACACACCCAGACCTTTGGGTATCACTGCAAGGTTACAGACAGCTTATAAATTGGTTAAACATTGTTATAATGATGTAGATAGAAATAACATATGGCCAAATGGCTCAAAACACAAAATAGATACAGATACAGAGAGACAGATAATTCAAAGGTGACCATAGATGGTTTGTAAGTGTGGTGTGAGTCTGAATTGGTTGGGTGCAGGTAGGATGTCTTAATCCCTCAATATTGGTTGGACAACCAAGTTTTCAATTCTTTTTTTGAAGCTTGCGATGGTTAGCTCGTTTTTAATTCTGAGTGGTAAAGAGTTCCATAAAGTGGAGGCGAGGACTCTGAAGCTGCTCCCTCCTGATTTGGTACTTTTGTGATACAGAATTTCTAATAGTGCCTTGTTGTTTGATCTGAGCTCTCTATTAGGTGATTTTTTCTTGATGGCATTAATGAGGTAGCTAGGGGCTTTATTTGTGAGGCATTTATATACTACACATAGAGTTTTGAAAATGATTTTGGCTTTGATTTTCTCGTCTGATGTTAGAGATGTGATCTGATTTCTTTATGCCTAGAGCCACTCTCAGTGCTTTATTTTGTAGCATTTGTAATTTGCTTATATTGGTATAAGATGTTCCTAGCAGGAGAGATGTTACAATAGTCAAGCGTGGTTAATATTAGGGCTCTGGTTAGCGTTATGCAAGTTGCAGGTGTCAGGAATTGGCGGCTTAAAGCAATGAGTTTAGCTGTGGATGCTGTGGATGAGGAGAGGGCTGAGATATGTTTGCTCATAATGAGATTGTCATCTAGATAGACACTAAGGGTTTTAACTTGCTTAAGTACTGGTATTAATGTGCCATCGATATTGATATTAGTGTAATCTGGATGAAGTGCACCTATTCTAGTTTGGGATCCTACAATGAGAATCTGTCTTCTCATCATTAAGACAGAGGCTGTTCATTGCCATCCAATTTTGAATAATGACATACATTTTATTTATGGTCTGAATATCGTAGGCGTCGATGCCAGTGGTGGGAATAAGGATCTGGGTGTCATCTGCAAAATTTGTGTAGATGGCACCCATGTCATCAAGAGCTGAAAATAGGAGTTTAGGGTCAGCCCAATCTTTACCAATGGCAAATCTTTAGCTAATGTCTCACATAGTTTATCATGGTCTACCAGGTCGAATGCTGCTGAAAGATCCAGTAGGAACAATATGGCAATAATTTTTCCTGAGTCTCTGATGTTGTCTATTTGAATTTTTAAATCAGTAAAGGCAGTTTCGGTGTTATGGTTGGCCCCGAATCCGGATTGTCTAGATCCTAGGAGATTGTATTGTTCGAGGTGGGTTTGTATTTGGTTATATGCTATTTTATCAATAATTTTGAGAAGAAATGGGACCGTGGTTATGGGCTGGTAATTTGTTGGAATTAGAAGATCCAGTGTAGGTTTTTTTAGTAAAGGTGTGACCCAAGCTTGTTTGATACTGGCAGGGACTAAGTTGGTATTGAATGATGCATTAACAAAATTGGTGTTGATAGGGATAATCGTAGGGGCACATAATTTGACTAGGTGTGCCGGGAAGTGATCCCCTTTGCAATTAGATGCTTTTAATTTAGTTATGCTCTTAAACACTGCTTCTTGGGATACTGGAGAGAAATGGAAGCTGGGTGCGTTCAAACTGTAGGACTAGTGACTGAGTCCGTCATGGTCTGTTTTTCTGCTAATGTTGCTCATTTAGTATTCATTTTCTTTTGTAGTAATTTAATTTTATCAGCGAGGGCATCTTGGATGGTAGTGCACCATTCTTTACTGGGTTGAACTGGGTTGATAATTGGGATGGGGTTTTCTAGCTCTTTAAGGATAGAGAATAGCTCTCTAGAGTCAGATGCTGCATTGATAATCCTATTGTTGAGCGCATTAGCTTTCTGTGCGATGATGGCCACTTTGTAAATTTTATTAGCAGCATTGAAGGCATCAGCTGCCTTGGGTGTATGCGATTTGTTATATCTGTGTTCCAGTGAGCGCTTGATATGCCTAAATGAGACTAGTTCTTCATTAAACCAAAAGGAGGATCTTTTATCAGATTGTCTGGTTTTGGTGACACCAGGTGCTAAAGTATCTATTGTATTTGTGAGGAAGTTATGATAAGTATCAGCAAGTGAACATGGGTTGCCATTAATGATGCACTTATCTGTGAAGGTGCTTTTAAGATTGGGGTCAGATTTTCAGCTGAAAGTTTGCGAATATTCCTAGTTACATAGGATTCCGAAGTAGTGGGTTTAGATGGTTCAAATTTGTTGCAAATGATTGTAAAGTTAATACTATGGTGATCTGTCCAGGACAATAGAATGATCATTTCAATGGAAACTGGGGTACTGAGGGATAGTACCTAGTCCAAAGTTCTTCCATTAATATGGGTGGGTGAATTCACAAGTTGTGTGAATACCATGTCTTTGAGAGCATGACGTAAAGCTTCTGCTTTGTGATCTAGAGTGTCATTGAATCTGAGGTTCAACTCCCCGAGGATGATACATTTTGTCTTTGGTTTGATTAGTGGGGTTAGTAATAGTGGTATGTCTATTTCCGGCTGAGAGTTGTTATTGGATGCTCTGAAAATAGTTACTATATTAATAGTGGTTTTGTGGTTGGTAGCGAGTTTTGTAAGTAGGATTTCATATCCATCTTGGATATCAATGCGGCAGGCTCTTAATTTAAGATGGCTTTTAGCTATAATAGCTACTCCTCCACCAACTGATTTGGTTCCATCCGTCCTAAGGATGGTGTAGTTTGGTGGGATAGCTATAGTAAGAGTAGGTTCAGATGCTTGGTGGAGCCGTGTTTCTGTTACTATGAGCATGTCAAGTTCCTGATCAATGATGTAATCATGTATTTCTGGGGCATGGGCGACAATGACATCATGAACTCAACATGCACACTTGGCATTCACATCTGTGATGCATTGCAATGCACAAACACTCATCGGGGGGACCATCAGGTGCATTTAGTAACCAAATCACCCTTTCATATGAGGATATGTATAAATGGCAATATACCAGTAAGAATGACAAGGTAACAGTATCCTGAAATGTCTTCCTGAAACATATCATATGAAGACCATCTCTTATTAGAAATCAATGTCGTACACATAAATGAGGATATATAGGTGAAGAGCTCATTAGTGTAAGGCATAGCGTAACCTGTAGTAAGATGAACGTTTGTGTTGTACAGGGTTGCAAGTGCTATTTTTTAGCATATTTCTGAGTTTGAATGCATGTAAATGAGTTCCTGTTATAATTCAAATAAGACAGGAGTGTGCCCTTGCATCTGTTCCTTGCACTTTGGTCCAGTTAAAAAGAAATACTAACAAAGTCTACCATTAAGTCTTTGGTGAAGGTAGTAGATAGGCATTTGTGAGGCACTGACATCATACGATTGGGGACTTGCGCCATTTCCCTGCTGTTGCCATGCCATAGCTAGGTCCATTATGTCAGTGCTTGGGAAATGTATATTTCTTGGTTTCTAGCTACATCTATCATGTAGATACGTACACATTTGTGTTGTACAGGGCCTTTCAGTGCTGATTTTAAGCAGTTTTCTGAGATGCAATGCCTCAATTGTAAATTAGTTCTTGTTGTAAATAAAATATGACAGATGTGTGCCCTTCACCTGTTATTTTGACTTAAGTCATGTTAAAAACAAGTACTAAGAATGGCAAAAGCGTTGGCTTTTTTATATGTAGTATATGCTTGTTGATAATTAGGACTTGAGGTACAGAGAGAGAAAGGAAGGGAGGAAGGAATGAAGACCGGAAAGAGTGAAAGATAGATGAAAAAGAAGGGAGAAAGGAAAAGAAGGAAGAAGGATGAAATTTAAATAAAAAGGTGAAAAGAAAATTACATTAATAAGAAGAAAGAAGCAAAGAGAAAGGAAAACATAGAAGGTAAGAAGAATATATAACAATTGAATAAGTTATTGAAGAAAGGGGTAATTATAGATAAAAAGGAAAGACGTATAAAAGGAGTATTGTTTGTAATAGCAGATTATGCCTCAAAGTTGCAACTTGTGTCCTGCAATGATCATACGGTAAATACATTGCTACAGAGAACATAATTTCATCTGAAGAAGAGGGAATGGTTGCTGCCCCCAGAATCCTTTTGGAGGGATACTTTGTGATTATATATCTATTTTGTTCAAGTATGTTGCTGTTCTCAAAAGGCCTCTGGTAAACTTCAATGTTAAACATAAATATTTAAAACAGGGAATGTGGAGTAAGGAGCAATAGGAATGTGTTAATGAAACAGAACAAAGTAAGGGGAGTCAGAATGACAGGTGGACACTGTAGAGAGGGAAAAGGTAAGAGACAAATAATGGAAAGATAAGGAATAAGGCATCCATGGGGAAAGAGAACCACAGCAATTTATAGCCAGCTGGGTGCCCTGGAAGAAACACTAGAATGCGCCCTCCTTCCTGTTCTTAATAAATATAAAGGCCTTATCTGAATGCAGTTTCAAACTGCCCGTACTGGCACACTGTGGTGTGACCAGCCTGCTGCTGTCTGAGGGACCACTGGCCCTTATTTGCAGGCATTCTATTCGAACCACCTCACTTGTATTTCACAGGTGGTAAACCTAGACTAACCATATGAATTATTTTCTGATACAAGGTTATATTTCATGGTGGACAGTCTAGTACACTCATATTGTACTCTCTTAAAATACCCATATGAAAAAATATGACAAATTATACCAATGAGTGTTCCTGTCTGCTTTGCATTAAATCACAGAGCATTTTGGGAATATAACAATGATCAGAAATCTCTATATTCGATAAACAAGTCTGTGATAAAAGGGTTGTATGTGTGATTCACTAAATACATAACAGACACAAGGCTTGGTGCTCACATCACTGTTCACAATGAACACATAGACCTAGAGCCCTTTAAGATGAGGTAGCAATATTTAGAGATGGATGGGGATGCAGAATTTAGTCATCAATCAATAATCACACTGACTCAAGAGGTTGGCAAAACAAGGTACTGTTTTATTTGCAATTATCTAATACAGGGAGTTACAACGGCCATCAACGGACGTTTGCTCTATTTCTCTCAATGTATTCTATAAAAACACAACTTCTATAGTAAAAACTTGCCATCAGTGATATCACACTATGTGGCAAAATACAAAAACCTACTTGTGGATGTGATAAGCTTACAGGGAACATCTAAGTATACATTCCATGCTAACGGGGGAAGTGACTGGATCTCTAACATCACATGGACAACTAAGCCCTGCTCTAGTGCAAATCATCTTCATCATCACAAAATATACAACGCTTCATTGGTTAAACTATTGGGCTCTCTGTTACATGGCCCTCTACATTTGGTTGGCATCTTTATACCCTTCTGGAATATTCCACATGCTAGCAGCACACAGGCTACCACTACAGGTGCAGGGAGGATTGGCGTGGTGATGCCTCCCCTCACAATTAGCCCAACATCTATCAGCACTCTTGCAGTCCGGCAGTCAATTAAGGCTTTGAGCTTGGCCTTGCAGAAGCTCTCTCTGCCCAAGAATAAAAGGAACTATAGGCATAGATTGTCTTCTGGTTTCGGTGCAGCTCCACCCAATGTCTATTTTGATCTGACCATGTGACTGGGGACCACACTTTTGAGCTCTTTGCTGCATTTAATACTATTAAATGATGACCTTTTTACACCTTTAGTGTTTTTCCATTCCACCTCAAACAGAAGTTTGTTTCTTTCTCACGTTCATTTAACTACTAAATGGACAAACAGGCTCACGGTGGCCTAGACTTCTTGGTGCTGGGCAAGCCAGGCACTTCTTGAAATTCTCCTTCGCCATTAGCTATTTTCCTACTGCCCCACACTGAAAACCCTTTTCAATCACGGGGTTTCAAGCCTTACTAAAGTGCATTGTGGAACATCCTGATTCTATACATTCCTATGAATATACATTGGCACATCACTGCAAATTATTCACTATGTAGCCAGCCTTAAGATCACTTTGTCTACTTGCATTATTGCATCTGTACAAGTGTAAACTGATTTTGCATTTTCTTCAGGGTTTCTTTAGCATGAACATCTTCATCTCGAGCCCGAAATGTTGCTCATCTTTAACACCTCCTCTTCAGATCTTATAGAATGTTTATGTTGTTTCTGCCTCGTGCATCTTTTCTGGGTGCATCACTTCTGCTCTGTATGACGTCACCAGTCCCCTTTCTCACACATTTTCACACTTCTTCCAGGACTTTGTCCAGAAGACCATAGTATCTTCGTGAATGCATATAGGGTTTTCTCAATTGATACCTTGTTTCAAAAATGTGTTGCGGTACAGGCATCCTCACTGGTACTGCACGTGTCGCAATGATTGGCTCCCAACATATAGGCAACATGGGGGCAGAGCTTTTGGTGGGGTTACTTGACTTCTCCTCTACAACAACACTCACCATAACATTAAAATGTTTGTAACCATGAACCATAAATATTTATTCGGACATCGTAAATTTGTGGATGCAAGGATAAAATGGATGCAACAGCAGCCACTCAAATGGAGTATAATGGCTTGTTTGCTTCTCGCTGGAGAATTTTAGTTGCAGAGAGGCTGAGTCTCAGTCTGAGTATGCCCATTTCCCAACACAGAAACATCTTTAGCCAATTATATCTATAGACCAGAACAGATACACTATAGGAGACTCCCAATAAAGAAGGAGAAATATACAGAAAGGAGTGTACTTCTTACAAACGTTAGCCTAATCGGTGACACACTGATGAACTGTTTTAAACAAAACCGGCTTATAATACTTGGTGTATGGCCCATAGTTCCTCAGCCACCACCTGGTGGTCTGATTTGCAGTCCATATGGGTAATAGCATGTGAAGGAGGAATTGCTTGAATAATGGGCCGTGGAATCGAAAATCCAGGTTTTGGTCATAGCAAAAGAAGTATGTTTTGAGGGACTTCCTAAACAGATAATGGTCATCAATCTCACGGAGCTACAGGGGGGAGAGAGTTCCAGGAGGTGGCAGCTGACACAGAAAAGGCACTGCCACTATGGTAGCTCTGCGGATCCTATGAACCACAAGCAAAGGTTCACAGACTGAAGGTTAATAGACAGGATATATTGACTCAATGTATCCCTCAAATAGAAAGCTCCCAAGCCATGAAAGCTGCTATTGACAATACCGAGCTATTTGAATTGTATTCTGCTGTCAACAGGCAGCCAATTTGGGGTTTTGCAGCACTGGGGAGATGAGCACAAACTTAGGCAAAAACGCAACTAAATGAACAGGACAATTTCGCAGAATCTGGAGTCTGTTAATATAATACATTCAGGCCGATTCATGGAATTAATGTGCGCTGACATTTTTGGCGCAAGCGTGTGAAAGCGTGCAAATCGCAGCGCAAGTGCAAAAATCGCAGCGAAACCAGCGCACAGTGATTCATGGAAGTCCGTGCGGGTGTAAATCCCAGGGTGTGTGCCAAAATTCTGCGTGGCGCACACTGGCGCACACGTCTCCAAACAGCGTGCGGTACGTGCACGGCGAAATCGCACATAGCGCGGCGCACACAACAAAAGTCGGTGGAACAGGGGGCGTGACACGCGGAATGGGGAACAACGCGTGAAAATGTGGGCGTCACGGGGGAAGTACAGGAGGCAAATGTGCAAAACGCCCCCACGCACGTTCAAAACACGTATTCATGGAATTGAATGGGGCTAACGCGTGCGCCAAAAAAGACGCGCTAATCCGGAAACACGTACGCCAGCAGAAAGCAAAAAGTGCACGCAAACAACAAACAAGCTCAGACGCCAGGATGAATATACTGTTCCTAGCAGCAGTGGTCATGGGATACCGCAGGAGGAGGAGGAGGATAGTCAGGCCCTACATTTTTGCACCCAGAACCAGCCTTTTTGGGATGCCTGATGACCAGGTGTATGGGAAGTACAGGTTTCCACCTCACATAATACTCGACCTGGTCAGTGAGTGGGAGGATGACCTCACATCACCCACCCTGTGCTCCCAAGCACTCAGCCCACTGGAAAAGGTCCTCAATGTACTGCACTTCTTGGCCACTGGATAATTTCAGCGGACAACTGCTATAGTGGGGGGGGGTGTCACAGACCACGCACTCACGCTGCCTACACCAGGTGTTGGCCATCATGACTGCAAGCCCATCAGTCCGTAGGCACATATACCTGCCCAGAACACCTGCAGAAAGGCAGGCTGCTGTCCAGGATTTTTATGGGGTGGCACAATTCCCCAAAGTGCTAGGTGCCATTGATTGCACCCATGTGGCTCTATGTCCCCCCAGGGCATCTGAGCACATCTACAGAAACCGCAAGCACTGGCATTCCATCAACGTCCAGGTACTATGTGATGCCAAGGGAATCATCACCTCAGTATATGCCAACTATCCAGGGTCCACCCACGACAGTTTCATTTACAGAATGTCAACCCTAAACCGGGACCTAGAAGCTGGGCGGCATGGCAATACATGGCTGCTCGGTGAGTATAAATGCCTCTGCACATGCATGCATGTCAGATACTGAGTAATGTCACAACCCCACTAATGATACCCATCATCACCTCCCCAGTGGACAGTGCCTGCCCTCTGAGCACCCACATGATGACGCCAATTCGGAACCCCACCACGCCACCCGAGGTAAGAAACAACACAGCCCATATTGCAACCCGGGGCATAGTGGAGCGCACATTCGGGGTGCTCAAGTCACGCTTTCACTCCCTTGACCGTTCTGGTGGGCAGCTACTATACGCTCCCACATTAGTGTGCAGGATCATAGTGGCAGCTTGTGTCCTGCACAACGTTGCAACACACCGGGGCCTGCCGGTGGACATAGTGGTGCCCCCACATCCCCAACCACATGCACGCACGCTGCGCATGGGAGGGGAAAGTGCACGTGGTGAGGCAGCCCGTACGCAGCTGGTGGCTAATTACTTCACCTAAAATCACACCCCTGCGGAGTGCACACAGCCCTGGCACATACCAGCTGGCAATCAATGATGATGACATAAGGGACAGTCAACTATCACTACCATACCAGCCTGAGATTGGTCACCTGGAAGTGCTACATTGTGTGCATCCCTACCTACTTAAAGACAACCAATGATGTCTGATAAAAAGACACACATTCATGCTGCATGAATGACTACCCCCTTGCAAAATACAACATGAAAATAGTGCCATGTCACCCAAACCCTCCCCATCTCAGCTACCCAACACATCATGGCATGTCATGCAATGTTGAAAGCAACCAAATGAATGCACAACACCTGACACAAGTGTCACAAAGTGCACTGTCTGAAATGGAAACAGGCCACAGACAATATGCTCCCAGTAATCAATAAGAAACAGCACACATGAACAAATACTTACCAGCAACACAATACAGAAACACAGGATGAAACAGTGGCAAAATATGACAGTACAAAATCAAAGTAGAGCAAGTCTTACAACCTGAATACGCCAGCACATCGACCCCTTCCAACTGTACAGTGTTACTGCCACGCAAATGTCTCAGTGTACTGTATACAACATAAACTCCATCTGCAAAGTAGACGGCCTTGTGAAGACATGAGGAAGGAACCTGCAAATTAGGAGGAAGACATTGATGCACAAGCACATATCAATACACCATGCAGTGTACAAAATAACAAGAATATCCACTAGGAATGTCTACAAAGTATTGACTACAGACTGCCCACACAGCTCATGGGAGCCCAACGTCACTGTGTAATTCACTGTCACTTGGTCACACCCTTTGCAAGCCCATGGAAACGGGAAGCAGGAGGGGTGTGTGTCTCACGAACCCAAGCATCTAACTCAAACTCAGAACAAGCCTGCATGTGCCCAGCCGGAATACAGTGGATGCCCACGGGAGCCACACAAGGCAACACACTGTAAAAAAAAAAAGAAAAATCAAAAATGGCCATGTGGGGGCCAGGGGGGGTGGGGGAGGCCACCCGGGAGGTTCGAGGACAGGGTGCACACCAACACCCACCTGCGTGGATGTTGCGAGAAAAAAAAATACCTCCTTGGACTCATGGCCTGCACGGCTATGCCATTGTGGGAGAATACTCTCGCTCTCCTCACCCTCTGCCGCTGCATCAGGAGGTGGTGGCACTATAGGAGGTAGCCCCCGCAAAGCCCGGGTATGGTCCTCCATGGCAGCAAGCATGCGGGTCTGGAAGGTCTGATTCTGGAGGATTAATGTGCGGAGATCCCCATGCAGCACCTCACGGGTTGCCTGCATTTCTGCATGCATGGCCTCGCATGATGCCCAGATCTCCTCACGTGTTGCCTGCATCTCAGCTGAGAGCGAACGTGTGAGCTACTCCAGCTGCTGTTCTGCCCTAAGATTAGTGGAAGCCTCAAGGTCAACCAGAGTCTGCCTGAGGGTATGTAGTTCTTCCCTCAGGGCTTCCCTGTGGGCCTGGGACTCTATTGATATTGATTGGCGCAGAGTCTCCAGTGCCGCCTGTCGGTCCCTGTTGGACGCCAACATGTCTTCCCTGTGTGATTGGCAAATGGAGTATGTTGCCTGCTGTTGTTGCTCCATCTGCCTTTCAGGGGGCAGAATGGAAGTGGCCACCCTCTCCATTGCCTGAGCCATCATTTCTACTGATGCTGCCTTTTGGGTTGCAATACCATACATGGAGTTTTCCTATACAGTATTGCCTGGTGGCACACGGCCACCGCGTCGACAGGCACCACACCTGTTTGGGGCAAGGCGATCTGCACCTTGCTGTGCTGGCACTGCCTGAGGCTGCAGGACTGCATTCCCCCTCTGATCTGCTGGCCCAGGAACAGGATCAGATGCTGTGGAGTGTGACCCTGCATCTGTAACCACCAAACGCGCACCTACCAACACTGACATCCCCATAGAGGGTTCTACCCCTGTTGCAGGTGGGTTGGACAGAACAGAATCCCTGCCAGAAACACTTACCTGCGACGGCACATAAGTCTCATCATCCGATTCAGCACCCAAATAGAGGTCTGGGGAGGTGCACCCAGAGACACCCCTGGAGAGTATGGTCTGCAGTAACATTGGGTTCTCACCCACCACCACACCACATCCCCACTGGTGCCCGGTCGTGCCAGAGATTCCTCCTGGGTCTGCACCATCTCCTCAACCTCAACAGCATCAAGTGCATCATCACCTGCAAAAACATGAAAGACAACAAATGGAAACAGGCATGAGCACCATAGCACACACATAGGCCGTGACAAGCCACAGATCCAGTACATGATCAACACATGTCCCACATGACAATAACCCTGCCATGCATGCACTGTCAAAGAGTCGGAAGTGGAGTCAAAAAGGCAGACACTGGGGAGAGCAAGATGGAAAAGCAACACATTTGTAGCATGTTGGGTAGCACTGGCATCACACATCAGGCTGTGAGTGGCATGTCCAATACACATACATGACACATGGCAGCACACAGGTGTCATGTAGCATAGCCACGGTAAAGTACAACACTACAGCAATATGTCAGTGATTGAGTACTGTCACACATCCATGTGACATCGACATGATGAGAAGAATAATGCTGAATAGTGTTTCAAAATATGCGTGTGCCACACACTGAAACACATCCAGTGTCCAAAAATACTGTCTTTGTTGGCTGATCAATGGTTGGTCACTTTGACATCACAGGAAACATCTGTCATGTTCCACATGCAAACACCCCCTTATAATAATGTGTATGCAGGCCAATACTCCATCAGCCTGAATGGTGTAATCATTAACATAACCAGGTAATAATAGTGCCCCAGTGTGGCCTGTAAACAATGACCGAAGCATATCACATATGTCGCAATAGTGCAGAAAAATGTCTACCAAAAAGGGGAGAGTGGAAACAATTAGACTGAATTAACACTTACTAAATGTGAACTATGTAGTTGCAAGAGGACAGTTCAAGGTAAAGTGCACTAATGTGTGCCTAATTGGCAACTGTGGGCGGAAGGGATACAGTCATACCCAAATCCAAGGCACGTGAATGTATGGGAGGAAGCAAATGGGTGACCCATAACACTCAGGAGTACACACCCTCACCTGGCACTGAATCAGAACCCGTCACCCAAACAACATACACATGGATTACACACACACACATAGGCACTCACCGGACAATGCTTCGTAATCAGGTAGATCTCCCACACCTTGGATCTGTTCATCTGTGACGAAGGTCCCAGCAACAGACTCATGTTCTGTGAGTTTGTTGTCCTCTTGTGGAGACCCACCGCCAGTCACCAGAGTAGCGGCATGATTTGAGGCCAGCTTGTTCTTTGCCCTGCGTTTCAGGTCATTCCACCGCTTGTTGCAATCATCAACTGTGCACCTCACAAATCCAAGGGCACTTATGCAGTCCGTGATGGTCTGCCAGTGTGCCCTACGTTGACCAGGTGTGGTCTTGCACCCTGCAGTCACCAACATTTCGCGGCTATGTGCCGACACATAGCTCACAAGTGCATCAAGTTCCACGTCATTAAAGCTAGGCTTCCTTGACGTGCCGGAGTGTGTAGCCGTGTCTTGGGTCTCAGCCTGTCGTGCAGAGCACCCTTCTTCCTCTTCTTCAAAGGTGGAGCGGAGCCTGAGTGGCTTACGCCGCTCTGGTCAGTAGGGCAGAAGCGCAGGTGGACTGGGTACTGGGAGGGTGGGAATGCACAATGACCATAGGTCTTGGTGCAGGCATTGGTTGCAGGCTGATGTTGGCAGGGGGAACATCAGTTTGATGGACCAGGACCGACACTGTCCTGGCTGGGAGAGTCAGAGCTGGGGCGGATGGAGCTGCAGCTGCCCCTGCAGCCTCACCACCCTGCCCACTCGGGGCAGCAGATGACATAGCTGCCCCAGATCCACGTGGCTTGGTGACACCGCCACACGTGGCCTAGACTTGCTGACCTGCAAGTCAGCCTGGGAGTCATCCTGTGCCAGGTCAGGTGCCACAATGGGCTGGTCCAACAAGGGCTGAGCTGGGATGGTGTCAGCCACGTTTCCCTCAACCATGGGGGGGATGGGTGTCCCTGATTGTTCTTCCACACATGGGGGTATAGGGCACCCTGCAAATCCCGGCCACGTACCCTACTGCGCCCACCACGCCCACATTTTGAAGGTCGGCACCTTTGCCTCCTTACCGCTTGGTCGCCTCCCAACCATGGCACTGATGTTGTTGTGCGTATGGGAGTTGCAGAAAACTATTGTCCTGGGCAATTGGGGGTCAAAGGGGTAGGGTACTAGATAGAATTCATACCCTAGTGCTCTAACAAGGCTGTCTGTGACCCATGGGGGAAGATGATGGGTCATGCAACGCACAGGCAGCCCAAAATCAAAAATGAATGTGCACGCAACCCCTCGTAGACCACGTGCGTGAAATAATGAACCCGCACTACGCTGTGGCACCCAGAAACACAAAAATAAGCGTAAGCATAATACACGCAGCCTACAATGACCTCTGAAGGGGTACGACCCACACGGAGTAAGCACAGTTGTTAGATACGTGCAGAACTCACCGTCTGCCTGGAAAAAGAACGTGAAAAATACGCAGGTGTGCGTGTTGGCAACACCCCCGCCAAAAGACGAATTGTACGCTGTCTGAGGAGACAGGACAAAAGAAGAAGTGTACGCTGTTTGAGGAAACAGGCCCAACAAAAAATCAGAAAAAAACTATCAGAGGTAACAGGGAGTACGAACTAGAAACGCTGTGAAGTAATTGCATGTGAACTGACAAGAAGTACAGATTTCACCCACTCGCTCTCCACGAAAAGCACGTACAAGGAAATGGCATCCGACACGTAGCTTTTAAACCATCCCACACGTACACGTCACATACGTGGGTACACGGGCCCTTTCCTCCAATTACACGCGATGACACTCGGATGTGCAGTTTTTCCACGTGTGCTCTGTCATCACGTGCTATGAGGGAAACGCCCGCGCGTGTAATGTAACTTATGCGCTTACGCGCTAAGGGCCTTTGGTCCAAGGAAATCGCGCGTACGTGTGCTGACGCGCTTACGCGCTAAGGCCCTTTCCTCGAATTACACGCTGACGTGCAATTTTTTCACATGCCGAATCACTCCGTATCAAGCTGGCCACACGAAAACACACGGAAGACCACGCTCCTGCCCAGAAGGCCAAATTACTGCCCCCCAGAGCCCTGAGCATGCTCCCACCTGCCATCTGCTGCTGCCTGACTGCCTGTTGGCCACGTGCCCTGCTATTTGGTGCCTGCACATCAGCCATCTGCAGGGGTCCAGTTGCTGTGTCCACCCCTGCTGGAACAGAAGACTCCTGACTGGGATACCATCGCTCCACAGCCCAGCCCCAGGGCCCAGTTGCCCACCCACGCCTGCCTCGGGGGTCGCCATGTCGGGGCAAACACCATCTGAGACCACTGGCGACCCCCAGCCAGTGAGGCAGAGGGTCACCAGCTTCAGTCAGAAGGAAGTTGTTGTCCTGGTGGAGCATGTCCTAGGGCATTATGATGCCCTCTTCGTTACATCACGCGGCAACAAGGAAGGACGGGAGAGGATCTGGGATGACGTAGCGGTTGCCATCAACACAGAGGGGGTGGCAACCCGCGACATCAGGCACGTCAAGAAGCGCTGGGAGGACTTCAGGTCCAGGACCCTCATAAAGGCCTGGTGCCTCACGGAGGGGGGCCGGGTCACCATGACCCTCCCAGGCCCGTCCGCAGGTAGGGGAGAGTGCCATGTCATCTGCCTCTCCACTACCTGCGGACGAGGGGTCCCATGATCGTATGGGCTCCGTCCTGGTTGGTGTTGCATTGCGCACGCGTGTAATTCGTGATGACGTGCGTTCTTCCTGGGTGGAGAACTCATGCCATCATGAAGAGCAGCGTTGTGATGTGGCACTGCTGGGAGGGGCCCTGGTCCGTGGGTTCCTACATGTGTCACACACTCTGGTGGACCTCTCCTCCTCTGTGGAGAGTATACGCCAGTCATTCTCCACACTGTCTTACGGCCCAGATTCCACCAGGGCCCCCTGTGGACCTGGCCCGACCAACACAGCCAGCTTGGTGGAGCTCACATACCTGCCACAGTTGGGAGTCGGCGGTCCAGCGGGGGTGGACACCACAACTGGAGACCAGCTGATGGCGGATGTGCAGGCACCATCGGACAGGGCACATGGACAGCAGCAGCAGCAGGAGCAGGCTCTAGGTGGGAGCAATGATGGCTCGAGCCATCAACATCGGAGGGGCAGGCATCGGCCAGAGGGCAGCAGGACCCAGGAATGGGAGTGTCTTCTGTGTGGCAGCGGTTGGGCCAGCAGATAGATGCGGAGCAGCGGCGGGCGGAAGAGGCGCGGCTCACCATGGTTAGGGCGGAGTTCTCCATGCGTCGGGCGTTGAGGCGGGCAGAGTGCAGGGAGTTGCAACAGGCCATGAGTACCTCCCTGTGAGACCTCAGGGCCAGGGCAGAGGCCCACCTCTGGGACATCGACATGGAGTTCGATGATGCCCTGGCCCGGGACACACGCCACCATTGTATATAGTTAGATAGTGTTAGGTTTCCTTTCCATTTTTTTTTATTTTGGTTGTGCTTGGACAATGCACCACGTTGTTGTATATAGTTTTTTATTAGGTAGTCTTTTTTGTAGGTTTCATTTCATCACTTGGGCTCATGGACCCTGGATTGTTCATTTGTACATAGTTCACCATTGGATTATTCTCATTTTTTTTATTTCACCATGGAGCAATGGATTTCACTTTCTTTTTTCCCTTGGATTTGCTTTGTTGGACTGAGACTTTGGACACCATTTCTTTTGGATTTCTTTGGATTATGATTTCTTGCTTTTTATTCTTTTACGGACATGCAGCGTTTCTTTTATTATTCCCATTGTTGTGTGTTGTATTTTAATTACATTCATGTTGTGTTTAATACATTTTTTTCTTCATACTTCGTATTATCTCATTGGTGTCATGCATGTCATGATATGGGTTTTCACATTCACTTGCACCCATTGTGTGTGGGTGAAGGACATGTGTTCATTTACAAACTTGCCATTGGGGTTGTATCATGTAATTGGCTTTTCTATGTGGGTGGATGCAATACTTGGTTGGGTCTTTGGGCTGGGGAGGGTGGCCATAAGGGCCATGATTGAGGATCGTCATGACGTGGGGGCAGGGGGACATGTGTGGAGCATGAGTGGGGGCCTGCTGGCAGGTGCCCCGCACTGCTGGGGGGTGGGGTTGCAGGGGGAGATGAGTGGGGGCCTGCTGGCAGGTGCCCCTGACTGATGGGGGTGGGGGTGCAGGGGGACATGAGTGGGACATGAGTGGGGGCCTGCTGGCTGGTGCCCCGCACTGCTGGGTGGTGGGGGTGCAGGGGGACATGAGTGGGGGCCTGCTGGCAGGTGTCCCGCACTGCTGGGGGGTTGGGGTGCAGTGGGACATGAGTGGGGGCCTGCTGGCAGGTGCCCCTGACTGATGGGGGGTGAGGGTGCAGGGGGACATGAGTGGGACATGAGTGGGGGCCTGCTGCCAGGTGCCCCGCACTGCTGGGGGGTGGGGGTACAGGGGGACATGAGTGAGGGTCTGCTGGCAGGTGCCCCTGATTGCTGGGGGGTGGGGGTGCAGGGGGACATGAGTGGGGGCCTGCTGGCAGGTACCCCTGACTGATGGGGGGTGGGGGTGCAGGGGGACATGAGTGGGATATGAGTGGGGGCCTGCTGGCAGGTGCCCCTGACTGATGGGCGGTGGGGGTGCAGGGGGACATGAGTGGGACATGAGTGGGGGCCTACTGGCAGGTGCCCCTGACTGATGGGGGGTGGGGGTGCAGGGGGACATGAGTGGGACATGAGTGGGGGACTGCTGGCAGGTGCCCCGCACTGCTGGGGGATGGGGGTGCAGGGGGACATGAGTGGGGGCCTGCTGGCAGGTTCCCCTGACGGCTGGGGGGTGGGGGTGCAGTGGGACATGAGTGGGGGCCTGCTGGCAGGTGCCCCTGACTGATGGGGGTGGGGTGCAGGGGGACATGAGTGTGACAGGGTGGGGGCCTGCTGGCAGGTGCCCCGCAGTGCTGGGGTGTGGGGATGCAGGGGGACATGAGTGGGGGCGCAGGGGGACATGAGTGGGGGCCTGCTGGCAGGTGCCCCGCACTGCTGGGGGGTGGGGTACAGGGTGACATGAGTGGGGGCCTGCTGGCAGGTGCCCCTGACTGATGGGGGGTGGGGGTGCAGGGGGACATGAGGGGGACATGAGTTGGTGATCAGTAGTGCAAGTTGACATGTGGCTTGGCTGGGGGGCATGCCCATGGTGGATGGGCTGCCTGTGGGACATGACCAGGGGTGCAGGGTAGTCCCCTGTGGTGTGGGCTGCCTGCAGGGGCCATGGAGGGTGTAGAGGGAACACCTGGGAGGACCCACACTGCCAATTCACATGTAGGACTCCTCGCGCACCCCCGAAATACACGTACCCTGCTCAAATTGCATGTGAAACCTCACGCGAACCCCAGTTATACACGTACCCCACTCGCACTGGCCAATCGCGTGTGAAACTTCACGCGCACCCCCAAAATACACATACCCTGCTCAAATCGCGTGTGAAACTTCACGTGAACCCCAGTTATACACGTACCCCACTCGCACTGGGCCAATCGCATGTGTAACTTCCCGCACACCCCCGAAATACACATACCCGGATCCAATCGCGTGTGAGACTTCACGCGAACCCCAGTTATAAACGTACCCCGCTCACACAGGGCCTATCGCGTATGAAACTTCCTGCGAACCCCAGTAATACACGTACCCTGCTTGCACAGGGCCTAACGTGTGTGAAACTTCACGTGAACCCCAATAATACACGTTCCCCGCTTGGCGTTTGCTGTTTGGCAGCCCTGTAAACTGGTCCAGGGTTAGCGGAGCCCTTTGCGCTGGATTGGGGATTTTATGGCTTTTCCTTGCGCGAGGGCTTTCTTGGGGGCGTAACTGGCGCTGATGCAGGGTCGCTGCGCCATTCTGCACCACGGCTGGTTTTGGAGGCTAAAATCCATGAATACGCTGTGCACGGAAATGGATTTTAGTGCACGCGCACACTGTGCGCCAGCCGCGTGCGCCACTTGTGCGCGAAATTCTATGAATTACCCCCTGCAGTGTAACATGAATTACCAAGCAGTGTAACATTGCAATAGTCTAGTGTCCTGAAACTGTTGATGAGACCACAAGCCCAGGAAGGTCAGTGGGAATAGATGGCAAAACCTTTTTTAAGATCTTGCGCTTGAAGTACCCCAAGCTACAGCTTGCTTTCATTTTAAACTCTGGCAAGAGTGAAGCCAAGATGTTTACTCCCAAGTTTTTTACAGTGTCTACTGGTGTGGGTAAAGTACCAAGTGCCAAAATCCAGAACTATGTGGACCACGGTGACTGCTTAGATGACATGCCCAAATTTAGACCTTCTTTTTTTCTAGCGTTCAGCTTGAGCCAATTACAATCAATCAATTTTCCAATGTCTTCAAGGCCGTTCTTCAACAGGGCAGGAGCCATCCCCTTCTCCCGGGTGACCCAAAAAAATAAACTGGGTATTGTCTGCATAAGAGTAAAAACGACACCCATGAGTGTAAATATGTTTGGCCAAAGGATAGACGTAATCAATAAATAGCAGGAGCGAGATGGCCAAGCCCTCTGGAACCCTGCAGAACGGGGAAGAAGTAGGAGAGCAATAAGGAGGTAAAGAGAGAGTTTGTGTACACTTAAAAAAGAAGTATTTGAACCAAAGCAGTGTAGTGCCAGTGACCCATGCTCCCTCAAGACATAGAAACAGGGTGGAGTGATTGATGTTGTCAAAGGCCGCAGACAGATCCAAGAAGATCAGTATACCAGCTCCACCCTGATCTACTATCATGGCAAGATCGTCAATCACCAACACCGACTCAGAGGCCATAACAGGGAAAAGCCAGACTGAAAAGGGTCATGAAAATGTGTATCTTTGAAAAAACATCTAAGCTGACATTGCTTTCAAAACCTTCATAAGGAACATCAGGAGACAGATGGGCTAAAAATTGGCTGGGAGATCAGGATCCAGGGAGGGTTTTTTCAATAAGAGAGAAACCATTGCGTGTTTAAGAGCAGAGGGAATGAAACCAGTACTGAAGGAAGAATTCAGATCTGTAGTGAGAATAGGAGCTAGTTCTTTTGCAAGACATTAAGACAGTTAGAATTAGTCGGAGAAGCTGGCCTAAGGTGGTATATCACCATACAGACCTGGTCCTCAGACATCAAATGAAAAGCTGGTAAAGAGACCACTGGATTAGGAAAGGGTGCAGTACCTAGGCTTTTCAAGTCCAAAACAGTCGGCGCTGAGGGGAGGAAACTGCTCTGTATATTGACTTTTTTCTACGTAAAATAATTAGATAAAGTATCAGAGAGAGCATGAGAAGCAGTACTTGTAGAAGAGATTGTAGAAGGAGAATATAGCTTGCGGCCAAAGAAAACAGTTCCCTGGAGCTGTCTACTGCCATTAAAATGCAAGCAGAGAAAAAAGACCTTTTAGCTTTGTTAATGGCTAGATGATATCCGAGCCGGCAGGCTTTCAGGGAAGCTCGATCCATATCCTAATAGGCTAAATTATACCTATGTTCCGCTTGTTTAAGTTGGAGTTTAAAGGAGCAGCAATAATCAGTAAATCAGGTAGCTGAGGATCGAAACGGCTCCATGCTCGCTTAATGGGAGCTAACTCGTCAGCGGCTGCCACAAAGGCAAGTTGTAGTGAGGTAAGAGGATAATGAGGTTTAGAAGTTGCAGGGATCGGTGCGTTTTGCTCCAAAATGCAAGAGGACAGGGCAGTCAATTCCACGTATTTCCAGGAACGTGAAGAAAAGTGGCATCAGCTTCTAAGAGTCCTAACAGAAGGAATACAAAAAGTAAAAGGAATAATGAAGTGATCTGACCAAATAACTGTGGGATATTTGGACCCACTCAGATGTGCCTCACTATATCACTTTACTTCAATGGTGAAAGAAACAACCCAAAATGACCACGCTGGCCCCTGTGCACGCCAAAATCTTGAAAACTGCGTTTGTGTGCACACCCTGCCACACACAGTTTAGTTGGGGTGAGAACAGAGTACTTACTGCAGGAGTATGCCAGTGTGCTCTGCCACATTCAACATGGAGCATAGGAAAGAGGCAGCATTACTGTGCTGAAAAATCCAAAATGCCTCTTTTAAATGTAATTTTTCAACCTTCAAAATACTGTTTGGCGACAAATGCATTCATTTCTCATAAACCACTATGATCAAAAAGGCCCTGAAATGCTCAGGATCATCCATTGTGGCTCAGAGGAACCAGGACTCATTGAATGACAGCTCCTGGCAACTGTATCCTTTGAAAAGCAAACCAGGTACTGTGTTTTCATTTTTCCATGGGGAAACATAGCTAAAACCTTGCAACAAGTATCAAGAATCAGCTGTCCAGAGAAACACTCTAAACAAATGCTTGATACATTTATCCATGCTGCAAACCATTCCAGCACTCAAGGGAAGGACTAGAGCCGACTAAAATGGGTATTTGCTGGAGAGGAAAACCAAATTTATAAGAAATAAGCTGCATGTGCTTTTTCCTGAATGAAGAGCAAAATCGCCTATTTTAAAATTTTATTATTGTGTAAAGGCTTGATTATTCAAGCAGGTGAACATATTTTTTACTGTTAGAAATGCACATATAAACTGTTTAACTCTATATGTTTAAAGTTAAGATTTAAAAGTATACATCAAAGCAAAAACCCAGGCTGAATGGCAAACTAATTCAAAGAAAAAAAAACACCTGCTATCCCAGAGTGCAAACCCTGAGAAAGAGTGACACCTAATAAACCTCTGGAGCAGGAAATGCTAATTGCAAGCATGGGGGGCTTTGAATCCCAAGACAATGGGGGGTTTCCCAGTGCATCAGATATTCATCTTTGCCTAAGGCTGAGACAATAGCAGGCTAAGATTGTCACCTGTCAAGTGTGACAGGCAGGAAACTTCAGTCAAAGGAAAGAGGCCCCTCATCTTGTTTCAAAGGATTTGACAGTTGCTGTCAGTTGAAAGAAAAGAAAAAAAACTGCTAAGGAAAATTGGTGTTTAAATGCCTATTTGTAATTGAACTTTACAGACATTTAACTTTGCCACAAGAATGAGGAACAATCTGAAAGTTGGTAGTGTTAAATCTAATTTTATGCTCTTTCATGGAAGTCGTGATTGAACCCAGTACTGCATAAGGAACAGAAGTTGTGAAGGATGACCTTTGTGGGGAAAGTATTGAATTCGCGTACATGACATTTTGTACACATATTCCAGGGGTAAAAGCACATCTATGTACAAAATTCAGAAATTTTAGGCCAAATCTTTCATGGTTAAAATTGCCAAAATGTCGCAGAAAGCCTAAACCAGATCCCACAGACTGGGGATTTGGATTGAAATGTGACCCACAAAATCTGTAACCTGTGCATCTGATTTTCTCAGAGGTCATCACTATATAAATATGTATTTTCGGGGAAATTAGATTTTGAATCTAGGAGCTAGGGGAGGTTCCTATACATTGAAAAAGTAACACCATAAAACATGACAACCTTATCTGTTATCCAACCAGCAAAGACGGAAACTATGCTTTTGCCCAATCATAGCATCATGGGTGTGGACAGTAGGACTGCCCCTGCCATATAATGTAGTGATGCCATTTGGCATGATAAATAAGGGAACCTCACAGCACACAGACAGATTTTTGACTTCATCCTGATTTTCTGTGTGGCACCCTGCTCCTGAATTCTACATCCTTGTTCCTGATTCCTGATTTTACTTACCAAGCCAAGGCCTCAGCATTGCTGAACTTCTTTTTCAGCTAGGCCTCAACATTCTGAAACAAATCCCAAAACCCCAGGGAAGCATCTTGATCCAGCTGGCTTGCTACGACTAAAGGCTTGCCTGTAACAAACTCGCCATCCCACTGTTCTCCCGTCTCCAGTAACCAGCGCAGTCCAGTGCAGTAACCCGAGGTGCCAGTCCAGGTGACCAAAACCGCCCAGCTGACCCTATCCTGCCATATGTGCCCTGTTCTCCTTGCTCAGACTGATCTGTGTGAACCCTTGACCATCCAAAATCTTAAATTAAAGTAGACTGTAAGTATTAATAGGAAGCATAGAAAATCATAGCATACCTTGTTTTGTTCCATCCCAATCTCTAAACCATCCAATCCTTGTCATATTGTCAGAATCCTTATTGCAATCCTGTCTTTGCTTTATCTTACTAAGCGCCATTTCTGTAGTCATTTTCATCTTGTGTAAATCTTAACCCATCCATCCTGCTTCGAGTGATCCGACTGGTTCTGCCAGGAGAGGACAGTGGGGATTTGGTGTTGAAGTCATGAATCAACTCCAGAGCTTACTTTGTCCCTCCTTGGTATTCTAGCTGGAATGCTCTTGTCATAGAGTAAAACTATAGTAAACATTTTCTTGTCCAAACTGAGTTCTTTTCTGTTTTCACTACCTGATTTTTCTAAAAATGCCTCCCATTCAACCTTGCATATCTTCCTCAGTTTAATAGCTAGGGACTTCATTTCAACGTTGACTTATACGTAAGACCTGTAGCTACATCCCAACGCCAAAAAAAGGTTTCACATCTGTTTTTCTCTCTTGTTTGGGTAGGGAAATTTTTATTCAAATCCTGTGCACTGTTCTTTATTCATGAATACCTGCTGCTTACTCACATCTATTTAGATTTGCTTATTTGTGGGTTAAGTAATTTTGCAGGGGGAAATCTTAACTTAAATGCCATCTTTCCAAACAAGCCAAAGGTGTTCTTTTCTCTATGTTTTATATTCTGTGTTGACAAACGTGAATTTAACTGCCCTACATACCTTATTATTTGTTATTGTCACCACATTGGCGATTGCTGCTCCCTATTACACAGCATATGTTTGATTTGAATTTTAAATGAATAAATGATTGGTACCTTTACCAACCAGCCTGATTCTTTGTCCATTGTGACTTGGGGTTATTTTGAGAAGGGGTGTGATATGAGTGGTATATCACTCAGAATAATGAACCTATAGACATAATAAAATAAGTATTTCATTTGTGCACTACATACTAGGCTGAGACCAGGGTGTATTGCCTGATTGAAATCCTTAACACAACAGGAGTGCAACGTGCACTACCACAATCTCAAGGTTCTGATTCTTAAAATGTGTGTGATCTAGCACAAGCTGAAAAAGTTGGAGATCGGCCAGATGTTCAAGCAATGTATGTTGGAGGGGACATCGGGCCACACATTTAAATTGTCCAATACAGCAGTCTAGAATATTGAAGGGCCGAATCCGAAACCAAGTCAGCAAACTTTAGCAAACAACGAATTGTGAGCAGATGGTCAGTAGAATAACAAAAAATGAGACGTTGCTTTTGGCAAGAGCGTAATCCGAATAAAGAGATTCTCCATACATAACTTCTGAATGAGTGAAATTTGCATTTGTGTAGGGAACTTGGGGCTGGTCACCCTAAGTTACCTGGGGGGACCCAGATGTGGACCCCTTGCTCACTGTGCTCAGAGAGGCACAGCTCCGCTTCACTGATGAGGCCCAACAAGGCTGAAACATGCGTATGGGGTTTCTGTTGGTACTCTTGTACAAAGGAGGTTTGCCTGGCATTTCGGTGCGGACTGCCCTGGTGGGCGGGACAAAGACTGATATGCAAATCAAATCAAGACATACAGTAAAATTAACAAAAGTCGATCATAGTATGTATGGGTTAGGGGAGCAAGGGGGGCACACCTTCCCTGGTATTGGATGGGTGTGGAGAGGCCCATAACCTGCCTAGGAGTGTGAGAGGCAGGAATGGGGGGGCAGAAACCCACAAGCTGCCCAGGAGTATGAGGAATGGGGGCACCCAGAACCATCACTGGAATGGGAAGTGGGGAGGGAGATGATGCGAGGAAGAGGTAAAGAACCAACCTAGGAGTGAAGCATAGTGGGGGCAGGAGCAGAAGGGGTGGGAGATTGACACACAGGAGAGGGAAGTCGATTGCCAAAAGACCCAACACCCATTCAGGACTGGTAAGTGTGGGAGATGGGGAGGGAGGGCAAGACAGAGAAGCTTCCCAGGGGTCAGATGCATAGGGGTTCGGGGTCTAAATCCAGCCTCCATAATACTGACTTTGCGGAAGGCACTCATGAAAGCAGTCCTCCGACCACCACAAGGTTGATCTTTTGCCTCCCCCTTCTTCCCTCTGTCAAGTCTGGTCCTTCCCACCACATCCTCCTTTTGCACGTCCCTGAAGACATGCTCCCCTTGCCTGGATTCCATCCAGGCCGCACCCCTAAGACATATGTACAGGATGCAGCCTTTTGTAAGTCGCCTTGTATAAGGGGTGTGTCTAGCCACTGTAATTTTGCATTATGGGACAAGAGTGGAACAGGGAGACCCAGAACAAATTCATGAGCAGGATGGTGTAGAGAAAGTAGGTGGGTAAGACCCACCACCAACTGAGGCGGACTAAGCGTGTGTTAAGGGAAGTAGGGTGAGGCATAAAACCTGCTGGGAAGTGAGAGGGTTGTATGCAGAGACGTTGAAAGGGAGACCCAGAATCAGTGGGAAGCCCACCGAGCTGCAGGTGAGCATCATCTAATTAGTAGGTTTATTGAAGGATGAGTATGGCAAAAAGGCTAAACAGTGAAGTCCTTCTATAGGCCACCCGTCAAGGCTGCCCTAACCCCATCAAACAGAAAAATGTGTGGTCACATGTGCTGCATCTACCAAGGGCACTTCTCTTTTTACTTCAGGGGGTGCTGGTTTCCTGTTGGAAGTCACTTGGCAAAGCAAGATGCTATGGCCACAGGAAAACTGGATAGACTAGTTCTGAACTTGATGTATCACCAAGTAGTTTGGGTAAGGGCAAAGAACTCCAGGGCCATGGTGTTTGTTTGGGCACAACTGCTCAGGTTAATCATAAGGGCCATAACCACCAATGTCTGTCCCCCATAGACTGTAGGGAATGCTTGTTTCCTTGTGGGAGCTTCTGGAGGATGCTGTAATTTTCAGTTGCAGGTAGACAGTACAGCCCAAGACAGCACTTGAGCAGGAGTCGGTGAAGGACAGAGATTTCTGGGTCATGGTCTTTGATGGGGCCTGCTCTTCTCAGTAAATGCACATGCCTGTCACATAATATGTGACCACCAATGCTACTGCTCTACTGACCACAGCAGATTCTGGTCACCGGTTAGGTGCCATCAAGGGTCATAGATGGTCTGCCTCGGGTACATGGGGTAGCCTTGGCCATCACCTGACCTCTAACCTTTCACTTCTGCTCTCTGCTACCTTATGCACGCCTGGTGATGCTGCTCCCTTTGCACTTTGGAGCTGGCATCTGTATGTGTTTATTCATGGTTACTGCTTCAGTTTTTTACTTGGTCCCAACAGTCAATTTTACCAACCTCTTACACACTGTGCCCTGCTGCTACCTGTATATTTACAGTAACATATTTCAGTATCATTGTTTGTCTCTTTCTATTCTATCCTCTGGCTCGACACACTCCGCCGGGCACACCCTGGATGTTCTCATATACTCTGAGATCCCCCTCTCAAACACGCTCACCACTCCTCCCTCTTGGACTGACCACTTTCTTCTCTCTTCCCACCTAATGTTCTCTGGCCCCCCAGGAGAAGCCAACCCCAGCACTGCCACCCAACTTCACGGCAATCCAGCCCATGAAGCACGTGTCAGTGAAGGATTTTGCTGCTACTTTCTTGCCTCCTCCTACACCTGCGGCTGACTCACACTCTGACACAGCCCTCTCTAACCGGCATCTCTCTATCACTAACACTCTTGATGTCCTTGCCCATCATCAGGATCCATCTGAAGCCCACCTCATAGTTCAACTCTTGGTATGACTCAGACCTCGCCACCCTTAAACGCAAGTGCAGGGTAGCTGAGAGGAAGTGGAGGGCTTCAGGCACATCCGCTGACAAACTGGCCTGTTGCCTACTCCAAAGGCAATACAGACTCTCTGTCCTTTCCAAGAAGAGAGCCTACACCAAGTCTACATCTCTGCAGCTTCTAACATTATGGCCAAAACACTTCAAAATCTGCAAGGAGCTTGCCAATCCTGCTGCAGTCTCCACCTCCCCTGTTCCCTCCCAGTCCCTGTGAACGGCACTGGCTTTTCACTTCACCACTAAAACTCAGGACATCCTGTCCTCTCTCGCCTCTTCCACTGCCTCCACCTCTTTCGGCCCCTCTCATGCCACCTCTCTCTCTCCTCCTCCATTCTCCTCTTTCCACTTGTTCACTCCTGATGATGTTTCTAGACAAGTCTAATCTATAAAAGTATCATCCAAGCAGGTGCTCCTCTGCTCCTCCAGAACCATCAAGGACCACATGGACAAACTCTCTCCAGCCTTGGCCGATTTCTGCAATCACTCTTTTGCTACTGGAAATTTCCACTCCCCCCTAAAATCCTCCCTTGTGCACCCCCTCCTGAAGAAGCCTTCTGCCGATACTTCCCCTCTGACAAACTACCGCTGATCTCCATCACTCCTTTCTTGGGCAAACTCCTAGAAAAGATGGCCATCTCCCCGGTTATTCTCCATACCATATCTGTTGGTTGTCTCCATGACCATCAGTCTGTCATTAGAGCAACCAGAAGCACAAAAACTGCTGTTCTGAACAGCCGCGAAGACCTGCTCTCGAATCTTGACTCTAGCCTTCCATATATCCTCATCCTCCTTAATCTTTCCTCTGCTTTTGACATGGCCAATCATGCCATCCTGATCAATCATCTCCGTGACAACCTGGGCATCACAGATCAGGCTCTAGACTCGTTGGCCTCCTTCTTCTCCGATGGACCTTCCCAGGTCCAACTGGGGTCCTTTCTCTCCACCACCTCTCCCTCCACATGTGGTGTTGCCCAGGGCTCTAACCTCTAACACTGGCTCTTCAACCTTTACTTGGCACCTCTGGCCCATCTCACCTCTACCTTCTCCCCTAACTTTCAGTGTTATGCGGATGACACTCTGCTTTCCTTCAGGCTCCCCTCAGCCTCCTCTCCTCTCTCGATCATTTATAATTGTCTATCCGGGATTCAGGAATGTTGTTCCTCTAACTATCTCTGCCTGAATGCCAGTAAGACTGAGATCCTCCTCATTGGGACCCCTGCTCCCGCTTTCCCTCTTTCACATTGGCTGCCCTCTTTGGGCCCTCTACCTGTACCTTGCTGTGAGGCAAAAAAGTGTCATCTTCGACTCCACCTTTTCCTTCTCTCCTAACATCACTGATGTCTCTAAGAAGTCCTACAACCAGCTGCACCTCCTCAGAGGTATTCCTCCTTTTCTCAATTCCCCCTCAGAAACTCACTGGGCCTCATTACGAGTATGGAGGTAGCCATGCCACTAAAAGAGGCATGGCTACCCCCACACCAGGTTCCGGGTCCGGGTTGCAGCAATGGGGAATTACCAGTCCATTCCGACCTTGGAGGGCCCGGTAATTTCCTTTCCTGGAACCCAGACCCTGTACATCCCCTTTCCCATTTGAGCCCCCATAGGCGGCCCCCATAGGGCTTAATGGGAATGGGGAGGTTGCTAACAATGGGGACCACAATACAACCAACTCTCTCTTCCTTCTTTCCTTCTCGAGACCTCCGCTCATCGACCTCCAACTCTTTGAGGGTCAGACGCTCCTTCAGGCTGAGAGCTTGGGTCAATCTCTCTCCTCAGCTGGTGCCTCCTTCTGGGACAGCCTCCCTGTCGCCCTCAAACTTATGCAGGACCACCTCAGGTTCCGGAAGCAACTCAAGACATTCCTTTTTGCTTCTGCTTTCGTGCTCTCTCCCTTGCCAATGTTCTTTTCTGCTGCACTAACTGGATACCTGGCCTCCCTCTGAATCTTATGGGGACCAGGTTCCTTCACCAGTAGGCCCTTCCGCTGCCTCCGGGCCTATCACGGAGTAGGGACTCTATCTCCAATCCTACATTCCCCTGCTTTCTAGCACTTACTTAGAACCGGCAACCCTCGCGGCACTTACTTAAGCTTTGCTTATTGCACTCTACCTCTCCCCGCCCCCTAGTACTTCCCCTCTCCCTTTCCCCCTGCACTTGCATGATCTGAATGACACAAGGCCTAGTAAGATTGGAGTTTTGTTCCCCTTCTCTTCCCCTTCCTTGTCTTGTCACGCCTAGAAACACTTGTGCACAGACACGTTATAAATAAATCATATCATATCGTATCTCATATCATACAAAGGGGGATTTCAGAGATTAGCTTCGGGTCTTCTCTATTTTGACACCAGGGTACCTCAGACACCTGAAAGGGCCTTAGTAAAGCCTTCTATTTCCAGTAAGTGTGGGACAACGGGCCTTGAACCAATGAAGGGTGAACATGTTGTTCAAGTTGGAGTCCCACCAAGGGAACCTTTTTAAAGTACCACTCTATTGATCCTTTCTTTGCCTGCGCCTTGCAGGGATTCCTAGACACGGATGCTGGGAAAATACAACCACTAGATTACTTTTGACAGCATAGAAGTTAGTTCCACACAATATGGCACTTATTTAGCTTTTGGCGTGCTTCAGTAAACCACACAGCTGTTTTGGTTCATACAAAGAATCCAAACCCTATGAGAAGATACAGGAAACACCCCCAAGGAGGGAACAAGCAGCTGGCGTGTATGGATAGGGGAGAGTCTGTGGAGCAAACCACGAACACGCAAATGCAAATCTTAGATGGGTTCATGGTGCGGTCAGTAGCTTTCAACAAGTATTAATATTGGGCTAGAAAATATAGTTGGCGGTGTCCTATTATTATTATTATTATTATAATTATTATTATTATTATTATTACTATTTTTATTCGGGAATTTATTGAGAGCAAAACTCACTTCGGGAAGCAACACAGTGCTTTACAATCATCGGGGAAGAACATTGTCAAGGAAGAAGAGAAACAGGGAACAGGGATCTTACAACAGGGAATGCATGTACAAAATACTTGAGGATACTTGTAGGACTTTGTAGTTTTCAGTTTCAGTGGCCCTGGATGCAAAGAGACACAATTTTTCAGGGATCTTCAACCTACAGCTTTCCAGATTTTTGGGGGGCTACAACTCCCATGCTCCCTCACCATTGACACTTCTGACTAGGGCTGATGGGAAATGGGAATTGTTAAGCAAACCATCTGGAGATCCAAAGGTTGCAACCCCTACTCAGTGCTTTAAGTGGGCCGGGGCCTGCCAGGGCTGGGTCCCGGCAGTCTCCAAAAAGTAAGGCTGAGCTGGGGCCTTGCCAGGGGCCTCCGATCCCACCACTTGATGGCGAGTCATTGTCCCGCCACGGCCGCATCCGCGATAGGAAATGAGCCCGCCATAATCAAGTCAGGCAGCTGTGACTGACAGAAGTGCGGGGCAGTCACAGCTTCGCTCAAACTAGTTCACGTGAAGCTGTGGCTGCACTGCACTTCTGTCAGTCACAGCTCAGGAAATGTACAGCGTCCCACCCACCATTAACACCCTTTTGTCTCCACTCCCTGTGTGCGTAGGGCTGAGAGTAACAGGCACAACAGGAGTGGAGACAAAAGGATGTTAATAGTTGACCCATTAACCCCATGACAGGACTCAAAAGGTGCCCAGCCTTCTATGCCACAGCTTGGTTTAGGAAGAAAAAAGAGCTACACACACCTGCGGAAGAGTGACAACGAGGGGGGCAGCAGGATGCTTGGCAGCAGAGGCACACAACGCCGGGGGCAGATAAGTACAGGCAGGGCTTTAAGTGGGCCGGGGCCTGCCGGGGCCGGGCCCCGGCAGTCTCCAAAAAGTGGGACTGAGCCGGGGCCCTGCCGGGGCCCCCCCTTCCACTGCACGCAACATTGGCGGGATGCATTATCCCGTCGCGGCGGCAGCCGCGACGGGAGATGCGCCTGCCATGAAGTCAGGCATCTGACAGAAGTGGCAGCCAACCACAGCGATGCTGTGCCTGGCTGCCACTTCTGTAAGTCATAGTAACTGCCTCTGGTGACCTCTCGCGCGAGGGGTCACCAGAGGCAGTTACTGTCCCTTTGTTTCCCCAGGTCGCCGAGGCGTCTTTAACCCTCGGCGAACCTGGGGATTCCTCGACATTTTTCGAGGTTTATGAAAGATGGCTTGAAAAGTACACAATTCAAGCCATCTTTTATAAATATTTGCCGACGGACAATTTTGTCCGTAGTCAAAGTTTTATAAAAGATGGCTTGAATTGTGTACTTTCAAAGCCATCTTTTATAAAAATCGAAATGTTTAAAAAAAAATGGCCTGAAAAGTAGGCAAACCGTAAGGTATGCACACACACATATATATGTATGTTATATATCTGTGTGCGTACCTTACTATGGTTTGTGTACTTTGCAAGCCATCTTTTCTAAACATAGAAATAAATATGTTATAAAAGATGGCTTGCAAAGTACACAAACCATAGTAAGGTACTCACACAGATATATAACATGCATATATATGTGTGTGCGTACCTTACGATTTGCGTACGTTTTAGGCCACGCCCCCCACAAGCCACGTCCCCAAATGAGGGCCCCCCCTCGATTTCTTACCCCACTTAAAGCCCTGAGTACAGGCATGAGGGAATGCGGGGAGGCGGGAGGCCTTCTGAGGGGGCAGAGGAGGAGTTCACTCAAGTGAGCGGAGGAGGGGCAAGGGAGGAATAAACGAGAGGCTAGGCGAAGAAAGAAAGAAAGAAAAAAAGAAAGAAAGAAAGAAAGAAAGAAAGAAAGAAAGAAAGAAAGAAAGAAAGAAAGAAAGAAAGAAAGAAAGAAAGAAAGAAAGAAGTTATTTTAGGGGCCGTTACAGCGTATCCATTAACAGAGCTTAGAACGGATGCAGAGGTGTTTAATAACTTTGGCCTATCAGTTGAACCCAAACACACACACCACCTGTTCCCCGCTCCTCCCCTGCTCCAACCCTCTCTTCCTCACACAACACCCCCTGCTAGCAGACATCGCACCCTTCACTCCAGAGGACACCGCAGTGCATTTAACAGAACCATTTGTAAACTTTTCTGTTTGCTTGTTGGGGTGGGTGGATATGAGGGCCCCCGCTAGTGTGCTTCCGTAGCCAACATCTTTTTCACCTTACCCTGTCCGCAGCACACCCACTTGCAGGAGCTGGGCTCTGCAACCATGCCCTAGCCGCATTAGGCAATGGCAATGGTATACAAACTTTTTATGTCGAGCCCCCTGAGTAAAAAAGTTGTTGGTAGGCCCCCCGCCCCGAACCCAAGTACTGCTTGTATTTTATATTAAAAGCAGTCAACTTTCTCTGTTTTTAAAAAGCCTCACCCTCAACAGTGCAATTAAACGATTTGCCCAGGACCACACGTTTTGGTTGTACCAGCAGTATTGCAGTATGCGCTTGATTATGTAGATGAGACTACCCCTGTTAATTTTTACATGCTCTTCTTTAGGCCACGCCTTAAAATGTTAGGCCACGCCCATCATGCAAGCCACGCCCCCAAATGAGGGCATCCCCCTCAATTTCTTACCCCACTTAAAGCACTGCCCCTACTGCTCCCACCCCACGCACCCCTCCGCGAGGAATCGCTGGACACATACTTCACGTCCTTTAAAAGAATACTATATTTAATAAATAAATAAATGTTACAACACATTAGAAGAAAAAAAATACTGGGGTCCAGTGATGGACAGATAGCACGTAGTCAATAGCAGTGGCAGCAAACAAACAAAGTGCCGATTAATTAACGGAATGTCTCCCAGAGGGTAATTTTTTTAGCGTACATGCCTGTCTGGGAAATGCAATAGAACATGCATTAGTGTGCTGTTGCATGCATGGCTACACAGCCGGGTACCACGTAATACATGCATAAGGCAGTGGCGCACGCTGTACATTCGGGACTAGCCGCACAGCAGCTCAGGGACGAGGCAGGGAACGAGACTTACACGGGACAACAGACAAGTGCTCAAAATTGCCTTGTGATAGAGGGAGCCCTCTGCCCCACCGGCCTTTCAGAGACAGCTGCCTGTTGAGAAGGCCTGACTTCTTAACTCCCTGGAGGGCCGAGAGCGGAATCTGCTGTTAGGTCATACTCCTGTGCTGAGAGACAAGTTAATCAGTTCACTGACCCCTGCCCAGTGAAGGACGCCGCCCACAGTGTCCTCGACAGATCATTACGCGCAAGACTTAATCATCTATATTTAGGCTGCCCTGGAGTCAGAGGCTGGATCATCTGATCCTCGCGCTGGTCTAGTGTTTACTTACCTTGCAGGATGTTGCTTGGCTGCAGCAGGCTCTTGGACATGGACCAGACAGCTTGCAGAAAATGGCCGCAGTGCGCAGTAACGCGCCACTGACATCTCTCTGGTCAGTTCATCATATCCAGCTTCTGAGTGTTCCCAGAGGAACAGCCATTTCCCCCGGGGCAACTGAATGTTAACATGATCATTTCAGAGTATCTACCCCTTAACTGTGGGGCTATGTGCATGTCTATGCAAATAGGACGAGCATACTCTTCCTCAGCACTTAACAGGTTAAAGTGAACAAGATTGACGTGTTACCTCTAGTTTTTTATCAAAGGGAGTTGTGTTGTGTTGGGGATTGGTGTGTTATGTTCAGTGGAGTTTTGAGGAGCGGTTCAGCGTGTGTTGCTATTTTACTTCAGAGCCCAGAGCACTGAGAGGAAACGTTGTTAGGGAAATTGGCTCCATGAAATGGGCTGAACCTATGTCTCTGCCCAATACTTTATTTTCTAAAGGCTCAACGCAAAATTTCGGTGAGCACCGGTGACCGAATGGATGATGTCTTTCTTCAGCCGCCACTTCAACTGGCAGCCAGACCCTTGCAGAGTTTTTGGCTTCATGTGCAAACAGTGGTCAGTCAACACCCAGAAGTAACCTTCCTGACCACATGAGACACAGGCATGAAAAGGAGGCGACTCGGGCTGAGGAAATGTCTGGTGAAGTGGACTGCTCATCCCGTACATTTGATGTAGTTACTTTTGCCTTTGGATGTGAATATAAGTGCTTCAGCTGTTCTTTTTTTTTTTTTTTTAAAAATGTATTTATTTATTTGCAAACTTTCACATATATATAAACAAGTAATCAATCAGAACAATTAACACAGCACATCAAAAAATACACAGAATAGCAGAACATTATATATTCATAACTAGCAATAAATTAGTAAATATTCAGAAAGTCATCCCAAACCTTTCCGTACAGTCTCAACTTCCCTTGCCTCTTAAAAACCACTTTTTCCATGGATGCAAGGGCAATCATCCCCTCAATCCAATCAACAAGAGCTGCCGCATTCCGTGATTTCCAGCCCCTCAGAACCAACTTTTTGCCCAGACTAGCACCACGGAGCAGAAACTTTTTCCGTGACACAGAGAGATCCTCTAGCAATTCTCCACCTCCCAAAATCATTGTCACAAAATCCAATTCAACATCCAGATTCAAAACACGCAGACATGCACAACAAACATCATGCCAAAATCCCCGTACACGCACACATTCCCACAGCAGATGTTCCAAACTTCCCTGTCCATTCCCACAACACCAGCATTCATCCGAGTCCAACAACCCCCTCTTAAACATTCGTTCCGGACTCCATGCTTCAGCTATTCTTTAAAGTGTGTCTCCGTCCCTATATATGCAATACCCTAAAAAAGAAAAGCCATTGTACTGAATCACACGTTCTCAACGTGTACAGTGGCCACTACTACCTGGGTTTTATTATGTATAATACAAAAGAGAGGTCCAAGATTCTCTTGTGTTCAGGAATAAATCATGCCTGTGTGGATTTATCTTGTGTGCCGGTGTGTAATTATCTGTTCAGCTCAAATTGAAATATTATTCGTTGTGCTGAATAATTATAGTGAACGATATGGGGAGCAGGTTTAGTAGAGTTATTCGATTTTAATAATACCACTTATTTATTTGCATTTTCATAACTCGCCTGCCGGGATTTGAACCTTTCTTGCTCTGCGTGGTCTTGCTTCCGAGACCAGAGCGTTGCCCCTGTGCTACCCTCCGCTCGTGCCGTGAATGATGAAGCGCTGATGGTGGTCGACAGAGCACTGCTTATGGTGCTAGTTCATCCTATAATAACAAGCTTTAAAACAGTCCCTGTGCACATTCTTTATAGAATGTGTCTCTTAAGCCATCTGTCCCACGGGCCGTATAACTTGATACTAATTTGATAGTGCAAAATATGTGATCAGTTGCTGTCCTTGTACAGAGTGCCGTCCCGAAATCTTCACCCAGACAGCTTTGCGCATAACCCGTGCATCCGTCCATTTTGGACCCATTACATAGCAATAACACATTCTTCTTTCCCCCCAAGAAATGTGTAGAATGAGTCTTGCTTTGTTTTTTGGCATAAAAAGGCTGCAGATTTATTTTCCACAATAACATAAGACCACACTGTACACATTAGTGGAAATAACTCAAAAGATGTGGCGACTGCTCCGTGTCCAATAACCTGGTTCCCCCTTTCTTTCCAAAAGTCCATTATAGGCCCAACTCTCCCAACCCTTTGCACCTGAGCTTCGCCTGCCCACGCAGGTGTTCCTGGGCGGGGAGAGTGATGTTTCCTTGGGGGAAGCTGAGCCCTTGTTGTTCCCCCCAGACGCCCCTGCCATTCAGGCTCCCAAGGGGCGCTGGTCTGAGAAGGGCGAAGAACCTTCCGGCTTTCTCCTGGCTGATCCGGAGTCTGTCTCTTGTGTTTGGTTGCCCAAACACCGCCACGCCACTGGTGGGTTTTCGCCCACTGTGGCTCCCCCCTGCTACCTTCCTCACATTTCCCGATTTCTGTGCAAAGGATCCAGTAGACTAGCTCCAACCCCTGTGGTGACAAATGTACCCCATCCTTCAGAAAATACTCCTTACATTTCGAGGGTTTTTGTGCAAAGGATCCAGTAGAATAGCTCCAACCCCAGTGGTGACAAATGTACCCCATCCCTCTGACAATACTCTGGAGAAGTTAAATTAATCAAGCCGTGCCTGATCTGGCCAAAGCCCCTGCCCCTGCAGAATTTACCATTGCCCCATTTAGCTTTCGTCTGGACCTCTCCACGGCTACGTGATTATCCACGCCCCTCCATTCCGGCCTTGGGATTATCTCTGACCCAATGATTTCTGTTTCACCCAATTGACTTGCCAATTCCTGTAGGGAGGCCATCATCCCCCGCATCAGAGCCCCCATTCCCAGGCTTGTCAGGTCGTTACCTCCCACGTGGATGACCAATACGTCCGGCTTTGCCGTTTCCTTAGCAATCTGCACACCTGCCCCTGTAGTTGTCCCCCTTTCATCCCCGGCACCCTGTGCCACCCAATTCTGCCCTGGGAATCACCTCTGACCACACGCTCTCTGTTTCACCCCGCTGTGCAGATATTTCCTGCAAAAAGCGCATTGTGCCTGCTCTGGGACCCTTCTTCCTCTGTCCTCTTTCCATCCCGCTCCACCTTAACCAGGGCAGGCCTGTTCCGGGACACTTCTGCCCCTGCCACCTTTCCATCATGTTCCGCCTTGACTCAGGCGGGCCTGCTCTGGGACACTTCTGCCTCTGTCCCTTTCCGTCCTGTTCCGCCTTAACCAGGGCGGCCCTGCTCCGGGACACCTCTGCCTGCCCTTGCAGGAGTTACCTGCTTCCCATTATTCCTTTGCACCAAGACCGTAGTAGGCCCAACTCTCCCAACCCTTTGTGCTTGAGCCTACCCTGCCCTTGCAGGTGTCCGTAGGTGGGGAGAGTGCCATTTAATTTTTGGGCGAAGCTGATCCCTTGTTGCTACAACCAGCCGCCCCTGCCGTTAGGCTCCCCAGAGGCGCCGGTCCGAGAAGTGCGAAACCGTTCGCGGGACATGACTTTCCTAGGAGTTAAGAGTGCCCACCTTCCAGTGTTTCCAAACACTATTATACCTTGACCTGCTAATTACTGGCGATGCCAACTCCCATTGTTTGTTGATGAGTACCCCCACTTTAATTATTAGGACTTGACCTGGCCGCAAATTGAACAGCTGTGTACCCCACTGGGCCCCCAACAGTCAAGCTCACCCTTTCATCGCCCCAGAAGGTCCTGGTTTACCCCAGATTGTGGATACCTAAACCGTCCCCAGAACCTTCACCCCCGAGGTACTGGTTTCCCCCAATACGTGTTGCCTGACACCCAGGGTTGTCATAAAGAGTTACCCCACCTACCAGGCACTTCTTGTGTTATGTGGCTCTAGCCGAGCGAGGGGGAGGTTTGTGCTAGCTCGGCCCACCAGTCTCCCTTTGGCATGCCCCGGTTAAAAACGTACCACAGTTCTGCTGACTAGGAAATGTATTAGTTTACCATGTTGCTGACCCATTGACAGATGACGAGATGTCCCAAAAAATGCCAGCCTCAGACCTGAGTTGCCTCTAGCAACAACGGCAATACAGCCAACTTATGCAACCCGTGGTAGTTGCCATTGCACAGAGCCCAAACTATGCTCCCTATGGAACGCGCAGCCCGGGTAAACCATGGCCCAATTGAATGAGCAGTTCCGCGGGAAAGCGCTGCAGTTTAATCTGTCGCCATCTAGTAATATCTCTGCCGTTGAAATTAAACAAGGTAAACCAACGGCCGCCGCCTTCTGCATTTCCCCTGGCCGCACGCAATCAGTTCGCTGCTAGCGGGATGTCCCGCCGGCCAAATAAAAGCGTCACCTAACCCACATTGAAACCTGGCTGTACACATGAAATAATCCTTTACGGACGCATGTCAGAACACTGCATTGCTCTCCCGCACCCCATGACGGCAGTTCGCAAAATTGTGGGACCCCCAATGTTGCTTGTGTCGTCTTCCCCTGAGGGAAATGGGGCCAAAACAATAACCTAATACAACCCAGTTTGAGAACCGTCTTTTGGCCCACAGGACTGTCCCAGCCCACGCTGTAACATCACACCTTGTTCAAAAATGAAACCATGGCATTATACTTCCTTGACGGCGCTCAACCTGTGTCAAGAAAACCTTGCGTTACCAAGTGTATTGCCCTACGTGTGCCTGTGCAGGTGGAGTAGTATACTTTGATCTGTTCTTACCTACATAATCATATTCCCAGGCAGCTATTGCTTCCCGATATGCTACTGCCGCCGTGCCTGTAACCAGGGGCCCATTATAACCTCGTGGGTACTGCCAGCCCCCTCCCGGCGCTCACCCCGTCAAGCCGTAATCAGAATACTTCTCCCCCAGGTAAGGCGTCCCCCCTGGAATAAATAACCAGCCTGTTATACTGCAGCTGCATAAGTTACTCCAATGCCCCATGCGGTCTGGGCACCTGCCATGCAGTTAACCTCCTTTAACCCAGGGCCACCTTCCTGCGATTCTATGTCCAACCCGAACCCCAGTGGTCGAGACCCTGCTCCAGCTCACTTTTCTATCTGCCGCTTGTTACATGATCCAGCCCTGTTTACCCCAAGCCAAGTAGTTCGATTGGGGAATCACCTGTAACCACCCCTTATTCCTCATGCCTCCTGTTGTATAACCTGCCCGCAGTGACCCAGTGATACCGCACATTATCGCTGAATAAAGAAGAATCTTCTAGATGCACAATCTAAAGCGATACGGACCCTCAGGTATCTGAGCGCTGCTTATTATTACCCACGGTGTGTGGTATGCATTTAATCAACCTCGGAGGGATGAAAAGGCTGAGTTGGCCCCTGCAGGGATTCGAACCTGCGTCAGCAGGCTCTGCACGGCTATCAAAACGAGCGCTCTACTCGCTGTGCCACTTGACCAGACAAAACAGCCGACCGATGCCACCCACGCCTTTGTCATGCGGACTGCTACAGATGACTAGCGACCAAAAACAGGGCACCCTTTTAAAATGATGATGATGCGTTATTTATCTGGTGTTTTAAACCAACGCGCTTTACTGACCCCTTCCTTACTTACGCTATCAACCAACTGCATTTGGTACTCAATTACTGACCTCGTACGGGTGAAAGGCTGAGTTGGCCTTGATGGAATTCAAACCTGTGACCTGCAAAACATACCCCTGTAATACCATTCTATCCATCAACCTGGCTGCTTAGCCTACCGCGTCCTACTATAATCCCCAAAACACCTCCAACTCCAACAATGGAAAACGGTCAAAATCTACTGGAACCAGAGCTGCAAATGTTTAAACAAGATCCGCGGAGCACCCAATGCTTGTTTTAGCGTCGTAATGTCACCCTCAGCCCGCCACCGGCCATGCAGCTCAAGGGTGCCAACCTGTGCTGTGCTCATCACCCTTCCTTGGTTCCCACTTCACCAGGGAAGCCGCACCCTCCGCCCGAGGTACGAATTTGCAGCCCCATTGGATACCTCCACTTATTAACCAACCATTTCTCTCCATGGCCTCTTGGACGCGGTTGCCCGCCATTGCACGTAATAAGACCCCCACTGCTGCATATAAAGCCGATCCCGAGCGGCCACCTATTTTGGCCATTTACCACTCCTGACCCCATTTCCAAAACCTTACCCATGCACCCACGGGAAACAAAGGAGCAATCTAGGCACAACAAAAAGTTATTAGACCACGCTCACTGAATACCAGTCCACCTTGGGCGGTCCCCTTTGTCAGAGCCATACAGGGAGACCTTACGTGAATAACTCCAAAGGCAACCCTCACTTCCTAATAAGCCCCTGCCACCGCACTAAGTCCCCGTGTAAACAGCACCGTTCCACGGGCACTCAAGCTGTCGAGTATTAATCAGGGTAATTATCCCTCTACGAGCAGCCCTGGAATAAATTCCCTGCATGTTGTAATGCGATGCCTGTTGTTATAGTCCTGCCCCCCTCGGTATGTCAACAGACAACAGGTACTTCACATTTATTTAAACCAGGGCAGCCTTCGCGTGGTACAACAGTTTTGTAACGCATGCGCTCATAAATAACAGGAATGTATGTATTCTTTAAATTAGCTGTCAACCATGTACTACTGACCATCCTTGACTTGTCAAAACAATGAAAAAGCACTTCCCATAGTACCTTTCTAAACCACGTGCTTCCACTAACACAGTTTAAATACGCCATTCCACATGTTAGGCTTCCTTACTCTAACAATGCCATATACCGGTGTGAAAGGCCCCTTAAACTCAAAACATCCCTCTACTTCCCAATGTAAATTCGCGACACCTCGCCACGGTGCGAACAAACAGCCCAAACTCTGGCTTCTTGCCGCCCTCCTAGCGAGCCTTGGTGCCCCACGCCATACTCCTAAAAAGATCGCGGAATATACCGGACAATGCCTCTCCCTCAGGCTTCTTGCTCCCAAGACTCAGCATGTACCACTGGCGGTGAAAGTTTTGCATTTCTCATTCACAAACTCGGAACGCCTGCTCAACTAAGCCTGTTTTATCTAACTTAGCCGACGGAGCCTTACCACCCCGCGCTCGCCACTACTTCACTATGTTTGCCGCCGCACATTCTGCAGCAGACACGATAACATAAACACATACCTACACAGTGACCACCCCTATTATGGCGGGTGACCATTTCGACGCCATTTACCCTGCCGTATTTCTATACGGCACAGCGCTCGTCAAATACATTAATAAGTAGCTAAAATAAACATCTAAAACTACACAATGACTACCCATATTGGTCCGCCCCGGCATTCGAACTGCCTACATTATGGCGGATGACCCTTTCGACAACATTCACCATGCAGCTTTTCTATACGGCACCGCGCTCGATAAATAACATAATAAATAGCTAAAATAAACCAGTAAAACTACACAGCGATCACCCATATCGGGTCTTCCCTGGCATTTGAATTGCCCTTAGTTGGCGACATTCATCATGCAGCTTTTCTAAGCGGCGCAGCGCTCCCTGCATTGGCGTTCGTGCCAGGCGTCCAGCTCCCCAAACAGGCCAAACAGGCCACCAGCAGCCCACTTACCTATGCTTTTCAGCCGCCACTTCCCCACATATACTGGAACTTCACTCTCGCAGGAATACTTCCTTTCCGCAACTGGAACCTTGTCAGGAACATCACGAACATCCTCGCAACGAACGGAAAACGAAGTCCTCTGCTGGTAGGCGGGTGTCCCACTGCCAAGGCTAGATGCTGCCTGCAGTGGGAAGCCCGCTCGTTTGTTGCCCTTCGCGGGCTTTTCCTCCGATTTGCCGCGCTGCTCCCTTTCGCGGGCTTTCCCTTATCTTGCCGCGCTTCCTGCGGGCACCTCCCCTTCATCCTGGGGAGGATAGGAGGAGGACACCGCCCGGGTTATCGGGGTGCCTCCTCCATTTTGGGATATCGTCGTCGTCACTGGCACTCTTGTCATTACATTGCTTGACACCTACAGTGGCACCCATTGATCAAGATATGTAAAGATGTGTATACTAATTTTAAAGATTTTATTGATTTCCAGAGCTGCACCTTCAAATCGCCGTTGTCAGCCATTATTGCAGTGATTTTGTCATCCCTTGTTCTTTCCATATTGTCAGTGGTACTCTCATACTCTCCACGTCTATAGGCTCCACTGTGTCCCTCCAAAAACCTTACCACCCCATGCACCCCTACATACATATATTTCTAAAGTGTTTGTAAGGGTGCCTAATATTTGTGGCCTTTGTTTTATTTATTTCTTTATTTTAAACTGCGCTTGTAGGTTCTCAGTAAAAGTGAATGTTTAACGCAAGGATTGTAAAATGCCATTTTGTCTGGACATGCACACGCCCCATATGCAAACTGTAAATCCTTCCCAAATGTTCTGTCATCTGTGACTGATCCCACATTTGCGCACAAGCAAATCTTGAAAAGCAGGGCTTAAATATGGATATGTCAACAACGTGGAGTTCCGATATTGCAGCTCTCGTTTCTCCCTTGCTGTCATGGGAGTGCTCCACTGGGGGCTCGGTCCCGGAGCACATTGAGCCCTTGCCACGAGAATGTGCTGGGAAACCTTCAAGTTGCACAGTGATGGCAGGAGTGCATTCTCAATCAAGGGCTCCATCCTATCTATCTATCTATCTATCTATCTATCTATCTATCTATCTATCTATCTATCTATCTATCTATCTATCTATCTGTCTGTCTATCTATCTAAAAGATGTGTATATAGCGCCACTCGCCCAAAGGCCTCCGGGCGCTATATGTGTGTGGATTCTACTGGGCCTGGGATCCTGACATTGTTGCATCTAGAACTCACTCCTCCTTCCTAAGCATAACTTCCTTAAGTTCCTTCTGTCGGTTACCAATGGCCATCTGAAGTTTTGCAACATGGCAATTCATGTATGGTTTGGGCCCGCTGATTCATTCCATCATGGGACCACATATGTTCTCCTTCTGAACAGTGGATCTTTCCACCCAATAGGACAGTGTGTCCAAAGTTTGAGTCATATTACCAATGCTCTGTTTTAATGCGTAGAACGGCAGCAACCATGCAGTATTCTATGCCGGGGATGTCGCCTGCCCAATTGTTGACAATATTGGTTAGATGGCAGCTTTCCTCTGCTGCTCTTTCGCGAACTCATCCTTTCATGTCCTTTTCCTTTGGTACCCAATCACCTCTGTTAAGTCAAGCTGAGTGACCAGTGAAAAGTACACCTCGTTTTGGAAAACAGACTTTCCTCTTTCTACTAATTCAAGTTGTAGCAGCTAAGTGACCTCAGTGTTGTTAAGAGATAATTACTTCCACTTTTGGTCCGCTGCACCACTACACTAGGATTACATGCTGGAAGAGCGCACTACACATATATATATATATATATATATATATATATATATATATATATATATATGGTCCTACCAAGTACGTTTTATAGTTATTTCCATGTGGAAATCTGATGTTGCTATTATTCTTTTTTTTGTTGAATAAGAGAGCAAGACCACCACTATAAAAGCCAATGGAAATGGATCACCAGGAACATCAACAGATAAACCATACGTTTATTTTAATGGAATGGTCTTAAGTCAAGCGTTGCCAAGCACCTTGCCTTTCTCTGCGGAACTCAGACCCCAGTCCTCACTGCACCGATGCTCATGTGGCAGCCCCAAACGACCCCCAAAGCAACCTGATGCTCCCGCAACCTTCAGAACGTCTCCATATTGGTTGACCTCACTGTGCCTGCATCCTGCTCAGTCACACAACAGGCATGTACTCAGTGGAGTAAATTTGCTGACAATGTTGGGAGGACATGACATCTGAAGGAAAGGTGCCCCATCCAAATGAATGGGGAAAAAATGGTGTACAATGAAAGTTGAGAGGGACAAACACCGCTGCCCTCCAACCCCCCTAAATTATGCCCATGCATCATGTACTCAACTTCACCATCCGGTCAGGCCAAACTGTGTGCAGAGAGTACGGCCCAAAGCCCTAAGTCTGCAGGCACATCTCTCGCCTATTCCAGGAACCACCTAACGCACTGTGCCCACACTCCAGCAGCACACTCAGATGCCGGAACAGCATCGGACGACGAAACACTGCAGAAAACAGGCATAGCTGCATCTGTGAATGTAAGGAAAACACCAGGAGCCACCGCAGCACCGCTCCACTCAGCCATGCCCCGTGCTCCAGAAGATACAGCACGTTCAGAGCCTACTCCAGGCCACAACGAGTTCTGCGTGACACCAGCTCCAAAAATCATAAGACAGGGTGATGCTGACAGCCTTGCACAGGCCTATGAGGGGTGTTGCTAGGTTTGTAAATGATCCGGGGCTACGTTAATGTCGGGACTGTCGGGACTCGGGGCAAGCTAGCCTTCTTGATGTATCCCCTGAGCTTCTATCCAGGGCTACAACAAAATGAACGGGGCGATAGCCCCCCAGGTTCCCCTAGTTCACTCTCACCACAGTCTGATGGACACTCTGCATTGGAATACACTGTAGGATTTCTTATTGTCCCGCTGAGTGTGCTTCAAGCCTGTCCATCATGATGGCTGCTTGTTAGCACCTATTAGCATGTCCATCTTATTTCCCATAGACACTGGTAACCAATGTATAGCTGCCAATACATGGGTGAGATGATCTCTCCCTCTGAGCTCAAAATGAGCATGACGTCCCTTTATTTGTGTACCCAGGAGTTTCTAGACAGCAAACCATCAAGTAATGGGAAAACTACTTCCCTAATCAGCCATGCTCCATTTTGAAGAGCCATTTAAGTCGTTAGATCCCAGTTTTAAGTTTCCTGCACTGGTTCTGACCAATACCTGATTGTCACTAAGAGCTCCTGAGCACAGCAATATGCACAATGAAGGGAGCGGGCAAAGGAGAGGCAGCAAAGCTCCCACCATCGATTCCTCAATCTTTGGCCCATTCAGAGCCAGATTGCTTGGTCACATTCGGGTATAGGTGTCCACATGGCCGCCTTGGATTGGCTATTACCAGTGGCCACCTGGACCACTAGCCGAACTTCATCCTTGTATATATCAATTGATGTATTCTTTTGACCCACGCCTATGGTTACACACATATTTTGCATGAAAGAGGGGACAGAGTTACCCCTGTGGAATACCATATGAGAGAAATAGAGACACAGGGCCTCATTACACGTAGTGCGGTAAGGGTTTACCGGTACCCGTAAGGGCACCGGTACCGGTAAACCCTTACCGCCTTACTACGAGGTCCCTTTGCGGGTTGGTACTTTAATGCCTGCTTTTTAGCAGGCGTTAAAAACCAACCCGCAAAGGGACCAGGGTGCTAATTACGGTACCACAATTTGCGGCACCGTAATTTGCGCCTTCCCCATTCCCATAGAGCACTATGGGGCAAAAATGGGAATGGGGAAGGGCAATGGGGGAAGGGGGAATTACCGCCCCGCCAACCTAGGAATAGGGCGGTAATTCCCCTTTCCTCCAAGGCGGTGCCAGTATTTTACCGGCATGGACCAAGGTGCTAATAGCACCGCCTACCATGTAATGAGGCCCACAATCCTTTACAGCACAGGTCGCAGCCTCTACTGCTGAGTCCTGGTTGGTGCAAACATTCCATTCACTGTTCACTGCTAGACTATGAGGCCAGGATGCCAGTAAAACCATGATAGAAAAGGGATTATGTATGGGGGGGCTGAGCTATCCACCACAAACCATCACACCTTCCTCTTGCTTTGGCTGGTGTCCGGCGGGCACTAGGGAGAGCTGCTTCACCAGGACAGTACACTCTTCAGGGACACTATGTTTGAGTGGTTAGATTTAGCTTATTCTAGCCTAGGCACAATTCAGCATAGCTGAGCACCGTGCCTTCCCTGAAAGACAAGACTGTGCTAAGCCAAATATAGATACTGCATAATTCAGTAGCATCCTCAAATAGGAGTCCAGTTCAAACAGGTTGCTTAGAGTGATAGTCTGAGGGTGCTAGGCATTGCAGAGCCAGGCACCGCCTTTGGTAATCTCATGCAGGCCGCCAACAAGTCAAGAAGTGGGTATGAAGATGACATCCTTGATGCGGGTTGAATGATACCCACTGCAGTTCTCACTGAGTGGCACCGTGAATTCAGGGGCAGCATGTGCTGGTCATGGGGATGGCAAGCCAGGCGACTCCCTCCAGGGTAGCAAGCAGCAGCTGGGACAGTACCCATTTGCTGCACACCAACCTATTCCCCACCATGGACCGCGATTCTCCATACAGAAGACAAAGGCATGGAAGCAAAGTTTAGACTTGCTGCTGGGGGAGAACAGGGGAAGCAGGGGGGGAGTTGCCGAGGATTGGTGATGTACTAAAGGGGTATTGTGAAATATTGTGCTTACTGCACATTATGGAAACATTATTGCTGTGCTAGCCGGACATTATGCTGGACACAGGCAATCATGTGCCAAACGACCTTTTGATGACTGACATCATTGCACGGACTGAAAAGAATGCAAATGGTTAATGATGTAACACATGACAATAATGCAATCTGTCCATAATATGTGAAAGGGGGAAACATGGAGCCAGAGCCGCTTTGGCAAAATGGAAACTAACCATCTAGGCAGTGGAAGTGCAGCCCTATCCACAGAAGTGATATGAATCCTTTCTGGCCTGTGGTATCCGCCTAGTGTGCGCCTGCAGTTGGCTTTCCGTTCAGGCCTGACTCCATACTCGCCAGATACCTGCCCGTGGGCCATTGCACATGGGGCTATTGGATCTCAGTGTGCCCTGGAGGGCTTCCTCCTACACTTCCATTTCAACATCGTTGCTTTGGGTTCCTGACAGAGCCATGCAGGCCTCAAGATGTCGCACGATGTTTGGCAAACTCTGCAGAGGTCCAACTTTGAGGGAAGCTTCATGAACATGGAAAAACAATGTTTGGGAGAAGATGGCTGACGGTGGCAGACACGCTGAGGGGAAAGAAACCACGCTGCAGAGTGGGGCTGGAGAAGCAGGGGAGAGTGTTCAGCTGCAATGGGGGTGCTGTAGAACTCGTGTCCCATGCTGGGGGAGTCCCCACTGAACTCCCTGCATGCTTTTATCAGTTCCACATGGTTTGAGCACAGAGGATTGCGTAATGCACCCAAGCATCCATTTCACCACTCCTCCACTGTTCGCATCCATTTCACCACTCCTCCACTGTTCCAGCCCCCAAAACAAAAACCTCTAAAATGCTAAACACCTCCCCCTCCCCCATATTCTCTCACTTTACTGTGCAGGCTGAGTGAAAGTCAACCATGCATATGACTGACTGCCATAGTATCTAATCACATGTTTAGTATTGAAAGGACCTGTGTCTATGTGTCGGTAAGCACCCTTTTGATTTCTTATAACAAGCATCATAAAAACAACAAGAACAAATAAATACATAATATTATTATTAATAATTAAAATAATAATAATAATCATAATTATATTATTAGGCAGCAAGATATATCTATGTTTTGAATGCACCCATTTAATTTGTAATAAAATGTATAATAAAAACAACAAAACACAACGAATAATAATTATGATTTGTTCTATTTTTATTATTGTTATAATTGACATTATTGTTGCTCTATCAGCTCACGCAGGATCAATCACTGGGTAAAGCATATTTCTACCGTCAGAAAGACTGTGGATGATTTCATATGTTGGCAGGTTTCTGTTGAATCAAGTGCATGCATCTGTGCTCTCCCCCCTGCTAGGACGGAGAGGATCCTCTTTCGGAAAAAAGACAGGTCTGTGGGCTGCCAGAGGTTACCAAGCAAATGGTGAGAGTTGCAATGTACGTGGATATTTGTTGTGCGCTGGCTTACAAATAGCCCATTCTCTTCTTCCCGAGTAATTAAAGGACATAATTGTTTTTCCATGGTGGAAAAAGGAGTTGTTTTTCTTCTCCTGAACATAAGAGCCGTATTCAGGATGTGTGAGATCACTGTTGGGTCCAGTTCAAGAATAAGATCTTCTAGGCGATGTGCTGGGCAGGAAGGTGACACGGGGTCGCTGATAAGGTCGGCCCCATGCAGGGCACAAGATCTTCTATGGACCAGACCGGTTATGGCCTTTGTCTGGAGGGTTTTGGATGAAGTCCTGAGATCTGCATGCATTGTGTTCAGTCATTGGTTTCTCTAGCACACAACACTCCTCCTACTTGATAGAAACCAACGGCTGACCTTTTCAGCCAAGGGGAATGGGTTTCATGCAGTTAGGACTGTGGAAGGGAGCTGTGAAATGGCCTTCCCTGTTCTCTTCCAGTGGAAGATTTCCTCACAGTACATGCTTTGCACTGAATCTTTTCCAGACTTCGCCATTTCATAAACCAGATCCTGAAGGAACTCTTTATTTTTCTGCATACCAGTCACCTCTGTGTTGAGACACAGTGGTATGAAAGAGAAATAGAAGTCGTTGTAGCCCTCAGCAAAGAGTATATTCTGAACATTTGATGCATCACGATGAGAAATGAGAATTCTCTAGCAAACTGCCCCACAGAGGACCAGAGGAGGCGATCCCAATTGGGAGATCCAGATGTCAGAGGACGGACCAAAGGGTCCCAGGGGAAGATGCAGCAGATCAAGACCCACCTGCCCGAGTAAGTGTCTGTGGGAAATGCGGTTGAGACTCTCATCCAAAGGATCCCTACCCCAGATCGATTTGACACCTGAGGGGTGACTTATCATGGATAATCACCAGCCCTAGGGCCTAGAAGTAAGGGCAGGCGTCAGCAGTTTCAGCGAGATAGGCTCCAGCATGGCGAAGGAACTTGCTGAGTACATGACTTTTTTTCGAGCTATGGTTTGCAGGATGTGGTGCCCATGGGCTTGCACCCTGTGCCAGTGCTGTCCGAGAAGAGGAACAAAGGACTTTTGCATGTTGCTCTTCAAGCCTTAACAAGGGAATCCACAAAGATTGCTCCTGACATCTCTGTGGGCAAAGGAGGCAGGCAGTGCAGCAGAAAACTGGGTCCCAGGACTGGAACTACTGCTTGAGGCACCCCCTGACAGCTGAATCTGAATATCTGGCAACGTGTTAGTCTCTGCACCCATTTGGACAACAGCAGCAATCCACAACAAAGTGGAAGACCTCGGCACGGAATCTCAAGGTGTGGCCCAGAAAACTGTTTCAGCATGGAAGACTTGATGCAGGAAGCACAGGCTGGACCTTCAGAAGCAGAAATAAGTGTGCTTTATCTAAGCCCACTGTACCCACCTCAAAAATAGGCTGGCCTGCGAGGGCAGGGGGTGGATCAGATGGCCAATCACACTAGTTGGTCAGTTGGACTGCCCCTCAGTCTACCTCCACAGGAAGAGACACTGGCCAAAACTAGTTTAAAACCAATATTGGAGGCTGCCATTGCGAACCCACGTCTTCAGAACTGCCATTTTATGGCTACCTCGTGGTTGCCCTGAACAAACGGAGCCCTAAACTACAAAATGCCCAAAATCGGGATTTACAAAAAATTCACTCTAGCCCCAATGGCTTCCAAAATGGTGCATTTGGCTACCAATCCGGTAAAATGGCTTGCACCCCTGGTGAAGTCAGAACTATATCCAAGCTGGCAGCAGTATGTTCCATAAAACTAATGATGGAATCCCAAAAATGTGAGGCACCCTGGCATTGGGCATCCATATAATATACCTTAAATAAGGTTACAAATAAAAAGGGATGCAATGACAGTGGGAAAGTATCGTGTTGTTTTGCCAAAATGAAGTGGGGAGATTGGATATGATAATCTGAGGGGTCTGTCTAGTCCAGGCCATTTTCTTTGGAGTTGAGTCTCGATTACATTTCCCAAAGACTACATTTGTGTGGGTTCCTCCTGTTGTGCTGAGTCTTCTCTCTGGGCATCTGGTACTTCCTCTGACCTTGGGATGTCTTTGTTGTGTTTCCTTTATTCCTCCCTGGAGTTGTTTGCTGCCCAGGGGGGATTCTGCTAGATTTTCATGTGGAATTGAACAATGTCATACTTTGAACAAAATTAGATAATGTGCCTATTTTCCATGGGAGTGAAGTGCCCACACTTGTTTCAAACATGTATCCTTATTTCCAGAAATTCTTTGGCAGTTTAGGAATTGTTTCCATGCTTTATCACTATTATATACACCTTTTATTTTTATTTTTCAAATACTAGTGTTAGTGATGGGGGATTTTTAATTATGTCCCTGTGTCGTAAAATGTCTTGTACCCTGTTGTTCCCATGCCTTGTCTTTGCAAAGTTCATTATTGGGACACAGTATTGTTCACTTTTGTACGCCACACTTTTGTAATTCCGACCAAGTGTCCATGGAAATTGACATGATCTTCAAACAACCAATATATGTAGATGCATCCACCGGCGGGTCTCCATTAAACCCACTTTCCTACGTACTTCTTTGGGTTGCGTGGGTTCTCTTCCTTCATTCCTGATAGGAATATGTCAGATTCTGCTATCTTCTGCCTTAGTATTTCATCCATCGGCTCATCATTGTCCGTGTCCATTAGTAACTTCATTCCCACCACCTCTTCTGCTTTCGTCTTGCATTTTGCCATACTTATCTTTATCCCACAGAAGGATGCTGGTCCTATTATCAAACCTTCAGCAATCACCTCCAGACCGTCAGCTAGCCAGGAAGGCACCCATAAACAGAGATAAGAGAACCAACTCCCATCTTTCTTCGTACCCTTCTATTCTTCTTCCATTTTAGTGTGCATCTGGGCCAATTGTGCTACTTTTTATGACAGTGTCCCGGTGTCCTCGTCGTTGGCTGGTGTGAACATGCAGCAGGAACTTCCTATTTTTGTGCAAACTCCTCCTTCCATGGCTGTGAGGAGATGTAGAACATATCTGTTATGTAGTGCCACCAATTGTATTGCTCTTAGCTCTTCTTTTTTTGCGTGGAATGCAATCATCGTTGAGTTTATTATCATCATCAACTCCCAGCAGGAAATCTGAAGCCATTTTGCATTTGCATATGTCTGTAATCTGGTATATAGTAGTGATGCAAGGAACATTTGTGTTCTGCTGAATGGTCTATGTGATGCAGGTACTTCACCCATGACTACTTCCGATCGTCCCCATAAGTAGTTCCCTTCTCTCTTCACTCTTTTCAGCTATTCTTTCTTGCCAGTGTTATTATGTTGGGGATGTGGGGTCGGCTGCAGTGTCCTCTTCTTCCTCTTATTTCCTTCTTCCATTTTGGGGAAATCGTCAATATTCACATCTTTTCTCGGCGCGACCAATGAGGGTATGTTGACATGTGCCAGGGAGCAAATTCCTACCCAGTTTAGCAGAAGTTTGCCGTATGCCTTGGACCCAGAGCCCCAATAGTGGTTCATGAGCACTGCAGTTTCGGTTCCCATTTCAGGGATCTTCTCTATTCTTCTGCACCCTTCATTTTCTCCTACTTTGTTATTGCTGTCATGTTGGTAACACAGGGCCAGTGTTGTGAGAGGAATTATAGTGAGTGGTTTATCTTCCTTGTCCTCCCAAGTCAGTAGACTTGCGCTTTTGTCCGATTCTTTAAGGCACTTGGCGTTTTCTTCTCGCACCTTATTCACTGCCACTTTTGTTAATGTCAGAGCTTTACTTCCCACTCCTCCATCTTCCCATCCATCCTTCGTATACACTTTTCTATATATCATTATCTGTGGTTGTTCCCAGCAGCCAGGCTCTCCTCCTATCTCCTCCGCTCTGCACTTGCTCGGCACGTAGTCTAACAAGATACTCTTCGTTTCTCTCTTCTCTGGACCCTTAGTAATGTATTGTAGCACTTCCGTGTGCTGCCAGTAATTGTTCATCATTGGTAATGTTTTAATGTAATTATCCTCATAGGGGAAGGTTCCCCTAGACATCTATCTTATAGTCGCTGTCTTCCCTTGGAACCTTCCTTGTGTTTGGGACATCGTGAGGAACAAGAGGCATCATGCTGTGGCTGCTGGTACATCAGTTGCTATGAATGTTATGGAGGTGCTCATGGCATAGGGGATCAGTGAGCAGACACAGCAGCTCTCCCCCGTTGTATCTTTACCAATTTTGGACATGTGCTTATACCACTGTTGTTCGTTACATGTACAGTGTCAGTGTGATATGTGTCAACTCCCTTAATGTCTGTGCCAACACTGCGCTTACCTCTTCTTACCTTATCAACAGTGTCTTCTGTACCACCTGAAACAGTAGTCCTTGCTGCTTGGGTCAGGGAAATGTTAGTGTTGGATACAGAGGAAACAGGCAAAGCGAGATATAACTGCCAGAGGGTAGTGACTAAGAGGCCAGTAGATCAGTAACCACACAGTTGTTGTAAGCAATTTTATTAACAGTACATTTTTATTTACACTGCTATTGAGCAGCTGATGAGATGATGGAGATGCCCGCCTGAAAATCGTGATAAGAGGCGTTAGTATTTCAGTAATGCTTAGTACTTTCAAGATTCGCGAACCACATACTCACTTAGTACCCATGCAAATATCTCTTCCCAAAACTTCTGTATGGATGAATCTCTGAGTGTGAGAATGACAGGATATGCACTTTGCTCAGGTTGTGGGTATGTTTGGGCCAAATACTCTATGAACACTTGGTAGTATATCTCGGGTGATCATGCTCTAAAATGTCTGGGCCTTCTCATGGCGTGGACAATTTGGTTGGAGAATGCTTCAGGGCGGTCAACAGGAGGCAACATTGAGTGCTTTAAATAACTTCAAATAATATCACATTTTCCTAACTATTTATATAAACAGTCGCAGAACCCTGCATGTGCGAATAAGAAGAATGTTAGGACAGTGTTAACAAACTGCGTGTAGAATGGTAAATTTCAATCATAGTGCTTCAATATGGTTGCTAAACGTGTTCCAGGTCATGGGAGGGAGATCGGGCAGGACAATATTTCAATTGAAGATGTGAAATGTCTTGGGGCCGTGGGTGTTCTTCACTGGTCAAATTGCACCAGTGTGGTTGTGGGGATTTCAGAAACTTGGGAGCATCTGGCCATAGGGTGGCCAGTATTCTCTTGCTATTGCGTATTTGGGACAGTTTCAAGTTCAGTGGTGTTTGGGATACTTGTGTTTTCTTGAGGGTCACTTGTTGCTGTAGCATTGGCCCTGTCAAATTCTGTACGTTGGGGGTAGGCCGATGCATTGTAGGGCTTGATGTCCTGGATATGATTCCAAACAGGCTTCACGTGTAGCTTGATGCCTGTCTGTAACTGCTTCAACTATATGTGCACCAGTAAAGCGTGATGCGGTCCAGCGCCAAACAAAATTCTTTAGAAGGCCCTGGTCCCCAATTTGTACCTTTCCTTCCTTTACTATTTCCGTGGTGTCAGAATCACCTTGTGTGTTGTCTTCCGACCTCCCTGTGTCCGCTGTATCTGTCGAGAGAAACAAAGTGCTAGAAACAAGTGAATTGACATAGTCATACATTTCATTTCCAAAAACATCAGAGGCACTGTCACAGTCTTTTACTGCCCTCCTATTCAGGGTCAGTGGGAGGTGCATACAGCGTCCTGTCACCACCTCGTGGGGTGTTAAATGCTGGTCAGACCCCAGTCTGTTGCGCAGATCACATAGGGCCAGGGGCAAGCAGTGGAGCCAATTCTTGTTGGTGTTCTGCTGGGTTTTAGCTATGCTCTCTTTCAGGAGACCACTGAACACTCCATTCACCTGTGGGTGATATGCACATGCAAATTTGAGTTTTATTCCTGGAAGTGCAGTTATGTGTTGGAACATTTAATTGGCGAAGTGAGGACCATTGCCAGACCACAGGGCCTCACCAATGCCCCATCTTGGGAATACCTCTCGGACCAAAAATTTAGTAGCTCTGAGGGCATTGGCAGGGGAACATGGCCCTGCCTCTATCCATCTTGAGAATGGACAGACCACGACAATCATGTAGCGGTAGCCTTGACATACATGGATCAAATCCACATAGTCAACATGGAGATGTAGAAACTGTCTTCTGGTCGGGGGATTGCTCCTCTTATTACTCTTAGTGTGTGTCCAGCACTGAACTGCTGGCACGCTAAACAATTTCTGATTAAATTTGCAACATGCGCGTTTATGTCAGGGCAGAACCATGAGTCTCCAATGCATGTTGCAATTACCTCTTTTCCTGTGTGTGTGGGATGATGCAGCTGTGTTAGTGCTGTTTTTAATAATACAAGAGGCATCACTACATTCCCTGTATTATGTTGTTGCCATATGGCATCAGTAGGGGACAGTGAACACCCTTTTTTACCCAGAGCTCTTTTTCCTCCATTGGTGCAGCTGCCTGTAGTTCCATTATATGAGTTTCTGGCAAGTAATTGTATTCCTCTTCATTAGCATTTGTCTCACCCCTCCCCTTTCTTGTTGTTTCTCTTTTAAATTCCAGATTTCTCTGAAGTAAAATGTACATTTTGCGTGATAGTCTGCTGCATCATTCCCCTTTGAGATGGGGTCTTCCCCAGATACGTTACAACCTCAATTAGCTCTCCTAGAAGTAATGCATGCTGTAATGGTGTTCTATCTGCTCTCCTAAACCGACTTCTCAGCCATCCTGCCTGCTAGCCTGGAATGTCTGTTGATGTTACGTATGTGTGATCTGAGTAAATTGTAACTCGTTTCCCTTTACATTTTTGCATTGATAATATTATTGGCACTAATTCTGCTGCTTACCTATTGAGGGGGTAGTCAGACACTGGCCACTAATTCGCTTGTCCAGTCTTCCCTCAATCTATTCACAGATGCTCATGTTCTCCTGATACCATCACTTTGATTGATTGTTGATGACTCATCAATCTACAGTACCTCTCCCCACTCAAGCGCGTCTTCCTCTACCTTCCGTGTTTCAGGGTAAAATTCTTTGCTCTAAGGGCAGTCATGAGCCCATTCTCCAGGTTGGTGGACATCTTCCAACAATTGTGCTGGATTTGCATTTTTGCACCTTACCATTTTTAATTCTGGCTTTGATAGTATAATTTCATACCCAGTTGCTGTTTGCATTGTCAGTGTGCTTTTTGGCTTGTGCAGAATCACAAAGAGGGCATGTTCCACATAAAGGGTGGTTTTGCACCCCATAGTTATTGATGAAACCTTCTCTACTGCGAAAGCTGCAGCAGCCAAGTGTTGTTCGCTAGAGAATTGTCCTCTCATTACCTGATCTAATTGTTCACTGTAATTAGCAAATTGACTTATGGCCCATACTTTTCTGTGTCAGTACTGCTTTCATAACCACACCGTCGGAGTGCGAAAACAGGAAGAATTATGTTTTGTAATCTGGGGTCCCTAGAACTGGAGCTGTAGATATCACCTGTTTCAGTTTGTTGAATGCCTCTCTCATTTCCCTTGTCCATCCTAGTTGTTTTGTTTCTCTTTGTGCTTCTTTCAGGGCTCTGATAAGTGGAGATGTGTAAGTGCTATAATCAAAGACCCATGCTATACAATAGTTGCATAATCCAAGGAACCACTGTAGTTCCCTTACTGTTTTGGGTTGTAGGGTGTCAAGTATTGCCTGTGCTCTTTTTGGGGCCACGTGCCTGCCATTTTTAGATATCAACTGTCCAATGTACAGTACTTCCTTTTGGCACTACTGTAGTTTGGCCTTGTCTACCTTGTACCCTTTTCCTGCTAGCACAGTAAGCATGTGAACTGAATCCTTCCTCCACTCTTCCTCAGTAGTGCTGAAATGAGGTTGTCATCTACATACTGTAAAACTGCGCTTTTTGTCTGGACATTCCCTGCGTCCATCTTTATTACTCTGTTAAAGATGGATAGTGACTCGCAGTACCCAGGTGTGTTTCCATTTCTGGTTGCGGTAAATGAAACTTATAAAACTTGGGAATCTGGGTGCAAGGGTATTGAGAAAAGCACATTTCTTAGGCCAATAACAGTAGAACATGTGGCTTCAGCTGGGATGCCAACAAACAATGAGAGACTCCAAGTAGAAAAATATGCACGTTCGTGCTTGGAAAAAACATGTATATATATATACAGCAACTAGGAGACCGAGTTATAGGAACTTGTTTAGGTGAACAGGCAAAGCTGGACCATTAATAGCACAGGTAGTCCAAAATACAACTAAGTAAGTACAGACCACATCACAAGACAGGAGATGAAAAAATTCAATTCACATCCTAAATTTAGTAGAACATTTTTATTAATTTAATAGAGTATATCATAAGAATTATAAAAACTCCTAATGTGTAATGAAACATTGAAGTCATAAAATACAATCCATGAAAAAAAATGTGTACATGATTTGTCAAGAAAATTGCTCAGAACAATGTGCAACACAACCATACCCATACAATTCACCAATCACTCAATTCATACTAAACTCATACATATCTAAAATTCATACCCCAAATACAATGGTGAACAACACGGACTATACATTAACACAAATAAACTAATTACACAAGATATTATAGCACCATGTTCAAATTCCGGTAAGTGACAAGCACTATATTACTAGAATATCATTAGAATGTCCTAACATTAGAGACCTTCAAAAGTCAGATTAATTGAGAATTTGGGCCACAACAAAAGTGGACCACTTAAAGAACCGACATGTTTCTTTCCATCTTCATGGTTAGATTAATTATCTGAAAATTCATCAGAGTGACTTAAGAACTGAAGTCATCAATGATCGATGGTGCCGGGGTGTTGTGAAGCTCCATAAGCCAGTGTTGTCCTGACACCTAAACAAAGAGGACAGAAATTACTGATCTCTAATTAATTAAATTTATGAGTTCAGTATAAATATGTGACACGCTCTGTAAATGGGCGTGAATGCGAGGTCACATGACCTATTAAAAAATGCCTGCAGAAGGTCACAAACAACAAATGGGTGGACCAACAGGGTATAGAAACTAAATAAATTAGGTTCTAACCCAATGTACAGTGCAAGAGAGTGAATACAAAAGAAATAACTGTCCTGTGGAGGCTCTGAGAGCAGACAATCGTCTGAGAATAAATGCACAATCTCAGAAATTGCTGTAGATGTAAAAATGGCACAATATTCAAGACAGCTAGCATATACCAATTCTATTTAGAAAAAGTAGCATATACCAATTCTATTTGAAAAAAGTGGCAAAATGGGCAGTCTGGTATAAAACAAGCAGTCCGTAAACAGCTGGTGATTCTCAGGTATTACACCCTGGATACCCTTAGGTAGCCATAAATGGTCAGAATGAATCAGAGAAAAAAAAAAGTGACAAGTAGCTGAAGGTTAGTAATACAGACATAAGTAATCTAGACTACTGTATTAATTGTTAATTGTATAATTCAGTAACTCTGGAATTACAGTTAAAGTAACACTTACTCTGCTGTTGACCGAGTCACGGCGTACGCCCCAGTAATTGGATCAGACAAGTGAAAACAAGCGCAGTGTAACCAAGTGACACTCCTAGGAAAACATACCCTATGGAAATGAAGCATAAAGTCAAATATGACAGATACCAAGTCGGGAAGCAAGTAAGCTCGTGGTATATGTCAGGTCATTTAGAATCTAGCAGGGATAGGCTCAAGAGACAGAAAATGGACACCAGAAGAACTTACTTGGATGAACCGGTGTCAGCTAGAACGTGGTTAGCAGTTAAGTTATAACATACACCATCAGGTTGATAAAGCAACATTTGTGGATGCAGAGATGATCGTAGCAGATGTATCTCAACAAATGCTATTCATAGGGCCTCATTACAACCCTGGCGTTAAGGGGTTAACGGCGCCGTAAAAGGCTGCAGCGCCGTTAAACCCTTAACGCCAGATTCACACTTTAACGACTGCTTTTTGCAGGCGTTAAAGTCCAACCCGCTAAGAGACCTTGGTGCTAATTACGGCACCGTAATTTACAGTGCCGTAATTAGCGCCTTCCCCATTACCATTGAGCCCTATGGGCCAAAAATGGGAATGGGGAAGGGGCCATGGTGAATGGGGATTTACCGCCCCGCCAACCTTGGAATGGGGCGGTAAATCCACCATCCACCATGGCGGAATCCGGCATGCACCATGGTCCAACGACAGGGTTGTAATGAGGCCCAAAGTGTCTGGCAAATAAAACGATAAGTACAAACTCTACTAACGAAATGGACAACCTGTCTGTGCATATGTTATTTAAATACACATTGTCTCGAACATGAGTGTAACAACGCACCGTATAGTAAAATATTACATTATAGACGACACGAATTAAAAAAAGCGGAAGAGCGGCATGCATCCGAAAGACAGTGGTGATATAATGTAGTTCTGTGCCAAAGCGTGCGTAAAGTCCTGAAAGCGGCCCGTGTCGTCAATGCGTGTGGGTCCGAATCAAACGGGCCATAACTGACACACTGGCGCCATCCGTATCTTCAAGTGTATCGGGTAGTTACGATGACAATGAGACAATTTGGGGCCCGAGGAGCAACACCAAGATTAAGAGGCAAGTGCACTCGTATACAGCTAGTATACTTAAGCCCAAAGAATCTAGAATCGTATGCTTACGGGGAGTGGGAACCTTCATCTGGTATCCATTATAGAAACAAGCACAGTCTCTCAGGTAAATGGAGAAAGGACTGCAAAATAAAACTGACATCTCAATATATACTGTGGAGCAACACGGTACTAGTCACGTATGGAGCACGTTCAAAGGGAATAAGTGTGACCATATTGGAAAGGAGCCACCATTCACATAGCGCTGTTATAAACCTCACTGGGATTTGTACAACAAAACGAATGGGCCGCATAACGCGAGAAAAAAGAGGGGGGCTATAGAAAAGAGAATGAAGATGGCAAATAAAAAATAGTTGCATCTAAAATCAAGATTACATCCAAAAAAAGGGAAGGGTTAGAAAGCGAGGTCTAATTGTTCATTGAGGCCAATAAAATGGCTTTTGGTGAGAAATATTAAACTCATCTCCTCCTTTGTCAAAATATTTCTACTTGTATTGTCGCCATTAGCAGGGCGTACGTTTTTCAAAACTGTCCATTTCAGATCTTCACAATCATGATTATTCATCAAGAAATGACCAACCATAGGAGCTGTGATGTTTTTATTCCTAATGCAGCTCTTATGTTCGGTAACGCAGATCTTTATTTTACGTTCCGTTTGTCCAATATATAATTTAGGGCAAGGACACCAGATGGCATATATAACTCCATTCATGTTGCAGTTTGTGAAGATACGTTATTGCCAGGGTTTAGTCAGACCTATAACAACCATTGTGGTACGTTTGGTAGAAGAGCAGCATTTGCAACTACTGCAAGGGGCATGACCACTCGGTCTTGCTAAACACCATTGTTCAGTAATGGTGAGCTGAGAAGTAGAATAGTCACTAATATCATTCCTGGTAACGAGTTCTTTGAGATTACATCCGTGTTTGAACGTGGATCTAGGTACCGAGACCGGATTGTTGCTTTTGGATAACAAGTGCCAGTTCTTTCTAATTATGCTGACAATTTTATGTGACAGCGGATTATAAGTACTGACAAAAACCAAACCGTTGGGTCAGATGTAGAGGATTTTCACTTGTACTCAAGAAGGGCTTGTCGATGATTATTAGAAGCCCTTTTAGGAGACCGTTTTACAATTTGTCGAGGATAACCTCTTTGCATAAGGTTATTGTTCAAAATACCAGCTTTATCCTGGAAGGTATCAGTGTTGGTACTGTTTCGCTTCAACCTAAGAAATTGGCTGAAGGGAAGATTGTCACAAAGTGTTTTGGGATGGAAACTGTCATACCTCAATAGGAGTTTCTGTCAATGGGTTTATGAAACAGTTTTACTTCTAGCGTGCTGTTGATGTTATTTACTAGAATGGTAAGATCTAGAAAATCGATTCTGTGTCTATCATAATGAATCGTGAATTGTAAAAAGGGATTGATGCCATTGAGCCAATCAAAGAATGGCAGCAGTTGTTGTTCGTCTCCATGCCAAATCATAAGCACGTCATCAATGTACCTTTTCCATAGGGTCTGGTGCTGGCGAAAGATGTTCGTTTCACTATAGATGCTCTGTAGTTCAACTGAATTAACATAAAGGTTAGCCGGAGTGGGTGCCACCACTGAGCCCATGGCTGTTCCATGGATCTGTTGAAAAAAATTGTTGTTGAATTTAAAATAATTCTCCGTAAGGGCTAATGAAGTGCACCAAAGGATGAACAAATTGGGCGTAATACCAGGTGTACGTTTAGCCAACAGTAGCTCTTCAATCATATCTAAAGTAGATGATTGTGGAATCTTGGTATACAGTGAAACAATATCCAAGGTAACCAAAATGTCTTCACTACTCTTAAAAGGAAAATGTTCAATGAGATTGATGACACTGGTGGAATCTTTTATAAATTATTGCATCTCGGGCACATAACCATTTAAGAAAGAATCTGCACATTTTGCTAATGGTTCCAGTAGCGAGTTAGTACCTGAAACTATCGGTCTTCCTGGAGGGTTGACCAAGGTCTTGTGAACTTTGGGTAAAATATAAAATTCAGGAACTCTGGGATCACTCTTGACTAGATATGTTGCCTCTTTGTTGGTAATCCATACTTCAGCTGGGATGCCACATAGGATCGTGGCAGGGTTTGCTGCAATGGGGTACTCTGCTTCTACAATGTGGTTAAGGTGGTGTAAATCTTGAATAAAACACCATGGCCCTCCATTTGCCTTGCAGACAGGGTACACTGCAGTGTTGCATGGAGACTCTGATGGTACTAGGATGCCCCTGTCGATGAGTGCACTATTTATTTCATAAATGCCTTCATCTGCTTCTTTAGTCTGGGGGTATTGTTTGGCCCTTGGCAGGATTGCTCCGGGTTTCACATATTGTTTTACTCCCCCTCATGCTTTTAATGCACCCCACACCATAGGGACTTGTTGTCCATAAGTTGTCGGGTACTTTTGCTAGGTCCTCTTTGCAAACGTGTGGTGGTGCCTCTAGGGCTATTGCCATTTTCTGTGCAACTTCTCTGTATGTTATACGCAGCCAGAAGTACACACTCATCTCCAACATCATTTTGCCTAGTCCTTTGTTTTGTGAGAACAGTTCCTCATCTGATACTTGTGTCAATCGGCATCCTTCTTATTGCTCTCCATGCCTTCCCATCATCGTCAATTGTGTGTACAGCAACCCAATTTTCCCTTGCCACAATCCCCTCTATGTCTATTGGCACAAACTATCCCTCTTTTTCATCTGATGGTGTCTCTGGTCTGAATAGGTACTCACGTGGCCTTCTCCATACCTTCCGTTTGATGCCCGGCTGCCATGCAAGGGCCATGTCTGTTCCATATTGGAACATTTCTGAGTCAACTGGCTCCCCCTCTGTACCGTTATTTCACAATATGTCGGAGGGATTTGTCTAGCAGTGAGCATGTGTAACCTTGGGGTGGAGCAGATTAGGGGGGTCATTCTGAGTAGGGCGGAAAGGGTTAACGGTCACTGGTAACGAGACCGGTGCCGTTAAACCCTTATCGCCCTATTCCGAGTTCCCTTTGCGGGTTGGTACTTAACGCCTGCTTTTTGCAGGCGTTAAAAAACGAACCCGCAAAGGGACCTTGGAGGTAATTCCGGTACCGTAATTTACGGTACCGTAATTACCTCCTTCCCCATTCCCATTGAGCCCTATGGGGGCAAAAATGGGAATGGTGAAGGGCCCATGGTGAATGCAGAATTACCGTCCCGCCAACCTTGGAATGGGGCGGTAATTCCGCCATTCACCATGGCGGAGTTGGAAAAATACCAGCGTCAACCATGGCGCTAATAGCGCCATGATTAACGCAAGGGTCGTAATGAGGCCCTATGACTTTGTTTGTGAATGAGATAGTCATGTTCAGTCTACTCATTGGGCCTCATTATGACCCAGGCGCTAATGGGTTAACGGCACGGTAAAAGGCTGCGGCGACGTTAACCTATTAGCGCCTAATTACGAGGTCCCTTTGCGGGATCCGACCTTAATGGCTGGTTTTACCAGCCGTGAAAGTAGGGACCCGCAAAGGGACCTTGGTGCTAAGTACGGTGCCACAATTTGCGGCACCGTAATTAGCGCCTTCCCCATTCCCATTGAGCCCTATGGGGCAAAAATGGGAATGGGGAAGGGCCATGGGGGCATGTGGAATTACCGCCCGCCAACCTTGGAATGGGGTGGTAATTCCCAATTCCGCCATGGCGGACACTGGCATGGACCATGGTGCTAATAGCACCATGGTGCTCAGCCTGGGTCGTAATGAGGCCCATTATGTTGCATCCCAATGGGCCTCATTACGACCCAGGCGGTAAGTTACCGCCTGGGTCGTACCTTTACCACCATGGCGTAAACTATGTTTACGCCATGGTGGTTGGCGGACTTACTGCCCCATTCCGAGGTGAGTGGGGCGGTAAGTCCCCATTAACCCATTTACCCTTCCCCATTCCCATTTTTGCCCCATAGGGCATAATGGGAGTGGGGAAGGCGTTAATTACGCCACCGTAAATTACGGTGGCGTAATTAACAACAAGGTCCCTTAGCGCCATGGATTTTAACACCTGCTAAAAGCAGGTGTTAAAACCTCCATGGCGCTAAGGGACCTCGGAATCAGGCGGTAAGGGTCGGGGCTTTTTACGCTGCCGTAAACCCCTTACCGCCTGGGTCCTAATGAGGCCCAATATGTTTACAGGTGCTTGTTTTGAGTAAAGTAGAAGTAAAGATAAGTTGTGATCTCCTATAGATAAGGAGATGTTATCAGTAAAGGGAACCACTCCTCGAGCCCCAGAGAATCCTTGAGTGTTCATGGCATCGCCTGACAAAGCAAATGTCCCCTCCTATTTAAATGACCTAGTCTCCCCAGTGTCAAGAAGAAAGGAAAACGTTTTGTCACTTATCACCACCCATATGCAAGGTTCCTCCACAGGATTGGGTGTGACCGACAGGATGGGACACAACAAGTTCGCTTGTGGGGTGTCCAATTGTGGGTATAGTGATAGTGCGTTCCCCGTGTAAGAATTGTGCCCAACTATGGTTACCCTTTCCCATCCTTTTCACTGGTATGGTTGCCATTGTGTTCATAGGTTCTGGTGAGTGGTCCTGTAACTGTGTTAGCTGTTATGCTGCTTGTAAATACTGGGGCAATGGTGCTGTGATTTGTTCTGCTGCTTGTTGGGGTGCTTGCATTTGTGGTGCTGTTGGTTGGGGTACTGCCATTAGTGGTGTTGTTATTGTTGTTTGAGGTAGTGCCTGTGTGGGATGTATGTTTTGTTGTGGCATATTCTGCAGTTGTCCTGTTTGTTGGACGTCTTGGAAGTAATAGCCGTTTTACCCTCCTTGGCAGTTCTGCTGCCCCTGTTCACCCCACCCGTGTTGCATCCCCCTGCTTCTGCATGTACAGGAAGTATGACCTAGCTGCCCACAAGGTCAGCACTGGGGTGGCACCCTTGCTTGCCATGGCAACCCCTCACCCTAACTTTGTCCCTTTGACATGTGTTGTGTGTATCCCCTGTACCCCCCATGGGGTTGTGGGATTGTAGGCCAAAACCCGCCCTCTTTGGAACCCTCCCCTCCTTCTATAATTGTTTTGGTATCCACCCATTCTCATGTATCCTCCTCCCATGGGTGGTGCGCATTGCTGAATGGTGCTGTATTGGTGCTGTGGTTGGTGCTGGGGATGTGGTTGTGAAACTGTCATCTGTGCCTGTGAGCCTGGACTTGTTATGAGTGCTCCTTCTAGTGCATATTTTGATCATTTCTCTTGAACCAATTTTGCTTCATCTGCCTTCCTCTCTTCTGCCTTTTGTTTTACTTTCTCTTGCCACAACCTGCGATGGTGCACTATAGTAATTTCTATTTCCGGCCAAGCCTTTGCTTTCATGCCTACCAATTTGTTCAGGTATTTCTGTACTAGACCTGGCAATCCCTGCATCAAGATATGATAAAAGATTGCTATTGTTTTGATCCATTGCTCTCGAGTTTCGAGGCACCAAAGCTCTGGAATTTCCTGGATGTAATTAACAGGATGTTCGTTGTCACACATCTTGGGTATTACATCCGTAGTGCCTGCCATACTGCAGCCCTGCAATTAGCAAATGGTGATCTATCATGTTCTGTGTTTTGGGTAGTCACCCCTGGGAACCATGCCCTCTTCAAAATGTCATTGGCAGCGTCACCCAACATTGATACAAGCAAGCCATTGACGTCACCCACTGCCAACCTGTGTCCAGCTGTTAGTTTCTCCATTTCATAAATCCATTTCCCAGCTCCACCACTTAATGAGGGTAGTCTGCACTTAATATTCTCTTTATCTGTGTGTTTCCAGGGAACGTACTGCGGCCTTGTTCCTCCCCGTTCCAATAACGGCATCTGCGAGTACACAGACCGATCTTCAGGTGTCCGCCTATTCTGTATTATCTGAATTGGCCCCCTCTCGTCCTCAATTTCCTTGCCTATGTCTGTTTGCTCTACTGCACATGTCAGTTGAGGTATGATTTGTGCCTCTGTCAGCCCCCCCTGAGTGTCCTCTCCTACGCCCTGGGAGGTCCCTAAGCCTATTGTCGTATGGCATCTGTGGGGTCACCCCCTCTGTTGTGTCTTGAGTTTAGTTGCCTATGGCCTGTCCCTTACCTCTCTGTTCTTGTGACCTGCACTCCCAAGAGGTCCCTTCCGCTATTCGTGTTAGATAGAGTCTACCAGGCCCCTCCCTTTCTTCGTCACTGTTGCCACCATCCTCCATCTCTGCCTTTTGCCTTTCCTCCCTCATGTCCCTCTCCATTAAGTCTCTCTGTGCCCTCTCTAATAGTGCCACACACTCCTTTCGACCATGGTCCTGCAGTTCCAATTCCATTGCTATTCATCTCTTTTGCTCCCTGTCTGCCTCTTCTAGTCTTGCTTCCTCTGTCTCCCTGGAGTTGTTCCTCTTCTTCTACCTATGTTACCCTTCCTCGACATATGTGGCCCAGTTCTAAGCCTTCTATTGCCCTGTTTGCAGCTGCTGCTTCCCCTGTGGTAACCCCTTTTAACTTCAAAAGTATCTGTGCCGCTACCCACTCTTCAGGACCTATTCCTGCAAATTCTGTTTTTGCGCACCTCAGCCCTTCCTCGTCGAGGTCGGAGCTGTCAGCCACCTGACTTGCGCCTCGCTGTCGCTCTCTTTGGGCATATGGGAGCAGTTTATATGTAGGGTTTGAGTATCCTTCTGCTGCTTTTAATTCCCTTTATAGGTATATGCCCTGCTCCTCCTCGTCCTCTACATCATTGGATGTTACGCAAGGCGGTGCGGGAGGCAGAGCAGAGGGGTCGGCTCCCTCCTCCTTCACCTCCCGTGAGGTCAGCATCCATGGCCTGTCCTCCTGCAACATATGCCACAATTCAAATATCTCCATATGGTTAGCTAATTTCTTTCCTTTGTATGTCCTCTGTAGGTGGGTCAATAGTGATTGCAACACGTCCTTGGGGAAACTGCCGTTAGGCGGCCGCAGTCTTTCTATTTTTACTTCTGTGCTTTTGCACCAATGTATACTATATTTTACTATTTTGTCTTTATAAAGAGGCCGTGTCTTGCAAAGATGCTGGATGTGAGTTAGGACCCCGTTATACAGAACCCCCACATCTCCGTGTGAATACATAACAGTGTTATCCTTTATCTGACCTCTAATCAAGGGTTTCAATGTTCCACTGTCACAGAAAAAAAAGAATAATAATTTGCTGTATGATACAATGCTTTATAACTTTTACTGTTTACGAGTCTCCGCGGCTCTGTACCATACGCGGCATACTCTGTGTACCGTCCCCGCCTTCACCAGCGCTGCCATTGTCCTGCACACCATCTCAATCATGCACATGCGTCTTCAACGCACCGCCACTTGTTCATCTGTCTCTCAATCCTAATGATGTATTGCTAGTCCTTCACTGTTACAACACATCGTCCTATGCACCGACCTATGGGTAACATCACCAAGCTAAAGTTGAACATACAATAAACATTTTGTGCGCACAGAACAATGACCATTGCTTCAACCCCACATTAAGAACCTGCAAATAACCCAAACCCCACAGCTGTCTTCCCACCTCCCAGCAGTGGAATATACTCATCAACATACGGTCCTTTTCTTCACTCTCTCAGACTAGTATGGATTATATACTTAGAGGTTCCCGTAGACCCAATCACTTTCTCCAATAGGTTTTTGAAGTTTGCCACGTAGGATGATGTTAGTAAATATGTAGGTTGACGTCATCAATGACGATTTTGTGTTATAAAAGAATGCTTTTTTCAAGATGCACTAAGAGACCTTACGCTAAGACGTCCGTTGATGTCTGTTGTACTCCCTGTTTTAAATAATTGATATTAAAACAGTTACCTTTTTGCCAACTACCTGAGTCATTTTGATTATTGAAGTTTGAGTAACGTCTGCATCCCCATCCATCTCAAGGGTATTCCTACCTCATGCTAAAGGGATGGGGTCTCCCGGTTCACAAGGTTATAGATATTCAATCAGATGATGTGGGAAGATGGGTTCTGGTTAAGTTACTTATTGATTTCATTGAATATTCCTTCTTAAATGTATTTGGCCAAACCAATACTTACCCTGCATTCTGAACTCTATTAAGAAATGATACACTTAACTCCAATTCCAACCACCTTATTGTATGTGGACACTGCAATGAGATTTTTTCGAACCATACCTTGATTAGAAAAAGTACCCCAAGGAAAGGGAAAGGATGAGCGCCTTTAATACTCAGTTATACGATACTGAGGAATCTTCACGCAGCATGAGACGTAGAGAGCTGTCGTTAGATAGGCTGACTCTAAATAGAAATGAGGAGCATGAGAGAAGCTGCACAAGTTGGGCACAGGTAATATCAGATGAAGAATGGGAAGCCTGTGAAAGAGAAGAAAGAGAAGAAAGAGACACAGATCAAGGACGTGAGAGACGTCTCTCTAGGGGTAAGGGAATAAGATGGTTGGATTCAACTGCATCCGCATCTAAAGTGCCAGAGTCAGTGACATAGTCAGATTGGCATGAAGGACTGCCACACGGTCAGAGTGAGGTGTCTCCCCCGCCATATGTAAGCAGGTTAAGGACAATTCCAGGCAGACAGCGATGTGGGAATATTACCTCTATGGTAGACAGACAAATGATGAGAGAAGAAAAGGAGTTTAGTGTGTCACAGTTTCCCTTATTGGAGAAGGGAGGGACAAGGCCACAGTACATACAATGGCCACAAATGGATAGAGAGAATCTAAAAAACAAGCTCCCAATGTTGACATCTGGAGCTGGGAAATGGATACACGAGTTAGAAAAAATGATGGGAGGTAATACATTGGCCATAGAGGATATCAAGGGACTTTTGATCGCCAAACTTGGTGACAGAGCTGACGATGTTTGGACATGTGCAGGTTACTCTGGTGTGACTACATTTAATACTGTGCATGACGGAGCACCGTTTAACAATTGCAGAACCACTATATGGAAAGCGCTTCGAGTGCTATACACGGATACTTCTGACATGGGAGCCACAATGACGTGCAACATGAAAGAGGGAGATGATCCGTTGCTTTACATTCAGACGTTTCAAGATGCATGGCTACTGAAACTCGTGAATCTTGGGGGAAATCTATACCTGTGTTTTACAGTATATTATTTCGAGGGCTGCCAAAACAGGTGCAGAAGCAGCTCAAGAAGTTGGTAGTAATTGAAGCTAAGCCATGGTCAGAAATATAACTGACCATTGTACATTATTTCAGGCTGCTGCAAGAGAAACATTGCAAGAAGAATGATGCAAGGAAAGGCGAAGAGGCCAAATTAGTGCAGAAAATATTGTCAAAATACGCCATTGAAGGGGCAATGTTAACTAGCACAGATGGGTCCAATGCGCAGCAGGTCAATAACCAAAGACAGTTTGATCAAAATATTAATGGGTTCATCCCTAGAGGAAGAGGTTACCGAGGAAGGGTATGGCAAAATAATCAGGGAGGCTTTCAGAATATGCAAGGCGGAAATCAGAATATGCAAATGGGCAAATTATCAGACCGCCGCCAACGTGTTGGACGTGTGGGATGAGAGGGCATCTAGCGTGTATGTGCAGAAGTCAAGGGATGGTGCAAAATGATAAATTTACAAGAGTGAGATGAGGAATCCACCTACGTTTTCGCAGCAGGGTGTAGATGGATTTGCGCAGATTCAAACTGTACAGCAGCAAGTGCCGAGAGTGCAGCAAAACTTGCAACCACAGCAGACTGTGACCAATTCCCAACAAGGGCAGTCTCAACAGTCCCTGATGCAACTTCTACAGACTACAGGCCCAGGACAGGTATTGAACTGCAGAGCAGGAAATGCCACTGGTGATGGAGGAAATCCATTCACTAACTGTGGGATGAAATTGTACATGGACTAGGAGACAGCTCACTGGGAGGCCTGATGTGTTCCATCCTATCAGTGACACAAAACCCTCATGAGGAACCAAGGGTAGATTTCACTATAGGGGATAAAGAATATTCGTTCCTAGTGGACATGGGTGCAACACGCTCGTGTATATGTGAAGGCAAGTTTTCTTTATCTGGCGACGCCATGAATATTCAAGGTTTTACAGGAGCCACAAGCTGTGTTTCTTTCACAAAAGAACTTCCATTTTCTATAGGAGAATGTGACATGAAAGTGCCACTATTGTATTCGAGACAGACGCCTGTCAATATATTGGCACGAGATTTGATGACAAAGTTAAATATGACTATCTCGTTCACAGAAGAGGGCATAGTGTGCTCAACTCCAGGAATGCACTGTTTAAACGTGTGCAAGATGATTAGAGTGTACGCAGGACAAATGGTTATGAGAGGCATTCCACTATAACCTGAGATATTCGCATATGGAGTGTGCATATTAATGTTGTGGCTACCAGACCTTGCAAACCGAACAATGAGAACCCCAGATGAGTTTCTATTCAGACCAAGAATACCTATGCATGAGGAAAAAGGACGAGAGTTTCCCTTAACAATCCAAGCAGCCATAGTGTAAGGAAAGATGGCTCTGATTGATGGCTGTGATGATGAAAGCAGACAATGGTGTGCAATAATTGCCATTGAGGAAGGTTACAGATTGACTGACATCACTGAGGACGATCTGTTTAAAGAACAACTAGTTGTGGATGACATGACATTTGGGTAAAAATTATTAAAAGAGAGGTGCCCCAGAAGATGATGCTGGCAAAAAAACTATTTTGATGACGACATGGAAAAGGTGCCTGTCTCAGTATGGACTAAAGGCCCGTATGAAGTAGGCCTACTGAAAGGAGTTGGAGAAGTGAAGATTAGATTGAAACCAGGAGCAATTTTACCAAGAGCACGACAGTATCTCATGGCTAGGGAGGCAGATGGAGGGAATGTCAAGACAATGGGCCTCATTACGAGTCCGGCGGTAACCGCAGCGGTAAAACCGCCTGGTTACCGCCGGACCCGTATTACCATTCCGCCTCCGTGATTCCCTGAATTACCGGGGCATTACAACCCTGGTTTCTCGGGAATCACAGAGGTGGAATGGTGTTAATCCCCATTCCCATTGAGTCCCATTGAGGCCCAACGGGCCTCATTACGAATTTGGAGGTAGCCATGGAGCAATTAGCTCCATGGCTGCCTCCAAAACGGGCTCCATTACCGGGTTCCTGCAATGAGGAATAACCGGGTCATTTTGACATAGGAGGGCCCAGTAATTCCTCCTTGCAGGAACCATTTCCCATTCCCATTTGAGCCCCCATAGGGCTCAATGGGAATGGGGAGGGAGGTAATAACGGGCAGATTTCAACTGGCCCGTTCCTCCCTCTTCCCCTAGCGGGACCCGGAAAGGATGCTTGGTTTTACCAGGCATCTGATCCGGGTCCCGCAAAGGGAAGCTTGTATCAGCACTCCCGTAATGAAGGGGGCTGGTCCCGTACCAGCCCCCTTCATTATGGGAGCGCCTGGGTCGTAATGAGGCCCAATTTCTGCCATGATGGATGAAGGCATCTTAGTGACGTCAGAGTCGTCATGCAATACTTTGGTTTATCCGCTCAAAGACTCAAAAGGAGGGACTTAGTGTTGAATACAAGATTTAAGGCCAATAAACCAGATAGAAGAGGCCAAGTTCCTTCTAGTCCCTAATCTGTCTTCAATTCTGTGTAACATACCTGTTGAGGCATGTTATTTCACAGTGATTGATTTGAAAAATGCATTTTTCTCAATCCCATTGCACAAAGACTCGTAAGATTTGACATCTTTCACGTTCAGACAAGTTCATCTGAAAAGTACAAGGCTGCCTCAAGGTTATTGTGAGCCCCCTTCATTTTTCAATAGAGTCCTGCAGATGGACTTGAGCAACATTGCATTAGAGAGTGTTGTTTTGCAATACTTGGATGACATTCTAGTTTGCAGCACAACAGAGGAAGAGTGCAGACACGATTCTATTGAGTTATTGACTACACTTGCTGGTAAAGGATATAAAGTTGACAAGGAGAAGTTACAGTATTTTCAAAAAGAGGTGTTGTACATAGGCCAATTGATTTCACATGAGGGAAAGAAGGTCACTCCTGAAAGAGCTGAAGCTATTTTAAAAACAGCTAAGCCACACACGGTCAAGCAAATGCAAAGTTTTTTAGGATTATGTAACAACGTCAGGGCGTGGGTATTTGACTATAGCTCTTATACAAGACCCTTATTACAAGCCTTAAAGAAAGCACAGGCAAGAAAAGAAAAAAATGTGTGGACTAAGGCCATGCAGGAATGGTTTCATGAACTAAAAAAGGCCATTTGCACGGCACCAGTTTTAGAGATTCCCAATTATGCAGAGGAATTCTACATGTTTTCACACACATATGGTACTGTTATGACAGAAGTCCTTACACAGAAAACCACATTAGGGTACAGTGGGATTTTAGAATCAGTAATGAGAGGTCATTTACAGTGTGAACAAAGTTTGGCTGTTGGCGCGTCCGCAATACAGAAAGCTACAACCATTGTAATGGGGTGCCCAATGACGTTATTCGTTGAGCAGGCATTATTTTCCATTTTAGAGAAACCAAAAGGTACATTGACATCACAAAGAGATTCTGCTTATGAAGTGGTCATATCAAATCCATTGATTGAAATAATTTGATGCAGAATAGTGAACCCAGCTATGTTTATAGCAGAGCCAGTTACTGAAGGAGAGCCAATACATGATTCCGTAAACTATGAAGAATTCTATGATAAGATCCCCAGAGTTAAAGAAAATGCATTGGCAGAAGGAGAAATAGTCTTCATTGACGTTTCTTCTAGGATCAAACAAAATGATGGACAAAGATATAAAGGTGCTGCTGTGCTGAAGCACATGACAAATGGGGAATTTCGAGTACTTATTAGTGCACGTTTACCCTCTCATTATTCAGCACAGGCTGCAGAATTATTGGTGCTGATGCTCACGCCTGAGAATCACACAGAACAGGAAGTAACAGTGTATAGTGACTCTGCCTATGTGACGTTGACAGTGCCTGCAGGCTTAGCGTGCTGGAAAAGGAGGGGCTACCTCTGAGCAGAAGGCACGCAAGTACAGCACACCGCCTTATTGGACAGGCTCATTAAGGCACTACAAATCCCAGTGGGAATAGCAGTCATGAAAAGCACAGCCCACATGAAAGGGACAGATTTTATCTCATGCGGAAATCAAGCAGCAGACACTGAAGCCAAGTGTGTGGCAACTGAAGATGAAATAATGATGGATGTGGGAATGCCTGATGTGCATGCGAAAATGATTGTTGCGAGGAGTGAGCCGAAGGGCTACAGTAGCATGTCAAAAACTCAGTTAATGGAACTCCAAGGGGAGGCACCACAGGAAGAAAAGAACCTTTGGAAATGAAGAGCGTGTTCTTTAAACCCCTCTGAGGCTCTGTGGCGACAGGACAGCACTAGTAAAGCAGTAATACCTATAGCCCTACTGAAAATAGCAGTGGAACAATAACACTATCCAGCGCATGTAAAAAGAGAGAATCTAGCAGCAACAATTGCGGAAAACTGGTTTGTACTGAACTCAGCAGAGCATGTTGCATTTTTTATGATAAATTGCATAGTCTGTCAGATATTTATGGCTGGGCATACACTACATGTGAAAAGAAGGAGTCATCCCAAGGCCTACTGGTTCTTTTCAGCACTTGCACATCGACTATGTCGATATGATTTAAGTATGTATAGAGTACAGGTATCTCATTGTTGTGGTGTGTATATTCTCTAGATGGAAAGAAGCATATCCATGTACACAACCATACTCTAACTGTGCGGCCACATTCTTGGTGAGGGAAGTGTTTCCCAGATGGGAAGTTTGTTAAGTGATGAGGTCGGATAACGGTCCTCATTTGGTTAACGCAGTATTTGAACAGATCAGCTTGTTGCTTGGTATAAAGTACAATTTTTCATTGGCATATCATCTGCACGGGAATGGCATATGAGAGAAGCTCATTTGCTTGTTAATGGAAAGGATAGCCAAGTAGAAGCTTACTCTGAAGAAAGGATGGTTGCACTGCCTTCCACTGGCATTGTATTCACTCAGAAACCAGTCTGGTTCTGACCACCATCTTACCCCAGATGAAATTGTGACGGGCAGAAGAATGCGGATGCCGTTAATGACTCGAACTAGAGTTAGATGTGATTCTCAGCCAAGAGGAGAAGTGCTAGGATTGGAAATGCAAAACTACCTGAACTGTATGACTTCCAATTTTCTGTAATTTCAGGACAACTGCAGCTACAAGGATGGTGTAGGGCAGTACAGAACACAAAAGGAGATACTGCAACAGGCAACGTTCCGGAGTTACATATACCTCAACTATACCCTGGGTATACCTTCCTAGTTCAGAATCACACAAGGAAAAGCTGGGACAAGCCAAGGTTCCACAGCACTTTTATTGTGGAAGACAATACGCCACCTGCAGTCAAGTTACAGGGAAGAAGAGCTTGGATCTTCCTTGGTGACATTAAGCCATATATCGGAGGGACCCCTCTGCCCGCGCCCCAACCCGGAGAGACTACAGACAATAGTGAAGAACAACAGCATGTGCAAATGAGATCTACGACGAGGAACAAGGACGCATGACCAGTCAAGTGAAAAAAGCAAGGAACCTTTGTAAAAACGTTGTGGCCCAGTTATAAGACATTTCCTTTGAGCAAAATAAAGGAAAAAGGACACAAATACGAACACTCTGTGCATCCTAGTTGCAGGGTAAAAGAAGAGAATTGCATTTATTGTGCCACAAGTAGCTCATTGACTGTGGACTGAGGTACATTGAAGCCTTGATTAGTAAATATATGCCGAATTTCGATCGAAGATATATAAATTGGAAGAGAATACAATATCCTGAGTCATTCAATACAGAGTCGTTGTTTGGAATTACTTATGCTGTCACACAATAGTGACCTCACCAGGAACATATTGACCTATTTCGAATTGGTATTGAGGTCCTACCCATCATTGGGAGGAGAATTGCAAGCATAACAGAGTTTTTGCAAGATCCTGATAACGAAAAGATAATATCAAACTTGCTCACAGTGATTACAGAACAATTTCTTTTACTTCCAGATTACAGTGAGGACAAGACAAATGTCCCTATCTCCAGATAATCATAGACTGGCAAATGCAGTATTTTTTAATTTAATTGAGGATTTTCAAGACCTTGTTGGGAGACATGCTAATGTTGATGTGCTCACATTTATCCATTATCCAGCTAACACTACAAACTTGAGTAAACGTCTTCATGGCATATTAATACAGGTTGCACTTTCTGATCATCAAAATCACAGAAGAGTGTTGAGACTTTCATTCGAGGGGCAGATCGTGGAAATGTTCACAAGAAATACACATGTTTCTATGCTGACAGGGAAGCAACATGCCATCTGGAGTGAAGCAGATTCTCGGTATAGACAGGGAACTAGTCTATATGGAACACATAATATAGACTTGCCAAGGTCATTGTTCATTGTTGGAACATTACATTGCAAACAGAACTGTTTCCAGAGAATAGAGGCAGTCCATTATCCAAACTCAGAGTTCAACTGGTCCAGACCTATTGATCCGTGAAGCAGAGACAGTAGAACCCAGAACGAAGAGATGATAATGAAAATGTATTAAAGAACCAGTTTGTGCTTCCTTAGATGATCGAGATGGGCAGTAGTGAAAGCAGTAGCATTGTCCTCCCGCAGCAGGAGAGACATTCATATTGCCCAAGAAACAAATGCTGTAAAATTACACACAGATGCATTATTTATGCATGCATTATATTCATAATCATATTACTGTCATTAACAATCAGAACTGCATTTTTTATAGGTGCACAAAGCGTTCCTGTGCACCCACCTAAGGATGTGCGCCTGATACCCACAAGAACACCCAGACCTTATATAGTAATTCCTATTCCAATAAGAATGATATAGTGACTGAGGTTGAAATGGATGTGGTAAGCAATGACCCAAACACGACACTTGTTTAAGCAAATGAGTTGAAACGCAGGAGACAGGATCGGCAAAGTAAACCAGACAAGTGATTGATGAAAGTTACACCTACACAGATAATGGGTACAAAGACACCTGGTCTAGTGTCAATGATTTCAGAATCACATTCTAGAGAATGGGGGAAGTTTTGGGCAAACAACGATGAGAAGTTTTACACCAAGAGAAGTTGAGAGACAAATGGAGAAAGCTGAACCTTTAAAGAGACAAAAGGCTTTAAAGAATAAGCAAATAGAGACAACACCTGCAATCGCACCTGGTCCTGAGAGACATGGAAGGCAGACACAGACAGAAATTATAAGAGATATTGTCATGCCTAGTTGGTATATTGAAAGGATGAAGCAAAATTGCACTTTCTCCTATTCGATCAGTACAAATGGAAAAGCCCGGATTATTGATAGAAATGCCTGAGAATCCACCAGCAAGAAGGAGATATACAGAAGTATTACGTGACATTCTTGTGGAAGCTCACATCAAAAGGATAAGAGCCAGAAGAAGCACACAAGAAGACAATAATGAATTGAATGATTACCTGGATAGCACAGCACATTTGCGAAACAACATACGGTACCGACATATTAAGGAAGTTGGAAGACAAACTTCGGAAGAGGAATGCTTTGTATGTGCACTTCTGCCTTTCAGCATGGGAAAGTCAAACATCTTTGTAGCTATCGAGATAGATGTGCAGACAGCACACAGTCTGTCACATATAGCAATGTGCAAGACCAGGGGTCAGTTCATGGGAAGTGATGCTTCTCTCAAATGAGCAACCAAAAAACAGATCCAGATGAAGATGATTATGTTCAAGACATAAAGACAAGAAACAATGCCAAAACAAAGAATATTGTGATCAGATATGAAAAACCTGGAGTTAAAGGAAAAGAGATCAGAAGAGCAGTGAACAAGAAATTGGAGACTGCAGGAAAGACTTCAGAAGAAGCTTGCAGATGAAAAACAGAGGTCAAATGCAAATCTGGGGAACATTGTTTTCACTGGACAGATGGGAGAAGGGAGTAGTGATCTGCAGAGCATGGGTAGTCATCGGTTGTTACCAGGCTACCATTCACATAGTGCAAAATGGATGCAAGCCATTATGGCCAAAGCTTGCTAATCTACTGACATGGGTCGAGACAGATGAGGACCCTTGCAGATAATACCATTGGAGAGCCCAAAATTCTGTTTCAGAAATAATGGCACAAGAAAAATGACGTTCCAGGAATGGTGTATGGTACTGCAGTGATCATATATCACTATTGGGTGCATGGATCCCAGGCATACATGAGATTGCCTGAAAAATTGGGGAGGTATATGTACTTTGGTGAATGTCCATGTTCCAGCGTTGGTGATTCCAAAAAGTGATGTGAACATTGACAGTTTCCCAAAGGCAGATGCTCACCTGAGGAAAAAGAGATCTGTGGAACTTATGAAGAGAACAAAGAGGGGAAATTATTTCTCTGCAAAATCCATAGAAGCTTTCAATCCTATCCCATACGAACACAGGTTGTTCAGCCAGACCTCATCAGTGTTCACATCGATCCTGATGCCAAGAATTCAGGTTGGAGCAAATACTAAATGGTTTCAGATAACCAGATGGGAGCTACTACAGACCATCAACACAACCATAAAAGGATTCAATGCAATCAGAGAACAGTTGAGAGCAATCAGAATGATGACACTCCAGAACAGATATGTTTTAAACATGATCACAGCTATGGATGGAGGTGTTTGTGTATAAATCGGAGAATCATGTTGCACATTTATACCTTCACACGACAACGAGAATGGAACCTTAATAGAAGCTATAGATATGCTGAAAAAACTACAGAATCAGATGATGATACCCCCGGGTCTGGTGCACATTAAAAATGAATAAACAAACAAACAAACAAACAAACAAGTTGATGAAGTTGATGAAGACAGCTGGTTTGGAGCACTGTTTTCATAGATTCTGCAGATGCGTTCAATATCCTAGGAGCCCTGTTGGTGATGATATTACTTGGATTCTGTGTGATCCAATTAATAATCTCCCAATGCCAGAAGACTGCAAAGAAAGCCATAGGGATGAAGATCATGATTGATGTCGAGTCAGGATGGAAGCCCCAAGACCTAACTGATGAAGAAATAAGAGACTTTGTGAAGATCAGCATTTATACACCAGGGGGAACAAAGTTCCTGTACCCAAGAGATTATTGAAAATATGTGGGAAAGTGGATCTAGTGCAGTCCAAGTGGAGAATCTCAACTGATGACATGGAACAAGGATGAGCATGTGGGAACAGCAGGATGCTTGAAAGAAGTAATAAAGATATGGACCCCAAGGAAGTACCTCTTCAGACCAAAATGTCTGGATCCAGAGGACGAAAATTAAAAGTGAAGGATGAAGAAAAAGTGGATGCAAAGAAAGAAGTGAGAGTGGTTGATGAATCACCCAGAGGGGGGAGTGAAGAGGAAGTGTTGAGTATCTTCCCCACTCCAGTTGCCCCCCTGCCATTGCCTATTGAGTTCACACAAAGTATGTGATGTATGAAGAACAGTTGAATGAGTAAAGAGCAGCAGATGGGCTCTGCCCAGTACCTATCAGTATGACAGCACCTATTAATATACCAACACCAAAGAATACCTGGACAGTAAGGTATCCATTAAAAAATCCATACTTACATACTAAACAATATGACGGTTGTTTGAATAAAATACCCAAAGAAGCAAAGAAGATAATGAAGGAAGATAATGGTGATGTCATAATAAATCAGACTGATGCCCATATACAAGATAAAATGACCTGATAATACTGACAAGAGATGAAATATAGAGAAGATACCATGGATAAGTGACATCTTGAGCCCAAGGTGAAGAAGTTGATGTCAAGATGAAGAAACTTATGCCATATACATAATGAAGATATTTAGTTAGTTTAAACGTGTACAGATGCAAGTAACTGCAAGAGGCAAAGAAATCATGAAGCTTGCTTATGCTAAATTTTCGATAGATTGCGACAAGTGCCAACATTTACAAGTATATACCTCAAAAAGCACTTTATGTATGGATGCAAGTCCACTACGCATATGAGCAGAATTGAACAAAGTTTACAAAAGGCCTCAAATGGAGTGTGTTGTAGCAAGAAAATCGAGAATCAAGACAGAGCAAATCTCAGCTAAGTATGACCATGCCAAGAAGCCGAGGTCTTATCTGGCTGGAATAAGCCAACATTGGATGCAAATAAGGAGAGAAGAGAACAGAGGATCCTGTTCAAAAGGTGAAGATAAGCCACAGACGTCAGAAAACTGGTAGAATTAAATCAAATATACGAAAAGACACGGAGAAAAGCCGATTTCACAGTGTCCCGTCAAAGGCAGCCTGGAAGGGTGAATCTTTCACACCTATGCATGGCTCCCCGCCATGCCTATACTCCTTAAAAGTTCTCAGAGCACAGAGCAGACCCAAGGACAAACTACAAAGAAGTAATTGACACATGACTACTGAGGTGATGATTGATTGTAGCATAATTGGTGGGAAGCTGAGGTGCAGATTAGCTTCTCTGCACCTGGATGTTCTTTCTGCTGCTAGACGTGGGTGGAAAAGTATGAGTGGGGTTGATGCCAACCCAATCATAGTGAACCATGTAATCTAGGGTCCTATAGTGAGTAGAGCCAATGGGACGTCATACTTTTGGTGACGTTCATAGTGGCCATTTTGAAGGATGGCTTAGTTGCCCCACCTGACATTGATTATCCAATCCCCACACCTCATTACGTTATACAGGTATAGTACCGATGCTAAGTTACCTTCCTTTAAGCAATCACGTAGCATATTAGGATTTTAAGATTGCCACGTAGAATGACGTTAGTACGTGCGCAGTTTGTACGTCAGCAATGACACATTTTTGCTATAAATATTGTGTTTTTTTATGAAAGTAAAGAGAGCTAGAAGATTGAGTGATTGCTGATGTTCTTTGTACTCCCTGTTTTATGAACTTGTCATTAAACAGACTCACTTTGCCAAACTATTGAGTTGTCTTAATTATTTGATGCAAGAGTATGAATCTGCATCCCCATCTATCTCGAGGGTACTGCTACTCATCTTAAAGGGCTGTTTGGAGATCATCCAGTTCAGGGCTGATTTGATAGCCTGTGAGTAATAATGACTAACAGTCATAAAAGTAGTTTCACTGCCTCCAACCATTCAAGTAAACTTGCAATTGAAACAACAACTGTTACCAGGTAAGTAAGCAAGGGACAGCACTCCACATAAGGTGGGATGTACTGGCTTACTATATAAAATGTAAGAGGGTTGGAAATTCTGCTTTACTTCTTGGTAACAGTAGTTCACCCAAGAAATAATAATAGAATTACAAGCAATCCACTGCATTTAAAATGCTGTGTACTGCCATAGTACTTTACAGTCAGTCCAAAGTTATAGGAAACTATAAATCCACTCATACACTATGGAGAGGCATCAGAAGGTTCTCCATAAAAAAATAATATAAGACTAGGTGAGAGGGAAAAACGATTCTCACTCACCCAGTAACAAAGTAAAATAATTACCAGGTTCAAGCAAAATGTTCTGGGGTTGACACAGGCCAGGAGGATTATTCACATTTATGAAAATCTTTCCTAACAATGGGCAAATTCCCAAACACACACATCAGCACTCCTGCAACAAAGGAACGTCTCAGCAACTCCGGGGAAGTTCTACCAAGAGTCGACCCCAGGAGGATCCATTCCCAAGAAGAGGACATCTGCAGCATCATCCTGTGACCACCAGAGCAATTTGAGTGACTGCTGCTGTTACAGCTACAGCCCTCTTTTCCAAGCGACAGGGAAGACCCAGACTGGATGACTTCCTTCCTAAGGAATATAAGGGAATCTAAGGGATGCTAAGGAAACTTCAACATTTCCAGAATGCGGCAGCCAAACTGCTCCTTGCCCTCTCACCCAGCGAACACATCACCCGCGCAGTGAGAATCCTGCACTGGCTCCCAATTAGCCTAAGAGCAACCTTTGTTGAACAAATTAATCTCCTACCAACCCCCCAGAAATCTCATATCGGGGTCAGCTTTGCTCCTGGTTATCCCACCGCCCATCTCCAGTTGAGTTGCTGGATCGGTTTTCTCTATCCTAGAGCCCACATTTGGAACAAACTTCCTCTACACATCTGCCGCTCCGAAAACTACCTCTCCTTCAAAAAAGCCCTCAAAACCCAGCTCTTTACTGCTCTATCCTGAAAACATCATTAAACCAAAGTATATGAACTGTCTCCCCAGGCGTGGCCGGCTCCAAGTGTGGCATCTCCAACCTTTTCCACACTAAACACACAATGGTGCTGACAAGGCTCACAGCTGCCTGGACCACACACACTCTCATACACCTATCACAACCTGTCTTCCCTCGAAGCGCCACTAGCTGATTCACAGCATTCTCACATGCAATGTCACAGAATTGAGGAACAACTGCTCCTGGCAAATGGACTTAGTACTAGAAGCACAGCAGTTGAGATGGAAATAACACATTCTCCACCGCATTTGAATACCTAATGCATATAGATGAACCTGGGCTCCTGTGCCGATTAGTTGGAACGTAGACTGTTGTTTGCTGCTGTTTTTTAACAGCTGTAAAAACCAACAGAAGAAGCCAAACACCTGAGCGTGAACCCTTACATCAAACATCTCCAAATGGAGGCAATGGTATGTATAATACACCACTCCACTGGCCGCAGGCACGGCTAACCACACACATCAATATACAGCAAGTACTACGAAAGATAATGTGGTTGTGCTGTTCACATAAATTCTCTGCCTACGTACACCCGACTACACCTCAACACCTCTTGACAGCAGGAAGCGGTGCAGTCCTACGATAATTTCAGGAGCGCTGAACACGTAGCGCATCACTAATACTGGTGCCACCCCCATTCTTTTGGACACTCATCCACAGGCCTGACTGCATGGGTTGCTTTTCTACTGGAGCCCGGCCAGCCCTGCTAAGCCTTTGGCCAAATGAACACACATATTAATCATGCCACAGGACCTCCAACACTCTGGACTTCAGTCCCCCGACGGCGTTCCCACTAAGAGTGCATTGAAACTATAACAATGGTAGAATTGGCGCTATACAAATGACAAGTAAAAAACAATACAAAGGATTTTGCACCAGGACAATGTTTGCCATAGTCCTTGTATTAGTGAGAAAAAAAAAGTATTCAGAGAATAGGCTTTTTGCACTTCAGAAATGTTTTCCCTGGTAATTAAACTTACACTAAGGCAAAGATTCAAAAATATAACCGATAACATCAGTTCAGGGAGCGTCAATTCATGTTCTGGTTGGAGGAGGAGGAAGGGACAGTCTGATTTCTATCATTAATGGGTCTTTACACGGTGTCCAGACTCATATTTTTTGGGTGCAGAATAAAAGCTGCAGCGTATTCTGTAGATTGAGAGTCACCAGTGATCTGGTAGCCTGCTTGATGGCCTTCAATCTGTCAAGGACAACATTGTATAAGGTCACTTATAGAGCTGCAGAGGTAAATGTGTGCACATGTAGGTGGGTTAGAAGTTGTAGAAATATTAGCACACTTGCTATGTTACGCGTAGACGGTACATGGCTGACCTCATTGAAACAGCCTCAGGACCAACGAAGTCCTGGAGTGGGGAGGTGGAAATGTGAAATCATGGTGCCTCGATTGTTGTTATCGGTGGTGGGGTCCAAGTGCATGTTCGAATCCGCAGTAATTGTTGAAAAAATAAAATGCTGAATGTGTGTTTTATGCGCATTCGGCGTTATATTAAAAAAAAAGAATTCCTAAAATGTCGAATAAAGGACCAATGGTTGCGGGGGTGTCCCTGAACCATTTGATCGACATTTTTTGGATTCACGGTTTGCTTTCATAAAAAGGAAAGCGAGGGAAATTCACATTTCTTTTTTTTTTTAAAGGGACCTTGCAGCCCCCCCAATGGGAAGGAGGAACTCACGTTGCAGGGAAAGAGCTTTGTGAGTGGACATAAGGTAAGTGTGCCCACACAGGTAGGATTTAGAGGTAGGAGATGGAGGGTAGGGAGATAAGGGCCGGTGGAGATGTACGAGATTATTGCACGCAGTACATTTAGAATTCATAATTTTTGGATTCGACATTTTCAGCAACGCAATAATCACGTATATCCGTGCATATTGGAATTACTGTAACATGGGCGGCACGACTAAACATTAATCTGCTATTAGCACCATGGTCCATGCCGGTGTCCACCATGGCGGAATGGGGAATTACCACCCCATTCCGAGGTTGGCGGGCCGATGATTCCCCATGCCGCCATGGCCCTTCCCCATTCCCATTTTTGCCCCATAGGGCTCAATGGGAATGGGGAAGGCGCTAATTACGGCACCGTAAATTATGGTGCTGTAATTAGCTCCTAGGTCCCTTTGCGGGTTGGTTTTTTAACGCCTGCTAATAGCAGGCATTAAAGTGCAACCCGCAAAGGGACCTCGTAATCAGGCGTTAAGGGTTTAACGGCGCTGACACCTTTTACGACGCCGTTAACCCCTTAACGCCTGGGTTGTAATGTGGCCCAATATCTCAGTGAAGCTCCAGGAATATCCAGATTTGGTCCAGTTTCAGGCATTGTGGATCCTGTACAGAATAGCAGGGGAAGAAATCTGGGCTGCTCATAGGCATCTCCTGATGTGCTCCAGGTCAAATCACTGTAAATCATTCAGTCGCAGAGAAGTGTAGACAGAGTTATCTTCAATTTGCAATGCAAGGCTTTTATTACTGTTAATGACTAGTAATCTAGCAACAGGATTTCTAGTTAGTGCTCTACAGAGACCAGAGTGTGACAGAGGTACACATCCATTAAGGTATACTCAAATTAAGTTTTGCTTGATTACTGGGTTTGTCTCCTAGCTTCAGCTCTTTACCAGGTGTTTGTTTGGAATGGTGATCTTGTACAAGACATCTCTCAACACTGTATTGCTCAACCACTGTGCTTGTTGGTGAGTGTTCCTGTAAATGGAATGACCTGCAGGATCAATATCACGTCTCGTACTTCCGCTATCTAGTGGGCAGGATATTGCAAAGACTTCCTGAATTAAAAAAAAAACACAATTGTTATTTAATTCAACACAGTGTATTGTTTTTTTTCTAACATAATGCAACTATAAAACATAATGGGTGGAACTTGGAAGACATTGTGCTAAGTAGGAGAGATGCTGTGCATCACTGATGATACCCAACAAGGCAGAAACGCATGTCTGCTTTTGCTATTGAGGCAATATGCCCCGAGGAGGCAGGCCGAACCTGTAGGTAACGGCCCTACGGCCAAGTTAAGGGCCCGAGCGCAGTGAGGGTCCCTTAAAGAGGGCGGTGGTGCTGTTACCTAAAGTGTCGGCCCCGCCACCGAGGGACATATTGCCATTAGCACATGTGTAGTTTTCTACACGAGTGCTAAAGATTATTTTTTTTTAAATCATTTAAAAAAAAGAAACATACCTTTCCTGCAGCCCCCCAAGCGGGCCGTAGAGTGCTACTCAAAGCCGTAGTCCGTTTTCATTGTTGATGACTGTAACATCATAAACATGAAAACGGACTGTGGAACAACAACACTACGAGCCCCGGTGCCGAACAAGAAAGGTACGTTTCTTAATTTTTTTAGGGAAAACAAGACATCGTTAGCACCCGTGTAGGAAACTAGTTTCAAGCTCCAAAGCAACCTCAGGGAAGTCTTTTTACCAAGATAGATAAACATGCTGTGAGTTTACGAGTCCTGTGTCTATATTGTTGCCAGTATGCAACTTTCTAATGCTGAATGTTGGACTCAGCAAACAAAGTTGAAAGTGTATTGTTCCCCCCCAAAAATGTTCTTACACTTACAAGGATTACATTTCGATGTACAGAGAAGTATATCATGGACATTCTAAAACGTTTAAAGTGAAACATGCTTAATGTTGCTTAAATTGTCATGTTGTGCCAAAAGAAAATTCATGTTTCAAGTAACTCTATACATTACATCATGTTTCCTACTTCCTAAACATAACTGTAAAGTTCCGTGGATGTTGGTGGCCCAACTTACAAACTATTAGTGTTCAGCACTTTTCTTAGAGCATTTAATGATGCTTAATGGGCCAAATTGCGTGCAGTTTCGATGTAAATGATTTATGTTTTGGCACCATTTGGCACATTATGCAACATTAAGAGTTTTCACATGAAACTTTGTAGAATGTCCCCTTTTCTCACAGCAACTAAGGGCCAGATTCTTAATATGTAGTCCAAATGAACGGAACATGGAACATGAGCTGAAATACTTTCACAAATGCTCAGGTAACCAAATTATCAAAGGTGACCTGAGCATTTCAGGAGGGGCTGGGCAGTGGGGCAAACATGTGCTATCCTGCCCCCTTGCAAACATTAGTGTCGCAAGTGTGCCCCTGACAGTAATGACAGTAATGGATGAAAGGCTCCCTGAAACAAAGTGTTGCTGAGAGCGCATATCATAGACAATAGCCAGTCTTCGTGAAATGCATGAATAAAACGCATTGCCATCCTTGATTGGGGGATAGAAATTCAAGTGTATAGCTGTCACACTTAAAAAAAAAGATCATATCATAAGGGCGCCCCCTGTGACTGTTTCAACATGTGCAGTGGGACGACCCTCCTTTCTGAGCATTTGAAAATGTATTGTGTTTGTGAATGCATGATGCGCTTTTAAATGCTCAGAAATGCCCCCTGATACACTCAAATATGCAAAGAGGTGAACAAGTTCAACTGAATGAGCGCATCTAAGATGCGCTCATTCAGATGCCGTTTGAGAATGGGCTTGCTTCTTTTTTGGCACATGTTTTAAGATGAGCGAGCATGTGTCATCACTTGCGCCCAAAAAGGTTTTGAGAATCTGATTCTATGTGGTCTAACAACTCATCAAAAGTATCTCTAGCTTCCAAAACATATGTAATGACGTGCTTAGCTCAACATAGGCAGCACCAGAGAGGGTTAGGGAAAAGAGAATACATGCCAAAAAGGTGGACAAGTCAGTTATAGATTTGGTCTTTCCTCAAGAGTCCTACCAACATGGAGGAGAATAGACAGTGTAAAACCCAGTTTCACCGGTCAGCCAATGGGAGTTGGAGGAGTGTGAGGCTCGGACTTGTCCTTGAGTTATTGGAGACCAGGAAATAGGCAGTGGTGCAGGGTATAAATCAACATAACATAAACAGAGGAAGTGGAGAGGTGGCAGTAGCAGAGAACAGCAGGGGCCCTCAGGGGCAAATAATGTTAAAGAGGAAGTGGCAACATCTGAAGGTGATAAAGACAATAGGAGGTGTTGAGTCTTAGGAGAGTGACAGAGGAGGTGGTGATATGAAAATTATGGTGGTTGCAGGATTAGGCGATAATGTCAGGAGAAGAGAGTCAAAGTCAAGATGAGGTGGTGAAAGTGAGGCTGCAAGAGAAAGTCTGTCACCCAAGGGGAAGGAAGAAGTGATTATGTTGTTGTATAAAACTTAATGCTAATTAGAGACTTTAGCTAGCATACAATATACACAGAATACAACACAATATAGAAATCACATTCTAAACATTTCTGACACAAATAAAATAAAAATATCTTAAGGTAAAACGGACACAATGGGCCTCTTTACGAGATTTGCAGTAAAAACCAATCCTTTCCGGAATGGAGGCAATACCGTGTCCGAGTAGCACTGATGCCGCTAGCAGCGGCTGATTACGAGAATTTGTGCACGCGCGTACCGGCATGCAGTAACGTCAGTACCGGCATGCCGGTAACAACCCTCAAACACCTGTTAGCGGCATCATGCAATGCGCTGACACCCCCTCCACCTCCGTCCACCCCTAAATAATGGGGTCCGGAAATACCAGGCCTGTCAATACCGAACCGGAAGTAATATCATTGCGCCGGAACGGGAAATGCAACGGCGGCCATCTTGAAAAACGCAATCCATTGCAATCCTCGACACACAGGACCTCGATCCCCAAACCACCACTTACATCTCCAGCAGTATGCCAAAGGCCATCAAGAAAGGTGTCTCCCGTCAGCGCAAGGTGCGCTTTTTGGAGGATGAATTGAATATGTTGGCAGACACTCTGGCCCAGAATGGTGATGTGGTCTTTGCAGTAGACCTCAGGTGACCTGCTCAGATCAAGAAAAAGGAGATATGGGAGGAAGTGGCCAGAAAGGTCAGTGCAGTCGGCACCACCGCCTACACCATCAAAGACGTGAAAAAGTAGTGGGATGACCTACACCTCCGTATGCGGACCATTCTATCGTCCAATCAGAGCCAAGGTCTGGCAACAGGTGGCGGGGACCACTCCCCCATCAAGCTCACCAGATGGGAGGAGACATGTGCCAGTACGATCGGCATGGAGGCCATTGCGGGAGTCAGAGACATGGAGCGTGGACTACCGTCATCGGCAGATGGAGGTGAGTGTCCACACAAACCACTGGAATCCAAAGCATGATGATGGCCTACAAATGTGACAGTGACATAAGCTAATGCATGGGCCATCACACACACATGGACACATCCCTGTCTAGATACTGTCCCCAGCACCGTCACATCAACATCCATGCAGCATGACAATGCCATACCTGAGACCCACCCCTCAAACATCTAAACGGCATGTGTCACACTGCGCGCAGTCCACAACACAAAGACATGTCACACAGCATACACCACTTAACACATGTGAGAACCTGACTTATGCCTGAATAACCACCCCATATAGAAAGCAACCTGTATGACACAACTCCAAGACAGCAAATCATCACATGCGTACAACTGCACTAATACCAATGTATGCATGATGCATGTACAACTATCACTGATGCTGTGCCTCTCCCGGTCTCCCACAGGCAAAGATTCTGACAGCGACAGTGAGGATACTGTGGCACAGGCCAGGACACCATCCAAAAAGCCCAAGGCCAGGGATGACGGCACCAGGCCATCATCATGAAAGGCCACTAGCAAGCAACTGCCACCCAAACCAATACCAACAGAAGATGCCAAGGCACAGGGGCGGCAAAGAACTGCCACAAAACCAATAGATGAAAAACAGGTGGAATTCACTGATCCTGAGGCAGTGGCAGATGGGACCCTGTCAGCAGCAAACAGCTCCATAGGGGAGGCAGCTGCCACAGTGCCCCAGAGTGGAGACGAAGGACAGTGCCAGGTTGAGGAATGTCTACCTGAGGATGACAACCTGCCCATGGATGTGGTACGCACACCGAGCCCCCAGCAAACCCCCAGCACACCCCACTGAGCACCCCAGATAGCACCCCACTGGACCAGTCAGGAGGAGAGGCAATCCAAGAGGCCTGGAGCCCCACATAGGACAGACCTGCATTGGGCCCCTCGGCAGGTGTCCCGTCCACCTCAACAGGCATCCAGGACGGAGAGTGGTGCATAGCCCAAATGGAGGGGCCTCAGCAGGAGCTCACAGGGCTCGTCAAGCAGTATGTTTCTGATGGTGCCTTGACAAGGCAAGAGGCACTTGAAAACACTGCAGCCATGACAGGGGCTGTGTGGGGGAGTTGTGGGGGAACGGGGAGGAGGGAGGGAGTGTGTGGGGGAGTTCTGAGGGGAGGGAGAGAGGAGAGGGGGTGTGTGGGGGAGTTGTGTGTGGAGCTGGAGGGGGGAGGGTGTGTGTGTGAGGTGGAGGGTCAATGCACTTTGTATATATCACCTGCACCCATTGTGTACAAAAAAACACATGAATGGACATTGTTTATTGGGTATATGTGATGTATTGGTTTACAGTGCACAGGCTGCTTGTACCCCCACACCCAGTGCCCAGAGTCACACATTCATGGCACCCACTGCATCCATGTGTCTTAGAAATATTGGCCTATCACAGACTGGCGCACAGCACGTCCCTCATGTGCATCGCCACCTGGCTGATGTACAACCCCTTCTTCTTCATCATCTTCATCCTCACCTGGTGGTTGCTGGTCAATGTCAGGCAGCAGAGGCACATTCCGCCGGATGCACATGTTGTGCAGCATGCAACATACCATGATGATCTTGCCCACCTTCTCATGCCCGTACAGGAGTGCCCCACCCAACCTGCTGAGGCAGCGAAACGGTGCCTTCAACAGACCAAATGTCTGCTCGATCACCACACGGCTATGGGTATGGGCCCAATTGTAGTCTTCTTTGTGCCTGTTCTGTGCGTTCCAAACAGGGGTGAGGAGCCACGGCTTCAAGGGATAGCCAGCATCACCTGCATGGGAGCAAAATGAGGTATGTGTGAGTCAGTTTCCACCATGACGCCTGCACTTATCACCCTCATGCCTGCAGTTATTTGTTGTTCACATGCACATGTCCCTTGATGTGTGCACACATGTTTATTTGCCACTATGTGTGCTGTTCCATGGTCTACAGATGGGGGTTGCACCATCCAGATGATGCAGGGTGTCCACTTCCATGCTGGTGCTCATGTATTGTGGATGCCTACCGCTGTAATTGCAATCATATAGGTGATGTGGAGGGATATGTATGTGTTTTAACTAGCAGCATTGGCACAAGTTTCATCATGATTTGTCATTCATCGGTAATAATTCCCATGATGACATTCAGCGCTACTGTGGTGGTGGGCCAGTGACAATCAGTGTATTCCCTTGGTGGGATTGATTTGTGTGTACTCATGGATGCATGTCCTGTGTTGTGCTTTGCTCCGGTCATGTACATTGTGCTTACTCACTGCATGTTGCTGCATTGTGTTACAGAGGGTAGTGTCTGATGATGTGCAGTGGACATGTTGAGGGATGTGGGCTGGTTGCAATTCTGGCATATTGGCATTGGTGTGCAGCATCCATCATTTCTATGACTTTTAGGTGTCATGTTCAGGTTGAGATGTTTTGGGGCACAGTGTTTTGCAGTATGGGCATTGTCCAGTCACCACCCCAATCTCACCCAGGTGGTGTGTGCATCCCCCCCCCATTACACTGTCATGTGCCTGTCATGGAACTTACCAAGCAGCCAGGCTTGTCGCTCCATGCATCGTGGTATCGTGGAGTTCCGCAGGACCATTGAATCATGAGTTGATCCGGGATATCGGGCACAACAATGTGTGATGAACTTGCTGGAGTCACATACCATCTGCACATTGATGGAGAGGTATAGCTTACGATTGCGGTACGCCACCTCCATGGCATGTGGAACCCCCAATTCCACATGGGTGCAGTCGAGGGCACCGATACAATTGGGTATGCCTGCCAGTGCATAGAAGCCAATTTTAGTGTCAAAGATCTCCTGGGCAGTCGTGGTAGGAATATGTAGTCGCTTGCGTGCTTCAGGAGGGCATCCAGCACTTGTTTCAGCATGCGTGAAAAAAAAGGTTGTGATATGCCATGCATATGCCCCACTGTGTGCTGGTAGGTGCCTGTGGCCAGGAAGTCGAGCACAGATACTACCTTCAGTAGAGGGGGGATGGAGGCTGACAATGTCGTTGTGTATCATGTCCACAATGGTGGTGATGGTGTCCCGGTCCAGGTGGTAAGGGTGTGGATCTTTACAGGAGTTCGGTTGAAAGGACTGGCTCTGATGCGAGGGATTGGTGGCTGCCTGCATGGTACCACTGGGTGCACTGGTGGGACTTGCTGGGCCTGTCTCACCCTCCTTCTCCTCCTGCGTCTCCTCTGTAGTGCCTGTTGTAGTTGTTGCTCATGGAGTAGCAATGCAAGCATGTCCCCCAGCCCCAATATTGCAACTGCAAGTGGGATCATTTTGGTGTGGGAAGGGGTGTGGTGTGTGGGTGTGCTCCTTTTGTGCTGGGCCAGACTCCATCGCCTCCACCTGTGCTGATTGTGTGCACCTGTGGCAGTTGGGAACACAGCACATTGCTATTAGCGGGTGATCCGCAATGCCTGTAATGCCGGCATCGCATTATCCCTAATTACTGCCTTCAAGATGCCGGTAGATGCATGTCCGCGTGACTTGTGATCTCCTCCTGTTAGCGGCATCCCGGTATTGCCTGCCCGAAGGGGCGTGTGCCTGCGCACATGCCGCTATGGAGGGGCACGGTACCAGTGGTGGCGCTGATAACGGGATGTTTACTCGTAATAGACCAGATAGGTAAGCAGTGCCGGTATTCCCTTACCAGCATCATTTTCCATTACTGCAAATCTCGTAATGAGGCCCAATGTACGGCCAATGGCACCTTCTATAGAATGCACAATGATTACACCTTAAAACAGATAAAACGAGCACGAGTTGCACCTAGATTAGCAAGTAATCACAATCAACCATTGTGCAAATTCCATATCACACATTGCCAAAACAAGTGTCACATGAATGTTTTTATAAGTGACAGGAGAAATTACCCACATAAACAAGTAGGTACTTAAGGTTTGGCCAGGTGGGGCATCCTTAGCCAGGCCCTATGAATGTATTTTGAGACAAAGTAAACACCGCCCCAATTATGCGTTCATTTACAAACGGCAATGGCCTCACTCAATGGGTGGATCAAATACAATGTGATTAATGGCTTGAGATACATAATCCTAACGTGTCTTAACCCTTCACATAGGAACATAAAGTGCACCACAGACTCATCCTCAGCCCCACAGATAGGGAATTTGCTATTATGCTTGTCAGCCCGGTTCTGTAGCAAGTTTCCAGACTATTAGACAACCCAGACAAAACTGTATAAATAGAGCCTGTACAATGGAGGAGGTTGGGAGTGTAACATCAATGAGAAACAGGGATTCCCCAGAGGAGGTAAACCCAGAGGTTCGGATGTGGTAACTGGAGATGGAAAAAGCAGAACAGACAAGATGGTGCTGACACACGAGGAAGAGGGCAGGGTTACATCAGGATGTGCAGGAGGATTAGTACAAAGTAGGTCAGAGGATCAGGGAGCAAAGGAAGGCCAGTGTAGAAGGCAGAAAGTGATCTCTTTGATCACCAGAATAGGAAGGTTCTGGCAGATCTGGTCGGCCCTATGTGGAAGCAGATGATGGGAGGAGGAATGAGAAAGCATCAGGGAGATCAATGTCAGATCAGAAAGGTGTGAGGAAAGGAACATGGAGAATGCCCAGGGAAGACGAAACCCCAGGAACTCCTTGCATGAGGCTACATCCACTGACCTGTCTCCTTGCAAGAGTTTGCGCTAATGTGAATCTATGGTATAGGACCCCAGAAAATCGGCATCAGTATTGGACACACATGAACCTAAAGACCCCAGTGCCGGGAAAGGTTGCTAAATCCCTCTTGATCTATACAGACTTGGTCAATGAATCCAGAGACCAGGACGACCTAGGAACGTGAATAGTCGAAAGTATATTGTGAATAGAGAGGGTATGATCCGGAAAGGGGCACAACCCCATCAATGAGATGGATCATCCTGAATATTGTTTTGTCCCATTTACATTTAATGCTGACACTTATTTTAGCAATTCCACAATATAACAAACTGAAATATAAAGTATTGCCTTAGCTTACATCTTGGTCTCAAGCATACACAGTGACAGACGCTAGCCATTAAATGATGCCACCATACGTTTCACAACCTAAATAGTCATCATAAAATAGAAGGACATTTGCAAGTGCACTCAGTGTGGGCAGCACGATGGTTACCCACAGGGATAAGCCACTAGCTGGTTGTTTATGTCCCTTAATGTCCATGCTTAGAAGACGCAGGTGCTACCGCCTTTTATAACAAAAAAAAACGAAAAGACATGAACTGCTAGATTGGCGTTACCACATTATCTTGACTACAGTCCATGGGTAGAGAAGGAGCTACATGCCTCTGTAGGATATCCCACCCCCATACCATCTATATGCTGTAAACCTGAGATTGTGTCATGCTTGACATCAATAGTTTTGCCAATTCTGCAGCGTATATTCCAAAGAAGGTATCCACTAAGAAAACCCTATCTAATGTATTCCCGAAGAGATGACAGCCTAAAGGAGGAACTCCCCGTAGGAATATGAAAAGAGAAAAAGAGGAGCTGGTGGACGTCACAAGAGACGAGGGTGACGGCTTGAGAATACTGGCTGAAGAAAACGTGTGGACCTTATAGAAACTGGTGATGAAGTTAAGAATCGAGTAAACTTTCATATGCAAAAAGAATATTGAGAAGTACTGCAGAAGATGCAAGCTGTTCAATAACTGTTCAATAGCTGTACAGATGCTTTAATGCAAGTAGATTAAGTAATCTTAGAAGCTAGCTATAAGTATTGAATAGACTGTAGGCAAAGCCGGCATTATATAGAAGCTGGACATTGGTGCCACAAATTTTAGTAAGAGAGGACCCATGGAGAGGAAAGCTGAGAGTTGTGTCGCAACAAGGCTTAGCTGAGATTGTGGAAGAGTCTTGGAGGGCTGTCTGGCCTGGTGTCACTACTGAAGCAGCTAAGCCCTGTTATCTATTGTTGGAGGCGGTGAACGCGAGATGCTGAATCATCCCCTATTAAGGTGCAAAGAAGGAATACCATGCGTGCCAAGTTTTATTCCTTTAAGAGATTGAAATGCTTCAAAATGGACTAAATTGTGATATCCTGTCACGACAGCCAAGGATAGATATAGAGCTGAGCACAGAGTTCAAGGATAACGAGAGACAGGGGGCGCTCGAGAGCCCAAACAAGATGGCTGCTTGCTGAGGGAGCTCTGTTGCCCGACACGAAGATAAGATGCAGGGTGCCTCGTAAACCATAGAAAACCCACTTTTGATGGGGGCATGATCAAGCGGAGCTGTCGCTGCAACAGCTGGCTTAATTGCGTAGAAAGCCACTCTTCCGTGGCATGGTAATTAGCCATGGAAACCTAGCGGGGGCCCCATGAAGACGACAATGGTGCATCAAAAGGCGCAAAACTCCTGCTACCAAACCTGCTCTGCAAGCCTCCTGCCAGCAGCCGTGGTTACCTTGGCTGGGTGTTCGTGGTCCCCGCCATGATTGGAGGCGGTGGGCAGGGGACCTCCCGGAGAAGCAACACAGAACCCAGGCGAGGCATCCAACCAGCGCGGGAGGGACAGCCAAGCCGCTGAGCTGCTCCACGGCTGATGAACCGCCATTCCATGCAGCCATACGCCGGCAGTGCGGGCGCTGGCCCAGAGGCGGGCGCCACCCGGGAGAAGACTATGCAGGAGGCTGACCACCGGCTGTGGATCGGCAAAGGAAGTGGCCCTGTCTGCAGATAGCACTTGACGGAGGTGTGCACTCTCCTGGATCCGGGGTGAGGCGCTGCTGATGCTACACCGGACCCCTCCCCAGGCGCACAAGTAAGTTGGCGAGCTGCTGGGGGTACAATGAGCACTGCAACCGGGCACCTGCACTGGCCCGCTAGGTGACTGGAGGCGGGCAGGGGGGCGGTGAGGCCTGCTCTAGCATGCCCACACAGTACAGGGTACAGCATAACAGCGCTTGGGGACTGTGCTCTTACTCTGGGAACAAGGCAGCCCCGACAACATATACTGCAGGTATACCCACAATGCTGTGCCACAAACAGACAACTTGCAAGGAAACTATTGCACAGGGCATATAGGGGCCAGAAGACAAATCGCATAAACGATTAATAATCAGGATATGGCTCTGTTGTGTCGTATGAAAGCTGGAAAAGGGGAATCGCCTCAAGAGCAGGAGCCATAAGGTGGATCTCAGCCTACCTGCCACCACAAATCATCCGAAACAGGGCAGTAACCCAGAACTGCCCCCAACAACAGCAGGCAGGCTGCAGGGCAATGCTCAGATGCGAGAGCCCCTGAGCCACGTGGCAGGGAAAAGGTGGACCAAGGACAAGATTTATGGAGCGACCAGGGGGTCCACCCTAGAAGTATCAGGTACAAGATAAGCAGATTGGCCAGGGGCATCTCAGCATTCCAGCGGGGGGTGCACCTCCACCTGCTCATAGGCCTAAGCCACACTGGAAGGCGACACTGAGCACTTTCCTTGGCCATACTACAACCAACGCGCACACAAAGACCAGGGATCCTTGGCAGGGGATACCACCCCAGGCAACCGACACATAGAGCCCAACCGTTGCACCCACCACGTGGGACGCACACCTTGCCAACGCACCTAGAGAAATCCCACAGACCACGCCGCCAAGCTAAGTGGGGGTATGTAACAGGGATCACGCACCACAGAAATCACAGACACCTCAGGCTCCTTGCCATCAGGTGGATTACCAAGGCGCTCAGGGAGGAACAAGTCGGACATGTAGGTCCACAACCCATTGCTAGCCATACTCTTTGAGATGAAACCTATAGGGCAACGCATGCAGGAAACAAACACAACTGTGCTTGAAATCAACACCCTAACCAAAAGAATTTCACACACTATTCCCATCGTCCCAAAAGCTACTCTAGACTGGACTATTGGCTGCTGCCAGCCAATAAGACACATTTGGTCCGGGAATGCGATATCCAGCCGATTACCATCACTGACCATGCTCCGTTGACGATGCGCATCTCAATCCCTGACATGCCCCGTAAACCCCTGGCCTGGCTTCTGAACCTTCGCTCTCTTCAATATCCTGACTTCTGAGAGAGAATACGGGATTACATGAAGCAGTTTTGGGAGAATAACGAAAACCAGGAATGTACACCATATAGGTGTTGGGACGCGTTTAAGTCTTTTCTCAGGGGGCAGTGTATCTCACAGTGGGCATTTAAACAAAAGGAATGGAGGGCAGAGCTGACCCGGCTAACGGAGGAGCTTAAGTGCGTGGAGGCACAACAACATACTAAATCAGGCAATCACCAACTTCAACCACGGCTCCAGAAACTTGGAATTGAGATCAAAAGACTCTTCTGTTAGAGCTCAAAAATCCTACACAAATTGGTCACAGCAATACTACTGCCAAAAGGATAGACCACTCCACATGATGGCTCTAGCACTCAATCAACGACAGGCCAGCCAAATTATCACCGCCATTAGGGATAACGCTAACAGATTAATAGTAGGCGATGAACAAATAAATGCATGATTTGCTGAGTTTTACCGGGAACTTTATATGCTATCCGACACATATTACACCCAGGCAATTGACACCTTCCTCGATTCAGTACCCATACCCAGAATACCAGAAGGGACATACGATGGGCTAAACGCCCACATTACAGCAGTGGAAATCTTGCAAGCGATACTCGCATTATCCCACGGTAAGGAGGCTGGCCCCTATGGAATACCTATCGATTTATACAAGTAGGTGGGAGAGGAGGTTGCCCCGAAACTAGAAGCAGTGTTCAGAGAAGCGCTCACCAAAGAACGGCTCCCAAAATCCATATCCATTCTATAAGGGCGGGAGGGACCCTGAGTTATGCGGTTCATGCAGACTGATTTCCCTAATTAATTTGGATGCTAAGATTTTGGCAAAGTGTCTGGCCCAAAGAATAGGAAGCTCCCTGCCCCACGTTATCCACAAAGATCAAACTGAATTCATAAAAGGTAGACACTCCAGTGACAATATCCGTAGACTACTACATATAATAGCCGACGTCAGGGACAAACAGGATGCCATTTTAACCGTAGATGCGGTCCAATGGGAGTTTATATTTCAAGTTCTACCCAGATACAGGTTCCCTCCGAACTTAGTCCAGCTTATCAGACTACTTTACACGGGTCCAACAGCCTCAGTAGTTACAAATGGGGTAGCATCACAAGAATTGACCCTGCGGTCGGGCACAAGGCAGGGCTGCCCACCCTCTCCCCTGTTGTACGCCCTATTGATTGAACCTCTAGCAATTAGATTGCGCATAGACCCAAAATGGGAGGGCATAACACAGGGACCTGAGGAACATAGAGTGTCGCTATATGAGGATGACCTCCTGTTATATATCAGTAAAACCCAGTATACCCTGCCCAACATTCAATAACTGCTCCAGGACGTTGGCCCAATGGTGGGCTATAAGGGAAACTGGAAAAAGTCGTAGGTGCTGCCTCTGAGAGTAGACGTACCCTGGGATCTGGGAGGAGTAGCCCCATTTGCCCGCCAGCTCCAGTCCTTTAAATACTTAGGAAAACGTATCAGCGCGTCGATCGCCGATCTTCATGACCTAAATTATCCTCTGGCTTCTCGCAACATCATCACGGATCTGGAGAGATGGAGTACACTGATGCTCTCCCTGACCCGGAGAATAAACACCCTTAAAATGAACTCCTATCCCAAGCTAACATATATTGCCATGATGCTTCCAATCTGCCCTGCTCCCAAAATTCGAAAAGAGCTAGACGCAGCGGTCAAAAAATGTATCTGGCGGGGGAAGAAAGCCGGCCTCCATCTCCCAATCCTACAAGCAGCCAAAATAAATGGGGGACTTGCCGCCCCCTCACTGAGGGCCTATTATCAAGCGGCCCATATTTTTTCGAAGAAGCGCTGGCTAAATGGTAACAACAACTCCAGCTGGCGGGCGATGGAAGTAGCGGAGATGGCTCCATTTAATCCGGTAGAAATAATGGCCACTCCACCACATGGAATCCCATGCAGCCTTATGGTGCATCCGACTATTGGCCCGACACTCCTGCAAAGGCACAAACTCAGGGCTAAGCAGGGGGCCTCCAATAAAGCATCTCCAACGTGGGCTAACGTAAGATCAGTAATAATGTATGGGGCACCACACATCATCCATCAGAATCAGGGAAACAGGTGGGCTAACATAAGGATCATGGCTATCATGGAGGACAATCACAAATTGATGAGTTTCCATGATGCAAGCAATATCCTAGGTTTGGGGGAGGGGGAATGGATCTGCTATCGCACCATTCATGCTATAGCACTGAAATGCACAACAAGGGGCCCACACCCACAGCGGCCCGCACCATGCAAGAATTAAATGGAACAGAGACAGGAAAAATTCCCAAGACTTAATACTTTTTACACCATGTCCATACCAGATAATAAAAGTCATACCCAAGCTTTGGCGATGCTTTGGTCAGAAGACTTAGAGATGCTAATAACTAGCTCATATATACTGAATAGCTATGCAGCAATCCTGGGAGTCTCGGTATGCCTCAGGAAGAGGGAGATACAATTCAACATCATTCATAGAGCATACTAAACTCCGATCAAATTATACAAAATAGGCCTTCAACGATTGGGGGTGTGCTGGAGGGGTTGCTTGGGTCTGGGAACGATGGGTCACATGCTTTGGTCCTGCCCCAAGATCACAAAATGCTGACGCAAAATCCACCAACGACTTACAGAGTTTGAGGGGGCAGATATTACATTTACTCCCTTGGCCATGCTCCTGGGTACTGACAATACTGAGTGGCACGCAGACATGCTAGCATGTAAAGTTATGCACGTAATCCTGTTCAGAGTGTGCAAACTGCTCCTCGCACATTAGAAATCAACAGCCTCACCTCCCCTTAATGAATGGCGAGCTGCGCTCTCCAAGGCATGTAGACTCAAATGTGCAGCCTACAAGAGACTTGCAGTTTGCTCCTCCCCCAGGGGCGATAGATTCTGGGAACTCTTAGAGCCATATATATGAGGAGGCCCGGCCCACCCAGGGCTCTCGTTGTTTCATCTTTCATGTTTCAAGCTTTGTGGTGAATTGCAGGTTCAAAGCTAGCTTACATCCGAGAACTGCACAATGTAATTTTATTTTGTTTTAAATCTAGAGTATGTCCCGGGGGGCAGGGGGTTCCATGGACAACTGCTACATTTAGCATACTTATTATGATGGTTTCTCACAAGATGTTTTCTCATGTTATGTTTGATGCATTCTAATTCGAAAACAATGTGTTTTACTTTAACCATGACAAAATTCTTTTCAATAAAAAGAGTTAAAACAAAAAAAAAGAATATCGCGAGACAAGGCTACTCTGCAAGTTCAAATTCAAAGACAATCATCATGGTAGAAGACATCGGTGATGAGAGATGTTGGGCTAATTGGGTGAAGAGTAACAGTCCAGTCCACCTCCTGGCACCTGGGTTTGAGTTTACATGCTGCTAAACGTCCCAGAAGGGCATGAGCGTGCCAACCAATTGTAGAGAGCCATATAACAAGTCGCCTTATAGTTTGAGAGCCAATTATTTACTGTGTACTTAACAGTGTTGAAGATGACAATGCTTTAGAAGTAGGCATAAGTTGCCACCTGATAGTAGATATCCAATCACAACCCAGTCCCTTATAGAAAGTATGCTTAGATGTTCCCCTTGAACGTATCACAACCCCTTGTAGGTTTTCTCATTTGCCACGTAGTATGACGTCACCTCTGATGATGTTCTAGTATAAAGTCTATGTTTTTTATGAAATGCGATGAGTTGAGCTGAGTAAGTTGGAGAGCTCGAGTTAACATCCATTGATGTTCGTTGTACACTCCCTGTTTTAGATCATTGTTAATAAAACAGCAACTTTGCCATCTTCCTGAGTTGGTTAGATTATTTGGTGTCAGGGTTATTTTATAACCCCATTGTTTGCATGCACGTTACCCAAAGGGCCCTACGCTCACGTGGTAGCTTTGTCGGTGGATTTAAAGATCCAAACTAGTTTGTCCCTAGTCTTTCAGACGATCGACTATCCTCTGCCATTAGCTGGAAGATCACAGGGTTTCCTGTGGATAGTGGCCAATAGAAAACTTGCAAGAAGAACCGAGACGGTATGCAGGTCTCCCTTTGATGAAATCCCTTCCTGGTTTCCACAGGCGGAGGGAAGGCGAAGTGGTTGGATCGGAGGAGGAGTCGATACTGAAGACCTCAAGCCGATTAACAAACAAATGGTGAGTAGACTAAGGGGAATGGCAAATGAAGGGGATGGGGGTTTTGATAATTTTTAAGTAAAGGGAAATATTGTGTGAAGAGAGATAAAAGCGTCTAGAATCCTAACTCAAGGGAGTTTAGAAAGAGACGTCTCACACTCTGGTGGGAATAGAGCAGAAAAATATAACGTGCCAAAAAAAAGGTTTGCGTAAGGTGACGTCTCAAACTCTGTACATGGTATTTAAGTAAAGGCGAGAGAGGAAAAGTTGATCACAGTGTTTAATAATGTGTCGACTAGTCTGTATAAGTGGTGATTACAAATATCAAAGAACGATAAAAAGTTGTGAAAAAATTGAGGAAGATTGCAGCAGCAATAGCGATCAAAACCTGGTTCATACCAATCCAAAGTTTAGATAGCTAATTGAGAAACTAGAGGCTTGAGCGGCGGTTGATGGTGCACGCTCATATGTGTTGTTTAAAAGGTGTTGAAAAGTGGTGGTTTAAGCAAAAGCATAAAGGTTACTTTATAAGTCTGATAAGTATTGACAGTAAATTGAGACTTGTCATTATGGGAGATACTCCTCGGATGCATTTATGTAAGACATTGCCAAAGCACATGCCCAAGCTCAAACAGTATAGTGCCGAATGGGTGAAAGGCACAGCAGATAAAATGTTCATGCCGTGGCCACAAGGGGGATCACTGTCAAAAGTCGTATCACAACACATGATGACATACTTGCATTCTGCACACAGGGTTAAGAAATTAGAGAAACGATTTGTGATTCTAGAGCTCTGGAATATGTACCAGGAAGACAGGGAAAAACCACTACCTGAGCAGTGGATGCTTAGTCGGCAAAAAGAGGAAGGTGTTGAGCTTTCAGCTGCCCTTGCCTTACCTGAAGTGAAAGGCGCTAGTGCAGAAGAAATAGGGTTATATCCTTTAAAGGAATTGAAAGCGGTGGCGGGGTATAGTAATCCGATATACAAATCTCCCGCTTATAGGAGCGATGATAGTCCAGAGGAGAATAAGAGAAAAGAAGAGATCTATAAGACAAGGAAGAGAAGAGTGAGCGGTCAAATATGTTGATAGAAATAGACTGAGAGGTTAAGAGATGGACAGGAGAGAAGGATAAATCTGACGAGATAGCGCTGGTGCAGAATGAATGGATGGGTGTACAAATATTACTTAAAATCGATGGGAAAAGCATTGAGGAAGTTAGGCAAAGCGAAGATAAGAACAAACAAGATAGGAAAGACAAGGAACGGGAGAAGAGATTGAAAGAAGACAAGCAGAAAAGGAAGTACAGGGAGAGACGAGAGCAGATGTATCAAAAGGAGCAAAAGAAAAAAGAAGAACGGCAGAGAGCAAAGAAAATCTGACAATAGACAGAGAGCGATTGAAGACAGGGATAGAAGAGAAAGGAAGAGGGAGGAAGAGGAAGGAAAAGAAAAACTAAGGGACTAAAGAATACTGAGATGAAGGGAAGAAGAGGAAAAACAGGAAGGAATAAAGACAGAGGAACAAAGACAACAGGAAGAAAACATTAGAAGAGAAGCTTAAAGCGAAGAGAATTAGATGAAGAAATAGAACAAAGGAGGAGACAGCAATGTCTTGATACCAGTCTCATTTGTAAGGAACCAGTAGGGCCAAGCCCATAAATATGATGGGATAGAATAGAAGAGTTCCTTCTGATGAAAGAAGCAACGTCAGGAGCACCTGGGGTTGTGATAGACGAAAAAACCTTTGATGCAGTAAGCATCGGAGAAAGAATCGATATTATTAAGAATGAAAAGAAGGTAGCACGTATGAGAGTCGAGGGAGGAGGGATCTATCCCTAGCATTTCAGTCACAGAGCTAAGAAGAAAATCTGCACATTCATGAACGTAGAGCACTGTCCTTAAGCAGACTGAACTTATCCAAAGGTGAAGGGGGTGATAGTCACACCAGTTGGGGACAAGACATATCAGATGAGGGCAAGAAGGAGGGAGCGCATGCGCCCGAGGGAAGCCTGCAAATAGATAAAGAAGTAAGATGGTCGGATCTGTCACAACCTAAGGACAGGACACCAGATCCCATCGCATATACTGAGCGTCCCCAACGACAATCACATAGAGAGAAGGGAGATTTACCACCATATGTGACCATATGTGAGCAGGTTAAGGTTGCTACTGACAAGGAGAGGGACAGGGCCGATCGTCCCTACCATGGATAGACTAGCGATGGGAGCTGACTGTAGGTTACAGTTTATGCAGTTTCCCTTATTGGAAAAATGGGGAGCAAAATCCTACACAAATTGGTCACAGCAATACTACTATCAAAAGGATAGACCGCCCCACATGATGGCTCTAGCATTCAAACAGCGACAAGCCACCCAAATGATCACCACCTTTAGGGATAATGCTAACAGATTAATAATAGGTGATGAACAAATAGGTATGTTCCATGGCCACAGATGGACAAGGATAATTTAAGGAGTAAGCTCCTGTGTTTGACTTTGGGCACTGGCAAATGGATATATGAGTTAGAGACAATGACAGGAGGAAACACGCTGGCCATAGGGGACATAAAAGGTGTCCTGGCAGCTATTCTTGGGGAAAGAGCTGATGACATATGGAGGAGAGCAGGGTATTCAAGTGTGACTGCACAGAACACAGCGCATGTTGGAGTGATGTTTAATAATTGTAGAACAGATGTGTGGAGGGCCCTCTGGGTACAGTATCCTGACACATCAGATAAGGGTGCAATTATGACACATAAGATGAAGGAAGATGAAGACCCTATTGCTTACATTCAGGACATTCAAGAGAAATGGTAACTTGAAACTCGCAAGCCGTGGGAACAAACATTAGCATTATTTTAACACATTTTATGTCAGGGGTTGCCTGAGCCAGTACAGAGACAGACGAAGAAACAAGGGGGGATGGAAGCATGGGCTGAGACACAAGAGTGCACCACTGTCAGCTATTGTAAGAGACAAGAAGAAAGATGACAAGAGGAAAGTAGAGGAAGCCAAGTTAGTTCAGAGAAAATTGTCAAAATGTGCTATAGAAGGAGTGGTATTGACAAGCGGAGAAGGATTGTGAATGCTGGAAACAGTGGGTGCATCTCAGGCAAGCAATCAGCGCCACATGGAACAAGGTGGCTATGGGTTTACACCACAAGGTAGAGGTATGGGCTATAGAGGAAGAGGTGGATTTCAAAATAATGAAGGTGAGTTCCAGAATGTGCAGTATGAGAAAGGAGGATATAACAAGGGGGACTTGTCAGACATGCACCCCCAACATAGGCATAATTATAGGGAGGAACGGGGGGTTTTGTCCCCCCAACTTTTGTATCATGCCTTATTATCCCCCCAATCTTTTGGCAGGAGGGCAGGCAGAGGGCTGCATTGTGGGCTGACCCATGAGAGCAGAAAATAAAACTCAGCTCGGCTGAGTTTTATTTTCTGCTTCTGCGTGTGCAGCACCGCGGCGGGCCGGGCCAGTTTGTAGTTTTCTCTCTGGACTGGATACTACAGTATACAATATTTCATTGGCTGTTTGTCATCCAATGAAATTCATTACAGTGGGCGTGTGGGTTGAATGATGGCACTGCTAACTGCTGCCCACATGCATGCGCATATGGGTGGCACCTTCTGGTGTGTTCTAGGCGAGGGCAAGGCACGTGCGCACTGCGCAGACAGTTTCACTTTCCCCCATGGACGGTGACAGCAGGAGTGTGCCTTTTAGCCAACGGTGCCCGTGCTAAGTTGCATGCAGCCTTGTTGTTGCTGCGAGCCACAAATGAAGATTCAGTGATCGATTTGCAATTGTTTTTTCATTCTCCGTTTTTGCAGCGTGCTTTTCTTTGCCCTGGACCTGGCGGTACGGTCCTGTACACAGCCAGCCCAAAACATCTGTAAACTGGAGCAGAGAAGATACGTACATCGCACACTGGGCCAAAATCCCGATTTTGCTACTTAAACCAAGTGTGTGATCCTGGGCAAATGTTTAATCTTAATATGTGTTCGCTCAGCTGCCAACATTTGAACTTGAAGACCAAGGAATTAATTGAGTGTGCATCTTTTTTTTATAAAAATGAAATTCACTCTGATGGGTTGCTAGACTAAAAAGTTACTACAAGTGCAATAATCGTAACAAGCTATGCATGAAAGCCCACCAAAAGACATTGTATCTCTTGGCTTGCACATGGAAACGTCTTTTAATTTCACTACCAGTTGTGCCCTGAGTATCAAAGTCTGATGGCACTCCTTGTAGTGGTTACTTATGACCAACCCAAATGCAAATTATGCTGTCTGCATGATTTTTGCTGCACAGGGCTTCGGAATCCTTGTGCTGCAACCAGCCCAACCCCCCATCCACACCCCGAGCTGCTGAGTACGAATATCATTGCTGGGCCTGCCCTAGATGCCATAGCTGCTATAAGCTGTCACCTTAATTGCTTTTTGAAGAGCCTTGTGCCCCCCCTTCAGGCACCCCTAGTTTGAAGACCACTGCACTAGGGGGAAAAGCTAATATGTCAGTGAGTTCCATGTATGCATACCAGCCCTACGGCCAGCTTGATCATTTTTTTTATTTTGCATGTTGAAATTCCTTTTGCCACTAAGCTTACCATAAAAGGGAATGTGGGGGGCGGAGGGAAAGAGGGGCGCTAATTGTGCGTTATGGATGATGCGCCACACGAACTAGTCTGTTTCCGATGCGCCCCCACATCTAACGTGTCCCAAGAAACCATTTTGTGAAGATGACCAACCTGCTTCCTGCAGCAGCTGACAACGCCAATGTCTGCAGATGCTGCAGACCCAACTCTCTGTGCGTGCTGCAGCCACACCACACCACCCTTTATATGATACACTGCATCGCCTGCACACACTGAAGCCCTACCACTATAGCCCTTTCTACGCCACACTGCAGCAGCCCCATCTCCATTACCCTCTGTACACACTGCAGCCATAGCATACAGCTCCTTGTACGACACTGCAGCCATACCGCACAGCCCTTTGTATGGCACACTGCATACACTGAAGCCCTACAACTATGGCTCTTTCTACGCCACACTGCAGCCCCATCTCTATTACCCTCTCTACACACTGCAGCCATAGCACATAGTCCCTTGAATGACATTGCAGCCATACTGCACACAGCCCTTTGTATAGCACACTGCAGCCCCTGTACACACTGAAGCCACTGTAGATACTTCAGTCCCTTTTCCATTGCCCTCCATACACAATGCAGCCAATCAAGATCTCATTTAACACCTGAGCCCCACCAAATAGTCCTTTGTAGAACACACTGCAGCCCATCCTCTGTACACATTGCATCCATACCTCTATAACCCTTTGTACAACACTACAGCCTATTTTCACACTGCAACCCCTCCACTTTTACCCTCTGTACACATTTCATCCAAAGTTATAGTCATTTGTACACACAATGCAACCCGTTTGTTGTTCACTAAAAACACTGCAGTCCTTCCTATAGCCGTGTGCGCCTTCTGTAGCGCTTTGTGTGTAAACACACCAACCTCTGTACACACTGCAGACCCTCGACTGGGCTCTCTACACACTGCACCAGGTTGCCACCTCACATAATGTCCCAGCACTAGTGTTTCACTTCTTTGTGGTGTTGGGCCACTTCAATAGAAATGAAAGGGCTGAAATGGAAATAAAAGCAGGGCCCAGAATGTCTAATCCCCCACACTAGCGTGAGATGGGGGTTTAGATTCTATAAAAGACAAGGAGGCGAGTATTATGCATTTCAATCTTTACTCTGAACCACAGCAGCAAAGAATAAAAAACTTTATAAACGAAATTTTTTTAAAAAACACAACGTTATAACAATGCAATGGGAAACATCCCAGTCCAATATGGTGGGCAGGTCATGCCCTGGGGGTAGCCAATAGGGAGCGAGCCAGTCCCAATATAGGTCCATTCCTTTAGTAACTCCCCCTCTTTCTGACGCTGCAAACCTTCTGCAAACTGGAGCTCAATCTCCCACTTCCTCCTGCATCGAAGTCATCAACTGCCCTCTGAAACAACAACCGACACCAGTAAGGGTGGGTGGGTGGGATAATACTCGCCTCCTTGTCTTTTATAGAATCTAAACCCCCATCTCACGCTAGTGTGGGGGATAAGACATTCTATGGCAAGACAGGAGGCTCATATTATGCAAGTTCAAAGCCCTTGCATTACATTCACCGCTACATGGGCAATACGCTTATGGTAAAATGTCTTAAAAGTTGATTCCCTTGACCAGTCAGCTGCTTTTAGGATCTGTTCCAAACTACCCCCCAGAAAGGCTGCTTTAGAGGCCATAGCGCCTCGGACTGAGTGGGGACCAAAAGAGGAAGTGTCAACCCCCGCCTCCCGCATAACCCATTTGATCCATCTGGCCAAAGTAGAAGGGGAGACCGGCTTATGGGGTTTCCTGTAGGAAATCAGCAGCTGAGAGGTATTGGGAGGTCTAAAACCTTCAGTTATAATCTCAAAACATTTCAAACAGTTGACCACACATAGTTTACAATCTTCAGGAAAAGCTGGATAGGATATCGAAGAAGTCATGCATTTAGTCCTTCGTGAGATAAAGAAAGTAACCCCTTGAGGGGTGAACATCTTATTATCCACATCAAGAACTCTGATATCAGAGACCCTTTTAATAGACACCAGACATAGTAACATAGCAAGTTTGGCAAATAACTGCTGCAGGGACAGTTCCTCATTAAGAGGCCAGGACCTGAAGAGCTGCAGCACCACATTAACATCCCAAAGAACCGAATATTTCGGTTGTGGCGGAACCTTAATACGGATAGATTTGAGGGCCCTTCGCACTAAAAAGTGTCTACCCACTGGTTCCCCTTTACAGAAAGATGACCGGCTGAAATAGCCGAACGAAAACCATTAACAGTTCTGTAGGCTTTCCCTTCCTTAAACAATTCTACAAGAAAATTAACCACCTCTACAGGAGGGGCAGAAACGGGATTGAGGTGCCTAGCCACACACCAGCTAACCCATCTGTTCCATGCTGTGGAATACCCTGCCTTAGTAGAGGGCGCCCAGGAGTCCCTGATGACCGCCATAGAGTCTTGCGAAAGTCCTCTGAAGCACCAGGAAGAGCTGAAATCTTCCAAGCCATAAGGGCAAGGTGTCCCTGCAAGACCAACTCGTGAGGGAGACCCTCCGGATCCACTAGCAACTGGGGATCGCGAGGGAGAAGACGGGGAATATCTATTGCCAATTCTAGAAGGGCCGGGAACCAAACTTGAGAGGGCCAAAAGGGGGCAACTAGAACCAGAGACACCGCCTGAGTGCGAACCTGGACCAGAACCCGGGCTATCATAGCAAAGGGAGGAAAGGCATACCCCAACTGACCCGACCAATCCTGGAGGAAAGCGTCGGTGGCTAGAGCTAACAAATCTGGTCTCCAACTGTAAAACCTGGGAACTTGACAATTCAGTCTGGAGGCAAACAAGTCTATCATCAGAGGACCCCAGAGGGACTCTATGCGGGCGAAAAGAGACCTGTTCAGCATCCAATCGCTCCTGTCCTGCAGGTGCCTGGAGTTCCAATCTGCAACCTCGTTGCTGACTCCTGGGAGGTATTCCGCTTTCAAGAGAATATCCCTGTCGAGGCAAAAATGCCAAAACTCTCTCGCCAAATCCGCCAAGACTTTGGACCTGGTACCCCCCAGGTGATTGATGTACCTCACCGCAGATATGTTGTCCATGCGGAGGAGAACACAACAATTCCCCTGATCCTTGAGGAGACTCCGAACAGCAAAAGACCCCGCTAACAACTCTAGGCAATTGATATGGAGCAGTTTCTCTGACTCCGACCATTTCCCTCCTGTGGAGACCTGACCCAATCTGGCTCCCCAACCCGATCTTCTCGCATCTGACTCCAGAACGACATCCGGCGACGGGCCAAATATTGCCTTGCCATTCCAGGCCTCCATGTGCCTGAGCCACCACAGAAGTTCCAACCTGGCCTCTGGCGGCAATTCCACCATTTGGGAGTAAGAGAGACACTTGCGCAAATGCCTGGCCTTTAAGCGTTGCAGTGCTCTGTAATGTAGGGGAGCAGGGAAGATAGCCTGAATGGATGCCGACAACATCCCTACAACTCTGGCCAACTGCCTCAGGGAGATCCTCCCTCTCCTGAGGAGTAGACGAATTTCCTTCTTTATCTTGGACAGTCTGCTGTCTGGGAGAAGAAGGATGCAAAGCTTTGAATCTATATTGAAGCCCAGAAATTGGATACATTGCGTAGGCTTCAATATGGATTTTTTTACATTTATCACAAAACCTAGATCCTGTAAGAGGGTCACAGTAAATTTCAGATGAGAACACAGAGTTTGACAATTCTGGGCCAGGAGCAACATGTCGTCTAGATAAACTATGATCCGAATCCCCCTGGACCTGAGAAGAGCCATCACAGGGCGCATGAGCTTGGTGAAACACCATGGGGCCGAGGACAGGCCAAACGGAAGGGATGAAAACTGCCACACTCGACCCCCCCACTGAAACTGAAGATACTCCTGATGTGGGGGAAAGACGGGAACCTCTAGGTAAGCGTCTTTGAGGTCCAATTTGACCATCCAGTCTGCAGGGAGAAGAGTATCCCTGAGTAAATGAATTCCCTCCATCTTGAAGTGGTGATAAACCACAAAAGAGTTGAGAGCTTTCAGGTTGATTACTGGACGAAACCCCTGGTCCGGTTTTGAAACTAGAAAAATGGTACTCTGGAGCTGAGAGGCCCTGTAAGAGGCCGGGACTACCGCCCCTTTGGAGATGAGATCCCGTACCTCCCCATCTATAAGGGATTGTTTGACTTCGTCGAACACCAAAGGAAGCGGAATGGACAACTGGCAAGGAGGGGCATAGAACTCTATCTGATAACCCTGAATCGTTTGTAGCACCCAAGGATCCGAAGTGAGAGCCTCCCACTGTGGAAGGAACCTGGCTAGTCTGCCACCTAAACTTTTGAGGGAAAAAACTTTTAGCACCTCGGAAATTACCTGCTGGCCCTCTTGATCTTCCGGCTCCCCTGCCGGCACGTCCTCTCCAACTGGAGTTTTGTTGCGGATAGAACTGATTATGTGCTCCTCGAGCAGAGGAGGTATGGTATGCGCCACGGGGCGCAAACTGTCGGGGGCGCGAGGAGCCCTGGGAAAAACGGCCGGAGGAGCGGGCCCTACCTCGTCCAGCCTTGTTAAAAACCTTTGGGGCAAAAACCTTTTTTATATTAACCTGCGCTTTGTCCAGCGCTGTAAATGTGGGAACATAAGCTGACAAATCTTTCAGGAAAGAATCCCCAAACAAATTACCCTGAGCTGCAGGGCCACCTTCCCTCTCTGACATGTCTGCCAGTTTGGAATCCAACCTCATTAATAATGATTTCCTCCTCTCCCTACATATGGAGGCATTAGCATTGCCGAGCAGGCATACTGTACGTTGGAACCAACCCCTTAATGCGTCAACATCTATCGGGGCATTAGAGGACGCCGCCTCTTCTGCCATTTCAAAAATCTGCGTGACTGGACCCAGGATGTCCAACAGTCTGTCTTGACAACTACGCCACGCTTTATCGACCCCCTTCTTGGGGTCCTTCCCTTTCTGGGAAAGAAAAGCCGCCATAGACTGGTCTATTTCTGGCGCTAGAGCTACCTTGTCGGCGAGCAACGGTCTAGGGCATTCCGCCCGTAACTTATTACGATCCTCTTTGGCCATAGGGCGCCGGATCCAGAACTGGAGGAAAGAGGAAACCTCCTCAGAGGGTTGCCACTCAGCAGACCTGGGGTGTTGTATCAGGGCAGGATCAAAGAAAGGAACACCACTACCATCCAGCAGGGGACCCCCTTGAGGGACTACCGAGGTCACCTTCCTTTTTTGCCTCTTAGGGGGCGAATCAGAATCATCTGCACTGTCAGAGGATGAGACATCAATAGGGGGCTCCACCGGCGCGAAAGGCGCGGGGGCCGGCCAGGGGGTGGAAGAGATAGGTCGAGATTCTTCCCACCCGCGCTTTAAATTACCCTTAGGGGAAGCAATAGGAGATATGGCCACTAGGGGACTGAGTTGTCCCTGGGTATGTTTAGTTTTAACCTTACATTTTCTGGGTGCCTGGGACTCCACAGATGGGACAGCGTCCTGGGAGGGATGAAAATCCGCAATGCGGGTAATTAATCTGTCAAAGGCTGACGCCAAAGTATTATTCAAATTAGATAAAGCGGAGTCCAAAGAGGACTGAATAGCTTGAGCCACTAAAGGCTGGGAATGACAGGCTTGATCCCCAATGTTTTCAAGTACCTTCTCACTTTTTTTGGCAGTGCGCACTTGAGTGCTAGCATCTGTAGAGGAGGGAAGCACTCCTTTGTCCATGACAGCACCAATTATTTAAACACAGCCGGGTCAAAGCTGCACTCACACAAGCCGAGCAGGCTGTAAGGACTCAAGTTAATAGTGTGCCACAAACCACAGGTAAGGGCCACCAAGGCAGAACATGGGCAGTGTCTGAATTCCCACAGACAAACACGCGAGCAGCGTGTGAGGGCAAAGAAGCAAAATTTTTAAACCTACAACAACTGTAACACTATTACTAATTTATAAAAGAAAATGGAACATATTACAAAAAAAATAAAAATATAAATTATTTGTGGCGGAGAGCAGGCACGAACTGCTAAACCTGCCTTTCACAAGGCAGTGAGCCACAGAGCTCCCTAGGCTACAAAGTAACAACAATGTGAGTGAACTCCACGCTCGAATAAATCACCTCAGGCGAACGCGGGCGAGATAAACAAACGCTCCGCTTGCCTGAGGAAAGTCACAGCATATACAATGTATCAAGTAAAAGAAACGCGTTCTCCCAAACGCTGCTCCCTGAAACCAAGTGATATAATTAACACTTCAAAGCACACAGTCTAAGAGAAAACCAGAGGTGTGACTTAGCTTGTGGGTCAGCAGCAAAGAAAGAGGGGGAGTTACTAAAGGAATGGACCTATATTGGGACTGGCTCGCTCCCTATTGGCTACCCCCAGGGCATGACCTGCCCACCATATTGGACTGGGATGTTTCCCATTGCATTGTTATAACGTTGTGTTTTTTGAAAAAATTTCGTTTATAAAGTTTTTTATTCTTTGCTGCTGTGGTTCAGAGTAAAGATTGAAATGCATAATATGAGCCTCCTGTCTTGCCATAGAATTGGAGTAGGGTGTTCTTCCTGACACGGAAGACAGACAGGATCCTTTGCTATGTTTGCATTTGAAGTGTGCCTTAGGAACGTCTTCAGTGCTTTACTGTTAAACCCGTTCCGTGTGCATAATGTGCAGGACAATGCCTGAGATCTAGAGTTAATGCTCCGTTAGGAGTCTTCCATGCGGCCCGGGCCCCCTTGCCAGTCACACCCGCCAGTAAAGTGTCTACAGGAGTAGGAGGTCTCAGATTGTGTTTTTCCACAACAATGATGGAGGCAAACAGTTTGTAGAAGAGAATGTGGGGTATTGCTGATATGTTTAGCCCTTCCCTCACAATTTACATTCCTGTGATGAACGTAATTTTAAACTTAGATGGCACAGCAGCAGTATGACTTATTTTCTCTGGATATGTGTGTTGGGGGCTGGGCTCATCCTTCCCGAAGGCAGTGCACTGGAGGTATGGGCCTGGGTGAAGGAGGCACACCATCCATTGCTGAAAAAGGTAGTGTGACACCTCCTTTCTGGACCAGATGGTGCATGAAAGGGGACGGGACGGGCCCAGCCAGGCACCTGGAGGGGGAAGCAATGCAAGTTCTCAAAGGGGAGGAGGACAAGGTCTGGAAGTGGAAACAAATGGGCATTGAAGAGGGCCTGGGTGAGTGAGTGGTTGAGGTTACAGGGATATACCCTGGATAAGTGGCACCAAGTGTAACTGGGTTGGTGTAGGGGCAGGTTTGCGTTGCGTCCCCCGAAAGGTGTGTGAGTGGGTCGGGGTACTGGACAACAGATTAAGGAGCCTGCTGTTCTGGTCGGTGAGTGCTCCTGTGAGGTGCTCTGGAGTCGCACACCCCTGCACCTTATTCTTTGCACTGACAGCCTTCCAAGTGGGGCAATTTATACATTTGTCTCACTTAACAAGCCATTGTTTTTACACAGTATGTTGTGCTTAACATTTCACTGTTAAGAACTGGACATGGGGCATTTGTATTCACCAGGCCAGCACAAGTATCAGTTAGCTGAACAAACATATGCATTATTCAAAGAGAATTAAAATGCCACACAGGAAAGTTTAAAACTATTTTCTTTATTTTCATGTCTCTTTATTTGACACAGCAAAACTTATATATTAACTTTTTAGTTAAATATGGCGCATCGCAGGGAAGGTTAACTCTAATTTTCCTGCTTCAGTATTCTAGTGGCTGTTTTGAGACATGGACTAAATGCATCTGCTCAGCATCATAGGTCATTTAATTGTCTAAACAAGCCAGCCACTGCCCAGCGCCCACACCAAATGGCAACTCAATGTCACTTGGCACCTTGATTTGGAAAGTAGAGTTCATTGTCTGTCACCATGTAGACAGTAGTCCATGGCAAATCAGTGCAGTGATATGTATGTAACAATGATTTGTGTGCTGCACAAGTCACCACCCCATTGGTTAATGGCGCCTATGTGGTGCTCCCTTATGTAACAGCACATATACCTGTTTTTTCTGATGTGCCCAATGTCCATACAAGAGCACACTAAAATGTTTTGTGTATATAATTCTGATGAGCATGCCATACTGTTTCCACACTTAAACACATAAAGCAAAGAAGTGCCTCAATTTATAAATCCACTAGGCCAAACACCCTTTCTACACTGCCGCACCATGATTTTCACTAGCTGCAGGCCAGCACTAATAAGAGATGCTAATGCCAGCCCTGTTACATAAAGCATGGACCTGCTCTTTTTTGCCAATAACTGCCCTAGTTGCAATAATCAAACACCAGCTCCCTTCGCCTACTTACAGGCCCTCTTAAGGTAGAGGGGGAGCAGGCTTTTTTACTGTTGTCAATGCAGTGAATTCTAAAGACCAATTGTGGTGTTATAAGTTTCAGAAGACTGGCATGTCTTTAGAATTTACAATTTTGAAGATATCCATCAGTCTTATGAAAGTTATAACCCAGCACGTCTGCAATGGACTCTTGTCATGTAGTACTTTAGTCTTATCCCTCAGTGCCAACGTCTACCCACTCCACCCCGCCCCACCCCTTTTTTCATTAGTCATGATGTCCCCCCCCAACATTTTCACCAAAGTTACTCCACTGACCCCCAATATGTTGGATTTGTGGGATGACAGGGCACATTGTGCGCATATGTGGGGCATATGTGGGAGCCAAGAGAATGTACAAAATTGACATTTTTCAAGAGGTGGGCAGCTTATATTCCACCAAATAACACACAAACTAGATAGAGGTTCTTCCAGGATCAGACATTGTATCAGATGCAAGCGCTGCTAGTACAGCAGGTACAGCAACAAGAGTGAGTACAAATGAATCCACCCCAAGGGCAGTCGCAACAGGCCCCCATGCAGACACTGCAGTATGCAACCACAGGACAAGCACTGACACACAGAATAGGATGTGCCACTGTGGTAGAAGAAAATCCTTTCACAGGGACGGGGATGAGCATGTATCCACAATTGAACAGGTCAGTGTGACTTGATGTGTTCAGTACTATCTGTGACACCAGACCCCCAAGAGGAACCAAGGGTTGATGTGACAATCGGAGGCAAATATTTTTCTTTTCTAGTAGACACTGGAGCTACTCATTCATTTATACAAGAGGGAAAATATCCAATGTCGGGAATTTCCATGAATGCTCAAGGGTTCTCTCGAGCTACGAGTTGAGTTCCTTTTATTGATGAATTACCAGTCTCTATAAGAGAGTGTGATATGCCTGTTCCTTTGTTGTATTCACGACAGATGCCGGTTAACGTTTTGGGAAGAGATTTGATGACAAAACGTAACATGACAAATTAATTTACTGATCAAGGGATGATGTGTTCCACTCCAGGAAAACACTATTTAAACGTGGGCAAATTTATATTGGCATTCACAGGCCAAGTGGCGCTGTGAGGTGTTGCAGTAGATCCAGAGGTTTTCCTATAAGGAGTGAGTATTCTATTGACGTGACTACCTGGCTTAGTGGCAAATATTGTGAGGATACCTGATGAGTTTTTGTTTAGACTGCAGATACCTATAGACGAAGAGGGTGAACAGAATATCCCTATAGAATTAGAAGCAACCATACTACAAAGAGAAATGGCAAAGCTTGAAGGAATAGATCATGAGGGTAGACCATGGAGGACAGTAATGGCTCTCGAGGAAGGGTACCGATTGACTGACATAACTGATGACGACATGTTCAGGGAAGATCAAACAGATGATGAAGTGGTGTTTTTTATGAGCATCACATACTGGATAAGAACAGAAAAGAGGGAAGTCCCACAGTGAATGGCGATAATGCGGTAGTGTCCAGCATTTTATCAAGAATACTTGGAGAAGTTGCCAAGCGCCCTTTCGACCACAGGCCCTTATGATGTAGGTTTATTAAAGGGAATAGTGGAGGTCAAAATAAAGCTGATGTCAGGAGTGATTTTACCTCAAGCAAAACAGTACCCCATGTCTCGAGAGGCAGATGAGTGTATATTTAAGACTATTTCAGCATTGATAAAACAAGGGACTCTGGTGCCATTGGAATCAGCATGCAACACCACAGTGTATCCAATCAAAGAATCTAAGGGAGGGTTGTTGAAATTCATACAAGAAATGAGACCAATTAACTAGATTCTAGAGGCAGAGTTTCCTTTAGTTCCTTACCCAGCGACAATACTATGTAGTATCCCAGTGGAAGCTCAATATTTCACAGTGATCAATTTGAAAAATTCATTTTTCTCGATCCCATTGCACAAAGACTCACAAGACTTGACTTACTTTTAAGTTTCGCTAACATGACTAAAACATACTTGTTTCCCCCAGGGGTACTGTTAGTCCCCATCAATTTTTAATTGAGTTCTACAGATGGATCTACTCAATATTGATCTGAAGTGTGCAGTGATACAATATGTAGATGACTTTGGGCCTCATTAGGACCCAGGCGGTAAGGGGTTTACGGCGGCGTAAACAGCGCCGACCCTTACCGCCTGATTCCGAGGTCCCTTACCGCCATGGAGGTTTTAACACCTGCTTTTAGCAGGTGTTAAAATCCATGGCGCTAAGGGACCTTGTTGTTAATTACGCCACCGTAATTTACGGTGGCGTAATTAACGCCTTCCCCACTCCCATTATGCCCTATGGGGCAAAAATGGGAATGGGGAAGGGTAAATGGGTTAATGGGGACTTACCGCCCCACTCACCTCGGAATGGGGCAGCAAGTCTGCCAACCACCATGGCGTAAACATAGTTTACGCCATGGTGATAAAGGTACGACCCAGGCGGTAACTTACCGCCTGGGTCGTAATGAGGCCCTTTGTAATTGGTAGCACCACAGAAGATGAGTGCAGACAAGATTCTACACAGTTGACGAGTATCCTAGCTGAAAAAGGATATAAGGTAGACAAAGATAAACTCCAATACTGCCAAGAAGAGGTGTATTACATTGGACAGTTGATTTCACATGAAGGAAAGAAGGTGACACCGGAAAGGGCTGAGGCAATTATGAAAACCCCAAAGCCAAATACAGTGAAACAGATGCAACAGTGTCTGTGGCTATGCAACTATGTTAGATCCTGTGTGTTTGCTCATAGTACAGACACAAAACCCCTTTTACAAGATTTTAAGAAAGCACAATGTGATAAAGTAAAAATAGAACGGACTGAGGAAATGGAGGAAGGGTTTGAGGAGTTTAAAAAAGCTATTTGAACAACCCCTGTTTTAGGAATTCCCAACTATGCTGAGGAATTGTATTTGTTTTTGCACACAAATGGGACAGTCATGACAGCAGTGCTCAAACAGAGGACCACACTGGTATATAAGCCTTTTGCATATTACAGTGGATTTTAGACCCAGTTATGAGAGGACACTTTCCTTGTGAACAGTAATTGGCAGCGGACCTGTTCGCAATTGAGAAGTCTAAAAGTATTGGTATGGGCTGCTCTAGGACTCTCTTCTTGGAGCATGCTTAGTTTGCTATTTTAGGGAACCCAATAGCACATTGACATCCCAACGAGTTTCAGCTTATGAGGTATTTTTTTTAAACCAACAATTAAGATTGTAAGATGTAAAATAGTGAATCCTGCCACATTTGGAGTCGAGCAAGTAGTGGAAGGCAATCATATGCATGACTATGCTAATTATGTTGAATTTTATGATGATATATCCCATGTGAAGAAGAATGCTTTAGCAGGAGTGGAAATTCTCTCCATTGATGGTTCTTTGAAAATTGATCAGAATAGTGGGGAAAGGCATTCAGGCACAGTGGTAGTGAGACATAGATTAAATGGAGAATTTGAAGTTATAGCAAGTGCTAGGCTACCGTCTCACTTTTCAGCACAAGCAGCAGAATTAATGGTGCTTATTGCCGTGCTCGAGAAACACAAAGGGCAGGAAGTGATGGTGTAAAGTGACTCCTCATATGTGACCTCAACCATACACGCAGGGTTAGCCTGTTGGAAAAGGAGGGCTACATCGGTGCGGATGGCACTCCAGTACACCACACATCCTTATTGGGCAGTCTTATCAAGGCACTTCAACTCCCAGTAGCCATAGCGATCGTTAAATGCACAGCTCATACTAAACTAACAGATTTTGGGGTCGATTCATGGAACAAACGTGCGCCGAAAATCCCAGCGCAAGCAGGCGCAAGGTGGCACAAGCGTGAGAAATCAAGTGCACGCGCACGCGTGCAATACACGGAAAGCGCTGCACTTGTTTCCGGCTGGTCGTGCGCCAAATCCATGCATGTCACACACGGGCACACACGTCATCAAACGGCGTGCACTATGCGCACAGTAAAAGCGCACATAGCGCGGCGCACACAACAAAAGTGGCCGGAACAGTGGGCGTAACACGCGGAATGGGGAACAACGCGTGAAAAAGAAGGCGTAACTGGGGAAGTACTGCAGGGAACTACACGGAACGCCCACACGGACGCGAACAACCCGTATTCATGGATTCGAATACGGGAAACCCGCGCATGGCAAAAGACACGCACAGGCGTCAACGCGTCCGCCACACGAAGGCAGGCGGAACCGTCCCTGTGCACAGTATAAAAGTGCGCGCAAACAACAAACACGTATATACAGCTACGATGAATGCCCCATTTGTCGCAGCACTGATCGTGGGATACCGCAGGAGGAGGAGAATAGCCAGGGCATGCATTTACTCACCAAGGACAAGCCTTTTTGGGATGCCTGACGACCAGGTCTACGGCAGGTATAGGTTTCCACCCCATATCATCCTAGACCTGGTCAGGGAGTGGGAAGATGACCTTACATCCCCCACCCTTTGCTCCCAAGCATTGAGCCCCTTGGAGAAGGTGCTCAATGTCCTGAATTTTTTGGCCACTGGGTCATTTCAGCGGACCACTGCCATAGTGGGGGGGGGTCTCACAGGCCACGCAGTCACGCTGCCTACACCAGGTCTTGGCAATCATGACAGCGCGCCCCTCAGTCCTCAGGCACATATGCATGCCCAGAACACCCGCGGAAAGGCAGGCCGTTGTCCTGGATTTTTACAGGGTGGCACACTTCCCCAAAGTGCTCGGTGCCATAGATTGCACCCATGTGGCCCTACGTCCACCTAGGGCCACTGAGCACATCTACCGAAACCGCAAGCACTGGCATTCCATCAACATACAGGTGGTATGCGATAAAAAAGGGAATCATCACCTCTGTCTATGCAAACTACCCTGGCTCCATCCATGACAGTTTCATATACAGAATGTCCGGCCTGAGCCGGGCCCTGGAAGCTGGGCAGCATGGTGACACATGGCTCCTAGGTGAGTACTAATGCCTGTGCACATGCATGCAAGTCACACACAGACAAATACCCAAACCCTAATAATCTCAACTATTATCACTTCCCCAGGGGACAGTGCCTACCCTCTGAGCAACCACATGATGACGCCAATCCGGAACCCCACCACACCACCCCAGGTAAGATACAACGCGGCCCATATTGCAACCAGGGCCATAGTGGAGCGCACATTCGGAGTGCTCAAGTCACGCTTCCGCTCCCTTGACCGCTCTGGCGGGCAGCTACTCTATGCACCCCCAGTAGTGTGCAGGATCATTGTGGCAGCATGTGTCCTGCACAATGTTGCAACACAGCAGGGCGTATCGGTGGACATGGTGGTGCCCCCACATCCCCAACCACAGGCACAGGCGCTGCCCATGGGAGGGGATAGGGCATGAGGCGAGGAAGCCCGGACCCAGCTTGTGGCCACATTTTTCACCTAAACTCCCACCCCTGCGGAGTGCACACAGGCCTGGCACATACCAGGTGACAATCGATGATGACAAAGAGACAGTCAACTGTCACAACCTTACCACCCTGAGATTGTTGCCATGGAAGTGCCACATTGTGTGCATCCCTAGCTACTTAAACACAAGCTATCCTGTGTGACCAAAAGGCACACATATGATATATGATATGATATGGCATTTGTAACGCGCCTATACACAAGTGTTGCAAGGCGCGAGGAGGCATGGAGGGGGGAACAAGGGAAGACAGACAACAATCCTACTAGCCAGGTGTCATTTAGATCGCGCAAGTGCAGGGGTAGGTGGAAGGGAAAAGTGCAAGGGGAAGGGGAGGGGGGGGAGTGCAGTACAGGGTAAGTAGAATAAAAAATAAATAAATAGGCCAGAAGGTGGCAAGTGGAAAGGTAAGTGCAGACAAGTGCTGGGAAGGGGGGCTGTAGGGATACAGAGACAGTCCCGCAGTGCAAGTGGAGAGTGGCTGGGCCAGGGACCGAGGTCAGTGAGAGTGGCCCAGTTGCAGATTCAGTGCAGTTTCAGTGAAGAAATTAGCAAGGGAGAGGGAGAGAGAAAGCAGAAGCAAAGAGGAAGGTGTTGAGGTGCTTCCTGAACTGGAGATGGTTCTCCTCAAGTTTCAGGGAGGCAGGAAGGCTGTTCCAGAGGGAGGCCCCTGCCGCGGAGAGAGATCTACCCCCAGCTCGTTGCTTCGAGAAGCGGCTGACCCTGACATTCAAGGTGTGAATCACACACACCTTCAAAACAGGCCATGACCATCACTGTTATGTCACTCAAACCCTCCCAAACCACAACATGACATGGCAAGCAATAGCCATACACCAACACAGTACCAATAAGTTACACATTGCCATGTGAAAAATGTAAATTGGCATCAGACAATGATGCCTGACATGGAATCAGATGAAATGACTGACCAACAACCTCCTACCCAAAATAAGTCATTCCCAAATGCATCACAAAAGTAGTAGTCGCAACATAACAATGAATGCCTGTCTACATGCACATTGTGCATTGCAAAATCAACACTGCAGCTTCTGTGTGCTGTGTCCAACTCCTGCAACACACTGCTCAGCGCACAGCACAGTGAACAGCCATTGTGTGTGATGCACACCCTGAGCATCACATCTAAGCGACAAACCACATCAAAAAGCAAAATAGGCATGTACAGGATCCATAATTGGTCACAGAACATGTGCTGCAGGGACAAAGTGGGCAGCAGAAGGCAAACAGAGTGTACATGTGGATATCGAAGGGTGGTTGTACATGTAGTGCATCATAGTGTGAGTGTGCGGGTCAGCAAGGACATGCACTCAACATATGCATGTGCAATCAAGTGACCATCAGTGTCCTCTACACATCACATGTGAACATTCACCATGTGTACACCCCAGCATGTCAAATCACACTGTCCCCTCACACCTGAAAGGTAAACACAACACATGAACATGCATTGATCAGCAGAACACATCATGTACATAGGATACCACAATTACAATGTCAGGGTTCCCATCACACCGCAGGGCAAGGCAACTATCAACAACAGAACACCCCCCCCCTCCCTCACAAATGACCATGACCCACTGAACAACTGCACCTGGGTCATGGAGCCTTCAACCCTCGATTTCACCTAGCCACAGGATCACCGTTCCCCTTCGTCACCATCTCCCACCTTTTGTGTCAAAAGTTGCCTCCACCCTCAGATCCACCTTCATTTGCAAAGACACAAAATCCAAGGCAGAAAAACGAACCAGAACAGACTCCAGTAGATGACTTGAAGTAGCAGTACCTCACAAAGTCCAAGTACTACCACAATGATGTAACAAACAAGGTAGCACAGTAAAACAATGTCACAACAGGATGTGAACCATGTGTGGTACATAACATAGAATGATGCACCACGAACGGATGTGTACTGTCACAGCTCCCGTGTACAGGCGCAGGAGTGGCACGAACCAACCACCCCCACCGTGGCCTGGTTGCCTGCAAGGTCAAACTCACACAGGCCTCTGAGACCCTGGTGGGGAAGGAGGGTCAGGGATATGCAGTCGGGACAGTAGTTGGCATACTGGATAACTGGAATGAGGGGCAGGAGAGGGGAGTAGGAATGACACGTGAAAGTAGGGAATGCACTAAAATGGAGTACTTGCATTAACACATACACAATCTTAACAAACTTGTACATCATTGTCAGGGCCTTCCGGAGTCCAGGCGCAGGAGTGGCACGAACCAACCACCCCCTCTAGGGTTTTGGCGCCTGCAAGCTTGGGGCTTACACAGGCATCTGCAACCCCAGCGGGGAAAGAGGGTTAGGGAAGGTTGGTTGGATAGGTACGGGAAGCAGGAACACCGGGTAGAGGGTACAGGGTTTAGAATTGGATAGGACTCGGGGTGATTATGGAAAAAAAAACATACCAAATTGAATTACACATTCATCCATGCATCAGTGCACCCCCCAGCAAGCCTATGTAGAGCAGTTTGAAAGAAAAACAACAAGACACTCAGCTCTAGTTTTGAGTGCTGGCCTCCTGCCTGCGCTCTCTCAGGTCCGGTAACAGGAGCACTTCAATGCTGCAAAGAGAGCCACAGTTAATAATCTGTGCATGCCCATAACACACAAACACACCACCAAATATGCCCCATAGCAACAAACTACTCTACAAACAGACAATATGGTGTGGATGCTTCGTACCCATACGTAACATTCCCCTTGTGATGGTTCATACAAAGTCAATGCAGTAAGTCAGGCGCCGGTGGGTGCGTGGCAAATGGAACACCAATGTGTCACGATTCACACATAATGCAATGTTCCCTGGGTAAGCAGACAGACGCATATAGCAAGGTATGACTTCAGAAAAAGTCGTGTCCCACCATGACCGTAATAAAAAAGGCAGTGCATGTTTCAAAATGTACATGGAAATGAAATGCACTGCACCCGAGTCTGTCCCTTGCTGTATGTCCCTGTGAGCTGCTCCTTTCCATGTCTCGGAAGGCTACATGGGTGATACAAGTGCCTCAATGGCCCATGGTGGACCGGAGGGTATGTGCCACTGCCCCTGCAGGTGCCCCAGACAACCTTACAATCAACTAGCCATCAGTCCACCAACACATCTGAGCTGTATCGTGCGCTTCAACACCAATATTCGTCCAAGCTCACCGTCAGTGCTGCTACTAAGCCTGCATGTGCAACTGGCCTGGTGGAAGCTTTGCTGTGTTGTGGCCCCCCTGTGCTGCTCACCTTGCCTGGAGTTCCTTAAAACACGTCAGCAGTTCTAGGATGTATGTCTGCAATCCCTGTGCCTCTGCTTGCGCACAAATGTGAAGTGGGCACCAAAAACCGTGTCCAGAATCCAGACGTCCAATGGGCCATGTCTGCTGGCAAAGGTGGTCTGGAGGCTCATCCCCGTGCAGAAAGGGCATGAAACACATGATTAATGCTTTAGAGTCATCTGTGTGTGTCTCTTCAGGCATCTCATTACTGGTCCATGTCAGAGAGGTACATCAGAAATCACACCATCAGTCCGTCTTTCACATCCAAAGTGTGGAACACACTATCTACGGCATGAATTGCAACAAGCATGTGTACAGTAAAGATAAGAAACATACTACACAATGCATAGCAATGAATGTAAACATTAATCATGAAACACCCCATCTAGCAAAAGCAGAACAGTGGTCAATAACACCGCAATCATCCCCACTAGGGGTGTTAACACAAGATACACAGCACCAGACATGCCACAGATATGACAGTCCAAAGCCCTTGTGTAATAGGCTGTTACACCGAACCATCCTTGCGAGCCCATGGATAAGGGAAGCAGGAGTGGCATATGTGAGTCAAGGACCCCAAGCAGCAAACACATACACAAGACAAGCCTGAAGGGCCCAGCTGGAACAGACAGCGGATGCTTTCAAAAGCCACAAAGCACCGCACCGTCACATGAAAGCACAATAGACAAGCAATTTTAAACTATATTAACTCATTACACTAACTATGAAAAACCTACATTACCTAATTAATCTAACTATCAAACAGAAACTTAACTAACTAAACTGAAAGAAAAATCAAAAATGGCCACATACGACCCGGGAGGGGAGGCACCCAGGAGAGGGGAGGTAATAGGGTGCTGCTCAACACCCACATGCGATGATGCTGAGCCAAAAAAAAAAAAACCATGAGCTCAACGCCTGCACAGACCGACCTATGTGGGAGATAGATGGTCGTCCGAGTCTGGCTCATCCTGGAAAGGAGGACATGGCACAGAAGCCTGGCCACGCCTAGCCGCAGCTTGCCCCTCGACGGCAGCAAGTCTGCCGGAAGGGTGAGCCTGGTTCTGTGTGGCGATGTGACGTAGGTCTGCATGCAGAACCTCACGTGATACACGTAGGTAGCAAGGTAGCACGTGTAACACGGAGTTCCTCCTGCAAGGCCTGCCTGGACAACTGCTGCACCTCCCGGCAAGCCTGTAGCTCAGCCGAGATGGTATGCTCAAGCTGTGCAAACCTCTCCTCTGCCCGCTGTGTCTGGGACGTCAGAAGGACACCCACAGTGGATTTGAGGGAAGCATACTCCTCCCTCAGGGCATCCATGTGCGCCATTGCGTGAGCAGCAATTGCTTGATGCAGAGACGACATTTCAGCCTGGCGTGCCCTGTCTGAGGCCGCCATGCCCAGCCTGAGTGAGCGGGCCGTGGACCGTGCCGCCTGCTGCTGGAGAAGCACCTGCCTAGCAGGGGGGAGCACAGATCAGGCCACAAGCTCCATGCTCTCAGCGATGGTCTCCATTGCTGCCCCCTGCCATTCTGAATTGGCAGTCATGTCTTGCTCCCACTCAGCGACTGCGTTGCTGGGCTTGACCCCTGCGGGACCCAAGGACCGGGTGTCCTCGCTGTGTTGGCACCGCCCGCGGATGCACGACTACATGCCCCCATCGACGTGATGTCCCAGGCACATAAGTGACTGGTGTGGAGGGTGACCCTGCGTACCGATCCACCACAGGCGGAGGTACCAAGACTGTCTGACCCCTCAGTGCACGTGTCGCCGACAGAGGAGTGTCAACATCAGAATCACTCACCCCTGACACATGGACTTGATGCTCATCCAACTCGACATCGACATAAGAGTCGTCATCAGGGCTGGACTCATAGGCAGCCAGAGACAAGATGGACTGTAGCACTTGGGGGTTTTCGTGGTCTACCACCCCACGACCCCCACTTGTGCCGGGTTGATGTAGTGGTAACAACCCTGTGTCTTGCATGACAACACCATCCTCTGGCTCCATTGCGTTATCATCTGAAAAATATAGAGAAAAAAGGTCACTACACATGTCAGAAGCACACAACACACACACACACCGACAACAAACACATCAGGCAGACATGTGACACACAAAATAGAACCTGGCATGCATGCTGGGTCAACATTGAATTGCTTCTGTGACCAGACCTGTTGAAAGGTGGCAGTTTGCATAGAAGTGGGTCTATGCAGTGCAGCAAATGTGTATGTCACTCACTACCTACATGTACAAGGACTTCATGGTGTGTGTCTGGAAATGTGAAGGCAGTGCAAGGTCAAATTCAGGCATCACGTGCAATGTGCATTCAATGGGTAGCATATCTACAAGCAAAGCACCCCTCCACCCAAGTGCAAAAGCAGGGATGCCTAGCATGGTATCAAAAGGCTGACCATAGACCTGTGTATTGACAGGCAGTGTTGACTGGCATCAACAGCTTAATGTGATTCAAGTGACAACACTGCAAATGATCATGGGACAGTAAGCAGGACACATGATGAAAGCTCTGGAGGCCGCCCACGTGTGAAGAAGACACTACAACAGTCGGACAAAGTCATTGGCCATTAAACAGGCTGAGGCCTGTGACCCACACAGATTGTCAGACCCTAAACATGTGTGCAACGCAGTACTGAGCCACAGTTGACATGGGAAGGCTGATGAGATGCCATGCAATGTATGTCACCCAGGAGTTGTATTATAGTGATCATCCAGTCAAGGACACATAGGGGCATGCGTGCAATGCACATGGAGCATGAATGGGCACTCATGTCCCTGCGGGGCATCTGACCTATGCACAGTACAAGTGAGATACCCTGCATCACCTACTAAAGCTGTACCACACAGCATATGTCTGGCAGATTGTCCGCTGGAAGTTAGCATGTACACAGGACGCATGAACAGGAAAGTACCCAATGGCAAGATTGAAGCAGACCAGTGCAAAGGTGAAACTGGGGTGCAAAGTGGCGGAGGAGGGGCAAGGAAGCATGCCTACATGGAGTACCCACATGCAGGCAGAGGACACATGCACGTCAGTCATGCTATGACATTGTGCCTGGGCTGAGAGGAAGGTCAACCCACGCCACATGCAGGCGGGCCAGTGAGCTGGAACATGGACCGGAGGGGCATACTGGTAACCAGCATGTGAGTAGGGTGCAATAGTGGTGATGCGGACAGTCCCCGTCTGCTCCACATGTCCACCATCCAGCAGAGCAGACATGCATCACGGAAGCATTGCATTACTTGCACATCAGAACCATGTACACGTCACATGTAGTGGCAATCATGCACAACACATCCCACAAGAAAAACGCACACGTCCTCAACAAACACGCACCAACACTCAATGGACTGGGCATCAAAGTCCAGCATCTCTCCCACTCCTTCGACCGATTCAGGTGGTATGAACTCCGCAACGAGTGACTCATGCGGAGTGAGCTCTTTCTCCTCTGGTGCAGGCCCACCACCAGTCACCAGAGTCAAGTTGTAATTTGAGGCACGCTTAGCCTTAGCGCTGCGTTTGAGGTCATTCCAACGCTTTTTGCACTCTTGCGCCGTGTGCACCTCATGGCCGAATGAACTGACATGTTCCGCAACTTGCTTCCAGTGGGTGTCACGGTGGGCAGCCGTAGTCTGACTATTGGCACCCACTACCATGTCACGGCTGTGGCCCCGCACGTAGTCCACGAGGAAGTCCAGCTCCTCCTTGCAGAAAGGCTTCTTCCTCGACGTGCAGGAGGTCGTGGCTGTGTGTGAGGTCCCAGCCTGTGCTGCAGGTGCAACCTTCCTCCTCTTGGACTGTGGTGCAGACCCTGGCTGGCTAATGCCGCTCTGACCAGTATGGCCAGTGGGTTTGGTGGATTGAGCCAAGGGAGTGGCAGGTGGAGCGACAACCAAAGGCCTGACTTGTGTCAGTGGCAGCTGGGTGCCCTCTAATGGACTCTGTGCAGCAACATCTGCTGTGGCAGGGTCATTGACCGCAATGGTCCTGGTTGGCAGACTCACAACTGGGGTGTTGTTGGGTGCATCTGCCCCTGCACTTGCCAACACCCGGCTGTTCGGGGCAGCAGATGACATAACTGCCCCAGTGACACGTGTCTTGGTCAGAGCAGCCCTGCATGCCCCTACAGTTTCCCTCCTGGCCTGTTGGAAATCTTCCAAGGGCTCCTCAAGTGCCAATGCAGCCTGCGCTGGCAGACCCTGAGCCTGGGTGGCGGTGTCCACAGCTGCACCTGCAGCTACCACTACCATTGGGCCCGTGGCAGTCGATGGAATGGACTGCCGGGTCACACAGGCGCCAGTGCCAGATGCAGAAGCTGCATCTCCCGGAAACCACAGGGGGTGGTGGCATGATTGCACCGACACATGGCACAACATTGTGCTCAAGTGGCGCACCCCTACCTCTTCCCCCTCTGTGACCGCCCTGGACACCCTGCAGTCCCCCTACTCCCTGGTCACCACGGCCACGTCCCTGACCACGCCTGCCACGCGGAATACGCCCAGCTAAGGCGCCCCTCACCTTTGCTGGCCTCGCAACCATGGCACAGATGTAGTAGTGCCGGCACAGATGGAATAGTGCCAATGGGAGGTGTACAGCACAATTGACCTCGGCAATTGGGGCGAAGGGGGTGGGAAGCAAGATGTTAACAGCCACCCTGCACCTGCAAGGCTGTATGTGACCCCGGTGATGTAGTGACGGGTCACACAACGCTCAGGCACCCCAAAACTGCAGTAAAACCGTGCCCGCAACCCTGCAGCCTACGTGCGTGGAATCAACCTCCCGCAGTACGCGGTGGCACCCAGTAACACGAATAAGGCGTACGCGTGGGACACGCAGGCTAGTATGACCTCAAAAATGGGTGCGATACACAGGGGCACCCGCAGTGGGAAAAATAGCGTGTGCGACTCACTGTCTGACTAGCGCGATGCAGAAAAACACGCATAGCCAATACCCCCGCCAAAAGAAGAGATACGTCCTTGATAGCTGTGAAGTTGTGATGGCGCGCGAAACAACAGGAAGCAGCAACACACATCGATCTCCACGAAAGGCACGTACAGCGAACTGCTGCCCCCGCTCACCTTTAACCCGTGCTGAGGGAAACACCCGCGCGTGTCACGTCACTTACGCGCATGGGCCCTTTCCTCGGATTACACGCATTTACACGTGGACCTGCAGTTTTTTCACGCGCGCTGAACCACTATGCTAACGTCGCGAGGGAAACGCCCATGCACGCCCGCGCGCGTCACGTCACAGAGGCGCTTACGCTTGAAGGGCCTTTGGTCCAATGAAAGCGCGTACGAGTGTTGATGCGCTTACGCGCTAGGGGCCTTTCCTCGAATCACACGCTGACGTGCACATTTTTCACGTGCCAAATCACTCCGTATCAAGCTGGCCACACGAAAACACATGGAAGACCACGTTCCTGCCCAAAAGACCGAATCACTGCCCCCCAGAGCACCGAGCACGCTCCCACATGACATCTGCTGCTGCCTGACTGCCTGCTGCCAACGTGCCCTGCTATTTGCTGCCTGCACATCAGCCAGGGGTGCAGTTGCTGTGACCACCCCTGCTGGAACTGAAGACTCCCGACTGGGATACCATCGCTCCACAGCCCAGCCCCAGGACCCAGTTGCCCACCCACACCTGCCTCTGGGGTTGCCATGTCGGGCACTACACCATCTGGCACCACTGGCAATCCCCAGCCAGAGAGGCAGAGGGGCACCAGCTTCACTGCCACCGAAGTTGGTGTCCTGGTGGAGCAAGTCCTGGGGCAGTATGATGCCCTCTTCGGAACAAGACGCGCCAACAAGGAAGGACGGACTTGGATCTGGACGGACATCGTGACTGCCATCAACGCGGAAGGGGTGGCAGTCCGCGACTTCCAACATGTCAAGAAGGCTGGGAGGACTTCAGGTCCAGGACCCTCAACAAGGCCCGGCGCCTCTTGAAGGCAGCGGATGCTAAGGGGCGCCGGGGCCACCTGTCGGAACATCAGATGAGGGTCCTGGAACGCATATGCCCAGCGCTCCACGTCCAGGTCCTTGAGAGGCAGACCCGTCTGGAGTTGAGCGGTAAGTGTACATGCATACTGATTGATTGGAAACTGTGCGTGTGGTGGTGTGCCAGTAGTGTGCAGGTTGTACATGTGGTTTTCTAGGGCCATTTATGGATGTTTATGTACAGGGCTGTGAGGCTGACACATTCAAGTCCTTTCATGTGTGAGACACATGGATGGTGTATGTGTGGGTAAGCATGCAAGCCAAATGCAGATGTGTGAGCACACATGTTTGGATTACTGTGTATGTCAGTTGGCATGGTTGTGGTGTCACACATGGATGTTGGTTCCAGCTGCATGTATCTGCACCGTGTACATGTGCATGTGTGTCTATTTGACAAGGGTGCAACAGTGATGCAACATGGATGCATGTGACACTGATATGTGGAAGACTGATTGGCAGATGTGACATGGATGCCGATCTCAACACTGCGACAGGAGGTGTACACATGCATGTAAGTGTGGTGGCGTGTGTGCATGTGTAGTGCACTCCCTGTGTTTCATGTGATGTCTGGCTCACCTTTGGCTGCTCATGCTGTTGTATGTGTATGGATGGTGCTGGCTGTTGCAATATGGCTGTGGAATAGCTCATGTGTGTGAGTCGAAAAGACATGTGTGTTGGGGATTGTGATGCCATGTCTGAGGTTTGATAATGCCACTCATGTACAACTGTCATGTGTGTATGAGTCCATTGTACAGTGCCCTGATGCCTGTGTTTTACTTCTCCCTGCCTGCAGTGTCAACTGATGAAGAGGGCGGAGAAGGTGCTGTGGAGCACAGCGGCAGGGATCGCACCGCCAGCCGGAGATGCAAGGCCCGGCTCCCCTCCCAGGTTGTCATCTCTTCGGGGAGTGAGGAGTCTGGTGCCGCGTCCCACACCGCAGCTGCCAAGGGGAGGTCCAAGAGGCGGAGGTCGGAGTTGGACTCCTCAGCAGCAGAAGGGGCAGCTGAGACCCCAAAGGGCCCAACGGAGGAAGATGGCATGGAGTCCTCTAGGTTGGTGGGGGGGTTGGTGGAGGAGGAGGCCGTGCAAGGGACAGAGACGGGGTCTGGAGATGGGGATTCCACTGGTGCTAGTGTTGCAGTGCAGGTCCAAGGACAGGAGGCAGCACAGGCTGCCGCAGAGGTGCCTGTGTGCAATCCTGTCCCTGATCCTGTCACTGCATCATCTTGCGTCCAGACCTGTTCTCAGGGAGGTGATTGGCTTACACTAACTGGCCTTCCTCTCCCTGTGGATGTGGCTATCCGGCACCGGGTTGAGCCTGTCCTAGGTGGGGTGGCGTTGCGTCAACGTGCCATGCGAGTTGACCTGCAGTCTTTTCCTGAGAAGACTGCACGTCTTCTCGCATGGCTCGTTGACCGCGGTGACCCACACCGTACAGCTCACCAGGGCCGGATTCCTCCGTTTCCTGGACCTTGTTCCGACCCCCTCCTCAACTGAACCCCCTATACACCAGTCGTCCTCCATGCCATCTTCCCACCCATGTATCACCTGGGTGCCCTGTGGAGCTGCCTCTGACCCTGCGGCCAGGCTGGTGAACAACAGATCCCTGCCACAGTCGGGAGTCGGACGTCCAGCAGGGGTGGCCACCTCAACAACTGCACCCCAGCTGGAGGAGGATGTGCAGGCAGCAGGAGCCAGGGCACAGGCAGCGGCACAGCAGCAGCAGCAACAAGGTGGGAGCCATGATGGCTCGGGGCCTTCATCATCGGAGGGGCAGGCATCGGCCGGAGTGCAGGAGGACCCTGGACGGGAAGTGTCTTCCGTATGGCAGCGGTTGGGCCATGCGATAGATGCAGAGCGGCAGCGGGCGGAAGAGGCACGGCTCACGATGGTCAGGGCAGAGAACTCCATGCTTAGGGCCCTGAGGCGGGCCGAGTGCCTCGAGGCGATTCGCAGGGACATGGATTTCCAGATGTCATCGCCCCTGCGAACCCTCGGGCCATGGAAGAGGACCGCCTCCGGGACATCGAGCAGGAGTTCGATGATGCCCTGGCTCAGGACATCAACATGTGAGCTGTTGGACTTGCCCGCTGCCCTTGTAAATAGTTGGATAGTGTTAGGTTTCCTTTGGTTTTTTCTTTATTTTGGACCTTTTGGACAATGGACCACATTTTTGTATATAGTTTTTTTATTAGGTAGGAGTTTTTGATAGGTTTCATTTCTTCAGTTGGGATCATGGACCCTGGATTGTTCATCTGTATATAGGTAACTGTTGGATTCTACTTTTTTGTTTGGATTTCCCCATGGAGCAATGGCTTTCACTTTTGTTTTTCCCTTGGATTTCATTTTTGGAACTGTGACTTTGGACACCTTCCCTTTGGATTATGATTTGTTGTTTTTCATTATTTTACAGACATGCAGCTTTTCTTTTTTAATTTCCATTGTTGTTTGTTTGATTTTAATTCCATTCATGTTGCTTTTAATACATTTTTTTCTTCAAACTTCTATGTTTGGTATTATCTCATTGGTTTCAAGCATGTCATGATATGGGTTTTGACATTCACTTGCACCCATTGTGTGTGTGTGACGGACATGTGTTCATTTAGATACTTGCCATTGGGATTGTATCATGTAATTAGCATTTCTATGTGGGTGGATGCAATACTTGGGTGGGTGTTTGGCATGTGGAAGTTGCCCATAAGGGCCAGGGATCTAGATTGTGATGACGTGTTGGCTGGGGGACATGTGTCGGGGACTGCTGGCAGGTGCCTTGCACTGCTTGGGGGATGGGGGTGCAAGGGGACATGAGTGGGGGCCTGCTGGCAGGTACCCTGCACTGCTGGGGGGTGGGGGTGCAAGGGGACATGAGTGGAGGCCTGCTGGCAGGTACCCTGCACTTCTGGGGGGTGGGGGTGCACGGGGACATGAGTGGGACATGAGTGGGGGCCTGCTGGCAGGTACCCTGCACTGCTGGGGGTGGGAGTGCAAGGGGACATGAGTGGGGGCCTGCTGGCAGGTACCCTGCACTGCTGGGGGGTGGGGGTGCAAGGGGACATGAGTGGGGCCTGTTTGCAGGTACCCTGCACTGCTGGGGGGCGGGGGTGCAAGGGGACATGAGTGGAACATGAGTGGGGGCCTGTTGGCAGGTACCCTGCTCTGCTTGGGGGGTGGGGGGACAAGGGGACATGAGTGGGGGCCTGCTGGCAGGTACCCTGCACTGCTGGGGGGTCAGGGTGCAGGGGGACATGAGTTGGTGATCAGTGGTGCAAGCAGACAGGTGGCTTGTCTGTGGTGCATGGCCATTTTGGATCGGTTGCCTGCGGGACATGACCAGAGCTGCGGGGTAGTCCCCTGTGGTGTGGTCTGCCTGCAGAGGCCGTGGAGGGTGTAGAGGGAACACCTGGGAGGACCCACACTGCCAATTCACGTGTAGGACTCCCCGCGAACCCCCGAAATGCACGTACCCCGCTCTGACAGCTAAATCCCATGTGAAACTTCCCGCAAACCCCTTAAATACACGTAACCCACTCGGACAGGGCCCATCGCGGGTGAAACTTCACACAAACCCCAGGAATGTTGGCCCTGTGCTAGCGAGCGGGGTACGTGTAGTTCTGGGGTACAGCGTGAAGTTTTACACGTGAAAGGGCCCTGGTGAGCGGAGTACATATATTCCTGGGGTTCGCGTGCAGTTTCACCTGCGTTTTCAGCAGGGTACCTGTATTACGGGGTTCGAGTGAAGTTTCAGCCACCTTTTCAGCAGGGTACGTGTATTACGGGGTTCGAGTGAAGTTTCACCCGAGATTTAAGCAGGGTACGTGTATTCCTGGGGTTCGCGTGAAGTTTCACCCGCGATTTCAGCATGGTACGTGTATTACAGGGTTCGTGTGAAGTTTCACACGCGAAAGGGCCCTGGTCGAGGGAGTACGTGAATTTCAGGGGTGCGCGGCAAGTTTTACATGCGAAAGGGCAACGCCCGTGCACAATACGTCACAGACGCGCTAAGGGCCTTTGGTCCAATGATATCGCGTACGTGTGCTGACGCGCTTACGCGCTAAGGGCCTTTGGTCCAATGATATCGCGTACGTGTGGTGATGCGCTTACGCGCTAAGGGCCTTTCCTCGAATTACACGCTGACGTGCAAGATTTTCACATGCCAAATCACTCTGTATCAAGCTGGCCACGCGTACACACACGGAAGACCACGCTCCTGCCCAGAAGACCATTTTCCTGCCCCCCAGAGCCCCGAGCACGCTCCCACCAGCCATCTGCTGCTGCCTGTCTGCCTGCTGCACACGTGCCCTGCTATTTGGTGCCTGCACCTCAGCCATCTGCAGGGGTCCAGTAGCTGTGTCCACCCCTGCTGGAACAGAAGATTCCCGACTGGGATTCCATCGCTCCACAGTCCAGCCCCAGGACCCAGTTGCCCACCCACTCCTGCCTCTGGGGTTGCCATGTCGGGCACTACACCATCTGGCACCACTGGCAACCGGCAGCCCGAGACGCAGAGGGCGACCAGCTTCACTGCCACCGAAGTTGGTGTCCTGGTGGAGCATGTCCTGGGGCATTATGATGCCCTCTTCGGAACATCACGCGCCAACAAGGAAGGACGGGAGAGGATCTGGGACGACGTAGTGGTTGCCATCAACGCGGAGGGGGTAGCAACCCGCGACATCAAGCACGTCAAGAAGTGCTGGGAGGACTTCAGGTCCAAGACCCTCCACAAGGCCCGGCGCCTCGCAGAGGGGGGCCGGGCACGCCTGAGTGCCATCCAGATGAGGGTCCTGGAACGCGTAGGCCCAACGCTCCACGCCCAGATCCTTCGGAGGCAGACCCGTCTGGAATTGAGCGGTGAGTGGCCAAGCATTGCTGTGTGAGACAGGGCATGTTGCAATGTGCTGGTAGTCTGATGCTTGCCTGTATGTGTGCCATAGGCCATGTATGGATGTGTGTGTGCAGGGACATCATGGTCATGCATGTGAGACCAGTTATGTGTGAGCCACATGGTTGGTGCATGTGTTTTAAAGCAACATGGGGAGCTCTATGTGGAATGCACACATGAATGCATGGCTGTCTCTGTTACTGGACATGGAGGGGGGGTGAGGAATGGGTGCTGATGTCATGTACATGTATGGTGCACATGTGTGTGTGTGTGCCTGAGAAGTGTGTGTGTGTGACTTTGAAACGCCATGGATGCATGTGACTTTGAAGGCAACATCTTGGTTTACAGGGGCCCTTCTACATGGATGTTGATGTTGATTGCAGGCGCCCGGACTGTTTCTGCATATGTGTTGTGTGCATTCACCCATGTGTTGTGGAATGACAGGATGGAAGTGACATTTGACAGTGCCACTCATGTGTTATTGCTTCCTGTCTATGGTATTTTGTACTCTGCCCTGATGCTTGTGTTCTATGTCTCCCTCTACGCAGCGTCAAGTGAAGAAGAGGGTGGAAACGGTGCTGTGGAGCCAAGCGGCGGGGATTACTCCACTGGGCGGCGATGCAAGGCCCAGCCACCCTCCCAGGAATTACCATCATCCAGGAGCGAGGGGGCTGGTGCTGCGTCTGCCTCAACGGCTGTGGCGGAAGGGCCAGGTGAGCCCCCACAGGGGCTTCCAATGGCGGAAGACGGTGTGGAGAGATCCAGGTTGGTGGTCTCCACAGAGGAAGAGGAGCCCGCTACCGAGCCGCACATGGGGCCTGGTGGGGGTAGTACCACTGGTGCAAGTGGTGCAGTCCAGGGTCAGGAGGCAGCACAGGTCACCAAGGAGGGGCCTGTGCATGTCGCTGTCCTTGACCCTGTGACTGCACCATCATGCACCAGCATGGAGGCCCCGTCCCAAGCCCATCCACAGGCAGGGGAGAGTGCCATGTCACCTGCCTCTCCACTACCTGCGGACGAGGGGTCCCGCGACCATATGGGATCCGTCCTGGTGGGTGTCTCGTTGCGCACACGTGTCATTCGTGATGATGTGCATTCTTCCTGGGTGGAGAACGCACGCCATCACGAAGAGCAGCGTCGTGGCGTGGCACTGCTGGGAGGGGCCCTGGTCAGAGGGTTCCTACATGTGACACGCACTCTGGCGGACCTCTCCTCCTCTGTGGGGGCTATGCGCCGGTCATTCTCCACATCGTCTTCCGGCCCAGATTCCACCAGGGGCCCCTGTGGACCTGGCCTGACCAACACAGCCAGCTTGGTGGAGATCCCATCCTTGCCACAGTCGGGAGTTGGAGGTCCAGCAGGGGTGGACACCACAACTGGAGACCAGCAGATGGAGGATGTGCAGGCACCATCGGACAGGGCACATGGACAGCAGCAGCAGGAGCAGGCGCTAGGTGGGAGCAATGATGGCTCGGGGCCATCAACATCAGAGGGGCAGGCATCGGCCGGAGGGCAGGAGGACCCTGGACGCGAAGTGTCTTCCGTGTGGCAGCGGTTGGGCCATGTGATAGATGCAAAGCGGCAGCAGGCGGAAGAGGCATGGCTCACGATGGTCAGGGCGGAGAACTCCATGCGTAGGGCCCTGAGGCGGGCCGAATGCCTCGAGGCCATTCGCAGGGACCTGGAGTTCCAGATGTCATCGTCCCTGCAAACCCTCGGGGCCATGGAAGAGGACCGCCTCCGGGACATCGAGCAGGAGAACATCAACATGTGAGCCGTTGGAATTGCCCGCTGCCCTTGTAAATAGTTATTTGGTTAGTATTAGGTTTCCTTTGGTTTTTTCTTTATCTTGGACCTTTTGGAAAATGGACCACATTTTTGTATATAGTTTTTTTATTAGGTAGGAGTTTTTGATAGGTTTCATTTCTTCAGTTGGGATCATGGACCCTGGATTGTTCATCTGTATATAGTTAACTGTTGGATTCTACTTTTTTGTTTGGATTTCCCCATGGAGCAATGGTTTTGTTTTTCCCTTGGATTTCATTTTTGGAACTGTGACTTTGGACACCTTTCCTTTGGATTATGATTTGTTGTTTTTCATTATTTTACAGACATGCAGCTTTTCTTTTTTAATTTCCATTGTCGTTTGTTTGTTTTTAATTCTATTCATGTTGCTTCTAATACATTTTTGTTCTTCAAACTTCGATGTGTGGTATTATCACATTGGTTTCATGCATGTCATGATATGGGTTTTGAGATTCACTTGTGTGTGTGTGAGGGACATGTCTTCATTTACATACTTGCCATTTGGGTTGTGTCATGTAATTGGCATTTCTATGTGGGTGGATGCAATACTTGGGTGGGTCTTTGGCATGTGGAGGCTGGCCATAAGGGCCAGGGATCGAGATTGTGATGACGTGTTGGCTGGGGGACATGTGTCAGGGCCTTCTGGCAGGTGCCCCGCACTGCTGTGGGGTGGGGTGCAGGGGACATGTGTCAGGACCTGTTGGCAGGTGCCCCGCACTGCTGAGGGGTGGGGGTGCAAGGGGACATGAGTGGGACATGAGTGGGGGCCTGCTGGCAGGTGTCCCGCAATGCTGGGGGGTGGGCGTGCAACGGGACATGAGTGGGGGCCTGCTGGCAGGTGCCCCTCAGTGCTGGGGGGTGGGTGTGCAAGGGGACATGAGTGGGGGCCTGCTGGCAGGTGCCCCTCAGTGCTGGGGTGTGGGGGTGCAAGGGGACATGAGTGAGGGCCTGCTGGCAGGCGCCCCTCAGTGCTGGGGGTGCAAAGGGACATGAGTGGGGGCCTGCTGGCAGGTGCCCCTCAGTGCTGGGGGTGGGGGTGCAAGGGGACATGAGTGGGGGCCTGCTGGCAGGTGGCCCTCAGTGCTGGGGGTGCAAGGGGACATGAGTGGGGGCCTGTTGGCAGGTGCCACACACTGCTGGGGGGTGGGTGTGCAAGGGGACATGAGTGGGGCCTGCTGGCAGGTGCCCTGCACTGCTGGGGGGTGGGGGTGCAAGGGAACATGAGTGGGGGCCTGCTGGCAGGTGCCCTGCACTGCTGGGGATGGGGGTGCAGGGGGACATGAGTGGGACATGAGTGGGGGCCTTCTGGCAGGTGCCCCACACTGCTGGGGGGTAGGTGTGCAAGGGGACATGAGTGGGGGCCTGATGGCAGGTGCCCTGCACAGCTGGGGGGTGGGGTGCAAGGGGGTAATGCGTTGGTGATCACTAGTGCAAGGTGACATGTGGCTTGGCTGGGGCGGCATGCCCATGGTGGATGGGCTGCCTGCGGGACATGCCCAGGGGTACAGGGTAGTCCCCTGTGGTGTGGTCTGCCTGCAGGGGCCATGGAGGGTGTAGAGGGAACACCTGGGAGGACCCACACTGCCAATTCACGTGTAGGAATCCCCTGCAACCCTGAAATACACCCCAGAAATACACGTACCCTGCTGAAATCGCGTGTTAAACTTGCACGCACCCCCGAAATACATGTACCCTGCTGCAATCGCGTGTGGAACTGCCCGCGCACCCCAGAAATACACATACCCTGCTGAAATCGCGTGTTAAACTTCCCCGCACCCCAGAAATACACATACCCTGCTGAAATTGCGTGATGAACTTTCCCGCACCCCAGAAATACAGGTACCCTGCTGCAATCGCGTGTGGAACTTCCCGCGCACCCCAGAAATACACGTACCCTGCTGAAATCGCGTGTTAAACTTCCCCGCACCCCAGAAATACACGTAACCTGCTGAAATTGCGTGTTAGACTTCCCCGCACCCCAGGAATACACATACCCTGCTGAAATCGCGTGTTAAACTTGCCCGCACCCCAGAAATACATGTACCCTGCTGCAATCGCGTGTGGAACTTCCCGCGCACCCCAGAAACACACGTACGTTGCTGCAATCGCGTGTTAAACTTCCCCGCACCACAGAAATACACGTACCCTGCTGAAATCGTGTGTTAGACTTCCCCGCACCCCAGGAATACACGTACCCTGCTGAAATCGCGTGTTAAACTTCCCCGCACCCCAGGAATACACGTACCCTGCTGAAATTGCGGGTGAAACTTCCCGCGAACCCCAGGAATACACGTTCCCCGCTTGCCGTGTGCTGTGTGGCGGCCCTGTATACTGGTCCAGGGTTAGCACAGCCCTTGGTGCTGGATTGGGGATTTTGATGGCTTTTCCTTGCGCGAGGGGCGTTCTTGGGGGCGTTACTGGTGCTGCTGCAGGGTCGCTGCGCCACTCTGCACTGCGGCTGCTGTTGGTGGCTAAAATCCATGAATACGCTGTGCGCCAAAATGGATTTTGGCGCATGCGGCTGGTGCAGACTATCGCACGCACACACTGTGCGCCAGCCGCGTGCGCCACTTGTGCGCTCAAGTCTATGAATTACCCCCTTTATCTCTTGCAGCAACAAAGCTGCAGACGAAGAAGCCAAAAGGGTTGCATATTCCCCAGATATTTCAGGTTTTTATACTGAAAATATTAAAGAGAAAGTAGTTATAGCCATATTAGTGCAAGAAGGGTTTAAAAAATGATCGATAACCCAATTCTTGGAGATTCAAGGACGTGCACCACAGGAAGAGCAGGAATTATGGAAATTAAGGGGGTCTTCTTTATCCCCCACAGAAGCATTTTGGCGACAAGATAGCACTGGTAAATCGGTGATGCCAGTAGCATTATTAAAGGTTGTGCTTGAACAGTTGCATTACCCTGCACATGTAACCATAGAGAGTCTTGCTGCTACAATTGCAGAAGACTGGTGAATTCCGAATTTGCTGGAACATTTTGCACTATTTAAGTGTCAAAAGTTTACTGCTGGGCATACACTGAGAACAATTAGAGAGGTAATACCTCGACCAAATGCTCATTTTCTGCATTTACATTTCCAAAATGTTGATATGCTGCAAGTATGTAATGTATATCAGTATCTATTAGTGGTGGTGTGTTCCTTCTCTTGGTGGGTTGAGGCTGGTCCATTTACACAACCTGATGCCACTTGCACAGCAAAGTGTTTAGGGTGCAAAGTATTTCCGAGATGGGGTGTGTGTGAAGTGCTGAGATCCGATAATGGGCTACATTTGGTTAATGAGGTGTTTGACCAAATAGGGCTTCTATTGAATATTAAACACCGTTTTATTTTTTGCTTATCACCCACCAACAAACAGGATATCTGAGAGACTCAACGGCCTCCTTAACGAAAGGATTGCCAAGATTAAATTGATGTTGAAGAAGGGATGGCTATATTGCCTTCCTTTAGTTTTATGTGCCCTTAGGAATGAGCCAGGTTCAGACCATCACTTTACCCCTCACAAGCTAGTGACACGGCGGTGAATAAGAACGCCCCTTACTATTCCATCTAGAAGTAGAAGTGATGGCCAGAGCATAGCCAAAATATTAGGTGTTGAATTGCATGGCTATTTCACATGTATGACCTCTATCATCTATCTCACTTCAGATCAACTGAAGTGCCAGGGGGGTCGGTCTCTGAATACAGATGAAGACAATTCAACAACCAGCACAACTGAACTTTTATCAGCCGCTAAATCGCATTTTGGTAATCTAATATTGGTGAAGAGATTTAAACGAAAGTGGAATGAGCCACGCTTTCATTGTCCCTTTTGTGCTGAGAATATAGCCCCTTCAGCTGTGAAGGTCCAAGGGAGATGAGCTTGGCTTCACTTAGGCGACGTGAAAGCCTACAAAGATAAGACCTGCACTCCAGCTGAAGCAGATCCAGAAACAAGACAAGAAGAATTTCAGCGTGTGCAGACTCGATCGATGACAAAGAAGAAGGATGATAAAGCAACAACCAGTGAATGATACTGCTTTAGCTTGGACTAAAATTCGAACAATACTCCTTATAGATATTTTAGCAGGAGTACAAGGACTTGCAGTGGATTTTAATAGGCCAAAATTGGACAATAGAAAGAAACTAGAGAAATATCTAGATTGATTTCTTACTGAATACCTGTTCGGTTGACACATGGTACTCACTGATAGTGATGTGCATCGGCTTGTGCTTGCTGTTTTTACATTTCTTCAAGCTTATCCTGCTCTTGTCAGGAGAGATGGTGATGTTCGCACTTTTTTACAGGATCCTAAAAATGGCCTTGTGATCAGAAGGCTTCTCATTGTGATTATTGAACAGATTTTACAATTGCAAGTGTAAAGAAATTCAATGATTATAGTTAAAAAGAGACATAGTAGAAACTAGCATGGTTATAGAGAATGCGCACATGCAAGACGTACCAGAATGGCGCATAAAGTGGAAGCCTATGTTTGTGTGCATAATATATGCCAGTAAGATTACTCTTTTTGTCTTTCTGTTCCTCATGTTTCACACTCTCTATCATGTTGTTACTTCTACTGAGGGAGAGGTCCCTATGGCTCTCCCTACTGCAAGAACTGCCTTTGATTTGCTTCATGATCATTACACAAACTTTGCTTATGGGAGATATAGGAGAAATGGACAGGAAGATAATGAGGGGATAAATACCTATTTAGACAATGCAGCACACTTGGGTAACAACATGTGCTATCAGCACCTGAGAAAGCTGGGAGAGAGAACATCTAAGGAGAGTTGCTACGCCTGCGCTCTCATACCCTATGCCATGACATGAACACAGTGCAAACTTTCATTTCTAGAGAAGTCCCAGAACACAATTCCAGATGCCTCGTTTATCTTGCAGCATGTATTACCAGAGGACAATTTCAGGAAAGTTGGGCAACTTTGGAGGTTGAAATGGTAATTTCCATTCCAGGATGATTATATCAAGACTTCACAGATGGAAAAGGAACCTGTATGGGAAAGTAAGATGCTTGTGTATCCTGCAGAAGGACAGGATGAGGTAGTCATGAAAGACATGAATAGAATGGAATGTCTTGACATAACGAAAGTAGCTGGATCACCTGGATGTTGGGCACAAACTCAAGTCTTAGTGTATGGATGAGCAAAGACCAAGAAGGGATGGGAAGGAGGACTGATGTCCTGTGCAGCTCATCTACTAAAGTCAGAATATGTGCAAAGGTGCAGCGGGTAAACAACTGATGTTTGAAGTCATGAGCTAAGCATACCAAACTACTGACATGGGTAGAAGATGAATCAGGTCAAATGGTTGTGATCCCATTGGCGAATGCAACATTATGATTTCGAAGAGAAGGCAGAAATCATGTGGGAGATGACATAGGCTGCAAACCTACAGTTCACATTTTCAGAAAAGGAGCATGGACAACCATCCTGATGGATCGATATTGGGCTTGTGGGCCCAGGGTCTGCATAAAGCTGCCCAATGATAGGGATGAAAAGTGTTTCTTGGTGCTCATTCATGCTCCAGTGTTAGTGATTGCTCAAAGTGACCTGAACATTGGAGGATTTCCAAAAGTGGATGCCCACTTGAGAAGGAGAAGAGCGCTTGAATTTCTTAATCAAACCAGGATAGGGAATTACTTCTCAGCAAAGTCAATAGATGCATATGAGGATATTCCGTATGAGCAAAGGTTGTTTAGCAAGACTGTTTCAGTATTCATGACTATCTTCATGCCTGGGATCCAGAGGATGGCCAATGATATATGGGTGCAGATTACAAGATGGGAGCTTCGGCAGACCATCAACACCACCATAAAGGGATTCAATGCTATCAAGGAAGAATTAAGGGCCATACGACTAAAGACCCTTTGGAATAGATACATTCTTGACATGATCACAGCGATGATAGGAGGAGTTTGTGCCAAAATCAGGCCATCATGTTGCACATTTATACTTTCTAACAATGACGAGAATGGGACCTTGACAGAGGGCATAATGTTGCTGACAAAAATGCACAATCAGAGGGAAGATGAGACAGAGGACATTGAAGATGACAGTTGGTTTGCGTCCATATACTCATGGGTTCCACAGTGGATAACAAACATATTTAAGTTCCTTGGAGAAATATTGGTGATGGTAATATTTGGATTCTGTGTAATCAGGATAGCGATTACCCAATGTAAGAAGACAGCAAAGAAGTGAGTAGGGATGAAGATCATGATTGATGTGTAATCAGGTTCAGACCCAAGATATTGACTGATGGAGATGTTAGAAAATACATAGAGGCCAGCATCGTAGCACCTGACGGAACGAAGTTCCTGTATCTGAAGAATCATAAAAAGTATATAGGCTGATGGATCTATTGTAATCCGAATGGACAGTACAGGTACATGACTTGGAGTTTGGTTGAACATGTCAAATCAGCTGGCACCCAGAGGGGGGTGATGAAGATTTGGCCTCCGAAGAAGCACTTCTTCAAGAGAAAATATCAAGATGTGGAAACTGGTGAAGGTGTGATCGATGACTCGAACAGAGGGGGGAATGTAGAGCAGAAGCTACATGCCTCTGCAGGAAATCCTGCCCCCCTACTGTCTATATGTTGTAAACCTGAGATTTTGTCATGCTTCACACCAACAGTTTTGCCAATTCCGTGGCGTATATTCTATAGAAGGTATCCACTAAGAAAACCTATCTAATGTATTCCTGAAGAGACAACAATCTGAGGGGGGAACTCCCTGGAGGAATATGAAAAGAGAAACGAGGAGCTGGTGACATCACAAGAGATGAGGGTGATGACTTGACTGAAGAAAACATGTGGACCTCATAGAAACTGGTGATGAAGTTAAGAATCAAGTAAACTTTCATATGCGAAAAGAAGATTGCACATGATATGATATGATATGATATGATATGGCATTTGTAACGCGCCTAAACACAAGTGTTTCAAGGCGTGACGAGGCAGGGAGGGGAGAACAAGGGAAGACAGACAACGATCCTGCTAGGCCAGGTGTCATTCAGATCGCGCAAGTGCATGGGTAGGGGGGACGGGAAAAGTGCAAGGGGGAAAGGGAGAGGGGAAAGTGCAGTACAGGGTTAGTAATGAACAAGATAAATAATAAGGGCCAGCTGGTGGCAAGTGCAAGATAAGTGCAGACAAGTGCTGGGAAGGGGGGCTGTAGGGATACAGAGACAGTCCCGCAGTGCAGGGGTTGCCAGGAAGGCAGTGCAGGGGAGAGTGGCTGGGCCAAGGACCGAGATTGTTGGGTGGCCCAATTGCTGATTCGGTACAGTTTCAGTGATTTAGCAGGGGAGAGGGAGAGAGAAAGCAGAAGCAAAGAGGAAGGTTTTGAGGTGCTTCCGGAACCGGAGATGGTTCTCCTCAAGTTTCAGGGAGGCAGGAAGGCTGTTCCAGAGGGAGGCCCCTGCTGGGGAGAGAGATCTCCCCCTAACTCGTTGCTTGGAGAAGCGGCTGACCTTGAGTGAGTTGGAGGCGGAAGAGCGAAGTGCTCGAGAAGGAAGATATTTAGGAAAGGAGAGTTGAAGGTAATTTGGCCGCAGGCCCCAGAAGGTTTTGAACTTAATCCTCGCAGCCACAGGGAGCCAGTGTAGCGATTTCAGTCCTGGAGAGATACGGTCCCTGGGCTTGAGGCCAAGGACAAGTCTTTTAGTCCTGTTCTGGATGAGTTGCAGAGGGCGGAGAGTAGAGGCAGGCAGATTTAGATAGAGGCTGTTACAGTAGTCCAGCTTCGAGAGAACCAGGGCTCTGGAGACAGTGAGCTTCTGGGGGAAGGAGAGGAAACGAAGGATACCTCTGAGGAGGTGCAGCTGGTACTGTGACTTCTTAGAAACGTCAGAAATGTGAGGAGAGAAGGAGAGTGTGGAGTCGAAGATGACCCCGAGGTTTTTTGCCTTGCAGGTAGGAGCAGCAAGAGGGCCAAGAGAGGCCGGCCAGAGAGCTGCAGGGAAGGAGGGAGTGGGTGTGCCGATGAGTAGAATCTCGGTCTTACTGGCATTAAGGCTGAGGTCGTTGGCGGCACACTATTCCTGGATAGCAGAAAGACAGTCAGAGATGAGGGAAGGAGAAGAGGAGGCTGAGGGTAGCCTGAAAATGAGCTGGGTATCATCAGCATAGCACTGAAAGTTGGGGCAGAGAGCAGCGATGCGGTGGGCGAGAAGTGCCAGATACTGGTTGAACAGCCAGGGAGAGAGGTTAGAACCCTGGGGGACACCACAGGTAGAGAAAAAGATGTCAGACAGGAAAGACCCCAGTTGGACCTCGGAGGGTCGATTTGAGAGGAAAGAGGTCAGCCAAGCCAGAGCCTGACCAGTGATACCCAGGTTATCACGGAGACGGTTGAGCAGGATGGTATGGTTGACAGTATCAAAGGTAGAAGAGAGATCAAGCAAAATGAGAACACATGGAATGTTAGAGTCAAGGTTCGAGAGCAGGTCCTCACGGATGTTCAGGAGAGCAGTTTCCGTGCTTCTGGCAGCTCTGAAGCCAGACTGATGGTCATGAAGGCTACCAACAGATTCAGTGTGGATATTAAGCTGGGAGACGGCAAGTTTCTCCAGGAGCTTGCCCAGGAAAGGAGTGATAGAGATAGGGCGATAGTTAGCTGGACAGGACGGGTGGGAAGAGGGTTTCTTAAGAATGAGGTGCACAAGGGAGTGCTTGAGAGGGGATGGGAAGAAGCACTGCAGAAAAGGCAAGTTGTTCAACAACTGTACAGATGCTGTAATGCAAGTAGATGGAGTAATCTTAGAAGCTAGCTATAAGTAGCGAATAGACTACAGGCGAAGCCACCATCATATAGAAGCTGGACATCAGTGTTCCGAAATGTACTAAGCAAGGACCGATGGAGAGAAAAGCTGAGAGTTGTGGCGCAGCAAGGATTAGCTGAGATCCATGGCTAACCTCATTAAATCCGAACAAGGGAGGAGACAAATCACAAGCATAGTAGATTCAGAAGGGGTCGTGCATACTAAAGCATGGGCAATAAACAAGGTGTTCTTGAAATTCTATACTAAATTGTATGCAAATGCTGATCAAGCATCTCCAGAAGAACTCCATGAGTATATGAACTCATTTCCACTGCCCACGCTGGATATGGAGGACAGGGGTAAATTGGACCTCCCCATGTCCACAGAAGAAATAAAACAGGCTATTTCAGACCTACAAGCAGGAAAACCCCCCGGACCTGATGGCATCCCAGCAGATCTATATAAAACCTTTAAAGCGGAACTTGCACCAAATTTACTAGAAGTCTGGGAAGAAGCCTTAGACAACGGGGAACTACCAAGCTCCATGAAAGAAGCAATAATAACGTTTTTTCTCAACCACATAATCCCCATCAAGAACGCACATTCTACTGCCACTTGTCCCTGATAAATGCAGACACTAAGATATATGCTAAGGTAATAGCTAATCACCTACTACCCCACATGAATAAATTAGTACACCCAGACCAATCTGGATTCATCCCCACCCGTCCCACCACGTTGAACCTCTGCAGATTCTTTGCTATCACCTCTCAACTAGATCCACCAAGACAATAGTGCTCGCTCTTGATGCCGAAAAAGCATTCGACTCTGTGTCATTGAGCTATATTTATGCCATTTTGGGTGAAATGGGGTTTGGCCGAGTGTTTATGAGTTACATACGACTACTATATAAAGACTCCCAAGAGCCACAATTAGAACTAATAAGACCTTATCACAGAGCTTCACGTTGGGCAGGGGAACCAGACAGGGCTGCCCATTATCCCCCCTCATATTTGCACTCACCATAGAAGGCATGGCAGAAAGTCTGAGATACAAACACTCATGGAGAGGCATCCGCATTATGGGTTTCCGCCCAGTTTATTCCCCTATATGCTGACAAAACTATGCTCTACATCAGAAACCCCAAAATGAACCTATCGCCGGTGATGCAGGAGATAACTGAGTTTGCAAAATACTCAGGTTACGAAATCAACCAATCGAAATCTGAAATCATCCCCTTAACTCAAACTGCATCACACTCACGGGATACCACTGACTTCCGCTGGTCACCTACTTCTGCATGCTATTTAAGTATTAACATGGCAACAGACAGACAATACCTATATGCCAACAACTATGAACCCTACCTGACGCTCCTTGAGCACAAACTCAAAATATGGGACAAACTCCCGATATCCTAATATGGTTGTAGAGCACTACTTCAAATGGTGGTGGTACCGAAGCTCCTGTACCTTTTCAGCAATATACCAATATGGCCTGGGAGGCAATTTTTCAAGAAACTACAAAAGCTGGCGACAAGTTTTGTGTGGGGGGAGGAGCGGTGAGGCTCCAATGGCGCAAAATGTGCGAGAGATATGAAACAGGCGGAATAGCGGCCCCCGATTTCCTACTATACTTTTACACAGTATACTCAGAGACCCCTGGCCGGCCCATAGAGCTGAAGTTTGCTCATAAGTACTTTAAGATGAGATAGCTGCACCCTTGAGATGGTTGGGGGTGCAGATTCATTACTCCAACACCAATCAATAAGGACAACTCAATGGTTTGGCAAAGGGAGTCCGTTTAATGACAAGTACAGAAAACGGGGAGTCATGGATATCAGCAGTATTGCGATCATCCTTCTCGCTTAAAACTCTAACAAACTTCATACAAGTTGTAACATTTATATTCAAAACTTGTCACAATTGACGTGTAACACTCTAAAGGTTAACATGCACTTCTATTGGTTAGAAAAAGGTAACTTTACTATATGTACTATATCTGTATATGGTAACAGAGTGAGGGGATTGGGTGAACACTGTCAGGTGGGCATCTAAGCCCTTCCTTCAAAATTGACTACACTAGACGTTACTAAAGGTATGATGTCCTATTGGTTCTACTAACTATAGGACCCTAGATTATTTGGTCCATTGTGATTGGGTTGGCACCAACCCCATGCATACTTTTCCACTTCGCTTAGCAGCACGCAGAATGGTCGGCCAGGTGCGGGGTGCCCCTTAGTTACCTGGCCTTCATCCAGTCCTTATTATAATCAATCATAGCTTTATTAGCCATGTGTCAATTAGTTCTCTGCGGTTGGCCTCGAAACTGCATCTTCTGTCTGGAAAGGGTTCTGATATCTCTGCTTGGACCGTTGCCAAGCGTAGGTGTGAACCCTTGTTTCTTCAAGCTCGGCTGGTCATGTGATTCAGACACCGTGAATTTGCTTCTTTTCCCCCAATTTGTGTATTTGATTTTCGTTTCACCCACCACTTGCCTTAGCCTTCTTATCTCGACCTTTCAAAAGCAGGACATTCTGTTCTTAGTTTCAATTAGATGTAGCTGCTGTTCACCTCTTCTATTGGTTTGACCTTGGCTCTCCTGGGAAGAGTTGCATCTGCTGAGTTTCGTTTCAGCCGTCCCTTCTCATTCTGCTAGAATATGAATCTTATCTTGTTTGTCCGCTAGTAACCTTGATTGATTCTGCTTTTTGTGCAAAATGGAAATATACTTATAATACTGTGTTTCATGAGGTAAATTATGTATAATGGTGCTTGCTGCACTACTCTTCTACAAAGCAGTGCTAACAGCACTGTTTTCTTAGCTTACTTGTGGTTCCAAGCATATTTCCAAGTGTAAACTGGTCGACTATCTTCATTTTGCTTACAGCTTTACACTTCTTCGCATTTCGACATCGTCCTTTCACTTTAGGTTCACGATACACTTATTCATGGTGTTTTGTCGCTGTGTGTCATTCCTCGGGTCATCATTTCTTCTATCTGTGAGTCTGTCCGGGTCCTTGTGACGTCACTATTCGTCTTCCATTAAGACCTTTTTGGTTTCTTTCAGGACAGTACTTAGGTAATCTTCATTTTGTTTCATCTGTTGATAGGGTTTTCTTAATGGATACCTTACTGTACATGGTTTTCTGGGTATCAGTACTTCAATAGGCGTTGCTCTTCTGATAGGCACTGGGCAGAGCCCTACTGCAGCTCTGCTGGTTTATTTGCTCATCATACATCACATATTTTGGTGTGAACGTTCCTGGTACTTCCAAATGGGCGACTGGAGTTCAGGTTTTATTTGGGACCTCCTCTACACTCCCCCCTCTGGGCGATTCATCGACCACTTTCACCTCCGTCCTTGGATTCTTCTTACTTTGTTCTTCTGTATTCATCTTCAGTCCATCGTCTGAGTTCATTCCTTCTTCTTCCTGCGGATCTTTACATGATGGTTTGAAGAAGTGTCTCTTTGGTTTCCTGCTGGCCTTACATGTTCGTCTTTATTCCATGTCATCAATTGACATTGTCCATTTGAGCTGCAGTAAACCCATCTTCCCACATAATGGCTGTGCTTCCTGGGGTAGAGGAACTTTGTTCCCTCTGGTGCGTGAATGCTGGCCTTCACAAAGTCGCTTATTTCTTCATCAGTCAGGTCTTTGGGCTTACATCCTGGCTTGACATCAATCATGATCTTCATCCCTATGGCTTTTTTTCACAGTTTTCTGGCATCGAGAGAGTATTATCTTGATAACAAAAAACCCTAGCAGTATCATCACTAGCAGGGCACCTAGGAACTTGAATGCATCTGCCATCTATTGTTGGACCCAAGAGAATAGTGATCCAAACCAGCTGTCATCATCAACTTCGTCAGCTTCTGTAGTTTTGTCAGCATACCCATGGCTTCTGTTAAAGTTCCATTTTCCTCATCATGAGAAGGTATAAATGTGCAACATAATTCTCTAATTTTTGCACAAACTCCTCCATCCATAGCTGTGATCATGTCAAGGACATAATTGTTCTGGAGAGTCATCAGTCGGATGGCTCTTAACTCTTCCTTGATTGCATTGAATCCTTTTATTGTTGTGTTGATGGTCTGCATTAACTCCCATCTGGTTATCTGTAACCATTTAGTATTTGCTCCAATTTGGAATCTTGGCATGAGGATTGTCGCGAACACTGATGAGGTGAGGCTAAACAGTCTGTGTTTATATGGGATTGCATGAAAGGCTTCTTCAGATTTGGCAGAGAAGTAATTTCCCCTTTTGAATCGAGTCATCAGTTCCACAGATCTCCTTTTTCTCAGGTGAGCATCTGCTTTCGGAAAACTGTCACTATTCAAATTGCCTTTGGGGATTACCAAAGCTGGAACATGGACACTCACTACAGTGCATATCCCTCCCCAGTTTCTCGTCAGTCTGATGTATGCTTTGGATCCACATGCCCAGTAGTGATCCATAATTACTGTAGTTCTGTGCTTCATACCTGGGGCGTCAAAGATTCATCCACAATTCTGATTCTCTCCCATTTTTCTTGTGCCATTGTTCCTGAAGCACACTTTTGAGCTTTCTAGTGGCACTATCTGCAAAGGTCCTCCTCTGTCTTCGACCCATGTCAGTAGTATTGAGAGCTTTGGCCATAGTAGCTTGCATAGCCTTTGTGAATTTTCAATTACTTCTTTGCAGGCTCCGAGGACCATCCATGCTCTGAAAATCACTACTTCTTTTTCTCATCCATCTGGTGAAATCACTGTTCACCAAATCTGCATTTGGCCTCTGTTCTTCCAACATTAAGCCTCTTCTGGAGTTTTTCCTTGGACATTTAGTTTCGGATTTACTTCCCATCTGATTCCTGCTCCTTTCACTCCAGGTTTCTCGTATCGGATTACACGGTTCCTAGTATGAGCTCTGTTTCTTGTCTTTATGTCTTGAACATAATCATCTTCATCGGGATAGGCTGATTCAGTTGCCCATATCAGTGAGGCATCACTACCCATGAATCGGCCTCTGGTCTTGAACATGGCTACGTGTGAAAGACAGTATGCTGTCTGGACATCAATTTCTACAGCTACAAAGATCTTGGACTTCCCCATGCTGGATGGTAGGAGTACACAAACAAAGCATTCTCCCTCTGAATTTCGTCTTCCAACTTCTTTCATGTGCTGGTACCAAATGTTGTTTCCCAAATGTGCTGTGCTGTCCAAGTAATCATTTAATTCACTGTCATCTCTATGCATGCTTCTCTTGATTCTTAATGTGTTCCTGTAGTTTGCTATAACTACATCCCTGAATGCATCTGTATGGCTCATTCTTACTGGAGGGTTCTCAGGTATCCTGGTCCATGGTGCAGGCTTCCTCATCTGCACCATTTGAGTAGACCAAATTCTGGCAGTTCTTTCCTTGTCCTCATACATCTTTTTCCTTCTTGTTATAAATGCCCATCTCATCCACCCTGACGTTGGTCTGGTATGTGGCTGTAGAACTTGTACTTGTCCCTTTCACTGGAACATATGTGCTCGCCAAAGTTGTCTCTCTGGGCTTCTTCGTCAGCTCCTCTAATCTTTTCTTTTCTCGGGCTATGAATGGCCATAATGAATCTATTATCAGTTGTGCCTGTGCAGAGATTTTCTCCGAGTTTGCTTCTGCCTTTCCTTGTGTTGAGACTCACAATACCCCTGGGGTAGCCTCATGCTTTTCAGACGCATCTGTCTGAATGTGAATGACGTTAGATCTTGTGAGTCACGGTGCAACGGGATTGAGAAAAATGCATTTTTCAAGTCAATTACGGTGAAATATTTTGCCTCAACAGGTATATTACATAGGATTGTATCCGGGTTAGGAACTAAAGGGAACTCGGCCTCAACAATGTCATTAATTGGACGTAAATCCTGAATTAGCCTCCAAGACCCTCCCTTTGATTTTTTGATCAGATAAACCACGTTATTGCATGACGACTCTGGCGTCACTAAGATGCCTTGCTCCATCATAGCCGAAATTGTCTTAAAAATCCCTTCATCTGCCTCTCTGGACATGGGATACTGTCGGGCTTTTGGCAGAATTACTCCTGGTTTCAGTTTAATTTTCACTTCTCCAACCCCTTTCAAGAGGCCTACATCATAGGGTTCTGTAGTCCATACTGATACAGGCACCTTGGCCATGTCGTCATTAAAATATTCAGGACGGTTTTGTGCAACATCATTCTCTGAGGCATTTCTCTTTTGATCATTCTCACCCAAAAAGTGAAACTCACTTCCACCATTGTCTCTCCCATATCTGCCTGCTCTTCAAACAGATCTTCATAGGTGATGTCAGTCAATCAATATCCTTCTTCAATGGTGATTACTGCGCACCATTGTCGGCCTTCATAGTCAGAACCATCAATCAAGGCCATTTTCCCTCATACTGCAGCTGTGTGTATCATCAAGGGAAATACCTGTCCCTTCTCCTCGTGCATCGGTATTCTTAGTCTAAATAGAAACTCATCTGGTGTTCTCATGCTTCTGTCTGCAAGTCCTGGCAGCCCCGCCATTAGTATGTGTATGCCATACGTGAATATTTCTGGCTCTAATGGTATAGCCCTCATGGCTGTGTCCTTTGTATGCTTCAATCATTTTGCATATGTTTGAATAGTGCATTCCTGGAGTGGAACATACTATACCCTCTTCCATGAATGAGATTGTCATATTTAACTTTGTCATTAAATCTCGACCCAAAATGTTTACTGGGTTCTGTCGTGAATATAATAAAGAAACATTAATTTCACATTCTCCTAATCAGACTGGAAGTGCGTTTGTGAAGGGAACATGACTTGTAGCTCCTGTGAAACTCTGAGTATCAATGGCCTCACGGACAAGGAAAACTTGCCTTCACGTATACACAAGCGTGTTGCACCCTTGTCAACTAAGAAGGAATATTCTTTATCCCCTATAATGACATCCACCCTGGGTTCCCGGTGAGGATCTGGTGTCACTGATAGGATAGAACACATCAGTGTTCCCAATGAGCTGTCCTCCTCCATATACAATTTTTGGCCACCGTGTCTTGGTGGAGTTCCCCCATTCCCATTGTTACTTCTCATTCCATGGTTTAGGGTCTGCCCTGAGCTCATCGCTTGTGACAATTGCAGCGGTGACTGTTGGGACTGCCCTTGTGGAAAACTCACTATATTCTGAGGTTGCAAGCTTTGTTGCGCTCCTGGTGCTTGTTGTTGCACCATGTGATTTTGTGCAACTCCATGCTGTAAAAATGTAGGTGGATTTGCTGTGCCTAATCCTGTCCCTTGGCCGTTATGCATCATGGCTTGGTTTCTGCATGTGTGCGCTAAATGTCCTGTCATCCCACACAACTAACATACTGGCGGTGGTCAGATCATTGGCCCATTTGACATATCTTGATTGCCATTTTGCATGTTTTAGAAACCTCCTTGATTATTCTGGAAACCTCCGTGATTGCTCAGCCATCCTCTTTCTCTAAATCCTCTTTCCCTGGGGTAGAACCCAGTACTGCCCTGATTATTCTGGTGCGGATTATTGACCTGCTGCATGTTCGATTCAGCTGTGCTAGTTATCATGGCTCCCTCAAGAGCATATTTTGACAATTCTTTCTGCACCGATTTGGCTTCCTCACCCTTTCGTGTTGTTTCCTTTTTGGGATTCTTCTCTTATAACAGCCTGCAATAGTGTGCCATGGTCAGTTGTAATTCTGCCCAAGGTTTAGCCTCCATTCCTACCAATTTCTTGAGCTATTTCTGCACCGGGTCTGCCAGCCCTTGGCACAATATATGGTAGAACACAGGTATAGATTTTCTCCAAGATTCATGAGTCTCAACTACCCACGCATCTTGAAAATTCTGTATGTAAATCAACGGATCCTCAGACTCCTTCATTTTACATGTCATTATAGCTCCCATATCAGAAATGTCTGGGTAAAGCACTCGTAGTGCTTTCCATACCATGGCTCTGCAATTGTTAAATGGAGCTCCATCATGTGGAGTGTTAATTGTGGTCACACCTGGGTGGCCTGCCCGTGCCCACACACCCTCTGCTCTCTCACCAAGTATGGCGATTAGGAGACCCTTGATATCACCTATAGCTAACGTGTTGCCTCCTCTCATATTTTCTAACTCGTGTATCCATTTTCCAGCTCCCGATATCAGCATTTTAAGCTTGTTTTTCAAGTTTTCTCAATCCATGTGTAGCCATGGAATATATTGTGGTCTTGCCCCCCCCTTTCTCGAGTAACGGAAATTGGGACGTATAGCCCTCTCTCTCTTTTCTCATTGTTCTCCTGTCTATTGCAGGGGTAATATTCCCGCATCGCCGCCTGCCTGGCAATGTCCTTAGCCTGTCCACATAGGGCGGTGATGACATCCCCCTCTGACCGTGAGATACTTCTTCATGTCGGTGTGACTGTGTGGCTGACTATGATGCCCTCGGTGCAGACTTGCTAATGTCTGACCACCTTATCCATTTCTCCCATGGGAGTGGTCTTTCGCTCCTTCTCTCTTCCTCCTTTTCCACACACTCCTCCCTTTCTGAGTCGGACGTTGTCTGTGCCCAACTAGTGCCACTTCTTGTATCTTCTTTGTTCCTACTTATTTCTAGTTTATCCAGGGATAGTTCCCTATTCCCACTACTTCAGGAAACATCCTCAGTGTCGTACAGCTGAGTGCTCTCCAGGCGCTCATCTTCCCTCTCCCGTTGGGGTGTTTGTTCTAGCTCCTTTTATCGTATATTCTATTGATCATTTCTCTGATGCTTCTGGTGTCGAAGTCATCCTTAATATTCGCCCTAGACGTTCCTGGTACTGAATCGTATGCAGGGAAGAATTCTTCAATGTATTCCCAATCTAACCTCGCTCTCCAGATATTCAAGATCGCGTGCTCTCTGCCTTCGCTTGTGTTCTACATCGTCATCGACTTCTCTGTGCTTCCTTGCCTCTTCTCTGCCCCTATCTTCTTCCTTTTTCTTTTCATTTCCATGTTCTTCTGCCCTTCGAATTTCCTCATCCCTTCATCTTTTTATTCTTTTTTCTCGTATTCTTTGCTCTTCCTCTGACCTTTGCTGCTTCTGTCTGTCTTGATCATTGGATGCCCTCTGTTTGCGATCAAGCTCTCTTTCTTGTTTTTCGCGATATAGCTGTTCTCACCTTTATCTTTCTTTCTTATTCTTTTGTCTCTTAATTCTTTCTCATTCTCATTTCTTTGTACATCATCTAGCCTTTCCTTTTGTTTTGCATCATCTATGCCTCTTCCATCGATTTTCAATACAATTTGCCCTCCCATCCATTTGTTTTTTGCAAATGCTATCTCATCAGTTCTATCTTAATTTCCTTTCCATCTTTTGCCTTCTCTCTCCTTGTTGAGAGATGCACTTGTTTGTGTCTGGTCCCTTCTTTCATTATCACGTCTCTCCCTGTCCCTTGGGACTGTGGAGGTGATATCCTTGTCTTTTTCTTTACCTTGATTTCCGTCACTACTTTGCGTAGGTGACTCATATGCCAGGTTGCTATACCCTGTAGCTGCTTTAAATTCTCTCAGCGGTATAACCCCCTCGTCTTTATTTTCTTCAATCTTCATTTCAGCTGGGGCGGGTGGCGCATTAGGTGTCTCACAACCCTCTGTGCAAACATTAAGTATCCAATCTATTGGCGGCTCCTCTTCCTTTCCCTGTTCATAAATCTTCCAAAGTTCTAGAACAGCTAGGCGTTTGTCTAACTTCTTGCCCGTGTATGTGGCGTGCAAATATGTCATCATGTTTTGCCAAATAGCTTTAGATAAGGGCCCACCCTGTGGCTATGGCATAAACATTTTGTGGGCGGTCCCTTTAACCCACTCTGTACTGTATTTTTTCTTCTTAGTTTCATGTTTCGGCAATTGCTTGCATAGGTGTGCCAATGGAGTTATGTCATCCATGCTTAAATCTGTTCCCTTTCCCTTTATATAACACTTGTCAAAGCTTCATGTGACTTAAACAGTTCCAACAATATGAGCCAGCACCAATCACTGCAAGCTCCAATCCCGATTTGTTCCACAAAATGTTATATCTTCTATTAAACTCAAAAAACATCAATTTGTATACTATATTGTCTCAGATATTAAATCACGTAAAATTTAAAACAGTTTTCCTAAGGAACATTTTCAATTTATGACATCACAACAATCAACATGTAAGACAGACGTTTAACAGGCTAGACGAACACCAGCTGGTCACATGTATCTATGCCTCTAAATATTACCACGACATGGAGTTTAAACATATCCTTTTCACGGCATCACGGCTATTTGTTCCCCTTTAGTTGGGACTATGGATACACGTTTCTTCTAGCTGCTTGTATTAAAAGCGTAGGAATAAGGCGAATCCTCTCACTTCTCAGGTGTCCTCCCAGGTAACCTCTCTCTTCTCGGGGGTCCTCCCTGGTATCTTTTCTCTATTTGTTTAATTATTCTCGAGTCATTATTCCCTTCCCCTTAGATATATACATTATTTACTTCTAACTATATTTTATTTTTTCCTCCTCCCTCTGTTATCTTTTGCCTTGACTTGTTCTAAAGCATGCACTTTTGCCAAAACACTCAGTCTTTTTCACTCACCGTTCGCATTTTTCCTCTCTGGACCCTTGGGATCACTGCCTTTGTTACCGCCTTCTTCGGATTTTCTCCTGCTAAGCTACCTGTGGGAATCGGAAGGGGTTGCGTGGGGAAACACAGGTTCCTTCAGACCTTGTCCTGCAGGTTTTGTTTTCTTACACTACCACTGTCCACGGGGAGCTTCAAGGTCTACTCGGCCGAATGGCAAATGACTTGTGATATTGCCGAAGACCTAGAGTTACTTTATGTCGACGGTCACTGGGTGTCTTATTCTAATCGATAATCGATAACCATCAATCTCTGCTACCAAGTGTACTCCGAGAACCCCGGCTGGCCCATAGAGCCGAGGTTTGCTCAGAAGTACTTTAAGTTGAGATAGCTGCACCCTTGAGATGGATGGGGGTGCAGATTCATTAATCCAACACCAATCAATAAGGACAACTCAATGATTTGGCAAAGGGAGACTGTTTAATAACAAGTATAGAAAACGGGGAGTCATGGATATCAGTAGTGATGTGATCGTCCTTCTCGCTTCACACTCCAACAAACTTCCTACAAGTTGTAAGATGTATACTCAAAACTAGTCATAATTGTCGTGTAAGACTCAAAATTAACATGCAATTCTATTGATTAGGAAAAGGTAACTTTACTCTAGGTACTATATCTGTATATGGTAACGAAGTGAGTGGATTGGGTAAACGCTGTCAAGTGGGCGTCTAAGCCCTTCCTTCAAAATTGACTACTGTAGACGTTACTAAAGGTATGATGTCCTATTGGTTCTACTAACTATAGGACCCTAGATTATTTGGTCCATTGTGATTGGGTTGGCACCAACCCCATGCATACTTTTCCCCTTCACTTAGCAGCACACAGAATGGTTGGCCAGGTGCGGGGTGCCGCTTAGTTACCCGGCCTTCATCCAGTCCTTGTTACAATAAATCATAACTTTATTAGCCATGTGTCAATTAGTTCTCTGTGGTTGGCCTCGAAACTGCATCTTCTGTCTGGAAAGGGTTCCGATATCTCTGCTTGGTCCGTTGCCAAGGGTAGGTGTGAACCCTTGCTTCTTCTTGCTCGGCTGGTCACGTGATTCAGACACCGTGAATTTGCTTCTTTTCCCTCAATTTGCGTATTTGATTTTCGTTTCACCCGCCACCTGTCTTCGCCTTCTTATGTCGACCTTTCAGAGGCAGGATATTCTGTTCTTAGTTTCAATTAGATGTAGCCATTGTTCGCCTCTTCTATTGGTATGACCTTGGCTCTCCTGGCATGAGTTGCATCTGCTGAGTTTCGTTTCAGCCCTTCTCGTTCTGCTAGAATATGAATCTTTTCTTGTTTGGCCTCTAATAATCTGGATTGATTCTGCTTTTTGTGCAAAGTGGAAATATACTTATAATACTGTGTTTCGTTGAGGTAGATTATGTATGATGGCGCTTGCCGCACTACTCTTCTACTGAGCCTAGCAAGCTGCACTGTTTTCTTAGCTTTCTTGCGGTTCCAAGCATATTTACAGGTGTAAACTGATCGACTCACTTCATTTTGCTTACAGCTTTAAAATTCTTTGCATTTCAAAATGGTCCTTTCACTTTAGGTTCACGATATCCTTATTCATGGCGTTTCGTCTCTGTGTGTCATTCCTCGGGTCATCATTTCTTCTATCTGTGAGTCTGTCTGGGTCCTCGTGACGTCACCATTCGTCTTCCATTAAGACCTTTTTGTTTTCTTCCGGGACAGTACTTAGGAAATCTTCATTTTGTTTCATCTGTTAGTAGGGTTTTCTTAATGGATACGTTACTGTCCATGGTTTTATGGGTATTGGTACTTCAATAGGCGTTGCTCTTCTGATAGGCACTGGGCAGAGCCCTCCTGCGGCTCTCTGCTGGTTTATTTGCTCATCATACATCACGTATTTTGGTGTGAACATTCCTGTTACTCCAAAATGTGCAAATGGAGTGCAGGTTTTATTTGGGACCTCCTCTGCACTGGCACAAGCCCATTTAGCAAAATATTGGACTAACACCACTGAGCACTACGCGCACTTACAAGCCGAAAAGTTTGCAGCCACCCCCTTAAGTTTACAGGCCAATGCATTTGCCAAAGCCACGAAAGACACATGCAAGGTTGACCCAGTGAACGCCACGGTGCGAGCCTGGGACAAACTATTCAGCAGGGTGGAATGCACAGACCTCTACTGGCCTCTGACTCCCCTTGGCACTTTCCTGACCTTAAACCTACCCTGGACGTGACGCTACCGAGCAAATGGGACCCTGGAAAGGAGATGCACCTGGGAGACCTTTACCTAACGGGAGCTTTGTGTCATTGGCGAAGGTCCTGGACAAGGTGGGAGCAGGCCTCGTCACGACACTCCAATATCACCAACTACAGGTGGCATGTAGGAGAAAATGGCCATCCTTTCCAAATGCACCACCTACACATCAGTTTCTGACAGACGTCATGTCACATGAGGGCTTCACAGGTAATATTTCCTGTCTATACAAAGCGGTCCAGTCACACACCCCATCAAAAAATTAAATGAAGGAGAAATGGGAACAGGATTTAGACATAACAAACGAAGAATGCAGATGGGCAAAATACTGCCAATATACTAAGTTCATCTCAATAAGTGCTAACTTTTGACAAATCCAATTCAAAATGTTGAATCACTTGCACATCACTCCAAATAAAATCGCCAAATTTGATCCCTCGATTCCAGCTGCCTGCCCCAAGTGTCATGCCCCTGCGGCAAATTCAATACATATGTTCTGGGACTGTCCCCCGATCAAACGATTCTGGGAGGAAGTGGCTACAGCTGTTAGTGAGACTATAGAAATACATATACCAGCCACCCCACTGAAATACTTACTCAGTGACATAGGGAAAGTGTTGATCAAAACTTGTCGATTCTTTGCAGTGGCAGGAGCGGTGGCAAAGAGAAACTTACTCAGAACCTGGAGAGCAAAGTCTGCTCCTACCCTGCAGGCATGGTTAGAAGACTTAATATACGTACAGGAAAGTGAAGAGAAATATGTCAGAGGTGTCTCGCCCATCTGCAGACCAAACGATATGTGTGGCCCCTTAAGGAGATATCTGTTGGTCGACCAGGAGACCTCAGACAGAAACTCATCTTGTCCGAATGATAATCTGTTGTTCCTAAGGAGTTATGTTTACCAATCCTGATGTTGTTGCTACAAGGATACTTCAGAATCTTTTTTTAGTGTGATTTGAATGTAATGTACTTGTCAGCTATAAATAAAGTTTTGAAATAAAAATAATTAGCTGAGATTGTGAAAGAGACTAGGAGGGCGGTCTGGCCTGGTGTGAAAACTGAAGCAGCTAACGGCGGGTCTTTTATCTATTGTTGGAGGTGGTGAACATAAGATGCTGAATCATCCCCTGTTAAGGTGCAAAGCTACTCACCATGCCTGACAGGTTTTATTAATTTAAGACATTTAAATGCTGCAAAATGGACTACATCGTGGTCTCCTGTCACGGGAGCCAAGAATGGAAATCGAGCTGTTCATGGAGTTAGAGAATAACTATAGTGCGTGCTTGCACTCTGTTATATTCCCAGAGACAAGGATACTCTGCAAGGCCAAGCTCAAAGACAATCTTCATGGCAGAAGGCATGGGTGATGAGAGATGTTGGACTAATTGGGTGGGGTGGTACAGTCAAGTCCACCTCCTGGTCCTTAATTTGAGCTTACATGCTGCTAAGTGAGTCAAATATTCCAGAAGGGCAGGAGCATGCCAACCAATTGTAGAGGGCCATATAACAAACAGCCTTATAGTTTGAGAGCCACTGACTTACCGTGTACTTAATAGTGTTGAAGATGACAATGCTTTAGAGGTAGGCATAAGTTTCCCACCTGATAGTAGATATCCAATCACCACCCCACGCCTTATAGAAAGTATGCTTAGATGTACCCCTTGAACGTATCACAACCCCTTGTAGGTTTTTCTCATTTGCCACGTAGTATGACGTCACCTCTGACGAATTTCAGGTATAAAGTCTATGGACCTCATTCCGAGTACGGCGCTAACCAATGGCGCTATTAACGCCTTGGTTGACGCCGTACACGGACCGGCAGCGCCTTGGTGGATGGCGGAATTACCGCCCCATTCCAAGGTTGGCGGGGCGGTAATTCCCCATTCACCAAGGCTCTTCCCCATTCCCAAATGAGCCCCCATAGGGCTCAATGGGAATGGGGAAGATGCAAATAACGGTGACCGTTCATTACGGTCACCGTTATTGGCTTGGAGGCCCCTTTGCGCCCTCGACTTTAACACCTGCTCAAAGCAGGCGTTAAGGGCGAGGGCGCAAAGGGAACTCGGAGTATGGCAGTAAGGGATTACCGCCACCGGTCTCGTTACCGGTGGCCGCTATCCCTTACCGCCATACTCGGAATGAGGCCCTATGTTTTTATGAACTGTGATGTGTTGAGCTGAGTAACTTGGAGAGCTTGAGCGAATGTCTGTTGACGTCTATTGTACACTCCTTGTTTTAGATAATTGTTAATAAAACAGCACCTTTGCCATCTTCTTGGGTTGGTTCAATTATTTGGTGTCAGAGTTATTCTGCAACCCCATCCATTGCATGCACTTTACCCAAAGGACCCTACGCTCACATGTTTAGTGTTGATTGCATGACTGTAAAAAGAACATACAATGGACTAGAGATTAGGGAATGAGGCATGTTGATGATTGCTGATAGGGGAGGAATGGGTAAAGAACAAAATTGCTTATTATAACTATACAACCCTTTTAGAAACAACCATTGAGAAAGCCAACAATGTTTGCCTTTGTGTAGGCATGTGATAGGCATTTCCAAGCAATGCCATAATGGTAGCAACTCACCATAAGATAGCAACCACTGGAAAATGCTGAGTGTACCTGTGCATACAATTTTAGTGTCTGGAAAACGCCTAGCCAATGCCTATACACATGCCAAAACTGTTGGCTTCGCCTATGTTTGCTTTTAATGGGAATTCAGTGCAATGAACAGATTGAAGCACATATATTTAGTTTATAAATCATGTGTCTCAAGACACACTTGATTAAGACATCCTTAATACACCAGCAGATAATTTGAAGCATCCAGCAACTAAACCATAGCTCTCTGAATACTGCTTAGAAATAACACTGGAAGGCCCTATACAGCTCAAAGCGTGATGTTCCTGCATGATAGAGCTATCTCAAAGAGATCACATGAGGGCAGGGGCAAGTATTGGTTGGGAATGGCCATAGGGATAAGCATGAACATGAGCAGTCGGTGGGTGGGTCAATAGCCAAACAACGTCTACAGGCCGTGTCCCTAGTCACATCCCATCTCCCTCCAATGTGTACTCCGATACAATAGGTTTGACTTATTGGTGGCACTAAAACCCAGCCAAATACAGAAAATCAAAAAGGGGCTATCCAGAAAAGTACATCATTTAGACCTCAAGACATCACCACATATCATCAAACCAAATGGAATGATGACCTTTCTATTGTAAACTGCTAATGAGGGGATATACCCTTGGACCACGGGCTGATCCTGCATCAATGGCCCAGTGCACAAAAAAAGGGGCACATAATGCAGGCATCTACGACATCCCCAGCAACGTGTGGTCATAAGCAATTGTGGTTGGAAGAATCAGGCGAACACTTTTTTTAAAAAAATGCGAAAACAATTCCGCAAGCCTAATCTTCGCTGCTGCATCCTCTTGACTGTAGTTCATTTTTAATGCTGATTATCAGACGACAAATAACAAAAAAACAGACCAGAGATACCAGAACGCATACTATTTTTTATTTTTTTTATTTTTTTAAACACGCTTTAGAACCAATGTCTTCCTATAGTGATAACTAACTGGGTTTCCAGTGGGCTTTGGGTGTCGGGCAGTTCCTGGGGAGCAATGGCGTCAAAGTAAGAGGCTTGCAGCTCTAATGCAGCTCCCAAAAATGGCTTTGTATTGACGAATAATGCACATAGCTTAAAACAACCAAATTGGCTAAGTGCCTATTAAGGGTGTATGCGTCGAATTCCCCTCGTTGGGATGTGTTACAGGCAGTTATGGGTGTTGGGGTCTGGGGACCATCCTCATGCCACAATGGTGGCCCTGGAAGATGTACATGGGGATTCCCTGCAAACCGGCACTGCAGGCCCTTTGCGTAGCAGGGATTGCCACATTGAAACTACTGGTCCCACAATTCCATAGTTTTTTAACAAGACTGGACATCCTTCTGGCTGGAACATCTTTAGGGTTAAGGCCAGACAAGAGACATACACCAATGGCCCTCAGGGAACTTGTTTAGGCCCCTAAATATGAATTAGTATGCCCATGAAGACCAACACATTGTGTACTCATCCCTGCTGACGGATGCATCTTTGTCGTGCAGGACCCACAGACCTGATGCGTGTCTGCACATGCAACAATACAAACAACAACATTTTCGAGTTGTGTGAACTCCACAAACTCATCTTTCCCACCTCACAATACACCAAAGTGGACCTTTACAAGGACAGAATGCCTGAAACCCCAGCATTCAGACATATTGTACAGATCAAAAAGGGCCAATGGAAATCAAAATGGCTGTATTTTACATGTAGCCTCAACATCCCTAGACAAACCCCAGGAGGAGACCCTAGGGAATAGATAATCATGCTTCATGTGCAAGCCAACAGTCAAAGTGCCAAGAACGGAGGGGGCATAGACCACATTAAATGCTGGATTTCATAACCCAACGTGTGTAGGGAAAGGAACGCATTTGCGGAGAGTTAGCGAGAAGACGTTGGAAAGGTTGCAGAGACTGGAGGAGGCCATTGAAGGAGCAGAGTGTGGGGGAGGCAGGAGGGTGTAGAGCTAGAACCGGAGAAGTGTTAACAAGAATTGCCAGACAAATATCAGATGAAGAAGGTGGGGTGAGGTATTGGAGTGGGTTGTAGATACATTAGAGAAAGGAGGCAGAAAGAAGTATTGGAGGATTGGAGAAATGCCAGAGGAAGGAGTTGGTGAGAAGAATTAGAGGAGGGATGGAGAAACATCAGAAGAAGGGCGTGGGGAAAAAAGTGCAAGTGGCTGAAGAAACAACATTTGGAGGAGAAAGGATCATTTGTGAAGGATGTTTGTATGACAGAATGCCACCTGGTGAGTGTATATTAGCATGTACCTTTTTATTTTTAGCAAGAACATGTGTTGCTTTCAGCATTTGAAAGGGGGCATCCTATCAGAGCCCCCTTTCATAGTGCTTCACACCAAAACATAGTGCACCCAGGTATCCTTGCTGTGACCATCTCCTGAAATTCCCAGCACTTGCAGTATCACCAGGGCAGGTTCACGGGTCACATGCACATTACTTAACAGCTAATGGAACACAAAGTTCCAATAGGCAGAGGTGGCGTTTTAATTGTCTTCACACCTGGTTAACATTGTTATAATAGTGTATGCCAGCAGTGTGGTATCACATTAATATTTAAATATATGCTATTTCGAGATATGACATGGTGGCTACTGGAATAACACAATTATAGAGCTATAAGCATGTGGATGTCATATTAGTGTCAGCTTGATGATGTGACTCATTCATGTCAGGGTTGGTGTATATTAGTTGTACATCCAGGGTGAACCCACAACAATCATGTGGGACCCTGCCTTGGATGCTTATCATTTAAACCTTCTGAGGAAGGTTAACAGACTCCTCCAGAAGACAAGTACCCAACTTTTGAGGTACCCTGGTAACCAGTGCTTAAAAAACAATCCTGACCTGACAAAAGCCCTGCCACTCCAGGGTGCTGATTACTGGAGTCCTTTTGCAGTAGGCATACAAAGGAAGAATGTGAAGTTATGGTAGCCCCGATGTAGGGTTTTGCCCAAAGGGGGATTACGCCATCTTGGATTCTTCTAGGGCTCCATAAAAGTCCTGCTGGGTATGATATCAGAAGGCAAAGTGCACTTGTGACAGCAGCCTGGTGTATCCCCTGACAACAGTCTTGCTTAGAGTCAATCAGATGAAGCATTTTGCCTTAAAAAGGAAATCCCCTCTCTGGCTTAGTTGATTTATATTTGGACTACAAGACAAAAAAGATTCACCTGGAGAAACTTTGTTGGGGATACAGACTTTTCCAAAGTTCCTTGTCTTATAAGTGAAGACAGACAGCTTCAAGGAAGAGGAAACTTCTTCTCCCAGCACATTTGGGATGTAACTGCTGTGTGGATATTGCCTACTACAACTGAGGCAATGGTTCCCAGGACCCTGCCACTGGATGTTGAAGAATCTCTGCAAGTGTACTCTATAAGCCTTCCTGTTTGGAAAGGCCAGAAGAAAGTACTCATCTTGCCCCTGACCCGCTCAATTGGGTCTTCCAGCAACCACAAAACTAAGGAATTGATCTCTGGCGCTGCCTACATCTCCAAACCTCCTCTATACCTCATTGGGCATTGTCAAAACCATCTAAGCTGCTGCAAGGTATTTGCTAGAGTCATCTCCAATCCTGATGCTTGACTGCCTCTATATCTCTGATGTTTACTCAAGGCCATTGCTGATGCTCTACCTCTCCACAAATGAGAACCACCAAGTATTCCATTATCCCCAACCCTGTACAGTATACCTGATTGCCAGCTTCTTTAAGCTCCAAGCTGTCAATGCTGCAGTAACTAGATGCCTTATTGAGAAAGTTGTGCTTGCTTGCCACCCATCCATGTTTCCAGGAGGCAAGTCACTAAATCGTCAGGCTGTATAAAATGGTAGCACACATTCACAAAAAAGGTGGCACCATCTGGGATATGTGTACCAGTTATTTGTTTATATGTCAAAATATATAAATATTTTGGTTGTTTTTGTATGTGAATTATGATGAAGTATGATTGAGGTATACATGAGGATGAATATTTGCGGTTGTAAGTCTGGTGGATGGATTTTTCGGTGCAGGTGATGTATTGTGCAGTTTTTTATGGACATAAATTAGCTATATCTATGAATTGTGTTCACTGCATCCTTTTGTACATTTTGTATTTTGTTGCATTTGTTTAAAGCACTGTTCATGTTATGTCATGATATGTAATTGTGTATTTGTATAGTACCTTATATATCATTGGTATGATCTCAAAGCGCTGTGGGTTGAACACACTTGAGGACCGCATTTCGGGTCAGTGGAGCGAGTACAGTAGCATATAGTGCTAGGGTGCACTCAGTATGTGTGCAGCCAGTGCAGTTTGCGCAGAGGTGGCTGCATTCTAATGCCATGTGCTGTCCGTTGGTTGTGAGAGATCTGTGGAATGTGTACAGCAAGGCAGTTGCCTCCAAGTCTGCACTCTGCTGCCGAGTGGCCTGTGTAAGTGATTATGTGCGTAGCAAAGATAATATTTTTCGTTGGGTTTTAATGCGTTCTAACAGACTGTTTATGTGTTCAAGGAGCAGTGTAGGTATGTGTGCAGCAAGGCCAAAATGTATCAAGGGGTGTATATGTGTACTATTGTTTGTTGGTGTAAAGTGGAGAATAAGCATATTTGTAGGAGTGAGTGTCTGTGCCTACTGTTAGGATGTCCCTATTCCTAGATAATTACCAGAACCCGATGAGCTGGCTGTGTCTGTCCTATAGGTTTGCGGTAGTGAGTCTCTGAGAGAGATTCTTTGACTGATGCTCAGTATGTTATGTTTGCCCGGTTGGACAATCCCTCTTCCAGAGGCTCTGTTGTAGGTGACGCAGGGCCTGTTCACCGGGTTCTTGGTCACAGTCCATGGTGGTCGGCTTGGAATTTCCAGATGTGTCTGTGGTTACTGTGTAATCCTCAGGAGAGTCCAACTAAGCATAGTTACCATAGCAACTCAAGTGTAGGCTTTCCAGCCTCACTTCTAGGTTGGCCATGGTTGCCCGACCTAATTCCCAGATGGGTAAAGGTTTGGCAGGAGCTGGCCCAGTCTCATTTAGCTGTCTGAGGAGCTAAATACACCCCGGGGATACGGTGGTGCACAGGAATCTGCGGATAGGCCTGGATGACAATGGTTGTCATCTCTGGAGTGATAGTGTTGTGCTTCCCTATGGGAAGATAATGATTACACTCAGTTATGGGTGCTGTTGAGCTCTTGTTTCTGGGATGATATATTCAGACAGACAGCTCTTGGTCTTAGAGCGTGGGGCATGTCAGGTCGGGGAGCAGTGAGCTTGCCTGGGCATAGTTTATGATTATAGAGATGTCAAGCCTTAGGTTTGGAGTCATGGGCAGTGGGATTACGAGCGCTGGGGGCATGGCCAACTTCTTGGTGCAAGGGGAGCAGCTAGGCCATTGTAGTCGATCCAGGGTACATTGACCCACAGTTGCCTAAACCAGAGCATGCTGGTCTGTTAAGCCCCCTTTCATGACCGACTGTTCCTATTTTCTGTTGCAATGCCTTATTAGCCGGCTTCCATGGTCTGATGGTTCCTACATAATGCCCTTCTAGCTGAATTGGCCAATGGTGGGCAGTTTGGAGACCTTAGGCAGTCCTTTTCACGGTTTAGGTTAAAATACAGGTTTTTAATGCTTTACAGAAGGCCATGTTGTCCTGGTTGTATCGAATATGGGGAGGCAGTGAGTTCCACAGTGTTGGTGCCAAGGTGGAGTAGGTGGACCCTCCAATCCTGGCTGACTTGGAGGCTGGAATCACTAGCAGGAGGACCGTGCTTGATCTTAGGGTACGTGTTGGGAGGTAGGGCATAATCTTCACTTGTAGGTAAGCTGGGCTGACCTTGTGCACTGCTTTCTGGATGATCCTTAGGATTTTAAAAGTGGCCCTTCATCCGAATGGGAGCCAGTGCAGGGTGCGGTGAGCAGGCAAGATGTGACCCCTTCATCCTAGTGCAAGAAGGAGTCTGGTGGATGCGTTTTGGACACTTTGGAGTTTGTTAAGTTGGTAAACTGGTGCACCCAAGTAGATAGAGTTTGCATACTTCAATCTGGACATGACGTCAATTGACATAATAGGAGGCAGTCTATTGGGGTAGGTAAGGTAGGGAAGATGTGTCTCAGAAGCTGAGGTTGTCTTTGCACATGTTATTAACAAAACAATAAATTCAATATTATTGGTTCATGATTGTGAGCATTAAATCTGGGAACTGAACTTTCAAATTATCCAGCGCATATATGTTTAAAAATGTAAATATTGTACCCTGGGCTCTCCCTTTTTTTGTTACTTGCTTGCCACCAAAGACCAGTCTCTGCTTCAACCGAGGATGCCAAGTATACGAGCCCCGCTGAACCAGTATCATTTGCTGTCTCCAGAGACTTTGAGCTGCAACAGTGATCGCTGTCAAACAGCATTGCATTGCTTGATCCTGTCACTGCCACTCCCCAACTGGAGCCCAGTACAGCGCCAAAAAGACCTAGACTCCCTGTTAGTACTGAAAAGCCTTTCTCAATACTGTTAAGCCCCGAAGACAAGAACATGAGGTAATTTAAGAGGACATGTCCCCCTTGTCTACTTTAAAGGATCCTAGGTACTTTAAGTCCCTCTCCACTACCATTTGAGGGACATATTCATAAATATTGACATTTTGCTGCTGAAATCTTTTCCTGATCACCCCATCTACAAACCCAACGTGGTCCTTTATTTAAACATCTGCTTCCTCTACGTTTTCTTTTAAAAGTGTATGCTCAAAGTGTTTTGATTAGTTGTGTGCAGTTTTGTAAGTTTAATTAAAGAGCCAATATTTGTAAAACCTTGGTTGGACATTCCTTTATTTTGATACCTCCATATTGTTGTTGATTGTGTCCTATCTGTACCCGCTCACAAACCCCTGAAGGGCCATGTTACCAAAAGAGACGAAGGCAGTTTAGCTTTCGGGTGTGCCTGTTTCATTTTTATGATTGGGATCACTGTTAGCTTAGTAGCAGTGTGGGGATGAGTAGGTGCTTAAGCCACTACCCAGTCCGCTTTCCCTGCCAATCAGTAGCCATTTCTCCACCGCTGGAACATCATTAGACGGATATGATATGATAGTTTATTTATATGGTGCCTATGCACAATGTGTTTCAAAGCGCTTCAAGTCAAGGCAGGGAACAAGTAAAAATACAACAACATTCTTACTGGCTATGAACAATAAGGATGTGAAATTAACTATCGTACTCGGTCTGACGACATTTCAGATAGTGCAAGAGCTAAGACATAGATAAGGAAGGGAGGGGGAGAGTGGGAAGGAAATGGAAACAGACAGGCAACTACCGTACTAGGCCTGACAACATTTCTAGTAGAGCCGGAGAAAAACAAAAGGTGAGGGAGAGGGGTGCAGAAAGGGAAGAGAGGAACAAAACAAGCGACTATCGTACTAGGCATGACAACGTTTCAGATAGTGCTGGAGGGGAATGGGGGACGTAAAGGGGTTAGAGGAGCGACAGACGAGGTTGCTATCATACTAGGTCCAGGGACAATTCTGATAGAGTAAGTGCATAGAAGAAAGTAAGGATAGGAGGGGAGGAGATAGGACAAGGGAGAAGGGAGGGGAGGAGTAACAGAGTAAGCAGTCAAAAAGAGTGGAGAAGCAAGAGTGGAAAGCAAATTCAATTGCAGAAGTCAGTAGTAACACGTAATGTTCCAAGCCAATATACAAGATGAAGATGGGAACAGCATGATAAAGGGCCACCATGAGCCCAAGATGTAAAGGAGGTCCAGAATGAGAGTTGAGAAAGGGTGACACACCGTGAATCAATGAGGTCCTTAAAAGTAAAATCCAGCATTGGCCACAAGACGGTGATGTTGAAACCAGAATGTATCAGGACAGACTCCTGTGTGCGGGAAGGGAGGGCACAAGGGAAGAACACAGGGGGACCAGAGAGGGTTGGGATTGCCTGTGGGGACAGAGGGTGTAAACACGTGTTGGTGCATGCTTACCTGCTGTCTTAGCAGGGGGAAGGACACTATATCCTCCTGGTCCGAACAGGTCCAAACAGGAATTGCCCTTTTCTTTGACTGCCCTTCACTTTGGACGCCCGGGCGAGAGACACTCTTGATCTAAGAGTTAAGAGCAGGAAGGAAGAGGCAGAGCTAAGAAGGTGGGTGGTGCTTAGGCCAGGTGACCTAGATCCACTTACACCTGCTCCCCAGCTGCGAAGGAAAAGAGGCTGGAGGGCTCCTTAAGTAGGGAAAAGAGCGACAAGCAGGAGGCAGTGCTTGGATCTTTCAATGACATTGGAGAGGAATCTGAAGGAGGAGATGGGAAGATCTTTCTTGAGGAGGTCAGAGACACAGAAGGAGGGGGTGTGGAAGGTATGGATGTATGACTTTATGGAATCAGATGAGCAGGCATACTAAAATCTGGGGTTACCTGACCAAAGTTAAAATGCACAAAATATGGAGGGAACTTTAGACAGTCATTAGAAAATCAGACAAATACAGAAAAAAGAGCTAGACATCTTTTATACTGCTTATTCCCTCTCTATTTTAAAAACGTTCGCCTGACGAACTGTGTTGAACATTTTATACATTCTCTTACTGTGCTGGTAACATGGTCTCTGTGAGGGGGCCCCTTACGAGGAGCAATTGTTGATAATCCAAGCAGGTGATGCTCTGCTGTAAGGGAAGTGGGAGTAGACTCCCTCGACCATTGTACACTGAGGATGTAAGCAGCTGGAAGGGGCTGGACACAGGAGCTCTAAAGTGGATACTTGCTCTTTGTGAACTCTCAGGCTATGGAGAATCCATGTGGCTTTGCAAAGCAATAGAACACACAATGAAATAATGAACACCTGCCACAACCATAGGAAGGTGCACCCGGCTTCTAATACCATGGGTCAAAATAAGGGCTTTTAAAGGGAGACAGAGTAGAATGTGGTGGCACTCCATCCAATGGGGGAAGTAGGGCATGGGAGTTTGCCATTTGGCAAGCCGGTCGCGGGGCACAAGGCTTTGCTCAAGGATTCCATCTTAAAAGACCTCTGATCTGTGAGTCCGAAAGTAACTAACAGTTTTCTCTCCAAATGTGTAGCGTCTCACCCGGAAGTTAAAAGATCTGGAACTGAAATAATTCCCTGGGAATTAATTGAGATCATCGGCTTTTATCACGTCTCAGAACTGATTTTTTCAATGAAGCACGTACAAATTAACTCTAAAACCATTAACCCTTTTTGAGCGTTATAACTGCTTTTCGATTATGAGAAAAGTGGAGATGTTTGCTATATTAATTTATAAAGATGTTCTTAACTTGAAAGTGATTCTATTTCAAGACAGGAGGCTTCATATTATGCAAAACAATCTTTACTACTAACAAATAACAGCAGCAAAATATTTTTGTAAAACAAATAACTTTATCAAGTTAAACAGGGAAAACCACAGTATTCCATTAGAACCAAAAGGAGGAATCCCTGTCCAAGATGGGACTCAGGTCAAGACCCCCAGTAACCAATCAGCGGAGACCCACCCCATATAAGTAGCTCCCTCTAAAAGCAACTCCTCTTTCTTTGCTGCTGACCCATGAGCTAAGTACATTTGTTGTCACGCTTGTACTTATTGCTAGTCAGTGTTTAGAAGTGCTACTTTGTTTCTTTGTAATTGTGCTTCCATTGTTGCGACCGCTGAGTTTAGTTTCCTTTCCTCTCAGCAGTCGTGTATTCTTGAACGCTGTTTAAGTGTTTCATCTCATTGAGGCCTTCTGGCCTCCCCGCTCACTGGCGAAAGGTGTGAGGAGGCAGCTCTGCCTCCGGTCCACCCAGCGCGCAGCACTGAACTTTTCCCCTCACACGCCCACCTTTCCTTGTTAGCGCTCGCCTGCTCGACGAAGGCTATGTTCCATTCATACGCCCACTGTTTGTTTAGAGTACGCCTGCTCAGCGACGACTCGGGCCCATTTAGCGTTCTGCGCTGATTTCATTCTTCCTTTCCTCAGTCACCCAATTAACTCTCTCGTCTGCTTGGAGGGGATGTGCTCCTAGAGCGACATTCCTTGTGGAAAAAACGGTCGCCTGCTCGGCAAAAGCAAACGTGTTTGTTTGTTGTTTTTTTTCCTCAGAACTCAACGCTCATTGCACACAAGCGTGTGTGAGAGGAAGGACCCCTCCCTTACAAGTTTCACAGGCACGCATTGTCTGCTGCTAACCTGCTTGCCTTCCAGGCCCAGCCTGGTATTGTTAAGAGTCCTTATTGTGAAGTGCTTTGCTGCCTGCTTGGCCTGCAGGCTAAGCCTGCTTGAGTCCACATTTCAGTAATTGGTGGACATTTTGTGCAAACACATTTCTTACTTATTTTTTAATGAATGTATTTATTTATTTATTTATTTACTTAGCTTATTGTCCCCTCAACCTGTTTGGCTTCCAGGTGTTTCCTGGTATTCTGGGAAACGCTTCACTTTGTTGTTTTGTTTTTTCCTTTTTCTCTTTATTTTGTGGGGTATACAATTATGGTTGTATCCAAACGGTTGGAGGGGGCCCCTTCAGCTGATGCTAGTACCCACGTTAGGCCTCTGAAAAAAACTCAGAGGCCTGGGGAAGATTCTGGGATGAGAGGCTCTGGGGAGAGTTCACTAGTGGCCCCCCTGCAGTCACTAGGGCTATTGAGGATTCCATGGACTCTGCCCTACTTAATTTGAATTCAATACTAGCCTCGGCAGTTGATAGGTTGATGAATACAATTTCTGATTCTCACCCCAGCTCTTACCCGTGTCCCTCTTTAGTCTGTAGGGATTGTACAGCAAAGTCTAAGCGTTTAGGAGGACAACTCAGCCCTGTGTATAGTTCCCCCTCTCCTACTAATTCCCATGGAAGAGTCCTGAAACATAAACTGGGGGGTATCTCTCTCAGCCTATTGCTCCTGCTCATGCCACTTCAACTCCCTTTTCCTCTCCAGATACTTCAGATGATTCTGATTCCCCACCTCAGAGGCGTAAGAAGAAGGGGACCCCTGTGGATTTATCCCAGGGAGCTAAGGGGCCATTGTTGGATGATAGCGGGGTTCCATTTTTTTGACCCCTCTCTCATCCAACATCCAAGGTCTGCGGAATGGCACCCTTCGGAGATGGTTTCTTCTTTCATACATCATTAGGTCAGAAGACAGCTTCCCAAGGAGGACAGGAACAAGTTATGTTCCAAATGCCATAGGACGGTTATTCTGGATAAAGTGGCCTGTACCCCAGATATCAATCAATCAATGGTGTCCTTTTTGTCTCAAAGGGGAGAAGACCCTCAAAAATGGGTTGACAAGGCCCTATGTAGTTGTCAGGATAAATTACTATTTTAGAATCAATGAGATAGAGTAGAACGTCACAGGTAACAGTGATAATCAAAACAAATTGGTGAGTTCATAAACAATTCACAAATACAAATATTTTTATAAATTTGAAACACTGGTTAAAACAAGTATTAAACAGTTAAATGAGGGTTAGAATCAAGGCCCCCTAACATCGAGAATAAGTCTAAAATGTTGGTAGCATAGGAAAACGTCAACTTCAATTAATGGATTGTTGGGCAACAAATCAATCTGTAACTATACAATGCTTCTCAGTAATTGTGTATACTCTTCAACTCAATAACCATAAAGACAAAGAAAGTGTTGTGAATATCTATGCTAGCATCCAGAGTACAGTAGTCTCAACATGTTTCTGTTCTTGTACAAATAAATGAGGAACATTCGTCAGGAGAAAGATTTTCATGGGCAAAATCCTATTCAGATGTTCCATTTGGGGAAAGTGAAATCACATACAACCTGTAAATTTAAAAGAAAGTGGCAAGCAGCTAATTAATAACTCTTCTATCACTTTAGGTTAATTAACTCGAAATTTGAACCTGCTTGCAGGGTTAGAAAATTACCTGGGTAGGTTCTTCTGGGGGCACCTCAATTCATATATAAAGGGAGACTGGCTGTCAGTGTCAAGTTGCCGTAGCTGCAAAGAAAAGCAAGAAGCATCAGCTTGTCGAAAGTGCTTAAAGAAAACATACCATAAATAATAGTCAGAGGGGTACCTCTTAAGCTAACTCACCTGGAAGGTAAGTAAGCTGAAAATCCAAATGTGGATGAACGGTGAATCACAGTGTCCTTAAGTGGTGAAATGCAATGCATCTGTGTTCAGTATCTTAGCATATTCCAGGAATCTGCTCATCAGATGCTGCTGGAATCTCATAAACTGGAGACCAAGTTGGTTGTAAAGCCCAAGAGTCTTAACAGAACGGGCAAGTCTAATGGGAAGAGGAAAACCCCCCATGGGGCCCTGTAAAGTACCACCATAATCAGACGGTCATCAAATATTGACACATAAATAAGTATATAATGTTGTCTTACCACTCCGTGTGTTGTGTGGCATTTCGTGAGAGTAGGTAGAAGACTACCGACATAATCGGAAAATGGCGGGTTTCGGACGTACACAAAACTGTAACAAAAGAAAGGGCTCAGGATCGATCTGTTCTCTACATCACTGTGAGATTAGTTACACCATATTGTGTGCCCCGCGATATCGCCAACGTACTGCGCTTACCTCTTTCAGGAATTCCAGGTTTGCGTGGACGTCCATGTTTAGTCTGTGCAGCTCGTCCGACCACCATGCTTGTGAATGCAAGCGTCGGCGGGCATCTGGGAAACTAAGTAGCTATGGAGACGCGTGTGTGCGCGCACGCATATGAGCATGGTTAGGTCCTGTCTACAGACGGATCGTCTACCAACGACGCCATCTTGGAGTGTAAACTCACTGTTTGGGTGAAATAGTCCTTGGTCTGTACAGGGGTACTATCTCCAGAACAGGGTCCGGGGAATATATTTACATTGAGCCTAGGCCTTATGTTACGGGTAATACTACTATGTCAGGTAAAGGTCAAAAGTGACTGTAATACGGATAAATAATATAAATATTGCGGTCCCTGATCTAGTGGGGTACATCGCTAGGGGAATGAATAAAAGGACTTCATGGGTAATATAAGGTGTGTAACAGTTAAAGACTCACCCCCATGTATAGAACAAGGGAAGGGGATTACTGTTAGAATGTGCAATCCTATACACGGTCACTTTAGACTCAAGGGAGCGCTATTGAGCACATTCTACACATGGGGTGAGTCTTTAACTGTTACACACCTTATATTACCCATGAGGTCCTTTTATTCTTTCTCCTAGCAATGTACCCCACTAGATCAGGGTATATTATTTGTACAACAACAGAAACATGTTGAGACTTCTGTACTCTGGGTGCTAGCAGAGACATTCACAACACTTTCTTTTTCTTAATGGTTATTGAGTTGAAGAGTATACATAATGATTGAGAAGCATTGCGTAATTACAGATTGATTTGTTGCCTAACAATCCATTAATTGAAGTTGACGTTTTCCTATGATACCAATGTTTTAGACTTATTCTCAATGTTAGGGGGCCTTGATGCTAACCCTCATTTAACTGTTTAATACTTGTTTTCACCAGTGTTTCAGATTTATTAAAATATTTGTATTTGTGAATTGTTTGTGAACTCACCAATTCGTTTTGATTATCACTATTACTTGTGACATTCTACACTATCTCATTGATTTTAAAATATCTACCCACCCCGGTCCTAGATAGAGGGAACACTCCCAACCCTGGTTGGCCTAGTGTGTACCGGGATTCCTCTTAGATCCCTGTTGTAGGATAAATTACTAGGCATGTTGGGACCCTTGACTCAAATATTTGAATTGGCCAAAGTGGCTGCGCTCACCAATTCCCCAGTTGATATCCAGGCACTCAGAGGTTGGGTACAGAGGACAGTATGCCTGCTTGGCAATACCAATGCTAGCATTTCCAGGGAAAGGCAAAATCCCTTCTCAGGTGCATTGACTCTAAACTGCAAGATATGGCAGAAGGTGAGGCAGGGCCCAAGGTCCAAGGTAATTGGTTTGGTGACAGCTTTACTATCTCTCTACATATGTGTACACCTTTACTGTCCTTGATAAGGCTCAAACCAACATCAGGAAGGTTTTTGCCCCCAAGATTTTTGATATGGCCGGACGTGGTAGAGCCCGCCTTCCGGCTTCGGCAGGCTGCCAAGGTTCTTCCATCGGTGGGAGGAGCTCACCTCAGACCCATGGATATTACAAATGGTTCAGGGATTTCAAATAGAATTTTACTCCCCTCCCTGTCAACTCTCTCCTCCACCTTCCCTCTTGTTCGACAAGGGCAAACAGAAGATATTGGATGCAGAGGTCCACGATCTCATCTTCAAGGTTGCAGTGGTCCCTGCCACCTTTAGAGCCTCCCAATTCCTCAGCATGATTTTCCTGGTTCCAAAACCAGAGGAGGGATTTCGTCCTGTCAAAAATCTAAGAACCCTCAATTCTTTTGTAGTCTACCAACATATCAATATGGAGAGCATTCACCTTCTGGGGGACACCCTTCTCCCAGGGGATTGGATGCTCAAGATAGACCTCAAGAATGCATACCTTGCAGTTCCAGTTTTTCCCCTTCATCAGGAGTTTCACCAGTTCCACTGGGGGCGGGGGCTCACCTTTGGCAGTTTGTCTCTCTCCCGTTCGGCCTCTCATCAGCCCTCGGGTGCTTCACCAAGTTAATGAATCCGGTGATGGCTTGTCTCAGGGCAAAGGGGATTCGACTTATCATTTTTCAGGACAACATGCTCCTTCTGATGCAGGATCTCCAGGTTCTCCTAGGCCACTTACATTTGACAATTTCCCTTTTGCAAGCCCAAGGCTTTGTAATAAATGTGAAAAAGTCCATATCCCAACCTACTCAATGCATCCAGTTTCTGGACTTCAATATAGATTCCAGTCAATGCATCGTCCTTTCACCAGACAGCAGACTCTCAAGGATTTGGAAGGAAATCTGCTTCCTTCTAAAGAAAGGGATGGTGCCTGTCAGGCAGAATGGCAGGGATGCTCTCTGCCTCCTTTCAAGCCATCTTTCTGGCTCCCTTACATTACATAGCACTGCAACACCTAAAGGGGAAACATCTTCCCAAGAATCTGTCATATTCTCAAATGATGGTGTTGTCCCCCGATGCCAGGTTGGAGCTCCTATGGGGATTAAACATATGGCCACCTGGAATGGCAAGCTGATCTTTGGTCCATCTCCTGAAGTAGTTCTAGAATACGATGCCAGCAGGGCAGGTTGGGGAGCCATGATAGGAGAGGTTTCCACTGGAGTGAAATGGTCAGCCCAAGAGAAATGTATTCACATAAATTGTCTGGAGTTACTGGTCGGCTCCTTTGCAGTCAAGAGTCTCCTCAAGGACCTAGGGAATTGCTGTGTTCTTCTTCAGATGGACAATGTGTCAGCAGTCTGATACATAAACCACCTGGGGGAACCCGCCCTAAGGCCCTAGCGGATATAGCAGCAAGTTCTTGCACTTTTGTCTAGACAGGGACATCCTCTTGAAGGCAGAATATCATCCAGGGGCCAGCAATGCTGTGGAAGACTCGAACTCCAGGTACCTCCAGGACAGGAGCTATATTGGATACTAGACAGGATGGTGTCATGATTCCTGCCCCTCATGTCCCAGCCCTCCAAGATGTCAGGCTGGAGCCAAGCCACGATCACCTACATGGCCCTCAATGGCCTCTCCATCCCTCCAAAGACCCACTTGGAGTCATACTTGACGCTTGTGGCACCAGACTCACTCACTCCCATAGGATAACATTGGGGATTGGACTTGTAGTGCATTGATGGGGACAAGATGGATGCCCCCACATATTTCAGTTCCCAGAACTGCATGTGCAGTCTAGTCTTTTGGGTGTGGTTCTGCCCACAGACACCTGGGATACCCAGAGACTATTTAAGCCAAGGCCAGGCTGAGAAACATGCTTTGTGTTTTCTGCACCTGCAGCGTGACACTCACCGTATTCAGATCGGTCTCCAGTAGGCTGCATCTTTCTTCTGCGCTCAGCTCCTGCAAGAGCAAGAACACCGTTAGGAACAGCCTTACCTTGTGGCGATTCTGCCGATCATTCATCGCTCCTTCTGTTCTGCCGGCATCTTTGGCGGTGTCATTCCCATCCCGGCACGCCGCTTCCTAAGGAAAAGGGAAAAGAACAGAAAAAAGGCATTAGTAAGCATTCAGCAAATCGTCGCTTATTTTTAAAGACTGTACGAGCTTCAAATGCTTACCTGAATCCCAGTCGCTCTGGGGGAACTCTGTCTCCGGAACTTCTCATCCATCTGCAAGAGGGAAAAGACACTCCAGGTTAGCGTGGAAACATCTAGAGGCGCCGCATACCGCGCTTACTCACCGCATTTCTTCTACATAACCGGCATCCACGTTGAAAACGTTGCGGCACCTAAAAGACACAGAAAAAGAACTCAGTTCAATACAAATACGAAAGGGTCGCATCATGCATCATGCTCTCACTCACCTTCAGCGCTACTCATCTCAGCAGCACGTCGCCATCCCCGGACGCCAGCCATCATCTAAGGAAGAAAAGGAACGAAGTTAGAGAACTGTTCAAAAGACTCATTATACTTACCTGTCAGACTCTTGCCAGTGAAGTAACTAGGCAGCAACGAGCCCGCATCAATCAACACGCCCCTGCGCTGAAAGCAGGACGGAGAGCGCACTTTCCAAGAAAACAAGGTGAGCTGTGGATCAAAGTGAAGGGTTGGACCCCGGGGAAGAAGGGGTTCAAGCACACAGAGACAATAGGGAGTTGAACTCTACCAATCCTGTGTTTCAGGCCCAGTCTCCAGTCGAGTAGACTCCAGGGAAGGGTTTGAGGTCGTAAGAGGTCAGAACAGGCTGAGTGACGTCCCCGTGGATACCAGGTGAGCGTTACAGATGGTCTTTTCCAAGATCCGGTCTCTCTGGGGTCCAATTCAAGAAGACCTTTTTGTCTCTCATCTCAACTGTCAAGTCCCTCTCTTTTACAGTTGGAGACCCGACCCTTTAGCTTTAGCGACCAATGCCTTTCTCCAAGATTGGACAGGTCCCCTGTCCTATGCCTTTCCTCCATTCACCATGATTGCCAGAGTACTGGTGCAGGTGCTCAGACATTTGGCGACATTGATAATAGTAACACACGTTTGGCCATCTCACCTGTGGTTTCCTGCTCTCCTGGAGTTAGTGGTAGATATCCCTCGTTTTCTCCCTCTCCACCCTCGGCTCCTAACGGACGCGATGGGTCTACCTCACAACCTGGCCCTTTGGTGGCATTTCTCCCTTATGGCTTGGAAGATTTCAGCTCTTCCTGGTGCTTCCGAGGACTTTCACAGGACTATATCAGTGTCATAAAAGATTCCTGGGCAGCTTCCACCAAGTCAGGCTATTCCTCAGCATGGAGCCGCTGGGTGGGCTGGTGTGTGGTTTGACACCTCCATCCCATTTCTGCTCCTCCTGTAGAGGTAGCTAATTTTTTAGCTGTACTGTTCAAGGAGGGCAAGGCTTATAGAACTGATAATGAGTACAAATCGGCCATTTCAGCTGGCCACATTCTAGCTAAAGTGGAGCCAGTGGGCAGGCACTTCTTGATGAGGAAGGCACTCAAGACTATCTGCATTAAAGTACCGCCTAAAGCTAGGTATTCAGTTCTTTGGGATGTCAATAGCGTTGTGAATTTGTTTCACTCTTGGCCCCATAATGATGATATATCTTTGCAGCAGTTTTTCTGTAAATTAGCCCTGCTTCTGTGTCTCATTTCAATTAAAAGAGTGTCAGATGTCATAGATGCGGATGTTGACAATTAGGTTTTCTCCCCACAATGGGTGACTTTCTTTCTGTCTAGAAGAACTAAATGTATGATTTCTTCCATTTCATATCCAGCATTTCCAGAAAACAGTAAAGTGTGTGTTGTACAATGTTTAAAATATTTTGAATCAAAGATGGAGGGGCTTAGACCCCAGGTTCCTCTCAGCTGCACATTTCCTACAAGAGACCCTATATGCCAGTATTCCCTGCCACTCTGGTTAGATGGATTTGGTGGGTAATGAAGGAAGCTGGAATTGATATTGCTTCCTTTGGGGCACGCTCAGTAAGGGGGGGCCATGTCTTCCAAAGCAGCCTTCCTGGGGGGAGGTCTTGAACAATTTTTAAAAGCAGCTGACTGGTCGAGAGAGTCCACTTTCCAGACATTTTATCACAAGCGCATTGACTACGTGGTGCAAGAGCTTTAAACTTGCATAATATGAAGCCTCCTGTCTTGACATAGAATGATTAATGCCCCTCACTAATGTGAGAGGGGGTTTAGATTCTATTAAAGACAAATAGGCAAGTATTATTACACCCACCCACCCTATTCTGTTTTGTTTTATATGCAGCTTCGGGTTGAGGAGATCCAAACAAGGAAGTCTCTTCAGAGCCCCCGGGTGGTAGGGCATGTGAGGATCCCGAAGCTGGCCATCCATTGGACTGTCGAGAGAGTCCACATTCAAGACATTTTATTACAAGCGTATTGACCATGTGGGGCAAGGGCTTTAAACCTGTATAATATGAAGCCACCTGTCTTGACATAGAATGATTAATGCCCCTCACTAACGTGAGAGGGGGTTTAGATTCTATTAAAGACACATTGGCAAGTATTAGCCCACCCACCCACCCTATTCTGTTTTGTTTTATATGCAGCTTCGGGTTGAGGAGATCCAAACAAGGAAGTCTCTTCAGAGCCCCCGGGTGGTAGGGCATGTGAGGATCTCGAAGCTGGCCATCCATTGGACTGTTCGTGTTACTGTTTCTCTTAAGGATGGCGTCAGAATGCAGCTTCAGAAGAGGAGTTGCTTTTAGAGGAAGAGACTTATATGAGGGGTCTCTGCGGATTGGTTACTGGGGGGCTTGACCTGAGCCCCATCTTGGACTTGGATTCCTCCCTTTCGTTCTCATGGAATACTGTGGTTTTCCCTGTTTTACTTGTTAAAGTTATTTGTTTTGCAAAAAAACTGTTCCTTGCTGCTATGTGTCAGTAGTAAAGATTGTTTTGCATAATACTCGCCTCCTTGTCTTTAATAGAATCTAAAGCCCCGCTCACGTTAGTGAGGGGGACTAATCATTGTTGCTTGTCATTATTAGTATGTGTGCGCTTTAAGGATCTCATCAAAGTGTCACATTTAAACAGTAAGTGGGTTTCTCAACGAAGGCACTTTAAAGTTCTCCAGAAATGAAGAATGCATCAGACATTAAAAACATAAATTGCATGCGTTCCTGAACATTGTGTGTTGCTGGGAAAGTTGTTAGATTGGGTAATAATTGAAAATAATGCAAGTTTATGCACAGCACTTTTGATAATTCTCCTACCTAAATAACATGATTTTAGCTAAATTAAAGAAAATACATTATTTTACCCTGGCTGTAAAATGTTGATGTTTTTAGTTCGTGCTATATATATATATATATATATATATATATATATATATATATATATATATATATATATATATATATATATATATATATATATATATATATATATATATATATATTTGGTTCACTCAAAACTGCACAAAAGCAGCCCAACATTTCAATGTAGGTAAACAAATATTCAGACAATGCTCAGGAAAGGACTGGCTGGAAGGAGACATGTTCACTTTGGTTAGGCCTAATTTCAACAGCAAAATGGAAAAGGATGGATAGGTTGAAATGTAGCATCACACCAGGATGGAAAAGATTGGTACTCTACCTGGCAGATAAAGACATAAAGTGGCAGCATGCGTGTTTATGACTGTAACAGTGTTTCTTCACCCCCGCAGGATGAGAAAAAAAAAACTGTACTCAGGTTACAATTCAAATTGGTATGGATGAGTTATTCTAACCACATAAATAGGTTAAAGCGCTTGGTTTAGCTGAAATAAAATAAAGCCTATGAGATCCTTAATTGTATTGGGGTGGTCAGGAAAGCTCCCCACAATCAAGAGGGTTTTTTGTTGCACGTATTATATTTGTGGGGGCGTGGCAAACTGGGCGAGATGTTGCAATTTCATATGTATCCGTTTTAGTTAGATGTGAATGGAATATCTTACTTAGTGCTACATTTTGGTTAAACTGATATATATTAGCTGTGCATGCATTTAGAAAGACAAATGTTAAAACCGCCAATTTAATTAAAGATACGATTCGGACATAATGTGCTATGGAGTGCCCAGAAGCAGGCAGTGAGGAGTTTTTATAATGCACATGTGAGAAAGGGGGCCTGTCCTGAAGAATCAACTGCAAAGGAAAGATTGTATTTATTAAACATACATACACACTGATAAAACATATAAAGGGGAGTTATGAATCTGCATGTAGTGGGTTTTTATAAACAGAATAAAACACGGCAGTCAGTGGTTGACTTTTCGAAACTGGTTCTGCAGAGTTTCAGAGGATGGTTGAATAAGTACTTTGACCTGTGATATGGTCAGTTCAGCTAAAGGAGCGTCTATGGTTTTTATGGTCTAATAAGTATCGCAGGAGGCAGATGTAATCTCTTGAATGCATGGGAGCTTGACAGGGACTTTCCACTATTTGTTCTGACCAACATTAAACCGTGGGGCGATTCAATGCTTCAGGCTAAATTGATTGAAACCCAGGAGTTCAATTGTATTTTCAGATGTGCTGTGTACGATGGAATGGCAGTTATTTAGATTGGAATGTTCCAATGAAGCCAGTGAACCGTTGGATTAGATCATTATAGCTAATTCAAAGAGTACATGTTACTCAGCCTTCTTCGTATCGCTTAAAATATTTCTATAAACCATGTGTAATTAAGAGTTATGCTGAAAGGGCTAAGTCCAGTTATTACTAGTAATGAATTATGTTTCCAAAGAAATGTTTAAGTGGTAGTTGATATCAAGAGCTACCACAGACAAATCCTAAAAGGAGGTGTGCTCTACATATGAACTGAAGATGTTAATTAAGATAAAGGCTACCAATGAGAATGTAGGAATTGGAAAAAGATGGGATTTCTTTGAAGAGGTGTTTTCCAATCACATGTGGGGGGTGAATTGTAATAAAATAAATGGGAGTATTTTAATAGTTGCAAAAATGTATATAATTTATCAATTTATGTGGTTTAAAGAGAGTTGGGTTAGTTTGACTCCACTGCATCATCAATCTGCTGCCCGGACGATTGCACCATAAATTTGCTTTACGTACAATGCATTCACTCGTTCATCGGGTGGTAGGCCCACTCGGGTTGAGGTAATTAGGGGTCTGCCCCTACAATCGACTGGTCAGACTAGCCACCTTGGTAGGCAAATACCCATCAGTGAAGTAGACCCTGGTTCCATTCAGAGTGCACTGTAGTAATCTCAACACTAATAGCAACAGCATCGTATTGGGGGGCCCTATAAGTTAATAAATGCACTTGCCGTAGGTAACCCGTGTTAGCAACACAAGAGTCAAGGAATCCCTATCTGATTGCCTACACGGACACCTCTCTTGAGATATATATCTATATGAATATACATTCTTTTTTGTCTTCAAATGTATTAATGGGTTTCAAGACATGTATTTACTCCTTTAATAAGGTTACATAATTAAGGGACCAACTTGATTGCCTCCAATTGATGCTTAAACAAAGTCCAATTTAGAATGCTATTCTGCTGCCATGTTTCAGCATCTTCTCTCATTCTGGTGCATTCCTCAAGACACTGTACTGCTGAGAGTGTGCATCTTCCTTACCTGGTACTAGTTCCTCTATTTATTAACCATACATTAATAACTTCACATTTTTTTGCATTTTTCTTCCAGTGGGCATGTGTTAAAATGTGTAAAAACACATTAGGTATTAGAATCTGATGTTATGTAAATTCAACTATCTTCCTTCCACCACTGTATATGCCATCTTAACAGTTACCCACGTAGGACGTGATTGGCTAAAACCTATTTCAGTCTCCACCTTTAATTTAAGGCATCCCTTTATTAATTCAAGAGACTGTTGACACAGTGGGAGATTGTGTGTTCTAGGCAAAGAAAGGGGAGTACTAATTGGCCAATATAGTATATTTTCATCCATCACATATCCCACCTCCCTGCCTGATCACACCTCAGAAAACATATGCTTGACTTCTGTCATGGGCAATGGCTTTGTCTAGTAGAGTCTGAGATAATTATCCAGCATGGTCTCTGGATGACAGCCTCTATGTTAAGAAAAAGGGGATTGGAATTGCTGTGTTCACCCCCTAATCTGTTATTCATTGATCATTTACTTCCATGCATAATGGATCTTACTTTACAAAGCTGCGTGTTTATTCTGGCAGAGCTTAAGGTTGCTTTTGGGGATGGGCATCCACTATCAGTGCCCTCCAACGTGGGCCACCATAGTCCCTATGAGACCCGGAATGTTTAGCCCAGAAGGTCTATCTTTACAACCTGTATGTAAGAAGAGGGCAAACTCTAGTGTTTATGTTCACCCCTTTTGAATCATTTTCATTAATTACTTCCTATCTTCTTAATTGATCTTCTATGGAATCCAGAAGTGGTCAAGATTCTTATTCACTTCGGGGTTCCAACTTACTGCGGATGGTCTGCCGACGTGGTGATTTTGTATAATGGGTTAAACCATGCCACGGTGCCAGAGGTGACTCACATAATGCCATCATATGTGGCTACTGCAGTAGGTCCCTTGGAAGGGTTCTTTGCCTGCTAGTATATACTCGATATATTTCATAGAAGACACCACCAGCAATCCCATTGGTGACAATCCCTTCCCAGAGATATTTCTAATTATACTAGAGGGACCTTGTATTCCTACTGATTGAGGTTCTTCAAAGTTGAGGTTTGCACCACATGTGTCCCGCTGCATGGTGCCAAGTGCGCCTAGTGTGGTAACGTTTGGGGGAATTTTCTTGGCTAGTTGGAAAAGGTTTTAAAATCAACTAAATAAGCAAGCGTGCAAGAGACTGTGCAAGGGACAGCAATATTTGCAAAATGTTAGAGCAATTATTCCGCAAGTCATCATGGTACCTTGCCTTACTCTGTAATATTATTTATGGCTAGTTTCTTGACCTCATATTGATCTGTCACGCTAGTGAAGTCTGTTCATAAGAGGAAAGCTCGTCCAGGTTTCAGCTTTTTAAGCAGGCATAATGGTAAAAAATGAATAACTCATCAGTACCATTGTGGATGGAAATGTGAGATCTAATTATTCAGTAACATTCTTTTTCTCAACCTGTCGGAAATGATCGCCATTTTATTTATTGCACACGTCCTGCCTCAGGTCGAAAAGCCGCCACTCCGGCCCCACACTCACAAGGGAAGTGTTCGTAGCAGGAGGAGGGATTTAACACCTTAACTGATCAGCTTTAATCAAGTCTATACGTCCTTAGCACTTAGGGCACACAGTAAAGCATTATTTAAAGTACATGCAAAATTAAACATTAACTGTATTTCACAACAGTCTCTGCAGAGAGGGTTGGAGTTGGAGTCCTCCCTCTGACCCACAACAGACTTGGTTGTCAGGGGGCCCATATCACACGCCTACATGTCCACGTATGGAAACGAAACCCTAGGGTAGCCTTCATGAAACAGAGAGCAGCACAGGAGCTCACTCTCTGCCCAAGTCAGACCCTTCACTCTCAACTCAAACTACCCTCCTTAGAACCCCATGCCACCTGCAAGGAATCTTGCCGGGGCGGTGTAGCCCACTTCCTGTTCATCATGGTTGCAGTTATGCAGCACTCTGGGTACTAGAACCCCTGTTCCAAAGGTGTTAATACCCAGGAGTGGACGGCCCTATATGGAACTCATTTCCTGGTAGGCCTCTGCACCCTGGGTCTCTTTTGTGTGGTAACCTATTTTATTTTGAAATGTTGCCATAGTAAAACAGTTGAGCCAGCTAAAAATGTGTAATATGGGGCCACTTTGAACACTATTTCCTGTGCTTCCTTTGTTTCCTAGTCCACCGTCGTTAATAGTGAGAAAATTCACCTTCTACACGTTTCCTTTGAACTGGCACAATCTCATATCTCCTGGCAAGAGACATGGGAGGCAGGTCCAGAACTCACAAATAGTTCTGGAATGTTCCTGGACTCAGCAGGCGACGTTACAACATTACACCCTTGCCCCTTGGAATGGGTAGAACTCCTGCAGCCACATTTGCAAAGCTGAAAGGCACGTCTATGGCACGGCCACAAAGGCGCAGCGGCTGCCAAAGCTTATCATGGCAGAGGGGCAGAGCTCTCCTGGCCGCCTTCTTCTTCAGGGAGAAGGCACATGAAGTAGAAGCTTGCCAGGATGGTGCGCCCCCAAGAACGGGAAATAGGGCAGTAAAAGTTGGATGGGGAAGGAAGGGGAGGAATGCCCCATCATGGTGCTTCCCCAGGATAGGTGGGAAAAGGGTTCTCCACACCGTTGTGAGATTGTAAGGCAGCAGTGGCAACTGGGAAGGTTCGTCGGGTTTTAGCTGCAACAACGAGAGATGCAAATGATGTGAAGGTGATGCAGAGTAACGAGAGCACCGTGCGTTAGGCCCAGTCCATTTGCGGGCGTTATTTTTTTATTTTTTTTTTAAAGAAGGAGGGGGTGTGATCCGCAGCTTGCTGCATGTGCACTCACTAAAATTGCCTTTGTTAGCGGGCGGCAGAGGTTGCCTTTGTTGCCGGAACGTGGGTATATTTGGCATCTGCACGCTCCAAGATTGCCTTTGTTGCCTGACTACGATTATATATTTACATATAAATGGCAGCATGTTTTTTTGCTTAATTTCCTTTACGTGCCAGGTGCCGCTTTCTTCTTTTAATAGGGAAGGATTCGTAAGTTCTTCAGTTTGAAGGTGGGGTGCTGGAAGTGTGGGTGGGTCCATCGCCTCACTGGTGCTGGAGAAAGGGACAGCTGGCATGCAACGGCAGAGCGGTCACGTGTGTGGGATTCGAACTGACTGATTTGGCTACTGTCTATGCTTCCTAAAGGGGCTCCATGCATTTCTTAGAGCTAATTTAAGGAGAAAATGTTTCCTGCTGCGATGGCGTCCGCCTGCACCATGCTAAGGACATCAGCGCCCACATTATCCTTTCAAGGTTGCGCTGCAGTCGGATCTTAATTTCCAATCGATGCTACTCGCCGATTTAATTGCAAAAAGGAGGAGCAAGTTGAGATATACCAGCACTCGGGTGGTTGCAACAATGAAAGACTAACAAGTCGAGTCAAAATAATGGCAACATACTTGGTAGCAGCTTAGTTGGACAACAGTGGCAGTGATTGATCACAACACGTGTTTAGAGCAGCACATCGCAAGATGCTGGGGGTGTGCCTACGTCAAAAAAGAGATGTGCAGGACATTCGCTGGAAAGACCTTCTTTACGTTTTGCTGGTGAGTGTAAGCGCTTGGTTAATGGTATCCCAATGGAACATATGTTTGGTGCAGTCTTCCTGTTAATCGCAATGTCTTCATTGAGGCCGAGCACCTCAGCATAATGGCCCTCATTCCAAGGTTGGTCGTAGTCATGGCGCTATTAGCACCATGACTACCACCAATAGCGGGACTGTGTCCGGTCCCATTCATTTTGGATTTACCGGTTCATTCCGACCTTGGTGGGACAGGTAAGTCCCCATTGTTAAAGCCATTTCCCATTCCCATTTCAGCCCCCGTCCATAAGGAAGGGACCCGCTAAGGGACCTCGGAATAGGGCGCAAAGGAATTACCGGCACCGGTGTCCTTAAAGGTGCCCGGTATCTCTTTGTGCCCACCTTGTAATGAGGCCCAATGTCCACAATGGGAGCTCTGGGAAATTATCGTACGGTCTGAAACGCGATTCATCATTGGGGATAACTGCCACGGGCGCTCAGGGGCTGATTGTTAAAAGGTGTGACCGGCTGTTAATGCCCGTGCAGAGTGGCGGGAAATATCACAATACCGTTTGGATGAGTCTAGGGATCGCTACGGTACAATAAATTGTGTTGGCGGGTTGCTTAAGTACTGGCAGAGGTACTGAAAGAGGGGCTTTACTTTTTACTTGTGTGAGGTCAGACGCTGCTAATGCAGAGAAGTTCAGGCTTGTGTGGTTTTGCAGGACGGGACGCATAGTTTTCATTTCAGGCAGTATAAAACAAAGCTAAAGCTACGCGTATTAATCTAACTTACTTGTTTCCATAAGGATTTCCATGTAGTCACGTTGGCCAGAAGTGTGAATTTTGCAAATGAACTTTGCGAGACGGCATTAAGGAAGGCCTTGAAATCCGAAACGGAAATATTTGTATGAAGTAAAGTTAGGAAGGTGTGTTGTCAAGTGATTATATTGCACAGTTGGTTAAATATGGAAGCCATAATTACAGGCCGCCCATAGGAGGGCAATGGCGTAAGGAGGAGTATAGGCCAGCAGGCCCCTGTTGAAGGGGAATAACGAGGCACAGCTGCTATACCCCCCAACTGAATGGATAGACCATGGGTCTAGCAGGGCCAAGGTTGCAGGTAGAAAGCCCCACACTGGTGCGAAAATACTCTCAGGGCTACAAAGCACGGTACCCTGGGAAGAAAATGGAATTTTTCTAGAAGTGATGGGGTCACCCGGATGGAACAGCGCCGTCCTTGGTGGATTGCATTGGAGCGTGTGCCTTAGAACAACCTCGAAGCGCTCTAAGAAGCGCTGTTATGGTTGATTTTTCAAACGTAATGGTACTCCGTTCATATTGTGCAGTGAACAGGCAACAGGGTTTGTTGGCAAGGAAATTATATTAATTAACACACACCTGTATAGAGTGTTTCCTTTCACTTATAACTAATTCCAGCAGATGTATTTCAAAAATATATTTGAGGGAGTTTTGCAAATGTCCACATACTTATTACATTTCCTGGAAGATATGATTGAGTGAATCAATTAGTGGGCCAGGAATCTTGACATTGGCAGAGTGTCAGTGGGAGGTTTCACCCCAAAAGCAAGCTGGTAGCACACTGGACACCGAGTTAGGGGTGTACCCTAGAGACACCCAAGTTTTAGGTGCTATTAGTCCACAGTAAAAGCAACAATAATGTTAAAAATCAGAGTTATAACAATTGGGTGTTCCTCAGTAATAATAATGATACAAAATAAAAATAAAAAAATGAATAATATAATTATTACTTCTGGTTGTTCTGCTCTTCTTTGATTCTGGAGGGGAGTGTTATGAGTTGGCAACTTTGTACATGATTGCCATAATACTCAGCAGTCCCCTGCGCGCGTGCCTCTGCCAGTTGGTGAGAGAAAATAACTGACGTGGAACGCCCAGGTAATCCCCTGCACATTGAAAATACCTATACTGAAAAGAATCTTGGAAGTAAGGTTCCCATTGAGGAATCCATACATGCATTCACAACAATATGATGGCCATTTGAATGAAATCCCGGAGGAAATGGGAAGAACAAGCAAGGAAGACGCCTGGTGACATCATGAAAAGCAGAGCCAACACACTCAGAAGAAGAGTCTGAAGAGTATAAACATTTCATAGAAACGAAGGAGGAGGTGTTAATGATGAGCATTATTTCGGGGTTGAGATGAAGATGCTCATGCTACAGAAATAATGAAAAAGATATCAAGTCAGTTTTACAAGTGTACAGATGAAGTAACGCAAGTAGACAAAGTATTCTTAAAGGCTAGCTATGTAGTGAATATATTGCAGCGATGCAATGGATGTGCATAGGAATGTATGGACTATGGATGATTCCACAACACATTTTAGCAGAGCTAGATCCAGTGAAAAGAAAGGCTTTCAGTGTGTCTCAGTTGGAAAAGCAATCGATATTCAGAGGTGAATGAAAGAAAGACTTGGGGGGCCAAGCACCAGGAAGTCAAGGTCACCATTAATCTGAATGTTCATTCAGTAGTTACAGAACGTGTGAAAAGAACAAACTCCTGTTTGAGATGGGGAGCGAGAACATCGAAGACGTCAGATGTTCATCATTTAATAGTGTTTTAAATACAGAAAGACTCTGAAACATTATCTGCAGTCACGTCGTTGGATGAAAGTCGACACTGGGATGAGCTGTATTAAAACCAAGAGAAAGAGTATGCCTATACTCGCTTTTATTCTCAGGCACGAAGAACATTTCCAAGGCCAATGTTCAAAGGGCTAATTGTCAGACGGCAAGAGTGATCATAGATGACAGGCTAATTAGTGGGGAGCTATGGTTATGACCAGCCCACCAGTACCTGGATGTTAGCCTGCCTGCTGCTTGCGTAGGTGGAATATTACAGAGGGTACAAGGTTGCCAACCAATTATGAAGGGCCACGTACTAAAGCGCCCTATAGTTTGTATAACCAATGGGACATTGTGTATTTGATGATGTTCGTAGTGATCTGCACTAGAGGAGGGCTTAGTTGTCCCACCTGATGATAGAGACTCAATCACCTTCCCTGACATGTATGGAACATATACATGGAGGTTCCCTGTAAGCCTAGCACTTTCCCAAGTAGGTTTTTGTAGTTTGCAATGTAGATTGATGTCAATGATGAGGAGGTTTTACTAAATGATTTGTTTTTTGTATAATGCATTGAGTGATAAGATCAACCGTGTTGGTTGATGTTTGTTATACTCCCTGTTTTATATAATTGATATTAAAATAGACGCACTTTGCCAACTTCCAGAGTCAGTTTCATTAGTGATATTTGAGAATATTCTGCATCCCCACCTATCTCAAAGTATTGTTACCTCATCTTAAAGGGCTTGTGTTGAGCACACAAGTTCACATGGTAACAGAGAGAGGATGGTTAAAAATGCATCGAAGTAGTAAGCTTTGAGGTCCCGGAAATATCGAATGTCCTCTACCATTTTGCTGGAGCAACGTGAAGCTCCCTGTGGATGGTGGCCATTAGTTAAAAAACCTTTCAAGTACAGGTGGGACGGGTCCCTCCTTTTCGAACAGAATCCCCTCCTGACTTCTACAGGAAGCTGAGCGGACCGAAGGCTGAAGAGGATGGTTGAGGAGGAGGCAATCCCGAGGGTCGGAATTCAAAAAAGCGAATCGTGAGTAGGGCTGATTGAGGTGGCAAACTGAATGAGCATTAAGTGGGGAAGAGTGATAACGGGAAAAGAGTAACGGAGGGTTGGGGTATTTTATTTTTTGGTTTAAGACGATGAGCGTAATAGTTTAAGGTATATAGATGAGGAGCAATCTATATAATATGCCCAGAATTCTGCATCAAGGATGCTTAGAAAGAACTTGTCCTAAAGTCCAAGTCGACCTACCTAGGCAATAAACGATCAAGGATTGTTAAAGAGTACAGTTCATACTCCATCAGAGTCATTATTAGGAGCAGGAATAAAGTCACGAGGAGTGTTGACAGAGATTTATGTGGGCTTGGTAGTCTGTTAGTTTGTCTGTCTGTATATTATGCATGTGAAAAAAATAAGGAAGAAATAGACTAAAGTAGAGAATATTGAGACTTAAAATGTAATTATTTATTTATTAGTTGACCGATGATGTTCATTGAATAAGTAAATTGAAGTAAAGTGACATAGAGGATTGGAGCTGCGATGATTGTGCACACTCATATTGTATTATTTTTCAGCAAAGCATTTATTTGTGTAAAACAACAGTAAGTAGTGACCGTCGATTGTGACTAAGTCATGATGGAGGATATTGCTCCGCTTATACACTTGTGCAGACAGTTGCCAAAACACGCGCCCTTGCTCAAGCAGTAGAGTGCAGCATGGGTTAAGGGCACGGCAGATAAAATGTTGGCCACAAGGAGGATCACCGTCTAAAGCAGTTTTGCAACACATGACGACATACTTGCATGCAGCATACATCGAAAAAAAGTTAGAAAAGACGTTAGCCAGCTTAGTGCTTTGGAAGATGTACCAGGAGGAACAGGAAGACTTGCCTCCTGAAGACTGGATGCTTAACCAGTGTAAAGAGGGGGGTGTTGAGCCGTCTGCTCCCCCTATCGCACCTGAAGCAAATGGCGATAGACCAAAGGATGAAGGATTATATCCATTACGAGAGCTTAAGGCAGCGACATGGTATAGCAACCCGACATATAAGTTGCCTACACATGAGACGAGCAAGATAAGAAAGACAAAGAATGAGAGAAATGATTGAAAGAAGATGAAGCTAAAAGAAAGAGTAAAACACGAGTAAGTCCCAGTGTCACTGCGCCAAGAAAGATTGCAAATAAGAGCATGAAGTCCAAAGGATTTATTCAAGGAACAGCCTGACACGTGTTTCGAGCCTTGATCGGCTCTTCATCTGAGGCTAATATTGGACATAAGTTACAAATCAAAAATTAAAAAAACAGATTGTACAACATACAGTGTTAAAGAATAATATCAGTTGCAACACCATCAATTAATGAAAGCAAAACAAAAAATGGCATAGCATCCAGGAACAGAAACAGGTAGTAGATTTACCAATTTGCATGGATGCAATTTACAATCAAATGAATACAAAAAAGGGGAAGAAGCCACATTGAACAGTAAAGGACACACAAATGTAAAAGTTTGTAAATAATTTGGAACAATACCACATTTGGTTGATGTTCATTAGAAGGTAGGTATCCGAAAGTCAAAAGAAACAAAAAAGAAAAAAGAAAAGGGAAAAGGAAAACAAATGATGCATACGTTACAATTGTGCAAAACCAATGACTGCAGCAGCACAATCAAAGCCACTGAAAAGGCCAACCTCCTTACATTAGATAACCTCGACCTCCTAGCAGTCACAGAAACCTGGCTACATGACGCAGCAGGTCCAGCCCTCTCCCTAGCAATACCCAAAGAATACCAACTACTAAGACTAGACCGCCAGAACGCCAGAGGTGGTGGCTTAGCCATCATCTCCAAATCCAAACTGTATGTAAGATTAACAACACCGCCCACCCTAAAATCCTGCGAACTCCTGACCGCTAAATTACTGATATTCCCATGCCAAACCCTAACTATCTATCTCATTTACAGGCCACCAGGGCCTTTAGGCCTATTCGAAGAGGAATTATCCAGCCTCCTAGTGAGCAACACAAAAAGGACATCCCAGACAATGATCCTTGGTGATCTTAACCTAGGTCTTAAAGACCCAAATGACAAACAAGTGCAAGTTATTGCCACTATACTTGAGGGACAACGCCTCACTCAAAAAGTTCTCACCCCCACCCATGACAAAGGGAGAATATTAGACTGGGTAGCCACTTCTAACTGCCCTACTACTATCACCAAAATTACACCCCAGCCGTGGACTGACCACTTCCTCATTAATTTCTACCTAACATTCAACAAGATGCTCAGAATTGAAAAAATAATGGCACCATCGGTCTCCATGGCACCATCGGTCCCCACTAGATCCAGAAAAAACATCACACCTGACAATATCTTACCCCTGCTCCTCCCTTCTATCTATGCATGTCTGCCAACTGACTCTGACCCAGACACCATGGTCAAAATTTACGACAACGCCATGGCCATAGCTATGGACACCATTGCCCCACTGAAGAACTGCAAAAGTAAACAACAATCCCACCTCAATACTTGGTTCACTCCTCACCTAAAAGAACTGAGACTGGAAAAAAGGAAGCTTGAAACTGTGTGGCGACACACCCCTACAGCTGAAAACAAACTTAAACTCAAACTATGTGCTACTAACTACAAGAAAGCAATCATCCAAGCTAAAAAAGATGTATATAACGATAGAATCTCCAATGCATGCTCCAATACAAAGGAATTATTTGCAATCCTGTGAGAACTTGAATCTCCCATACCACCACCCGATAACATACCCAAAGACAAGCAATGGTGTACCAATATCCAAAATGCCCTCGCAAACAAAGTGAAAACATTACAATCTAAAATAACTATAAAAAAAGCCTCGCTCCCTCTCAGCGAAACTCCCAGTACGCCCACGCCCACGTCCAAACCTAGCATAACACCTTTCCAATTCACTAAAGTTTCCACTCATGAAACTGAAAAAATCATTGCCTCACTAAAACCTTCCAATTGCAAAGGTGATTACTGCCCGTCCCAGATAATTAAGAATGCCGCCAGAGACCTAGCCCCCTTCGTTACCAAACTCATCAATGCCTCCTTCTCATCTAGCACAGGCCCAAGCAACTTAAAAGAGTCCTGGGTTCTCCCCCTGCTAAAAAATAAAAAAAAACCTAGACCCCTCCATCCCCACCAACTATAGGCCCATCACTCCTGTCCCTTTCCTCCTGAAGTAATTGACAGAGTGGCCTATCTCCAAATCCAAAAATACTTGAAGACTAACCAACTCCTTAGCACTCGTCAGTCGGGCTTCAGACCTCCGCATGGCACTGAGACCGCACTTATAGATCTTAA